>NC_084852.1:16758676-17972672 GCF_951802175.1 Populus nigra
AATAAAATAAAATAAATTCATCATCTAATGTCTTGTGTAAGACATGGAATGAGATGAACAAGTGAGTTTTGGATCGCAAGAACATGCGGGTTTGAATTGGACAGAAGATGAATAATTAGAGGCTCTCTCTCTCTCTCTCTCTCTGGTCCGCGCAGCCCTTCTTCACATGTTTGCAAAGTAAAGCATTTGTTGAATATCTAACACAAAGAAGGGGAAAGAAAAAACCTTAAAACTTGGATTATTCAAACTCTTTTAGAAATGTCAAATACTCACATCCCTCAGCTGGATTGATTGTCTTGAAAGGTCAAATCCAATTTACCCAAATGTCTCCCATCGTGCATCATAGTATAGAAAATTAAATTGTTTACCTTAGGGCAGGGCACCACTAAGTTATATATATTAAAGTGATTTGAAGGCGAATTTTAATTTCTACAGAACTTATGCGAGTCTCTTACAACAACCCTCGGATCGGTGTTGAAAGATTAATTGCTGATATATATATAGTTATTAATTAGTAGCTAAACATATTGCAATAATCGGACCTTCTTTTTTCTTTTTTTATTTTCAACATTACTTTTATCCAATCACATTAATTATAAAATATAAATTCGAAAAAGATACATATATAGTTATTAATTGGTAATTTTGAAATTCGCTTTTTCTAATTATTATAACATCATTAATTACGTCAACTAATCTCTCAAGAGATCTATTTACTATTTGCGGAAAAAAAAGAAGAAAATATTGAAAATTGATTTTTTTTTTGTTTTTGCTGAACCAGTTTCTTATATCCGATTTAAAATAAGAAAATATTGATTCCAAAATAACTATTAAACCAAATCCAAAAAAAAAGGACCAAATAAATGAGATTTTGCTGGTTTAGATTGGACTCAAACCATATATTATTCTTAAGCAAACTTAATTTACATTTTTTTTTTAATTTTTTCAAACAAAAAGTCCAATTGATGTTGAGCTACAAAATGAATGTAGTCCTCTTCCAATCATATAACCGTTCGGACATCATCTCGAGGAGGACTCTTCAACAAAATTTACGAACATACTAACCTCGTTAGAAACTTCAACCGTGATGAAAACACAAAATCCAAATCTAAGTTCTGTAGGATCTCTTCAACTCAATTGGGACCATAGAAGTTATGCTGAAGAAATTAGTGACAGAAGCAGTTACGTCATAAAAGAGACGAAGACAAATTCAACAACAAGGTGTTTTCTCACAGATTCCAAACAAAGAAAAACAAAACTGAAAACAAGACTAATAGTGGGATTCTGGCTCAAATTAATTGCGTGTGTTTAATGCTTCGGGAGAAAATAAAAAAAATATTTAATTAAATTGATAGAAATAAAAACATAAAATAAATCTATCAACATAAAAAATATATATGGACATATCCTCCCTATTTATTCTCTCTGTCTCTACTGTTTTAAGATAATAATTAAACAATACAAAAAATAAATTCGCCCTTTCCTAATTGTCTCTATTGTTTTATTTCAGATAATAATTAAACGATTCCCTAAAATTCAGCCAATCTTTTAACTTAACTATACTGTTTTAATGTTTTCAAATTGCATCTTAGGCATGGGGTTGTTTTTGGATTGGAATTTTAATAAATTTCAATTTTTTCATGTATTTCTAAATTGTTTTGATGTGTTAATATTAAAAATAAATTTTAAAAAATAAAAAATATATTATTTTAATATATTTTCAAACAAAATATACTTTAAAAATCAACATCAATTACACTTCTAAACATGTCCATCGATAGCCCTAGGGTATGAAACACGTTCTTTCATCACGAGAAATTGTGTACAACTTTATGGCTGCAACGTTAAAATTTAAAATATCTAATTTGACTGTAAATAGTTTTTCTATATTTAAATAAACAAACGTATTTTTTCGATGACAAAACTAATAGATCGAAGTGGATTAATTGCACAATATCAAGTAAAATACTATATCTACAGGTCTCATTTTATTATATTTACAGAAAACATTCTTCTACTGTGTGTTAATGTCGATGGCGTTGTTCAATTAACAGTGCTATTTTTTTTCTGTCACCAAACTTTATTTTTCATTAATTCCATCCTTCCATGTGCTTTTTATGATATTTCAGATTTTTTTTGTATGCATATTCTTGAGACTTTATAATTTAATTAGAGGGTAATTTAATGAAATATATTTTAAACTTGTAGTATAAAAAAACAGTAAAAAGAAATGGTGGCAGAATAAAACAAAAAAACAGGAGGACTTTTCTCAAGTTTGCACGGAAAAAATCATTTTCTTATAAAAATTCTTTGTTTACTTATTTTTTCTTACTTTAATTTTAAAATTTTATATTTATATCTTAAACTTTTTATTTATTTATATTTGAACTCCGGGGTTAAAGAAACGAGAGAGAAAATCATACCAAAAAAAAAAAGTAATTGTTCGGCCGCATTCCAGCAAAAATAAAGAATCAATAATGATGTCAATAGATTTTACTTGACAAGAAAAATGCAATTGAAGTGTTTTGAAACTCTTATCTTACTAAAAAATATAGATTGATGTTCAAAGATTTTTTTTATTCAATTTAATTTTTTGTTTTTAACCGATTGAAATATATTTTAAGATTAACTATGAATTTATTAAGATTTTTAAGATCTTTCATGTGAAAAAAAAAAAAAAACTGGAAATAGATTCTAGAATCCTAGAACTCATACCTCGACATTTTAACCACCTTCAATGGTTGAAATCTTTACCATAGACAACATCTATTTGCCACTGTTGATGACATAAAAATGCATATTCCACTTGGAGATTCAAGCCCAAAGTTTGAAAAGTCATAAAAAAATCATATATGCAGGTTATAATAAACACGTATCAATCTAATACTGGAGACAACAACCACTGTCTACACCAAATAAAAATAAAATCATAAATGTATAAATCTAAGAATGTAATTTGGAAATAAAACATGCTGTACAAAACAGAATTATAATTGGAAGGACCGTGTTAATTATCTAATCCAAGTATATTAGAAATAAATACAAGAACAAGAAAATCTCAAATCAGATTTGTATATTTTAATTTTTAACATGTATGAAGTTCTATTTTTTTTCCTGTAGAAAGATCCACAAGTTCAGGGAAAATATTAAATGATCTCAGCCAGGATCACCATTCTGGAGATAGAGAAATGGGTTTGGTTTGGCTACTATGAAGTGAGATTGAGAGAAGTTGCATACAATGGAGAGAGATGGTTTGGTTTTTTTTGTTGTGGTTGGTGACTATATGGTGAAATGGAGAATTATTTTAGGGTTAGGTTAACTGGTAAAGATTTAATATTTACTTTTTTTGTTTTTTTTGAGATATTAAGTTGTTTTTGTAATGTTTGGTTCGGTTTAATGGTTTTATATTTTTGAATTCGAAACCAAACTAAACCAGGTCTATTTAATGATTTTTAAAATTAGTTTAATCAGTTTTTTTTTAGTTCAATATTTTTAATTAAATTTTTTTATTTAGCTCATCAATTTTTTTTTGAACATCCTATTGTTACCAAATGTTCTCAAAGTTTTTAATGGTTTGCAAGGAGTTTTTCATCAATGGGTCTGGTAGTGCGGCCTGCTTGCCCATTACTTCATGGTAACCTCAGCTCATCTATGAGCGTGCAACGCTGCAAGTTCTAGCAAAGAAAATCGACATTTGGAAATTTCATTTAAATTGAAGTATTCTCAAGTGCTTGACATCTTAAATTCCCATCATTTTATAGAAAGAACTACATTTCCATCTCTGTGTCCAGATAACTTTTTCAAGATAAATCTTGACCCGGCAATTGTCTTCTAATCTTCACCATTTATAAACCCTCTCGAGAACTCTTCGGCAGGATTTACAAGCATGCTCTGCTTAGCTAAGAACCTCAATTGTGATGAGAAAAATCTCAAGGGAAACGATACATTCACATACACACAAACGTACAAGTACATTTTGGTCCTAATGTTTTATGATTGTCAAACAAGTCCTTTAGAATTATGACATACACCATCTTCTATATATATATATATATATATATATATATATATATATATATATATATATATATATATATAATTTTCTGAGGTATTAATTATTACCCGCACACATGGTACTCTAGCTCCCCTACTGGTTCCAAGGAACAGCTGCCATTGTTGAAAAACAACCGTGGCGTAATTGGTTCTGCGATAAATTTTACAGCACGAAGTGACAAGGACGTAGGGATTAGGTTTGGAATTTTTCCACTCTGTACAGTACAACGCTGTTGTCTGGGTTGCGATATCCAATGGTATCATGAGATCTGAGTGATAGCCAGGAAGACTTGCACATGCATTTCGTTAGAGGTTGATTGAAGCAGCAATTAACCTGTGATGGTGAAATGGACCGGTGCTTACCTCGTTCGCTGCCTCTAAATTTCAGAGATGATCATCATTGTCATCTTGTATATACAAAAGATGTTCTTTGTTCATTTTGATCTTAATGATTATGTACAGTACTGCCTATTCAAAGGGCGGTTGATATTTCACGAGGGTGGTACAAATTAGTCTACTTTAATCATTCCCTGATCTGAAAGTAGACAGAATATCGACATCAGATAGCCGATTGGCCTTTTCACCAGACCGTCTTTGAAAATTTGAAGATGATAAAGATTATGAGCTGTTCTGCCAAGAAAGTATGGATCATGGAGCCTTGAGTGTATTATTATCTCGCACACTAACTGTTATGCCAGGATTCCAAGGCATGACCTCCAAGTCCAATCGATTAGAGGCAACCAAAATTAAGATTAAATTCAAACTCCAAAGGTCAAAAGTGATTTGCTCCTACATTTATCATCTCATGTCGGGATCCAATACAGAAGATTACAAGAAATTGTTTGTGCAGCAACCTGGATTAGGATGGTCTGCCTAAGAACCAGCCCAAAATTTAGTTTTGATGTGCATAAACTAGTTCAAGATTACTTTCATGTATCAATAATGTGATGCAGCGACACTGATTGGCTTGAAGTGCAAAACAGAAAACCTAGAAGTCGAGTCTGGGTCCCAGCTCAAGCTATCTGTCAATGATCCATAGAGAAAATTCTTGATGGTCGAATTAGTCATTACCAGAATTTGTCCATTGTTTCTGAGCCTAGCTGTGTACAGTTTCTAGCCAGTTAAGGCATCCGTGGAGACAGAACCAAAAGAAAATCACTTTGTCATTGATTCCTTTACGTCATTCACTTCAAGTTTACAAGGTGGCCTTGAGAAGAGAGTAAGAGATGTAATGAAAATGGGAATTACTAATGAATTAATGTTAAGAATGACAGCTAGTTCAGAATATACTTAGAAGACTAGTCTTTTTTGCCTGGTGATCAAAGTCATTCGGACAAGAAACATAAATAATCAGCTGCTTCACTGGCATACTTTTGACAGGCCACTGACGATAGTAAACGACCAACCATTCACAAATCCCTGAGGACATGTCTTTCCCTTCGAAAAATTGATTGATTCGATCACCCCATGATTCCCTTCTTGCTCCAGGTTTTACACCAGAAATAACTCCTACATGTATGAGCGCATCCTAGGCCTTGTCAAGGACTGCCCCCCGTCAAGAAATATGGTTGTCCCAGTCATGTATCTTGAACCATCACTGATTAAGTAGATGACAGTTGATGCTACATCCTTCTTGGCATCAAGCCATCTCTGCATCGGCACTACCTCTTTCACCAACTTCTCTGCCCTCTCCTTCCCTTCTGAAACAGGATATGCATCTTCTAGGTGCAAACCACGAGCGATTCCATTAACCCTGATCTTGTATGTTCCTATCTCCATAGCTGAATGCTGGAAACAATAACCAGAAATGCTGGTGTAAAACAATTATGTTCTTTCATATGACAAAAATAACATTGCATCAATAGTGTGATGAAATGCAAACCATTTATGTTCCATGTCATTGCTCAAGATTGAACTCAAAAGATGCTCGAAAGCAAAACCTTGAGTGCCCATTCAATGTAGCTGTAACCCGACTTCGCATGACTTGCATACATATGACGTATCAGAAGAAGACAGATGATGTTATATTCATTGTCTTGATCCTAGACTGACAAAATGGATTCAATTATTCTAATTTGTGTCCCACTTGAATTCTGTTTTGCCATTCAAAAGTTATTTAGGAAAGCCAGCCAAATAAACCAATTTTGCTATCCAGAACAATGTTACAGAAAACTAAACCAATCCATCTGTATTGACAGGAGGCTTCTTTGATAAATTATTCATTGAAGAAAACAATCTAATTCCTAATAGTGTAATGAAACCAATCTTATCCAGAAACGTTGTATGATATTAGCCATTATTATCATCCAACACAAAGTACACCGTGGAATTTATTTTCATTATCCCTTTCCTTACCACCTCAACCAGCATTCCTGGTCTTGATCATCCTAACAAAGGAACACCTTCCTCTTCACACCAGACCACTTCTCACCATGCAATAATTTCTTTATATCGCAGATGCAAAAAGAGAATAAGGCATGACATGAACACAAACAAAAACAACCAGAAACTCCATCATTACTGCTAAATGCAGATGTGTAGCAAATGCAAAGGCGGGTCAAGACATAGGCTTCAGGAATTCAAGGTGTTTTCTAGGGTCTATCTCACTTGTATCCTTAAGATAGTGAGCATGCATGGCCCAGGACCCTAAGAGAACTGTGAACACACAAAAATAAATATGATTAAATACTAATCGATTCACTTACTCTAACTAATTGCTGTATTCCTGCAGAACATGAACCATAAATATGATTAAATACTAATCAATTCACTTACTCTAACTAATTGCTGTATTCCTGCTGAACATGAACCATATGCAGCAGCCCCTGGATACAGTCCTCTCTCAGCACCAATTATTGAGGTCAAGAATATAATGGAGCCTCCTGAATTATAGTCCCGCATTTTTTTTCCAACAGCCTTCAGCAGAAACCATGGAGCCATAAAATTTATTTTCACTATTTTTTTGAACTCATGTTCTGTTACTTGCAGAGGTTCTTGAATCTTTCCTGTAGCACAAAATTAAAAGTAATAAATTCACTTTCTTGCTTCCAAGTTCCAACTTCATTTCACAAACCTCAGCATAACAAATATATCAAACTGATAATGTTGAAGGGAAATAAGAATTTGATAAAAAAAACAAAAATGTGACTTTAAGTCTTTCCCATTTTCCATCCCATCATCTCCACAGTCCACTTCAAGAAAGAAGAGCTATTTATTTAGCATTGAAATAGCAAAGAAGAGAGTCCCAGGTGAACAGGCCAGAGGTTAAGCTTCCTACCTCTAACAAAATTACAGGATGGATATAAAGGGATTCAAGAGCAGGCCTTCTACTGAACCAAGAAGAAAAACATGCTACGAAGGAGAATAATGGTTTTGATAATTTCAGATTCCACATTTCTTAGAAGATGCTAACATACGTTCCCAGTATAACCTAAGCCAACCAAGCTACAACAGAACAGTATGTGTACAGCATATATGATACTATTCTTTCTGTTGAGAAACACAAGGGCGGAGGGGAAAAAAAGAACAAAGCACGTGTTTATAATACTACAACACAATACAAAGATCATACACAAAACGCTCACAAATACATAAGGCATTATCTACTCTTACTGCCTATAACTCTTATATGGAAAGTGGAGCCCTCTCATCTTATAAACACACATAGAGCACACCTCTCAACTCAACTCCCATAAATGTAGCTCTCACATTTTAGACCCCACACACAAATGAACCAAGCATTTTATACTAACATAAGTCAGTGACATAAATCTGGTTCCTAAGGCACAGCTGGATGTGGAGATAATGTACAACTTTGTTCAAAGCGGCTCTCAATCCATTGTCTGCAACTTTGTTTCATTGTTGAATTTACAAACTATCACAACTGGCCATTGCAACCAAGTTCAATCGATACCTGTCTTCAATTCGTAGAGTTGGTGTCTCCACCAATGAGATTAGAGACTGAGCCAACCATGAAGCACAATGCAACCAATAGTACAAGAGACCAATTACACTAGAAGTGTACAATTTCTCTACCAGCCGTCTCGTAACTGATATCTCTTTTTATATTAGAAATGGCTGACAGAGGGATGGATTTGAACTCGAGACCTCACCCATTATTACTTTGTAAGAATACTGTTGAGCTATGACTGGTATAACCAACATTATAAGGGAGCACTTTAACAACAATTATTCAGTCCTCCTGGAGTACTCCTCCACTCACCAGAAAGTGGGTTCCACAAATAGGTATCATGGTGGGGTTCCACAATGGGAATATCTAATACTTCCTTTCACTTTAGACATTATATGCTAGTATACATAGGGAACCTGGGTTCAGTTTTTGTGGGGTGCTAAAAATATGAATGCTACATTAAATATGTGAGCGTGTTCCTTCTGTGCGTGATGGATGGTGAGTGAACAGAAAATTAAGCAAGCTTGTGTTCAACTTTGTACGAGTTGCTGATAGAATTTCTGAGCAATTTTTCATTTCTATATTTTCAATGTGCAACGTGCCTGTGTTTGCCCAAATATAACAAGAGTGTTTAATTTTTGTCGCCACCACCCTGAATCACAACTATCCTACTTATGCAATGGTTACTATTCTAGATACCAAAACTACTGCCAGCACCATAGCTCTATGCATTAATCCTGCATGCACAAAGTCAAGAATCTCAAGTCTATCTTCCAGTTGAAAGAGTAACCTGTGTAGGAGGTCTGATCAAATTAATGGCAGAGGAAAAGGGCAAGCACTGCTCCAATTCAATTGTAGCAATGCTTGTTCCTTTCTAAACATTATGACTCATGTGCATCTATTCCTTGTCAACTTCTTAATAAATAAATTGAATGATTATTATGGCATCAAATACAATATTTGATTGTAATAACTCTACTAGTGTCCTTTCCTGTATTGCCATTAAGCTTTGCCAATTCCTTCAATAATCCAATGGTAACTTGAAGTTCAAAATGAACAGGACACGAGTTTCAATATGGTTTCATCGGTACTTTTAGAATTCATTTGGTATTGGGTTGCAGTTACATTAAAAGTGAATGCGCAAGAAAGGGTCCAAAATCTGCTGACTTCTGGTGAAGTATCAACACTAAAATCTATTTTCAGATGCAGGCTTAACCAAAACAGATGCAGTTCACAAAACAAAGTTCAACACAAAGTCAAATACCAAATATTGCCTTAGTGTTTTAGCTATGATCCATTACAATATAAGTTCCAAATCGTAGTCAATCAGTCACTATCATCCAAGAAAAGAAAAAAAATTGAATCACTCATGAATGATGACAGAACAAAAGATCGAACTTATGACCTGACTTTCCTAGTCTCTCTAATTCTACTTCAAATTAAAAACTCCAAGTAACACCCAGAAAACTAGGAAGTTATGGTTCAAATTCCACCTAGTGGAACAGGAAATTCAATGGAAGCAAAGAATAGAATAGACGAAGACACAATACCCAGATAATCAACCAAACAAGATAAAAGTATTATCCACACCGTGGAGAAAGATGTAAAGAGAGACAAAATTACCTTCATATGTATAGCAATGCACAAAAGCATCTAAATTCCCCAAAATCCCACATGCCTTGTCCACTGCCTCTTCAAAACTTGCCTCCCTTTCCTCTTCCATATCCATTTCCACTACCTCCACTGGCAAAGCACCTTTGATTGCACCTGTTATCTTCTCACCGATACTCCTTAAACCCTTTTCATTTCCCATCAAAACCAACCTGATCATACATCACCAAATAACATATTATTCAATAAACCAACCAATCTAGTTGGATTGTTATCTGAATATAAAATTGAACAAAGAAAAGTATATTAACTGTCTTTTATTTTTTTTTAAAGAAAATGTCTTTGCTCTGTTTTTCTAAGCATAATAAAAAATCAACTGTCAATTGTAGACGGCCAGGATTCCATTTTTGTTTATAGAACACGCGGGAATATTACTTAAAAGGTACTATTCAAACTGTGGATTTCATTAACCAAAAAACACGTGAAACTGATTAGAAAATTATAAAGAATCCAAAACATATCCAGCTTTCCCCGCCCGAAAATAAAAAATCCATTTCCTTCTTTTCCTTCTCTTTTCTCAGAAACCAAACACAATTGAAAAGCAGTATTCAATACCTGAAACCTTTTTTCTGCCATTTCCTTCCCTTTTCTCAGAAACCAAACAACAAATCAATGAAACTATAAAATTCATAAAACTTAACCTTAAACTACATCCTTGGCCAACCAAAAACCCAAAGAAACTTGCAGAAAATTTTTTTAAAAAAAAAATCTCATTTGTATTAGAAAAAAAAAAAACCTTTCATTTCAAAACCAGTAAAAAAGAAGGAAAGAAAAAATCCATTTTCTGTCATTTTCTTTGAAAGACTGAAACTATAATTTGGTGGCATTTCCTTTCGTTTTCCTTGTCTAGCTTCGCTCCCAGAAAAAAAATGGACACTAAGAAATTCAATTAAAAAAAGAAGAACAGAAACTCAACCTGCATCCTTGTTTAACCAAATGAAACGCGATATTCTGCGAAATCTCATCTCCATTTGAAGTAAGCAACACTTTCTTCACGCCACTTCCCATTCTCCAATTTTCCACTTCAAATTTCAATACAAACCCTGTCAATAACAAAAACAAAGAACAAATTCATGAACCTAAACACACACAATTCACGTAAAAAAAGAAGATATGAATTATCTATCACAGACGGTACCTGACTAAAAAAAACTAATTGAATGAAGGTAAGAAAAAAGAAAGACGTCTCGTCAAATGAATGTTATGTGCTTTGGACCTCAGATATCTTGCGGCCACGAGTTGTTATTTATATATTTATATATCTGTGCTGCTGTGCTCGCGCAAAATTTTGCAATTGCAGTGTCTGTCACTGTTTACACAGAAAAAATGGAGGTAGTTAAGATAAGAAAAAAAAATTACCATAAAATTGTATAGATTTATTTTATTTTATTTTTCATTTCTTTTTTTAATTAGAAGAAAAGGGGGAAAAATCTGTTGTCAAATAAATAGAAATAGAAACAGAAACTGTAGTTTCTTTTGCAGTACAGTGAAAGAAATAGAGGAATGAGACATCTCTTTCTTTTCACGTTCTTAAAATAAATAAGGGTGTCCTCTTTGCACGTGCAATGGATGAGTGTCACGTGACATGGCACCGCCTCAACAACCGCTAGTGTGGCGGTATTGCTAGGAAATCCAAGTTGTGAAAATTGTGAAGAATGTGCGACCTGATTAATTAATTTTTCCGTGTTTGGTAATACGATTTTTTTTATTAAAATATTTTTTTTTAAATCAAGATATTAAAATTATAAAAAAAATTAAAAAACATTTTAAAAAATAAATTCAACTGAAAAGTTGAGATTCGTTAAATCGTGGAGGTAGGTTTGTTTTCCCCTGTTGGGATTTTTTAAATTGTTGACCAGAACCTCCGTTGGTCGTAGAGGCGTGGAGCTCTGGAAAACGATTGTTTTTTACCCCTTTTTTTTCTTCTTTTTCTAGTAATTACTAAATTGGTATCCTATGCGGAGCCCGCGGCCAAATCATTTTTTTTTAACCTCAAAAAATAAATTAAGAGGCAATTATATTTTTGATTAATTTGTTAATAAAATAAATTTGGTAATCAAATTAAATTTTGATTAATTTGAAAATAAGATAAAAAAAATAAACAATAACAAAAAAAACAAATATTACCCTGGGTGATGCTGGGTTAACACATGAAATCCATGACTGGGACACAAGATATGTCCAGATTACGTGTCTATTATGTGTTCTAAATCATAAAATCGGGATAATTGGATAAAAAAATTGATGATAAATAAAAACAAAAGTAAAAAAATTGAGAGACAAATTTAAATCAAGATATTTAAAAGCGCAATACGAGTCATTTAGCAAATTGTGTTTAATAAATTTATTTATTAAAATAATTTTTTAATAAAAATTGACAAACACAAAATTTATTAAATAGAAGGAAAGGAAAACAATATCATGTAAGGTTGAAGACATTAAAAATATCATAAAAATAAAATTTTTTAATTTAAAAAATTAAATTTAATCTATGTGAAATATATAAAAAAATACAAATAAATTATAGTAATCTTGAGAAAAATTAAAGACACCAGATATAATTAAAAAATAATTATTATTTAAAAAATCTTAAAAAATGATGTAGGATATTAATTAAAAAAATTTAAATATATAAAAAAATATTAAGAAAAAAAAGTCCATGCACGTTGATTTTGTTGTATATGACAAGTCGTATGCCAGCCTAGATTCAGGCACCACTATGATAGCCAAAAAATCAGGTCTATGAGTTTTTTACTTGAAAACCTCGTTTTTCAACCACAAAACACCTTACAAACATCCATAGAATACCAAGAAACCAACATGTCAACCTAACAAACCTAAAAAACAATTTAAATCACAAAATTAAACTGGAAAAAATATTTCAATCTTGACTTAAATATGATTTTTTAGGCTACATTGAAGTTTAACATAACAATAATAGAACTTATCTCACCTACTGGAACCTTTAACACTAATTTTAACTTGTTTGGTGGTTGAAATCGTCACCAATTAAGAGCTTTTTTTCTTTTCATTGGAATCTGATAACTCCTCTCTCTTTCCATAAAAAATAACGACAGGAAAGTTTTAATTTTCTAAAATTAAAGAGACTAGTATCCTAATAGCAAAAAAAAAAAAGGGACTAAAATTTACTTTCTGAACAACTTGTGAAGTTGCCATCTATGTTATCTATATTTTTATCTTTTGTTCTTTGTCTTGCAATTCAACCCACCTTTTTTTAAAAAAAAACATGTAATTGAATGTTAATTTGATATAAAAAAGATTTAATTGTGTAAAATAAAAGTTTAAAAACCAAATTAATTTTCTTAAAAAAAACAGCATTGCTTCAATTGATAGTGACTTATGAGAGGATTAACAAAGTTTTGTGCTACAGTAGAAGCACAACTCTTTCTAGCTTCTTTTAATATTATGGGTGAACCACAAAAAAAATCCATCAATTATAGAGGCAGTTTTCTTTGAATTCCTAAGAAAATCTTTTTTATCTAAATTGAATTTTTCTTGAATACTCTTACATGTTTTAGAAAAAATTAATTTTTTTTAATATAAAATGATGCAATTTTTTATATGAAATGCTATACAACGTGGACACAAATCATCGACCAAAATGTGTGTTTTCTTATTGTTAAAAAAAATAAGATGGGGATTTAATTGAGGATTTAGCAAATTTTTAAGGACCTAATTGAGACTAATTGGATGTTTGGGATTTTGATGCAAATCACTTTTCAAAATAATTTTTTTATTTGAAAACATATTAAAATAATTTTTTTATTTTTAATATCAATACATCAAAATTATTAAAAAATACTAAAAAAATTTAATTTAATATTTTTTTAAAAAAAAACCTTAAAAACATAAGCATAAGCAGTGTAAAACAATCTCCGTGTACTACTTGAGGATTCAATTGAGACTCTTATCCCTACGGTTAAAGGGACTCTTGAGGTATGCCCTTCAAATAAAAACAGACAGGGGAACATGTTCCTGGCACGTGAGGTGGAATATCAATGGGTGGTAAGCAATTGGGCCCACTTAGTGGAATTTCATGGTGATTTCTTGAAGTGGAATCCCAATAAACTAGTAGTGAAATTTTTCAACCTTTTTAAATACTCATAATTGCGTTTGTTGGGGCACTCAAAGAAAAAATAAATAACGTACTACAATACAATACAATACAATACAATACAATATAATACAATATAATATATAGAGTGACATTCCTTGAAAAGAAATTATCAGGGCAGCATCCTACAAGAAGGTTTGGTATGGATAATTAATAATCAGACAATGACTTGGCTCAAGATTCAACGTCTAGAAACAGAATTTACCTCTCCAGATAGTTTTCTACTCCCACCAACTCTTCTCTTTCCACCCCCACCCCCACCCCCACCAACCTTGTATGTTTTTATATTTTAAAAATAATTAAAAAAATTTATTTTCAATTATTTTTTAAAATTATTTTAACATATTTATATCAAAAATATTTAAATTGTCCGACTTCACGACTTGTCCGTGTTTTCTCCCATAGATTTCCGTTCCGTTGCGGAATTCCCTCTCTTTAATATGTGTGGCGAGGGCAAGTCTGACGAGAAGGAGAAAGGTGATTGAAACTCTATCTAATCTTATCATATTTTAAATTGTTTTTAGCTACTATTTTAGAATAAAAGGTACGGATATAAAAATATTATTTTTTATTAAAAAATAAAAACATAGATATGTTACCGAAGTAAACTTTTATTGATTTAAAATAGGAAAAATAGGTTATATTCGTATATTTTATTTTAAAATAACGATTTAACTATATCCTAAAACTTATAATTAATTGTAAATCAATAAGATTTTTTTTCAAATATATTTTTTATTATCCAATAAAAAAGGCAAGATTTGATGGGATGTATCCTCTTCTTGGATCGATAAGGCAGAAATTATTACAAGTTACGATCATATTTTGAAATTAATAGCATGAACATATATAGGGATTATTTGAAAGCACAATAGAGATTGTTTTTTTTTTTTAAATAAAATTGTAGATAAATATATTAAAATAATATTTAATTATTTTTAAAATTTATTTTTAATATTAGATATCAAAATAAATTAATTTGAAAAATAAAAATTCAAAATTTACTAAAATTCTAATGTTATGTTGAGGAAATGTTTGAAAATAAAACTGTAATTATTTTTTAAAGTGTTTTTTGCTTTGAAATGTATTAAAATAATATATTTTTTTATTTTTTAAAAATTATTTTTGATATAATACATCGAAATAATTTAAAAATACTAAAAAAATATTAATTTTTTTTTAAAAAATTCTTTTAAAAATATTTTTAAAACTTAAAAATAAACATACAATCAACTAAAAGTCATAATATAGGAAATCCAAAATTCAAAGATCTCAAGCCACATCGCAAACCCTAGGAGTCTTTTCAAGACTTCTCTGCAATACTTGTATCGTTATGTTAGGCTATGTTTAAATTTATAATGTCTGGAAGGTGGTTGTGATTTTTTTAAAAAATATTTTTTATTCAGAAAAATATGTTAATAATATTTTTTATTTTTTTAAAATTATTTTTAAAATCAACATATTAAAATAATTTAAAAAGATAAAAAATATATTAATTTAAAACAAAAAAAAATCAAATTTTTTTAGAAATGCTTGCCAAACAAACTATTAAATTTTCTTGCTTTCCAGCTGGTAGGTGCAAGTTAAATCACTGCTAGACAAAATGCTATTTATAATCAAACATGAGAGTCAAGGATGGTAAGGATTTTGATTTTCTCCTCTTTTTTTATATTTTTTTAGAAATACAACCGGTCATAATTATTACGATTGAGTTTTTAATTTGAAATAGTTATTTAAATTGAATTAACATAATTATTATATTTTTAAGAATATGAAAAAATCTCAATATTCCAAAAAGTATGAAAGAGTGTGAGCGAGAGTTTATGTGTTTAAGATAATTTAGCTGAATATGAAGAGTATATCCCGAATTTTCATGCTGAAGAACGACAATGGTTAAAATGATATAATAATTCTCTTTCCTATTAAAAAATTAATTTCTTCCATTTTTTCATTTCATATTTTCCTCTCCTATTTATGTTATCTCTCTCATATACTATAAGTATATGTAATTAAAATCTAAAAACGATAGAAATTCTCATGAGAATAATACAAAAAACTTTAAATTAACAATAAGAATATAAATGTAAAATGGCAGAACTATGAATTACCCTTGACTGTTTTTTCTTCTTCTTCTTTTCTAGATAAAGACGCAAGTAGAGTTGGTGTTGGATTTGATAATTGATATGACGAACAATTGGGTTTTCCCTTTCCATTAGAGGACAAAGCTTGGTAGGTGGCATGGTTCGAAACTGTCATTATCTTTAGATTCTGGACTTGATTCCACCATATGGCGATTAAACTATGAGCATATGCAACAGATGGAGGAGAAGGAATCTTGATTTTAGAATTACATGGAAACTTCGTCGGTCTCAATTTTCAAAGAATATTAAGTGTGATCGGCTGTTTCCTGTTAAGCCTGAAACCTCATTTCTATTTTATTCAAATGACCTCATGGATGGATTCCATTGGGTTTTGAAAAAGTTTAGAATTTATGCATCCGTTAGCAATAAATGCTTGATTGACTCAGCCGGAGGTGCCAAGACCTCCGGCCACCTCCATTTAGAAATGCCTTCCTATAAATGCACCGGACTTGTACATCAGATACCTCTGTTATTCTTTCTGGCCTGTTGCTGGGATGAAAAGTAAGTGGATTATATTCTCCGATCACCCCAGCTTAGCCTGAAAGCCTACATATGCTGGTAGCAGGCTTGTTATTTTTCTGCGTTGGATGCATGTATGAATAGCTTCTCTGTTAACCCTATCTTTTCCCTTCCAAGCATAACCAACCAAACAATATCTGGGATTGGATTCCAGTATCGAATACCAGCATTCTTGTTTTCATCTACTTTAGAAATTAATTTCTTTCATCTAAGCTCTCAAGTTTTGTTTTTTATTCCAGTTTAGCCTAGAAACTCTTAATTGGATGTTTGCCGGGGGATTGCTTGGCTGGTTTATACAAGTTGCATTGCTCAAAATGATACTCCTTTCATCCGGTAGCTACCCTTGTTAGAGATTGTTGTGTATGCTAGGTATGTTACAATATTTGTATTCTACTGCTGGTTAGAAGTGAGATTAACTTTATTTATGTAAATATATTTAATTATTAATTAAAATTTATTTATATTTATTATTCATCAAATATTTGATTAATGAATTTAATATTTGATTAATACATCTAGAATAAAAAAAAGTTATTAGGATAAAAATGTTTTATAAATAAAATTATAAAATTGTTATAATTATGAGATTCATATTGTATCAAAGTATTACTCCTAAATGTTCTTGGTCAATGCTTTATTAAAACTAAACATTAATTACATTGATACATATTATGTTCTTTCATTTATGAAAGGAAGTAGGTGTTTTTATAAGCTGATTTATAAGAAATACCTAAAATCATAGTTATTAAACCCGGCCCGGGGGTTGACCCGACCACGGGGCCGGGTCTCGGGTTTCATGGATTAACCCGGAAAAATTAAAAAAAATTAAAGTTTTAATATTTGATATGAAAAAATCCATGTAAATATAGATTATACATATTATGCAGTTTAAAAGAATATTTTTTAAAAAAATTTATCCCACATTAAAAAGATATTATGTTAAGTTTTTAAGTTAAAGTATTTAAACTAAAAAAGTTTTTTATCCCACAATGAAAAAACATAATTTTTTCATTGGAAACATAGAGTATATATACTAATAGGTTTCAAATCCCATATTGAAAAAATATAATTTTTTTCATGAGAACATAGAGCATATATATGAAAAGGTTTCAAATCCCACATTGAAAAGATAATATATTATCTTTTTAAGTTGAAGTATTTAAACTAAAATGTTTTTAATCCCATATTGAAAAAACATGATTTTTTTCTTGGGAATATAGAGTATATATACTAATGGGTTTCAAATCCCACATTGAAAAAACATAACTTTTTTCATGGGAATATAGAATATATATATGAAAGGGCTTCAAATCCCACATAAAAGATACTATGTTATCTTTTTAAGTTGAAGTATTTAAACCAAAAGGTTTTTAATCCCACATTGAAAAAACATGATTTTTTTCATGGGAACATAGAATATATATATGAAAGGGCTTTAAATTCCACATTGAAAAGACATTATGTTATCCTTTTATGTTGAAGTATTTAAACCAAAAGGTTTTTTATCCTACATTGAAAAAACACGGTTTTTTTCATGGGAATATAGAGTATATATATGAAAAGACTTTAAATCTCACATTGAAAAGATATTATGTTATCATTTTAAGTTGAAGTATTTAAACCACTGATCCCACATTGAAAAAACATGATTTTTTTCTTGGGAATATAGAGTATATATACTAATGGGTTTCAAATTTCACATTTGAAAAAAAAAACCGGGTCTCGTCTGGGTTCACCTAGGTAGACCCGCGGGTTTGGCCGGGCTGTTTCCACAACCGGTCTTTTATTAAACCCGGACCGGTCCAGCCACCGGGTCTCGGGTCGACCCGCCGGGCTGGGTTTAATAACAGTGCCTAAAACTAATATGTAAGTGCTTGTCAGATGACATGTACACTCAATTGACCTGCATGAAAATTTCATATAGAGAGATCACTTGTGTCTATGGAAAGATTCATATGACAATTGTGTAAGTAATCATCATGCTTGAGATCACTAAGTTATCTTATATAATAAATGTTATACTTTGATCCTGTTATATGTTATCTTAATCAAGGGTAAAAAATAAACAAATATTAGGTATAATACGAACTATATGAAGGTTTTTGAGAAATTACAAGAGTTATCACCCTAGGTGAATTTGAAAAAAAATTTCATATGTTCTCAATAATAATTGTAAATCCTTGTACAGGTGGAAATGAGATTTGAAAAAAATTTCAAATCTTATTCAAATAATCAATAATTATGATATTGAGAAAAAACATGATTTGATATAATATACACACTACATGTTATAATATCTAAATCATTTTAATATGTTATTATCTTAATATTAAAAAAAAATGTATCTTGAAATCTTTTTAAGTCAAACTATATTTTTATGATTGTATAGATTATTTTTATATCCAGATTATATCGGGTCAACCCTAATATAATTAAAAAGAACTTCTATTAAAAAAATATAATATCTAAATATTTTTTTTATATTTTAAAAATTTTAACCCAACCCAACACGGAAAATAATATAGTTATTTGCTATACTTAAGGCAAAGCAATCATAGCAAACCTATAAATTATACCATAAGAAAAAAAGAAAGTGCAGGTTAATTAGGAATTTAATTAAATAAATCTTACCATCTACCAAAGGTCCTCCGGATAAAGCAACGCTGGCTAGGACACAAAACGACAGTACGTTTCATCCATTACAAAGCCATACCCAGTTGAGTCACTGTATATGAAACTCCCGCCTCTGAGATGGCGACTTCAACTTTATCGACAATCCAGTCCTCTCTTAATCGCAAACGCCTTCGATTACCACCGCCACCGCCACTTCCACTGCCACTGCCAATCTCAATTTCATTTCAATTCCACAAAATCGTAAAAACTTCTGCGGCTACTCTTCCTTTGAAGTTAGTAATTTTCTGTCTCTTTTGTTTAATAGTTAATTGTTATAATTATCATCATGTGTTAATTGTAGGTTAAGGATGTTAGCTATAGACCTCCAGGAACTAAGCTTAATCTTTTAAATAAAGTTACCTTTTCACTTCCAGAGAAAACGTAATTAATTTTTTTTTAATCAATCAATCACTTCCAGAGAAAACGTAATTAATTTTTTTTAATCAATCAATCAATTAACTTTTCTGATTCTGTTTATGCATTTGTGTTGCTTTTAATTTTTGATCGTCTAGTAATTTCTTAATAAACGAAGTGATATTATGGGTTGCCATCATCTTTATATTAAAAAATATAGGAAGGCAGGAAGAAAATGCTATGTGGTTTCTATATATTGCTTTAGGTTTTTTATAAAGAGTTGAACTTTGATGAAGAATGTTGTTTTGCTACAAGCTAGCTACTTTGTGGCTGACACTATTGTTGCTGAACTTACATTTTGGTGGCCCAGGCGAAAGCGTATTTGATTAAGGGAGGTCTTGCTTTGAATCTGCAAAGAGCTGTAAACTGGGTACTATTTTTAAAAAGAAAAGGAAAAAAAAGGGGGAGAAAATTAAGCATGTTTTACCTTTTTCTTTTTTCGGTCGTTTTTATATTACATTTCATTGCGGTACTTATAATTTAACTGATAACTATAGGTTGGATTGAATGGGATCTCGTTGTGTAAAGATCCTTACTCTCTAAGTGGTGAATATAAACGTCGGCTTGCCTTGGCTATTCAACTGGTAATAACCTTTATGTTAGTCTACACTTCTTGAGATGCTCCATTCTAAAGTTACAGATTAGGTACTTGTATAACCTTTATACTTGTAGCATGCTTCGAGTGATGAGTGTTATCAATTTAATATTCAGTTTAAAGTCCCTGATATGTTGGTTTTGGATGAGCCTCTTGTTGGCCTAGCTGTGAGTCATACTCAGTACTTTTTAGTTCCTAGACCATTCCTTGTCTTCCCTCTTGTTTAGACCCCCAGCTGATGATTACTATGATTTTTTTGAAGTTAATCAATAATTAAGAACCCCTAATCCCTGTAGTGCCGTGCAGTTTCCTCAAACTTTTTAAATGAATGAATACTTTTAGAGATAAAGAGTCAAGGGAGGCCCGCTCTGGGCTTGTTGCCTTGACATCGGCTAATTGATGATGAGTTATGGATTTGAATGTTCTCTTATTTCCTTTCTTATCATCAGTAATACCAAACTATACATCAGGGGTTCCCCTCACCATTCCTCTCCTTTTCAATAATTTGGACCTTTGGCCTCCCCCCTGACAGCAGGACTGGTACCGCCTTGCTTTTAAGACTGGTTAGGGTACTCCAACTGTTTTCATCTAGATCATTTAACTTCAAATTCAATTCCAGCTCATTTGCACTCAAAATTCTAAAATTCAATGCTTAGCCTCATGTTTATCAGTTATTAAAAACATTTCTTGATATTTGAAGTGATGAGTGTTTCACACTCGAGTGAGTCCATGGTATGCTTTCAGTACATCCTCCTAGCTTCTCCATTTGTTAAT
This sequence comes from Populus nigra, assembly GCF_951802175.1. Classification (NCBI taxonomy): domain Eukaryota; kingdom Viridiplantae; phylum Streptophyta; class Magnoliopsida; order Malpighiales; family Salicaceae; genus Populus; species Populus nigra. The sequence goes on from NC_084852.1 coordinate 16,779,562, forward strand.
TCTTTTCTGCTAAAGTGAGTTTGTTTTAATTATTATTAATGATGCTTTGGAGATCAGATTGGAAGCCATGGGCAGATGTAATAAAGCTTTTGAAGCGCTTGGAGAAAAAATTGACCATCCTTGTTGTTAGTCATGATCTCAAGTTTGTTTATAGTTGTCTTGAGTTTTTCCTTTTGGATCTTTTCTTCTGAATTGTCCTCCTTTATCTGTTAACATGCTGTTTTTCTTTTTGGTATGGTTTGTACTAATGCCATTTATGTGCCATCATATTTTAGCTGTTCAAATAACTGTATTTTAAGTTCCTGTTTTCATAAATAAGTAATCTTCTTAGAAGGATATGAATGTTATTGTAGAAGTTGCATGGGTTACAATAACTGTATTTTTAGTTCCTGTTGTTCATAAACAAAGACATCGGTAATCTCATTAGAAGGCTTAGAGGACTCAACCAAGCAAGCTCTTCTTATTGCTTTGTAGTTAAGCTTGATTTCCCAAATCCAATATTAATTTAATTTACAGGTTCTGCAAACTAGTTTATTGAACCTTCGCCTATCTTAGGACGCACAATGTGTATTCTCTTATATTGTTTCTCTTTTCACTATATGTATATGGTGCTACTCTTACTTATAGAGCTTCGGGTTTCTCTTCCAGAGAATTAGCTACTCTAGTTGATCATCCCTGGAGGATGGAAATGGGTGGATTTCTGATGGAAGAGCTCCTTTCAGTGTAACCTTAGAGTGGACTATTGCCTACTTGCTATGAGGTTTGACCTAGTGGGTTCTAGTTCTGTACTTCTATGCCAAAAGCTGGAATTGCTTACAAATTATATCAGGAACATGTCTTGCCACTAAAATCCAAATCCTTGATAGTGATTTTTTATTTTTATTTTTATTTTGATAGTACTTATTGCTTACTAATTGGCATAGTTACCAGACATGTAGTCAACCTACAGCCAGTGTTCTTAAAGTGTTAGGTGCACTTAGGCACAAAGGGTTCTTGGAGCCTAGGTGCAAGGCACGAGCGCTCATCTAGGCAAAATAAGGTGCATACATACTATAATATGTATAAACATTTAATAGCATATAGAAAATTGTTATTTTTTTAAAAAAAATAAGAAAAATATTAATACATCTGGTGTTTGTTTCTAATCTTGATAATAGATTAATTAGAAAATGAATTAACTTTTAAACTTTGATTCTATAAGAATAGAAGAGAGAGAGAGAGAGAGAGAGAGAGAGAGAGAGAGAGAGAGAGAGAGAGCAATATTCTTTTTTCCTTCTTAGCATCAATTATGTCAAATATAACATAACCGTCATGAACTAAGAGAGAGTGAGTGATTTGACCGAATAGCAAAAGAAAGTGATAAAAACAATAGTATAATAATTTGAAAGAACAAAAAATTACTTGTATAAAAGTCACATTCTTTTGGCCAAATAAACCATATCTCTCCTTATTGTCCTTTGTGTTGCTTTCACAATTAGTTTAGCTTTTTTAATGAATAAATTTCACATAAAATAGTTTGTGGATTGTCACGTGTACAATCAGTGAAAGTTTGCCCTGCAAGTAAATAAGTAGAAGTCACATGGGTAGTAAAACAGTTTTTAATAATTCAAACTACACAAGCAGAAAACTAACAGACAAGAATTCTAATTAGGCATGCTTTTTTATGCTTCTTTGTAAGTCCCTAGGCGTGCACTTCTCTTGCCTAATGTGTGCTTGATTAAAATTGCCTGGCTTTGACCCTTAAAATCCCTTCCTGTCACAGCTTAGTGCCTTGCGCTTTAGGTGCGCCTTAGTTGCTGCTAACACTACTTCCAACATTTGGAATTTGATGCACCCATTTCAAACCATCTGCTCGCTGTCCTATTTGATTCTAACTAGATAGTTTAATGATTTTTCTTAGATGAATTTTGGTAGGTGAATTATGGGAACTTAGATGTTACGTTTCCAGCACAAATTTGAGGTGCTTGGCACCATAAAAATTAAACAGGAAAGGGGTGATTTGAGGAGCCTTTTAATGTAAATAGGGTGCATGGCCTTGGTTTTACTAATACACTACCAGCTCACTTTATGTAAAAAAAGGGACTAATTGCAAGTTTGCTCCAAAGTAAAACTTTGATTTCAATTTACTCCCTTAGGAAACATTAAAGTACATTTCAATGCTACCCTTCCATAGACTATCACATATGTTTAACATAGTGCATAGGAGGGTGACATTGTAGTTATTGTAGTGGTTTGAGGGGAGCATCGTCATTTACTATCATTTGGAGTATAAGAGAGCACAACTGGCCATAATGGCGAGTCTCTTAGAATATCATTACCAGCGCTGATTGCCTAATGAAATTATAGGTCCAAGTAAGTAGGCGGTGGTACTTAAGTGAGAGTTGTAAAACTTAGCAAATGAAGGCTTTTGTTTTAGTTTCAGCTATCTATCTCCTTTCCCCTTTCTATCCTTTTAGTTAACAAATCTGACTTGGTAGTACAAGTTTTGTTCTCTTTTATCAGCCTGATTTTTTTGTTTCAGTTATAAATCACCAAGACTTTGAAACCTTTGGCTATATCAATAACTTCCTTTTTTCCTTCTTTGCAGCTGAATCTTAATTTGGGATCAAATGCCCAACACTAGCTCCTTCCATAATACTCCTATGTTTGTCATGTTTGAAGAAACTAGTTTTTATGAATATTTACTTGTTTGTGAAGTGAAAAATAATTAAATAATTGAAATGGAACATGCAAACATATCAATCATGTTTACTAATTAAGATGATTACATGACATTCAGTGCTCACAACTTTATTATTATACAGACAGATGAGATGGATACCTTTTACTGTTTCCATCTCCTTGGGTTCATGGTCACTTAAATCACTCACAAATACTTAGAAACTTAGATGATGCAATCAAACAACACATTGTAAGTGTGCTTGAGCTCCTCTGCTACAGCTCCAGCACCAAATCTACATTACCAATATTAGAAAAGGGTTAGATGTGTGCATCAATATGCTTAATCATTTTAATAATTCACCTTGATGGTCACAATGAGGTCATAATAGCTCTTCAAGTGAGAAAAAAAATACTATCAATGTGGCAGCGTACATGGAAAATACGCTATTGAATGTTTGACTTCCCATATTAAGATATTCTTAATATGATTCTGTTTATAATAGTTTGACTTTTTCATAATTGTTGCTTTTAGCATATCTTGATCCCATTAATGCAGTTGTGTTTCTGAAACCTCTTTTTTGCTTGTAAATAGGCGTTTTTCGTGCATGTGCATATAAGGAATTACAAATGTCAGACATTTTATTCATCTATGCATATTGTAACAAATGATTGATGGTGCCATGGTCAGCAATCTATACTTGAAGTAAACCAAAATCTAAATGTTCTATGTTTTTGAAAGGTCAAGATGTGTTAGTACTTACAGTCTGCATCCGTTTTAATCCAGTGTTCCCCATTTGCACTTGAATTACTGCAAATATGATCATGTTGGGGCAGTTTCAAGCTGTTCTTATGGCATTGGACCCCTTCCCTTGACTTGTATCCAGGAAGAAACTTTCTTTTCTCTTTAACCTGGTGCGTCAGTTCTGCATTATAGCCACCATCATTCAGAGTATTCATTGTCTTGTCTTTATGGGACTTCGTAAACTCTCTATCAGCTAATGGGTTTTCAGGATGAACTTTTCTATGGAACACTTTTAGGACCTGCATGCCAAAAGCTGAGAAAAATTAAGATTTCAGTGGAAGTTCTATCACTGAACCTATTTAGAGTGGTATTGTTAGGTTCCTACTCCTCTGGAGTTCCATGTGATGCTTTGTGACCAATATTTTTGATATTGACCAATATTGTCTAATGGAAACCTTTCTGGAAAATATAGTGGTTGGGCATCAATATGGCTTAGCTTGATCTAAAAACTTGAGGTGCGTAGGTATAATCGAAGTCTTTTGACAAGAATCCAAGTTTGAGTCATAAGGGGTGATCTTGTCGGATGCTAGGTTATCGGATGGTGTGGAATGAAGTTCAAAAACACTTACAATATGGCTAGTTTATACTGTAAGTTCTATCCAAGTTATAGGATGATATTTCCTACAGATCTGTTTTGTTAACAGGAAAAGAATAAGGTGTTTGCAACTTAAGATTTTTGTGCTTGGCTACTGTTATCCCGGATGTCATGGTAGTACACTTTAAAATGAAATTAGTATTCAACTTATTTGGCCAGAGGTAATTGTAATGCAGTGATATGGATTGTGTGTTTATGGATAGAATCATCAGTCTTTTCCCTAATCATTTCTTATAGAAAATAGTGGAGGAAGACACACCTTATTAAGTGTTTTCTTGGTAGAAACAGAATTTGAGGCTTCGTCACTAGTAGAAGGGGTAGGATGTCCTGACGTAGTGCGAAACATTCTGAGTATCTTCTTGATGAGGTATTTGGCAGATTTATGTGCTTTCTTGGCTTGCATCTCCCCTTTCACTTCTTTTTCCGAAGGAATTTCATCTGTAACTTTTGTCATACGAAACATCTCTCCAAGTGATACCTTTTCCTTCTTTACTCCAACTCTTGTTTCTGGCAGTTCAACTGATGACCCAAATAGATATCCTTGGAGTGGACATGCCACTGTCTTTCCATAATCTTCAGCATCAGTTGCTTCCATTTGCATGCCACTGAGTGTAATAGTGCTAACATAACTGCTCCTTGCTAACGATTCATTGCAACCTTCTTCTTCAGCTTCAGCCTCTAGAAACTTTTCTAACTCATTGTTCATGATCTTCAATTCATTTTCTGTCACCTCTATGTTTTCCTCTGTTATGCTCTCCAAAGACATGGGAAATGTTGGTGTTGCAGGCTCACTGGTAATTGGTTCTGAGCCAAGGGTTCCAATAGTGAGAAAGCCATGAAAAAGATCAGAGCTGATGATAGATGTTTCATCTCCATTATTCTCATCCACTCCTTCATTTTCAGAGAAAGTATTCTCACATTCCTCATCTGGCTGTTTTAAGAGCCCGGGTCCATATCTGGAGTTAAAACTTGGCCCAGTGTAGGAAACATGGTCATCAATGGGTGACTGTGCGGAAAGGCAAGTACAATAGTTCCCTGAAACATGGAAAAAGAAAAAGGATACTTTATGTGAGTTCTTAAGCAGGGCATATTACTTATCCCTTTTATCACATTTTGCATGGGCCAACTAGTGACTGAACAATCTTCAGATTTGTGAGGATAGTGGTTTGAAGGGTCATTGGTTTATGTAACAACCTAGCAATACTACTTGTTATTTGTATCACGAAGTGGCTGCAATATTTATGCCAATATGCCCACTTTGAACCTTATCCCTTGGGAGAGAGATCCATTTGCCGAGTGGCCATAAAAGGCCTTAGCCAGTGGTGGAAAATCTAAGAGGTGGGATGTCCTGAAATACCTGCACTGAGGCTTCACCCTTTTCTTTTTCCATGAACACCCTAGATGATGGGCAGTTGTGTCTAGCTTTATTGCAGACAGAGATCAGCCGTTCCTGAGACCTAAGAAGATTAGTGGTCTCATCCATTGTTGAAAAATCTTCTAAGTTGAGATGTTTCTGACATGATTGACCATCTTTGTGAGACCATCAATCTTTGGGTTGGACCACTGTTTTTTATCCTTTTCTTGAAGTGAGAATCAGCTACTAAGATTGGTGCTAGACGCTGAGTGTGGTAGATTAAATTACTTTTGTGAGTTTGGCTTATTTATGTGATCATATCCTATGTCTGATGCACACCTAGTGGTCTTTTTAGAAGAAAATGAACAAGGGTTGTTTGAATACCTGTCAAAAAATCCTTGAATGGTTCGACATTAGATTTTTTGGACCGGTGGTGCATCCAACCTAGTATCTGCAACAATGAAATGCAAAGATAGAGTTGAAATCATTAATACGTGTGCTATTCAAAATTCAGGAAGTGTGCACTTACCCTCATCTCGAACTTCTTCTGTGGGATTCAATGTTAGTTTTGCTTCAATTGTCACAGGGGGGGCAAGATGTAGGAATATATTTAGATATGCAAGGGGAACAAAGCATTAAAAAGAAAGGGATGGGGATCTTTAGAACGTGGTTGTTTAATTAGTTGGAAGTAGTGGGTGCTAGGAGGATCTTCTGATGGATGCGGATAGAGAGAAACATTTAGATAGATACAAGGTTTTGGTTGGCTGTTCTTTGTCAAGATCAAATCAAGCTAAAGAATCAGGGAGAGTTGGGAGACCTGCAAGTTGGGGGGTGCAACATTTGCTATGCATGCTTGATGTGGTTGTATGGGCAAATGAATGCATGGACATAAGACATTGATGGAAACATTTTATTTAGTTCTTTCAAATGCATGCATTATGTATATTATGCAAAGAATAATAGTGCATCATTTGCTAATGGACACTTACAGCGAGTAACACACTAACATAATCAAATGCCATTACATATTAATATTTCATTTCAAGTTGTCGCATGTTTGCTTTTATTTTTCAAGGTGCTCGGCCTAATGGATGGTGGCATTTCTAGCAGGACCAAAGAAAACTATTGTGAGTGGAAATCTTTATAAATATATACTTGCCATGGACCCCAAAGGGACTGTGAATTATTTAAGCTTTTTGGCTAGTCATTGCTTCTGGTAAAGATACTTCTTAACTGAAATATACTCATCTAGCAGACCAGTTCTACTGTGGTTGACATACGAAATATCTTTTGCGGGAGTGAAAAGTTTATGCTGGGCCATTCATGCTTAATATTGCGGTAGTTTTGCTTTGATATGCCTTTTAAAAATGTGTTTGTGTTGAAAAAAAATATTAAATTAATGTTTTATTTTAGTTTTTTTTATGATTTTAAAGTGTTGATGTCATTAAAAAAATTATTTTAATATATTTTTAAAAGAAAAACATTTTAAAAAAATATTGGACGCCATAATTTTAAACACCAATTCAATCTTGAGAAACAGCCTTTTCTGTTCATTTATGCTCTATTGAGGCTACCATTACCATTGTCAACGTTGTCGTCATCGCAATTATCCTTCTCTGCCACACTCCCACCTCCTTTTGTAAATTTAAGATTCTAGCTATACGGCCATCCTTTAAGAATTCCACGCAGAAGACATAACATCCTGCTGTGGTTACCTTAATGTGATATTTTTCTGACTAAAAGTCATAGATGCGCAGTTTCTGTAAAAGGAGACCCAGGACAGGAGCAAGTTCTTACCTTCTTATCTAATGGCATTCCATTTATGACTCTGACCTTCTCTTTCCACAAATTAGGAGTTTTCTTCGCCGTTCCATACCGGTTTGTCACTGTAGTTGAACTGGAACCGCCAGCATGATTCGGGCATGATTTCAATACTTTCAGTTAGGGGTGAGCATTTCCGGTTCGGTCCGGTTTTCATCTAAAATAATAACCAAACCAGTTTTTTTTTTTTAAAAAAAAAAAACCGAAACCGAACCGAAACCGGTTCAAACCGACCAGTTTCGGTTCGGTTTGGTTCGGTTAATTGAAGAGAAAAACCGGAAAAACCAGTTTATTTTTTTTGGCTTTTTTATGACTTTTGATGGGGTCATTTAAAAGGCTTGAAAATTTGTAATCGATATAAAAAAACATATATTCATTGTTTAACTTTTCTTTACCAGAATTTATCTCAAATTACAGGAGAAATATCTTTTAATTTGCACCCCAGTTTTCTCAAACCAATCAACTCTAATCAAAATGCAAAATAAAATTATACAACAAATAACACTTAAATCAAGAAAATAACACATATGATAAAACTAAAGAAATACAATCTGCAGGAGTCCTTGAAATTGAAATAAAACGCATCAACAGTCTCTCTCCCAGCACTCACAAAAACAAAACAAAAGGAAAGATGCTGCTATTTTAATATTATTGTTAAGTAAACCATATGCCTTCAACATTTTATTGCTTGTATTTTCTCAGAAACCAAGTGAGAAGAAACTGCAAAGAAAAAAACCAACTATTGAGGCGCGCAAGCATGAACATTAAAAGTTCATCTGGTTCTCTTGAATAGTTCACCTGAAAAGTTTAACAAAATAGGTTAATATAAACTGATAAAAATTAAAAAAAAAAGAAAAAGAAAAAGAAAAAGAAAAAACAATATAGAAAAGAGAATAGACAGATCCAACTTGGAGAGACAAAGAACTTGAAGGAGCGACTGCTAGTTTTGATTTAGAGACAAAAAGATTGAGAGATGAAGATTTGATTGAGAGATTGAACAAGAGGGAGGGGGGGCGGCGGCTGAGTTTGCTAGGGTTGGAAGAAGAAACTAACAAGTAGATCTGTATATGGGAGAGATGAAGATCTGATCGAGAGATTGAATAAGAGGGAGGGGGGCGGCGGCTAGATTTGCTAGGGTTAGAAGAAGAAACTATAAAGCAGATCTGTAGATGGGAGAGAATAGAGATGAAGATTTGATCAAGAGGGAGTGAGGGGGGCGGCGACTAGGTTAGAAGAAGAGACTGAAATGTAGAAGTAGAAGTGTTGATGGGAGAGAACAGAGAAGAGATGAAGATTTAATCAAAGAGAGAGTCAGGGGGGGCGGCGGCTAGGTTAAAACTTAAAAGAAGAGACTGAAATGGGTTAGGAAGGTATTTATAGTACCGGCTTTTTTATTTCTATTTGAACCGGTTCGGTTCGGTCCGGGTTAACCGGTTCCTGCATTACAAAACCGAAAACCGAACCGAACCGGGATTTTTTCTAACTATTCTAATCGGTTTAATCGGTTTTTTTTTTCGGTTCGGTTTTTTCGATTAATTTTTTCTTGGTTTTTTCGGTTTTTTCGGTTTTATGGTTTTTTTACACACCTCTACTTTCAGTGATTGGCATTTGGCTTCTCAAATGCCTCGATTGCACACCGTTAAACGAGAAGATGCCCATCTAGTCAGGGTTGGTGGCGTCAAATTGTTAGCGTGTCCCACAATCATAAAAGCGAGGAAGCTGTTGTAAGCTTGCTGACAAATGCCACGCAACAGTCTTCAATCCTGGATGCCCTAATTCCATCGGTGGATTTGACAGTGAAAGATGTTGACGAGAGTGAAAAAAGTGTAAACAAAATGCACTGTTTTTCTTACAATATGTCTAAATTTTTCATTTGTTTCTGTTGATTATAATAGTTGCAATTCTAACATAAGAAGCCCGGCACGGTGACGAATGCTATAAATTTAGATTGACGTTGTTCCTAATGGAGCGTCACGATCAATAACGATCATGACACATGATATGTCGGTATTGTCTGCTATTTTTGCCCGTTTGATGCACACGCATGATCAAAACTATACCCTAGATAGTTTATGGTTGTAGGTCCTCAATCTGCATCGTTATAGTACAATTGTCTCTTGATTTCTCTGTTTCGCTAAGAAAGTACATTCTGTCACATCGTTGTGAATCTGTTGTCATGGTGTAAAACAGGACCATCTTCGCTTTAAGGGGATAGTTCTATTTATGGAGTGTTTTCAACTTGTTTTTATTAAAATTTAATTTTTTTAATGTTTTTATATTATTGATATCAAAATTGAATTTAAAAACAAAAAATTTAACGTGTTTTCAAGTAAATTATTTTAAAAAGTAATAACTACTATACTTTTAAATATATTACATATTTTATTAGAACACGTGCGTAACTAGGTAGCGGCATGATATTTTGATAACGTCAACAAAATTCATGGTGGTCGGGTGCTATGGGATATCTAATGCATAAAGGAAAGGATATACATATATATAAAGGCAGCCGCGTATTTGTATAAAAACTGCATTATTGCAAATTAGCCATCCATCAAAACATATAATAATCAAAGGCGAGATATGCTATGCCCATTTACATTAAAAAAAAAAGAGGGGGGGGGGGGGCAAGTAGGGGGTGAGGTAGGGCTCGAGGGATCCTATTTTAGCTACCCAACGAGAAACTACAAAACGTAGGAGTTTTCCACTTTTGGAGGACCCTCATCCGTAGACAAACTCCTATACTCTACTCTACTCTCGATCAAGTCTCAAAACCAAAACAAACACAAAACCCTTCAAGCTTGCGAGTCGGCACAGCAAGTGGGGTAATGCGAGTGAAATATCGAAGAAATAGAGAGAGAGAGAATCCATGCATGGATGAAGCCATTAGATTGCGACCATGTGAATCCCACGTGCAATCTTTGATGGTTTATGCTTTCTCATTGGCACACGCTTTCAAATCCTTAAACATGTATTGATTTATTTATATGTATTTATAATCATATCATGAGAGAGGACCCCTGCCACTGCAGAAGAGACTGCAGCTAAATAATTTTTGGTCCCCATTCCCACCTTCAGAGATTTGTAATAGCATGAGTGTAAAGAACAAGTAGGGTTTTCGATGATGATCTGGACCTGGGAATTTTGAAGGCTAATCAGTACTGTCTTTAGACCTAGCCCTTTGTTAGCTCCCATAAAGAGTTGAAGAACTTGAAGAAGTCATAAGAATCTATCCTTCACGTAGAAGATGCTAATGAGGTACGTACAAACGTGGAAAACAACATTTGCTCAGGTTGTTTTCTTATAATTTTTTTCATTAACTTTTCTGTCCGATAATCGGTGGACAAAACTGAGATACTTCTCTCTGTCAATTAAGTCTCTTTCTGCTACTTTATCTTGGCTAGAAGCTAGAAATAGAAGACACTTGCATTTAAATTTACAAGGAGGGCCAACGCCACCAGGCCAGAGGTGGCACACGTGACCATCATATGGGATTTACACAGCTGTGATTATTTTTTCTCCGGTTCAGTTTTTGTAAAAAAAATTATTAAACCAAAATTTTTATTAAAAAAACAAAATTGATTCAAACCGACCGGTTTCGGTTCGGTTTAATTTTTTATAGAAAAAACCGGTTTGGTTTGGTTTCTCAGTTTGGCTCGATTTTTTCTGATTTGGCTCGGTTTTTTTCGGTTTGGGTTTGGATCGGTTCGGTTTTTTAGTTTTAGACTTATAAAATTAAACCTGTCAGTTTTTTAAATATTTTAATCGATTTTCTTTTTTATAATTTGGTTTTTTAATTAATTAATTTTTTAGTTTTTAATCGATTTTTTAGTTTTTAACTCATCCTTAAAAATTTACGGGAAGTTTCCCTCTCATGGGGCTTCTTGGTGTAAGCTTCAACCTCTTGGTATGCACGTACGCCCCCCTTGAAAAATGATGTTTTATCGTTGCAGCTTACAAGGCCTATCGAGCCCAAACTCCTCCTCTTGGTAAACAAGCCCTTTTGATATCCAATGCCTTTACTCTCTTTTTTTTCCGGGCTTGAGCTTCATCTGATAAATAATTATGTAGAAATTTAGAAGCACTTATAAATGGCTTTCAAAGGAGCCAACAACAAAAATGTAGAATAACTGTTGGACTTTACAGTTTTATCCATGAAAATTTTTGTCAATTATTATATTAATATTTTATTTTTGTGATTATTTTACTCACATAATTATAGATAGAAATTGTCTATTGGAAAAGCAGTAGTTGAGAATTTCTAGTTTGTTGAACCCAAATCCCTTTTATTTTTAACGATAAGTCTTTCATTAATAAATTTATCAATGACTTTATAAATGGAATATGCACACTAAAAAGAAATTATTAGATTCAATTCGGCTGTAATTCCCTTAGTAATATTTAGCATATCACTGACAAGATAATCGTGGGTAATTCTATCGGTGAGTTGCAGTGATATTTATAGTAATTCTTTTCCAGCTCTCTAGAATATACCGATTGAATAATTTCGTAGGTGATTTAACAGTTGTAGGGGCATTTGTTGTAAATCTTTTCCAACTCTCTAGAATATACCAACAAAATTATTTTGTCAGTAACCATGTCAGTAATAATTTTAAAAAAATATTGGATAGAAATAGAAAATAAATAAAAAATTAAATTTATATAAAATTCAAGTATTTAAAAATCAATTATCTTAATATAACAATCAAATATTTATTACAAATTTATACATTCAAATACAATGAAACTAGAATAGAGGTGACACAGGAGGAGGAGGAGGATGTTGGTCATCCTCGGGACCATGGGGCCAATAAGAGGGTACACATGTACCACACATGTATGATCTCATATCTATGACCATTCGGCGGAGCTCTTCATAATCCACAGAGAGTTGTTCATATTTTTTATTGAGATAAGTCGTACGTCATTGCACTCCTCGGTCTAACAAGGTCGCGAACTCTAGAGATTGAGTGCTCGAGACAAATTGCGAGCATCCAACGGTTGAAACACTATGAGTCATTCACTAGTTCTCGGTCGTAGTGTTGGAGAGTCCATACACTCGATTTCTACCAGGTCCACCGGATAATCCTGCCTCCAACCACAAATTCAAATTGAAATTTGGGTGGGTCGAAGGATCGTCCTCGTATCTATCCTTCAATCGGCTGTTATATGTCTCCTGAAAATAAAAAATAAAATCATCAAATTCAAATAAATAATAACTTAAGAAAAAAAATGGTTGAAAACTAACATAAAACAAAGTATTGAGTTTAATTGTCGATGAACTGTTGCACCCCTTTTTAGCGGTCATCACTCCACACATGTGTTTCCACAAAAGCTTCATTGGGCTTGGCTCACATCCAAGAGTCATAGCTTGCAAGATAAAAATGTTGTTAGTTAAATATATTTATAAATAACAACAAATTAAAAAATAAATAGATGTAATTCAAATAAATTTTACCGTCTGCTTTGCATGTGAAATGAATTGAATGGAGTCGTTAGTGTGCCTAGTAACAAAATCATGAATTTACTGGCTTTGGTTTCCCGCATCGAATTGCAATCGTCGTGTGAAACGCTCGGATGTAACGTGTTGAATGTATTTCACCCATATAGTCTTCGGGTTGTATAGTTGCCTGAAATCCTTTCAAATTACCATGTCATTACAGCCTGATAGAACGCTTTTTTTAGCATGTTTTTTAGATTTTTTTTGCGCCTTATACAAAAAATAATAATTCACGCAACCTATATCGTACAAACAAATTATCTATGAGTAAATGACAAATGAAATTATAATATTTGGAATAGAAAAATTATCCTGATTTTGATATTACCTAGTTGTAGTGTGATTATCTCAAACCCTCCTCGCAACATTATCATTTGCCTTATCCCACTCAAATTTAGCCTTGCAGTAAAAAATTATAAAAAGAAAAATTTCAGTAATTTCAATAAAGTAAATGAATTAACATAATAAATAAAAATTTTAAGTTAATACTAATCTTAAATCTTAAAAACCATCCATCAACCTGCGGTTTCCATTCAAGATGTTTAGAAACCTGGCTCCATTGAAACAATGGAATTTTCATTGACAATTAAAATGCTAATGTTATTATTTGGGTAATTTTAATGTTTGTGAACCTAAAATTGGATAAATTTAATGAAATATCATTTGTTTATAAATTGTTAAACATAAACCAATTCAAAGCAAAACAAAGTTACATTGAAAGATCGTCCTTTCACTACGCCTCGTATTTGCGGATGAATGGATCCCACTGTGAAGGGACCCCCTCTCTACATTGCAACATCACACTTGAAGAGCCAGCGTCATGAGTCAATACATGTGCTTCAGGTGTCTCTTTTTGGTTGTCATTATCGCTACTAGAAGAACTAGCAGGGATCCTGCACTCACAACGAGCAATTAATGTTCTTTTAGGCATCTACATAAATTGACAAAAAAAATTTAACAATTTCATTTTTTTTAATAAAAATTTGGCAGCACCTCCCCTGTACGGTAGCCTACTTAAAATTTTTAATCTTGCAAATAGATAATATATATGCCATAAACCAGTTGATTTTATTATATTTCTACCAATAATTTTGAATAATTCAATTTCGTATAAATTTCTCATTTTCTAGGTGATAATATTTTTAATCCTAAATTGACAAGAATTTATTTTAAATGGAATACATACAATATAATAATTAAAACTAATCCTACACATTTAATTAAATATTAACAACAAAATTTAAAAAAGAAAATAACACAAAATAATGAAAAATTATTGCAATAACAACTAAAATTCAACAGAACTATTACTTCATAAAATTATAAAAAACAAATAATTGAACAAAAATAGAGAAAAAAAAATAATACAAAAACAAATAATGAATAATGAAATGAAAAATTCTTACCTTAATGGCATGCTTAATTTCAGAGTTGAAATAGGTGTGATACTAAAAAAAACAAAAATATATTGTTAAAAAACCTTAGAAAAGAAGAAAAATAAGAAGAAAACACTTCAAAAAATTTACCTAAAAAACATATTTGATTGTGTTAAGAGAAAAAAAGCTTGATTTCTAGCATTGATATTTGAGAGATGAAATAGAAAGGTAGATTAGTGAGGAGAGAATCAGAGAGAAAATTATATGATTTTAAGTTGAGAGACAAAATAAAGGTGTGTTGTGCTTTTATATTAGGTTTTATGAATAGAATTACTGATAGACAATTAAATATTACTATTTTTAAATATTTCATTAGTGATTTTATTTATAAAGTCTCTTTGAAATTTTTGATTCGCACTAAAATTTCACAAAACCCCTCCAGATTTTTTAATTTCGTTTGTAATTCTATCGGTATTATAGTAAACAGTTAATAAAAATGCAATAATTACCAGTACGTTGGAATTCTGTCTGGAAACTGTGAACCATGTGAAAATACAAATCTACCCCTATAGGCCAATTCAAATCGTTTTCTTAGGGGCAAAAATGTAATTCTACTATTATAATCCATAGTGAATCATGCCTATTATACAATGCTTTTCCCATGTGAAATAAATTCTGTTAATTTTGTTTTTTTATTTTTATTTTTATGTATCAAAAGACAATATCAACCTATGAACAAATAATTATTGCTAAAAACCTAACTAGAAATAACGAATTCATCCCTTGAAAGATGCTTTGAGAATTTTCATTTCAAGAGTGATAGAGTTATAATTAAGTGAAAATTTATTTTTTAGAGTAATCAAGTAAATTTACTGTATAAAAAGTTTATAAAAGAATAGGATTACCCCTAACAATTATAAAAGGATATATAAATTCTATAAAAATACAAATCTACCCCAGTAGTCGAGTGCAAATGGGTTTTTTAAGGGATGAAAATATAATTTCAAAATTATAATCCATGCCTATTATACAATACTTTTCACTAGGCAAATCTTGCAACCAACTTTCAACTCTTTCCTTTGTCTCCGATTTAATACCGTTAATAGTCATTGTATTGTACTGTTCTGTCACATTAACCCCTGCACTATCAGAATATGCAATCAAGTCCTTAGCTTTAAGTTTTTAACAAGTATATCCTTTTATCAAATTCCAGCCAATTTTACTATTAATTATCATGTACTAAATAAAATGATTAATTTTAAACTCTCACATTGTGATTCATTATTAATTAGCCCAGGAGTAAACTATTTTATTTTCTCTAGTACACTTAATTTAGATTTAAATGTAAGAAATCATGAGATTATATAATTCCAATCTCCTGTTAAAAAAATTATAGAAAAAAAATCATGATAACATGCAATATATAAGGTTTTATAAGCTACAAGATAAATGATAAATCACTAAAATATCCAATATAATTAAAATAACCTTTAATAAATATTACAAAAACAATAATACATTATACTTTTTTGAAGATGAACAATTCTCTCTGTAGTTTCTTAGAAGTTTGTGCTTAAGTTATATGGACTTGAATTAAAACTTAATAGACAAATGCATTAAAATAAGTTAAGAAATAAGGAGCTTAATTGCAAATAATTAATAGTTGAAGGCTAAATATGATAGAACTAACATAGTACAGGAATTAAAAATACCATTAATAATTTAAAACACCTTATCCTCTTTCTTCTGACTCTACCACCTCATCACCTACACGCTACACCCAATCTAATCAAATAAAGCTTCAACATGCTTACATTTTGATAAAAAATAAAATAAAATAAAGCTTCAACAAAAAAAAAAAAATAACCCTTTAAAATCCCTAAATCCCCCATTTTGATCTAAGAAACCCAACGAATCCAAATCATGGGAACCGAAATAACAGAGCCGTTACTAGTCGACTCCAAGGACACAATCAACACCGTTGACTCTACAGAAATCATTCCAGAATGGAAGGATCAGATCACGATCAGAGGGCTAGTAGTGAGCGCTGTATTAGGAGTACTATTTTGTATCATCACTCACAAGCTGAATTTAACGGTGGGGATTATCCCGTCGTTGAATGTAGCAGCTGGTTTGCTTGGTTTCTTCTTTGTTAAATCATGGACTGGATTCTTATCCAGGTTAGGTTTTTCTGTTTCTCCTTTTACCAAACAGGAGAATACCGTTATCCAAACTTGCGTCGTCGCTTGCTATGGCCTCGCCTTTAGCGGTAACCGCCGTTACTTTGATATATAGAACAGTTATTAGTGTACATAGAGGTTGATAATTATTTCATTTTTGTTAATAATTTTAGATCAGGTTAGCTAATTAATTTTATTGTTGTAATTTATTGATAATTGATGATTAGTTTGTTAATCCATTCTTTGAAGAGGAAAGAGGAGGTTAGGATAGTTAATTTTGTTAAAATTACATTTTTTTTTAACTGTACTTGATTTTAATGGTGACAGGAGGATTCGGTTCGTATTTGATTGCTTTGGACGAGAAAACATATAAATTGATCGGTACAGATTACCCTGGGAACCGAGCCGAAGATGTTAAGAATCCGGGATTGGGGTGGATGATTGGATTTTTGTTTGTTGTTAGTTTCCTCGGGCTTTTTAGTCTTGCTCCGCTTCGTAAGGTAGCTTTAAACATCATTCTTTTTGAGATTTTTAAAGAATATGCTGCTGCTAGTATGTTAAAATGGCGACATGTTACTGAGAATCATCTTGTATCCGTTTGTTTTTGTTCGATGTTGTTTCAATTAAACTGCTACTTGCATCTATTCTTGGATACATATTGAGTAGTTTTTAGACATTTGCAACAGATTTTGGTGGTTATGATCGCATAAAATCTGAAAAAGGCTCACTTGTGCTCGGACTGTTCCACGTATACTATTACTCTTGTGGCGTGTTAGTGGGAACCATGATTATAAGTCTAATTGATTCTCATATTCTCATTATATTTTGTGGTGAAATGATAGGTTATGGTCATGGATTATAAGCTTACATATCCCAGTGGTACAGCCACAGCAATGTTGATAAATAGCTTTCACACAAACACAGGAGCAGAACTTGCTGGGTGAGTGCTGGATGTGTCAAGTTCTTCATTATTTTGTAGGTCTTATATGGTGTCTCTTGATTTAAAGTTGCTGGAAGATGTTATTATAAAATATCAAAATCAGTGAAAAAAATTTAAACAATTCTGGAGAAAATGTATATAGAACGAGATTTGTTTGTCTGTAGGATTATCAAAGAACATGAATGATTTTTTTCTTTCTAAAGTTTATGCTCCCCCCCCCCCCCCCCACCTATTTTGGCTGCTACAGTTTGTTGAGTGGTTTGGTATTCAGAATAGCTGAATTAGCAAAAAGTGAGTTTCCTAATTTATATATATTTTTAATGACTTTTAACAGGAAGCAAGTCAGTTGCCTCGGAAAGTATTTAAGCATAAGTTTGGTTTGGAGCTGCTTTAAGTGGTTCTTCAGTGGTATTGGGGATTCATGTGGGTTTGATAATTTTCCCAGCCTTGGTTTGACCCTATTCAAGAACACGTAAGCTTTTAATGACATGCATGTTTTTCACATTTTGGTTGGGTTGCTTTGTTGAGGAACTTTGAGAGAGGGCCTACACATACGATTTTCTTCTTCTTCTTCTTCCTTTTCCCTGGATACAAAATTGAAGTTCAGCATTGCTGTATCAATGGTTTATCAGTGATGTTTCTTGTTTCTCACACGACTCTCTTTATGCAGGTTTTTCTTTGATTTCAGTCCAACTTATGTTGGATGTGGCCTTATTTGTCCTCACATAGTCAACTGCTCAGTTCTTCTTGGGGCCATCATTTCATGGGGTTTCCTCTGGCCCTTCATTTCCCAACATGCTGGGGCCTGGTATCCAGCTGACCTCAGTAACAATGATTTCAAGGGTCTTTATGGATACAAGGTATGGAGAATAACCATTTTTATTCTGAAACATATCCTCAAGTTTCAACAAAATGACTTAACTTGAAAAGGGTTTTGACTTTGCATGGCTTTGCATCTTGAGGTTTGCCTTAAGAGGATGTAAGCCACCACATTAATTTTTTGCATGCTATATATGGATTAGTACTACTGCCGGAGCAACATACAAGTTCCTGAAGTTTATGAACTTCAACTTTTACATTTATTATTTATTTAGCATGCTGAAATTATTGGACTTGGTCTCCGATTAATGACAATGATTCTCCACCTTGTATTGTATATTCACTCTTCAGTCCTTCCCCCATTGTGGCTCCTCAGTCCTCACATGGACCTGGTCCATCCACGTTTATCACTAGTATTGGGCTTGTTGGTGAATAGTCTGTTATTGAATTTTGCTTGCATGGCTGTGCCTTGGGGATGTTGTCTGAATGAGTTTCCTTTCACACTGTTTGCAGGTTTTCATAGCAATTGCCCTTATCCTTGGGGATGGTCTTTATAATTTGATCAAGATAATTATCATAACTATCAAGGAAATGTGCAGCAAAAGCACCATGCAGAACCTTCCAATTGTCAGAGAGGTTCAAGGTAATAATTCATAGTCTCCATTTGTGAAATGTAATCACGTGATCTTGTTACCAATAGGCCTTTGGCTTAGTGGTAGGCTGGTCGTGGCCCCTTGGTAAAAAATAAAAAACCAAAAGATCTTGTCTCATCTGCCATGTTTCTCAGATGTGTCTGGCATTTATCAAGTGTGCTCATGTTTGAACTATTAACATAATGTTGAACTGCTATCTGAACAATTCTTTTTCTCCCAAATTTGTTTTGAGAAAAATTGGCTAGATCAAGAAACTGCTCGAGTTGTAGAGGTGTAGTTTCTCCTTCCGGAAGAATCTCTTGTCTTCTGCACCAATTATTGTCATTAACATCCTTCAAGTTTTGTGTCTGTGCTGAACATCATGCATGATTTTTTTTATAGCACAAGCATATCCTGAGGTTATTAAGTTCAAGAGAAGAATTATAATTACTCTCTGTCATTGCATTGATATTTTGTTAAATAGTGATGTTGTATTTAACAATGTTCAATTATTTTGATCGATATACTTGTTAAGAAACATGTGCTGTTGATTTTTGGGAACTGCAGTCAGACTAAAAGATTGGTTCCTATGTGACCAAAACAAAACAAGAGGATCTGTCCCTAAATGTTTCCTAATTAACAATAACTTATTGGATTCTTATATTGTTTCCTGAGTTCTGTTACAAAATGATTTTTGAGACATCTGATTTTTCCTGCATTGAACAGTACTTTCGCATCTAAATCTATCAGCGAAGCTTTTTATTTCTCTGGCCCTACTAAAGCTTAATCTTCATCATACACTGATTTCATGTAGCAATTACTGAGACTGCCATTTTCATATGATAATATTTGTGCATTGTCGGCATTTTCCTTCATCAACAGATGCGTATAGTTAGCAACATCTTCAACATGTTAACTTTTAGTTGCATGCCCTCTTTCTTGTTTGAATATAGCTGTTTTGTGTTCTGGAATAATTGTTTTTATGCATCACTTGGCAGATAGTGAGACTTCCAAATTGCTACTGGAACAAAGAAAAAGAGATGAGGTATTTCTGAAAGATAGGATACCCACCTGGTTGGTGGCTGCTGGATATGTCGGTCTGGCTGCAATATCAACCGCAGTGATTCCAGTCATCTTTCCACCACTGAAGTGGTATTTGGTTCTCTGTTCATACATTATTGCCCCTGCTCTTGCCTTCTGCAACTCCTATGGAACTGGACTGACAGACTGGAACTTGACATCAACCTATGGAAAGATTGGTCTTTTTATCATTGCGTCACTGGTTGGTTCCGATGGAGGAGTTGTAGCTGGGCTAGCTGCTTCTGGGGTGATGATGTCCATTGTCTCCACTGCCGCTGATCTAATGCAGGATTTCAAGACTGGTTACCTCACTCTATCATCAGCCAAGTCTATGTTTGTGAGCCAGTTGGTAGGAACAGCCATGGGTTGTGTCATTGCTCCACTGACTTTCTGGTTGTTTTGGAGTGCTTTTGATATCGGAGACCCCGATGGCCCTTACAAAGCTCCATATGCCGTGATATTCAGGGAAATGGCTATCTTAGGTATTGAGGGCTTCTCAGAGTTACCCGAACATTGCCTGGCATTATGTTGCGGATTCTTTGTAGCTGCTCTAGTTATCAACCTTCTAAGGGACGTGACTCCCAAGAAGATCTCGCAGTTCATTCCTATTCCAATGGCCATGGCAGTCCCATTTTACATCGGAGCTTACTTTGCAATTGACATGTTTGTTGGGACAGTGATATTGTTTGTATGGGAGCGAATAAATAGGAAGGACGCTGAGGATTATTCTGGGGCAGTCGCTTCTGGTTTGATATGCGGTGATGGGATTTGGACAATACCATCAGCAATTCTCGCTATTTTTAGGATCAACCCGCCCATCTGCATGTACTTTGGGCCTTCTTTGAGTGGGTGAGCAGGGAAACCTCTGCCTGTGTTGTATGTCTTGTAACTATACCTTCTTTGAACTGAAATACTTTATTTCACTCTGTAAATCTGTATGTTATATTTGATGGTTCAAGTAATCGGGCATGGCATGAGATAAAAAAAAAAATAAAAAATGATGAAAAACCTGATTTTCATGTGAGATGTGTTTGCCTCACTTAAAAAATGGATGAAAAACAAGGTTCTGATTAAATTCCCTGTTTTCTCGAGGACTAAATAATTTTTTCGGCAACAAATTAGTCTTTGAACAGTAACAAATGTTGCAGGGGTCGAGCATCTTTCCTCCCCCGCAAGTAAACATGTTTGTGACCAGTTTTGGGGTTGGCTTTATATACTCTTCGAGGGAATTAAAAAAAGAAAAAAAAACTAAAAGGTGTGGTAGAAGTACAGTGGCAAAGGTGTGATTTAGGATCATAGTAGTGGAATTATGTTTTTGTCCTTAAAAAAATGGTTTTAACTGACCTTGGGATTAAATAGTTTTTTTTCACGTAGTTTATTTGTCATTATAGAATTATTAAAGGCTATTCTAGTCTTTTATAATTTTCTTATACAATAAAATTAATTAAATACCCTTAGAAGAAAAAAAAATACAATGGCTTAAAGACATATTTTGATTTTTACTTTTTAAAGAAGAATATGAGGACCCAATTCCCATTAGAATCAAAATTCTCTAGCATGGCTTAAGGGGTTTTTTATGTAATTGCATAAAGGTTTTTTAGATAATAATTATTTGATCCTAGAGACAATGTGGTAGTATAATAAATGAAATAAAACAAAAAAGTTCTCGACATGTGTAACGCAAAAGTCAACCGCTCTGTTATCTTTTTTTTGGTGGTCAAAACCGTTCTTCACCGTATTATTTGACTTGTCTTGACATCCTTTTTTTTTTAGACGGCATGTGCATTGTGACTCCATCTAGTTTAGCACTGGTTTGATTTTCTTTTTTCCTTCATTTCTTTTCTCCACTAAGATTTGCATGACGCCACTTAAAAAATTCACAACAACCTTTTAATTTATTTTCTCTTTAAATTTAGTCTATATTCTTTTGATTGTAATTTTTTTTGTTTGAAACAATTATTTCAAATTAGAATTTATTTGTAATTTCACCCTCCAATTTTTTCATCTCTTAGATTTGGTCCCTAATCTTATGATTTTTATTTTTTTTATTTGAGAAGATTTATAAAATTGATTTTTTTTTGTGATTTTATCCTTTATTTTTTTTTATCAGGTTTGATCCTCATTCTTTATATTGCTTTTTTTTTTGTTGCTTTGACAAGTTTTTTAGATTATGTTTTTTTTCATGATTTTATCATTTAATATTAAATTAGTTGAGAATTAGGCTTCTTGATTGGGTTTCAATTTGAGATTTCACGGGTTATGATTTTGAAAGATAAATCTGGGTTTAGAAGATTTGTTGGGGTTTGCTTGGTTTTTAATGTTATTAAATTAGGGTTGTTTTTCTATGTTATTAAATTAATCGAATTTATTAAACCTAGTTAACTCAATAACCCGAGTCAAGAGTTTCTTTTATTTCTTTATAAATCCTAGCATAACCTTGAATTTATTCCTTATATTCAAAAAAATTTAGTTTGGCTCACGATGTTGCACCAACCAATAATATAAGTTTTTTTAATTAATTTTTTTTTTATTTTGAGCCTTTGATATTTGACTCATTATAATTGAGGTTTTTAATTTGTTTTAATATTAATTGCATAGATTTATCATGATCTCATACTCATATAAATTAACTATTTGTTAGCCCGTGATGATGAAATATACCGTTATTTTAATATATATTTTTAAAATATATTATAAAATATATCACCATCTAATCTAAGTATTTCAAAGACACTCCAACCATCATCGTACATTAAATTTTTAACATCCTAATAATTTTCTTTTTAAAGTTGAAAGAAAGAAAATCCGCCCTACCGCGAAGGGCGGGGCAAAAAGCAAGCGAGAGCTGTGAACTGGCGATGAATGAAAAGTCCAAGTGAAAAGAAAAGATGCTGCCATCACCACATGCTTAAAAACAAGCTTCCGAAAATGACTGAGCCACTTGTCGAGATTGATGCTTGCTAGCAGCAGCCTCTGGGTTTTCTTCGTCTAATCAGCGGAACAATTGTAGCCGTCAACATTGGATGTTTTCTTTCAAGTTTGGTAATTGCCAACCAAACACTTGTTTTATGCCTTTAAATATTTTTTGCTGCTTTTGGTAAAGCATATCTGAATACTCAAGAAGGCTACTGGTTTTGAATACTTTATTACCCCATGAGACATCATTGAGCACAATAATGATACACTCTATCTGCTCTCTTTTCTTTAATTTACTTTCTTCTTCTTCTTCTTCTTCTTCTTTCCTTTTATTTAAAAAAAAAAGACTGATTGCTTGCACCGATCATCCCTTCGATTTACAGAAATACATCCAGCTTTTGCTGATATCATGAGCACTGCTGAGGTCCTTTGGAGGAAGGGAATAAATATTCAAAGAAATTATTCGCTCGTCTTCTAGTCTCTTAAGTTAACATTGTTGTCACGAGACAGATAGAACTTGGATAATGGATGTTGATGGAATACCCTTTCCCTGTCTTCAAGCTATATTAATCCACCTCCAAATTATTTAGAAATAAATTTACTCGAATCAATGGATTTACAAGTGCTTTTTGCTTATATGGGGATGGTATTTCTTTTTATTTCTTAAAATTCATGGCTTTTATATCCTTTCTGGATCCATCCCCTCCTTTTGACACCGAACACATCGCTCTTCTCTCTCCTTGTGTACTTTTATATAATTAATTATCATTTCCTTCACCAGAATGAATATCCTAGCCCTAGGCGAGCTTTTCCATGCTTAAAAAAACTCGTGCATCTTTTTTCCAGAGAGAACCAGAGGGGAAAAAACAGGATCAGTTTAGGTGGGTTAGAGGTGGAGGAGGGTTGGGTTTCTTGCAAGACGTACTGAACAGAGACATGTGGCAAGAAGAAGATGGATGAAAAGTACAGCCATTCTTGTTTTTTGCACTAATTGAGAATTCAGTGCTTTTGAACTGTTACACAAAATAGATTCTCAGAGTGAAAGAGAAATCTAATTCTCAAGACATCACACTAAAAATGTATGCACGTCAAGCACATGGCGAGGATTGCGACCTCTTATGGTGGGCTTATCAGCCTCCAAATCTAATGGAATCTATCCATAAAAATCGCTCGATACATAGGTGATTCTAAACCAATCATTTCTCTGTTATCTCTAAATTATTGCACCACTTTTGCCCTCAAATTAACCCAATCTGGTCTGGTTAATCTCCCCAACATTTTCAGTTGTTTTCTTTTATTGGCCGTGAAAATCCAACAAAAAGCAGGGAAGTAAACAAGGATGGAGTCCATAATACATGGCAAACACAGAATAAAAGGGAAAAAACAATTTTATTTTCGAGCAAATTCATCGATGCACAGAGCCAACAGAAAGGGATAACTCATGGGTGCGGTAGATGTGACACAAGGATAATGGTGAGGTCCATCTTATCATCAAAAGGAGCCATTTCAGTTAGAGATTCTGGCTTTATTGGAGCTCAGCGACTGGTGGATGTGGCTCCTATTCAATGCGGTGGAGCAACCTTTTCTTCCCATTTTCATTCCTCCTAATCCCTACAGTCGGTCCATTTCGTCGAGGAATATCACAATAATGTAAGGTATATAAGGTAGACAAGGACATCACATATATTTTGTGCTGTGTAAGTTTTTTCATGTTACTCTCTCAGCTTTTCACTCGAAAACTTTCCATGGTAAGATCGCTGGTGCAGCCCTTTGCAGTGAAAATGACAAATTAATGCATTGCATGGGGTGTCTTTGTCCCACAGCCCCGCCTCTTGCTCAAAGCAAAACAAGGGTAATTCCAGCTCCCACCCCAGCTAACGTGGACCCAGCATTTAACCTACCTTCGGCAAAAGCTCCATTTTTCTTCTCAAAAATTAATCACCAGAACCTTTTACTTTTAATCCTTTTTCACATTCATCCCTCTATATGATTTTGATTTATTTCAATCCTTTTACTGCATAGGCTTGTACTTGTTGAGTCCTCAATCCGATCCCATTAAACAAGCTCATCAGTTTAATTAATTATTGTCGGTTGTTTCAGATAAAGAATCTAAACCATCCCACTTGTTCAATCTATAATGAATAAAAATACATTAAATTCTTAAATTTAATAAAAACTAAATAAAAATAATTTGTTTAGTTGAAAATATTAAATAAAAAAAATGATATTTTCTTAAAATTGAAGATTGCCTACCAATCCCGGGGAAAAATAATTCTGTTTTTAATAAAAAAATTTCAAAGAATTGTTTTTTCTAGGATTAGGATATGAGATTCCAATCTTCTTCTTCTTTTCTTTTCATTATTTAAAATTTATTTTGTTTTTATCATTAACCAAATTATTTTTCATTAATTTATAATAATTTAATTTAATGTATTTTTATTTTTATTTATTATAAATCATAGACAATATGGCATGATCTAGATACTCTATTTGAGTCAACTTATAATGGCAATTTAGTTAAACTATGGGACTCGCTTAACTGAGTTAGATGGAGGGTTCAACAAGGACGGAATTACATACATGAGAATGGGACAATTTCCCCTTTACATTTTCTTAAAATTCATATTAGTCCTTTATAGTTTTAGAATTTTGAATTTGCTCCCTTTTCTTCCTAGAAATTTGTCTCTCATGCTTTTTGATCCATCTCTCCATGACATATCTACTAAAGAGTACTTTAATTTCAATAATTATAATTCAATTATCATTTAAATATATTATTTTGCATTTTATCATTCATTTATTTTTTAATCTAACATTACATTATAAAGTAAAATAATAATACTGATGGATGGATCAATGTGTGTGGATGTGTGTGTGTTATATTTTTGTCAAGTCCATATTTAAAAGAAGCAAAGGTAGGGTGATAGCTCAACGTATCTCGATTTGGCAGAATACCAAGCCTAGATTACATGGGCCTAGGTTGCTTTTATATTCAACATCATTGGACTCAGCTACACACTGAGCTCGAGTGCATGTAAGTTTGGCGAGCTATCAAACCTAATATTATTGGGCTCAGCTACGCACTGAACCCGAGTATATATGATCTGACGAGTTGTTAGACCCAATATCATTGGGTTTAGCATCATGACAAGCCTAAATGTATAAAAGACCCGACGATCTTCTTAGGTCCTATATTGGAGCACAAGATTTTGTTTGATTATTTTTATGACCCTTAATCTAAAATGTTAAGATCAATGATACTCATTCCTTCACGCCTCTAGGTGTATAAAGGTTTTTCACAGACCGACCACTTTTTCATCAACATTAATGTTGATGTAATGGATAATGTATAAAGATCTCTTAAGAGCCTATTGTATTTTTTATCAATAGTAATATTGTGTAAGAGATATTTTTATCAACATTAATATTGTGTAGGAAATATGTTCTATCTCGTTAATGCTTTTAAGAGAAAATAACACTCCACCCTTTCTAGTGAAAAAATAAAATTCAAGAGTTGCAAATATTCCCTGAATAACCTTGGTAAAGAGGTACATATTTTTTCTTCTTCTTATTCTCTATTTATACTCTTATTTTTACATAGCATTTATTATACATGACTAAAAACAAACACTTTTTTTTTTAAGAATCTACAATTTATTCTCTTATTTATTGTAATTTCTTATTAAAAGGTAATTATTTTTATCATCAGAGACTCCTAAAATCCCATAAAAAAACTATTTTGTTGGTGTCTAATCTTCTATCACCAATCATTAATTTCTTGAACTCTAACTAATAGAACACGAACACGTGATTACTCTTTATCCGAATACTAAAAAATACTCGTTTTGGAATATATTTAATTTAGAAATATCATCAAATATTTATCAAAATAGCATTTTTAATTTTATCATTTTTAACTACTAATCCTACGTACCTCCACCGCCGAGGATTAAGTAGCAACTTGTATATGTTTACTAGAAGGGTTGTTATATCGACCATAAAACCATGTAAAAGAGAAATAAAAATATTTTTCGTCTTATAACTAAAAAAGTATAGGGATATCTAATAATTAAAAAAGTGAAAGGATATCTAATAATTTTTATCTTATAAAAATATTATCTTTCCGACTTGTAAAAATATCATTAAGGATTTGAATTTTAAACAATAATACACATGAAAAAAATCTACTTGTTATCATGATTAAGAATAGTATTGTGATAATAATTATTTTTAAATTTTTTTTTATTTAAAAATACATCTAAATAATATATTTTTTTATTTTTTAAAATTTATTTTTGACATCACAACATTAAAATAATCTAAAAACATAAAAAATAAATTTAAAGAAAAAAAAATAATTTGTTTTAAATACTTTTAAAATATAAAAACGAATTCTAATTATATTATCACAAAAAAGAAAAGAAGGCATATTGATGTCAATCCAAGTGGTTTGCTTGGACCTGCAAGTCAAGCATACCTCGAAGCAAACATGATCATAAGCAAATGTATCGTATTGAAAATGGTAAGATACGAAAGATGATCAAAGCCAATGAATTATGAGTTTACGACTTTTTGTGCCAGAATAAATGCATCCCTCCAACTAAATTCTGTCCACTGCTTCTTGTCCCATTTTCCCTAATGATGTCGGCTCCTTCCGTCTAATCAACGGTTTCGATTTTTGAACTGTGCATGATATTGCTTAAATTACCTGAGCTCACTGCTCAGACTTCACAGAGAGCTGAGAGGTCAAGGCTCTATTGATATTATTAGGACAAAGCTGTACTGTACGGATTAAAATAAATGACTGAGTTACGAGTTACACGACACTCGAGAGAAGGGCATTTATATCATGTACGTACAGCTTCAATGGTTTGGTCAACAGACATAGTAATCGCCCCTCCTAGATATATGGGAAGCTATATCCGTCCAGGATGAAAAAATATACATGCGTGCCTCTGCGTTTTTCTCTCTCTCTCTGATACTCGTCCATGTAATGTGTTTAGCTTTTACAAATTTTATCGGATTAAAACTGAACCAGAAATATTCTCATAGGCCATTGCTTCAAGAAGTTCTCCACAAGAAAATAATACATTTTAAGGATCAAGTAATTGCTCCGCCAGCTCGATCAGTGGATTGATTCGAAATGACTAGAACTCACTGTGTTGATTGAAAAAGATGGGAGTTGGAGGCGTAAATGACTTAGACAAACATACATATTGATCCAAACTTATCTCTTATAGTAGGGAGCAAGTCTTGAAAAACTGATATAAAAGAAAGATCTTTTTCCCATTCAAGCGTTGAATTCATGTGGTATTGAGCATGATATTTCAACAGATTTGCTTTCAAAGGGGGTCCTCCTTTGTCTCCATGATGGGAGGCACATATGACTAGCAATGCAATCACCAACACACACTTAGCCACTCCCGCCATAATTATCATCACTCAACAAAGGTATTGGTCTTCTCCACATCAAAGCAAAGTTGTAAACTTAAAGAAAAATTAAAAAGAAGAAGAAGGAGAAGAAAAAGCCATCCTCTCACCCCTTGTGTGAATCATACAAAAACCCTAAAGCTTGCTTGGAGATCAAGTGGGAGAGAATGATACAAGAAAAGTGGAAGATATTAAAAGAAATTTATTTCAAGGACACCCACTATGGTGACCAAGAACTACATGGGATCTTCATGGAATACAAGTCAAAGGACTAGATTACTTCAGCTCTCGTTTGATCTTAAGATGTGTAGTATGGAATTTTGGTGTCCTTATCATGGGGAGTGATTCTCGCTGATTAATTATATGACTTGTAAGAATCACTTCCATCTCCTTCCTTAAAAATCTTGATCTGGTTCTGTAATAGTAAAAGGGGAATCAATAATCATAGCACCCTACAACTTTAAGATTTTGAAAATAAAAGCTACTTTGGACCTATTAATTACCCTAATCACTATTTCATTCTTATGAGATCAGCTAGACTACAATATTCTTAAATATGTACCTTTCACAGTTATAATGGATTTATCTTGATTTTCCCTTTATCATTATTTGTTTACTTATAGGATTTTGAGCTGCACAAAGGATATATAGTAGCCCTTCTTCTTCCTCAACCATTCCTTCTATCTCCTGTAAGACAATATGGTTTGAGCAAAACACATACAGCTCATCACCAACGTGTTGATCTTAATTACCAGTTAATTAAAAGCTAGCTAGCAGTAGCAGTGATCTTATTGGATCTACCATTAAACAAATTCTATACATGTCATAGATAGAAGGCTTCAAATGATGGTATTAACTTTAACTTTGATGGATTTGTATAGAAAGCTAAAACATATAAAATAAAATAAAAAAAGAATTTAAAAATAAGTAAAAATCAAGCTTGCAGGGTTCTACGAAAGAAATCCTTTAAATGTACTGATCATCAAGTGATTACTGATGATCAAAACACTCAATTTTGTTTCTCGAAGACTCAATGATCTCTAAACTCTCTCATCACTTGCCATATCAGCCTATCCTGAGATTCATCTGAACATAAACACAGGCTTCTTTCTCTAATTATTTGATTAGCAGTATTTGTCAAGAACATTTTTTTTTTAAAAAGTGGTTTTTTAGGAGATCTCCGATGCAAAAGATTTTAGAGAAATTAACATCTTTCAATGTTTTTTTTTATAAAAATAATAATGCTGGTGTCCTTCTTTCAGCAATATCAAAAGAAAAATGGAGGAAGATTCTCTTGATCCACAATATCATTTATAGAGGTTGGTTGAACATTGTGGAGTAGTTGCTGCATCAAATTTGGAAGTTGAGAATCCTGATATGCTTACTTAAATGTTGAATTGCAGGCTGCAGGATGTAAAGAAAGTAGATATTGGACAAGCACAATCCATCTGCCTCCAACCAAATTAATCAGAAGAAGAAATGGTCTATCGAAATTTGACAAATTAATCTCTGAATTGTACAAATCTCAAGTTAGAAGCTGTCAATTAAGAGTTTTTTTATCTTGCCGTGTAAAAACTTATCTTAATTATCCACATCATAATTTAATTAATTATTTCCTTGTTATATAGCACTAATAAGGGAATCATAATTATTTTAATTCATCTATAAAATAATTTTTTAAAAAACAAAATAAATAGAGAGATAACTGTACCTGTCTCTCTTAATTGTATCCCGATTAAATAAGCATCCATGCATTACCTACAACATCACATGGATTGCTAAAAAATCACTTAAAGTCAGTAAACTCTAAAATTACACTCAATCATTGAGGAAGAGAAAAAACAGTGGAGTCATATTGTCATGCCTGTGACAACAAACTATTTTGCTTGCCATGGGTGAAAAGGCCATTTGACACCACAGGTGAAACTCTTCCATTTTCCCACCTCAGGCAGGTGACGTTTCTTGTAAGAATCAACAACAGCCTACTGCCTATAATATTGGACTAGCATTTGGGTAGGTACGTTCTATCTTTCCAGGCAGGGAGGACTTCCTTATACGAGTACTTTTGGTGGCCAAAAGCATTTACCAAGCTAATTAATCGTATAAATCACATGCAGTCTATATTCACACAAGTGTGGCCAGCCCCATCGATCATCGTTCTCCTCTGAACATTGGGTTTGCCCTTGAGAAATTAGGCATCTTTGTCATAGGAGAAAATCAAGGAACTCCCTGTCATTTCTTTCGCTGGTTTTAGGCACCCGCTCGTATTATCAAGTGTACGTTGGTGATGTAATTAATTTCCTTGACATGAAAAGGGAAAGCATCTTGTGCCTCCCCTCTCAGGAAAGAAACTTTGGAGCTCTTGGCTCATTCTTGTACAGAAAATTACCACTTAGATTTTGAGAAATTGGATTAATTTCTTGATTTATTAAACCCAAACTTTAAAATCACCACTTAATATGTTTTTAAAATTATTCGAGAAAAAAACTTAAATCTCCATCCATGTTCAAGTTGATCCGAATTATATTTCATCTATTTATTTTTTGAAAATATTATGAAAACTATATATTCCAAGCTATAATTCTTGAAATATATCTAATAGTGTTCCTGAACATGTGTTTCAAAACTGTTAAAGCTACTATGAAGGCCATGGATTAAAAGAGGAGAACAACTTGAAGAAATAATTCCAAGTACTTGTACATTGACTCCGAATCAAATTGTTTGGGACCTAAAAGTGAAATAAATAACGTTGTGGTTGTTAGTTGTGAAGTGTTAGACTTAACAAAGTTCTATGTCTTTGCACAACAGTACTCTTATTGCAGGAAAAAAATCAATTATTATAATTGTCATTTGATAGGTAATTAACATTGATGAAGTTATAGCGACGTCTACGGTCTTCAAAATGAAGAATAACTTGGAGATATATCTAATATCAAGGTTGCTTTCAAACTATAATTTATTTGGAATTTATTAAAATTAAAATTAATTTTTTTAAAAAAATTATTTTTAACATTAAAACAATATGAAAACATAAAAAAATTAATTTAAAATAAAAAAATAAAAAATTTTAATTTTTTTAAAATTCTTTTGAAGTAGAAAAACAAATAAGATAATAATTTTAAAGTTTTGTGTATTGACTTTGAATTGTTTGGGACTTGGAAATGAAATTTAAAGTTTTATTTGGTGAAGGCTTGTTTTTTATATATATAAATAATTTTATAGATAAATTAATAATAAGACAATCCTGTAAAGTAATTTGGCAACTTTTACGAAGAAGATGAGTAATAATTTAAGGCTGGAAATATGCGGGATTTGTGAATGAATCTCATGGGAAGGGGACACATACATGACAAACTCATGCTGAGAATTAAGATCTTGTTGATGGCCAAAGTGCGCCATGTCAGAAACTCTTTGCTACGGACCCACAAGGATACCATCTCCAGACAAACATGAAACAAATCAAATTGAAAACCTGCCCTCCTTTTTTATGTCTTACCTGCAAACATACATACACCACCACCACCACCAGCCCCCCCTCTGGTCCAGGTTGCAGCTGATACCACAGTTTTAGCAAGCTATCACTTTGATACAATAGCATTACTGAAAGCCTTGAACTTGCAATTACAAGCATCTTGGGCGCTGAAAGCAATCATTTCATGGAACCTCAAAGAGTTAATAGCAAGTTTTAATTTTGTTCCCTTTATGTAGACTCTGTCCAAAGGATGGGCCTATAGAGTGAGTTCGAAGCAACCCCACCAAGCCTTTCACAGGCAACCAAGTGTTGACACCTCAAGAACCCACATGAGCACTTGAGTTCCTTACAAGAGATGCCATGGCAATTGGCATCATATGTGTTGCTGTTACCATTATAGCATGCAAGAGAAATAATAAACAGGAAAAGAGAGAGCAAGAACGAAATGGAGAATCCATCCATGGAATATGCAAATGGATGTTGTATTTCTTGCATATGTTGTTGTTTGTCTCTAATCGTGAAATTGGAATGGCTGTTCAAGTTGTCATCATACCTAAGATCTTAGTCAAAACACAACCCCCCACTGAACACTACAGTCAAAAAAGAGGCAAGAAAAGTAAACACATGCACCCATGTTTTGTATCTTACAGAGAGACAGGGAAGGTAAAAAAAAAAGAGAGAGAGAGAGTAGACAATTACATGGTGGTAAGAAGATAAGTAAACTCAGAGCCCAGAGGACAGGAGTTAAAAAAAAAAAAAAGTGTTTTGAGTTTTGACCATGAGAGAAAGCAAATACATTATTAGGATTTTTTTTTTATTTTTTTTTAAAAAACATTATATAAGTATTATAGGGATTGAGTTGTGTGTTTTTGTCTCTGTCTTTGTTGCCAAAAACAGTGAAACTCATGAAAGTTTAGGACTTTTCAGGTCATCTTCTTCAATCAAAGAGGAGTAGAGGACCCATCTTCCTCCTCCTTTTTTTTTTAAAGCTTATTTTGCATCTCTTCGTCCACTTTCTATCTTTCCTGTTCATGGATCCCAAGGGCTCTAACTCAAAAAACCCACATGAGTTACCCACTTTCTTGACCCACACCCACCCTTCTCCTCCTCATCCTCCTCCACAACCTCATCTTCAACAACCACAACAACTCCATAGCCAAAACCAACAACAACCCAACATGGGAGACAACAAACCAGCAGAAATCAAAGACTTTCAGATTGTAGTAGCTGACAAAGAAGAGCAAAAGAAACAGTTAGCACCAAAGAGAAGCTCAAACAAAGACAGACACACAAAAGTTGAAGGTAGAGGTAGAAGGATAAGGATGCCAGCTCTTTGTGCAGCGAGAATCTTTCAATTGACAAGAGAATTGGGTCACAAATCTGATGGAGAGACAATACAGTGGCTTCTACAACAAGCTGAACCATCTATAATTGCAGCAACTGGGACAGGTACTATACCTGCATCAGCTTTAGCAGCTGCTGGCGGTGCAATTTCACAACAAGGAGCTTCTCTTTCTGCTGGTTTGCATCAAAAGATTGATGATTTAGGTGGGTCCAGTAGTAGTAGGGCCAGTTGGGCAATGTTAGGTGGCAATTTAGGGAGACCCCATCATGTTACTACTGCAGGATTATGGCCCCCAGTTGGAGGTTATGGGTTCCAGTCATCATCTAATTCCACTGGTCCGTCAACAACAAATATAGGGACTGAAGCTGCTGCTGCTGGTGGTTCTAGTTATTTGCAAAAACTCGGGTTTCCAGGGTTTGACTTGCCGAGTAACAACATGGGGCCTATGAGTTTTACTTCAATTTTAGGTGGGGGTGCCCAGCAGTTACCAGGATTGGAACTTGGGTTGTCACAGGACGGGCATATTGGGGTTTTGAGTCCACAAGCTTTGAATCAGATTTATCAGCAGATGGGGCATGCTAGAGTGCACCAGCAGCAGCATCAGCAACAAAATCCTTCTAAAGATGATTCACAAGGATCAGGCCAGTGATTAGTAGTTGAAGGAAATAGGCATTTTGTTGATGTTGAAAGAGAGGCTGAGTGATTTTCGTTAATGGTTTTTTGTGTTGTATAATTGATAAACAGAAAAAAAAATGCGAGCAAAAAAAAGAGAGAGAGATACTTTGGGAGAATTCAATAGGGACTGGATTTGGTTTGCCATTCACTTCTTCTCCACTGCCTCACTCAGGTTTTCATATACAGGTGCGTTTTTCTCTTGATTGATATTAGATTTTCTTTTTGGTGTAAATTATTGAGGTGGTTATTGACCCATTTTAATGATTTGGCTTTGATGTGGAATGTGCAGATGGGATTGTGCACAGCCAAATAGCTTGGTTTTGGGCTTAACTTCTTATTTGATTCAGAGGTGTGTTGATTATAGTGTAAGGCATCTTTAATTATTTTGTTCTTCTGTAGGTCTGGATGAAGTGGTTGAATTTGATCAGTTTGTTTGTGATATGAAACATAGAGTTTCATAGTCATACTTTTGTCTGATTTCACTTTGTATCATGCTTTGCAGAGGTGAAGCTATTAATTTTTCACATTTGGCTGTCTGCTACATGCATTTGACTTGCTGTTTTGTGTCTGTATGAAATAATATCTAGTCATCATCTTAATTATACAAAAGCTTTCTGCTTTTTCTAGCTAGAAATTTGTTCCTAAAGAGCCATTTATGTCTCTCTTTGTTTCTTGAAATTTCCATCCCAGCATTCTGTTTTAATAATCTTCTTCATTACCAGGAGATTACATTAATTGTGCGTATCTGATCATGGCACACCAGCTTTTTCTTATTTTTTGTGCTGTACACCTGAGACTATAGTAGTCCCAATAAGTATTGAAATTCTCTGAAGTTGATGCATTTCGGGATCCTATTTTAACAATCTTCTTCAAGCATAGGGAATCACCTAAATTTGTGACCAACATCTGGTTACGTTTGTAAAAAGAATCCGATCCTCCACCGTTTTGACCCTTTTTTTATCTGTTCACTATAACTCAAATTTATAGCTCTTACTGTAAGTTTAGAAATTCTAGCAAGTTGTTATCACTGTCACAGTCAAACTGTCGGTATGAACAACCACCCTTTAATAGGATGGCCAATTTGGTCATGATTCTTGCAACAATGCAATGAAGTCAGTCCTCACTTCATCTGTTAATTAACCCTTCATTTTGCAACACCTCTAACCCATGTAAGCTATCCTTTTCCGTGTAAGAGAACATCTCAGAAATACCAAATAAGCTTCTCAGAAGATTTTAATGTAGACAGAGTTATGAAAGCTGCGTGTGCCACCTTATCGATGCCTTGAAACTATGATTTTGCAGGCTTTGTTTTCATGATATAAATTCTAGTGAATATTGGTTTCTCAAGTTTCCAAATTTCACACCGTTATGCTTCTAGGAGCTCGTGTTTTTAGTTCATATAGGCATAGAGTTCGCTGAGTTCTGGTTGAGGTTTATTTATGTATGGTGCCAACACTCCTTGATAGTGTCATGTATTTAAGCATTGGCATCTTGACTTTGGAGTATCAAAGTTGGAAGCAGTTTTCTCCATGTTAATAAATTTGGATTTTAGACTGTCATCAGAAAGTTTCATATAGTTAAATAAGTGTCAGCACTTGAGGATGGACAGATGAAATGTGTACATCTGTTGCCTTCTACAATGGTTGAACCTCGCATTTGAATTAGTTTAATCTGTGAAAATCATCTCTTTGTGATCAGTGTTCTGCTTTCAGCTTATTTATCACAATCTCCTGTTATTTCTTGTGGTACTAGACCGTTCCTCATATTGTGAAGGTTATCTACATCCTTCACCTGGTTTTAGTATATCTGTTATCTAAGGAATTTATGACCATTACTGTGTATGCAGTAGATAATCTAGAAGTCCCTGCTGTTCATAATTATTTTAATCTGTGCCTTTTTCACCTATAGTTTTGATAATCTTTTACTGTAGTTTTCTAGCGTGAAGAATTACTGCAAACATAGCAAGATGAGTCCCGCTGTTTGCGGAGAATTGTAGCTTTCCTAGGTGTAAATGGTGTTCAAATCACCAATTTTACTGGAAAGGAACCTGACAACAATTTTATAGGATGAAAATATGAATTTTAGAATTTAAAAGACTTGGTGGGAGAGAAGTGCATTAACCATATAGTGAAATGCGTCACATGAAGTAGATGTTTTTGTACATATTGTCTCTCATTTTAATGTTATTGAGGCTTGCGTACCGAGTGGGCTAGAAGTTTTTTTGTGTTTTGAAATTTCAAATCTGAGACTGATATTTAAGGCAGCGTAGTATTTATTATTGACTTCGTCCTCTCAGTCATTCCTGTGGTTGGCAATCGATTCTCTTTCCACATCTGTTCTTCTCTATGGTCTCTTTCTGCTCCTATTTCAATTTCTGCAATTACTGTCTTGTCTATTTGCTTGGTAACTCTACTGTTCAGTGATAGTATGTACATGTGTTTTTTCCAAGAGATTGACCCCGGATGCCACGAGCTATTTGATTTAACACTCAGCAGGACCTCCCACCCATTTAGCCCTAGTCTCATCAAACTCTGCAGCATCTTTCTTTTACTCAGAGATTCAAGAAATCCCTACACGATAAGCCCAGCAGAATTAGCTCACTGGTAAATTCAATTTGTGTCAAATGAAAAACCAGAGATACTTTGAAGTAAATTTTTTATTCAAAGAGCTGTCATTAAAGTTTCATCTTTAAACATTCCATGTGAAGCATCTACGTTCCTGTATTTGTCTGTCATTTCGCTCTCATTTTCAGGTTGCAATCAAATGAAGTTGAGAACTTATTTGTAATGCAAGTCGGAGACAATTTAAGCTCAATGTACATGAATTCAACTACTTTCTTTTATGCATTGGCACACAAGACATGATCTTCAGCACACGGTGTCTTATTTATAGTTTCAATAACCATCCCTAATGTTGATCTCTTTTATGTCATTATTGTATGTCCGAATAACAGCCTTGAGAAATTCCATGAAAATTAACTAGGCAGAACCTAACCCTTTTCCTTGGCTGACGGGAATACATGCCGATCTGTGTTTAAAACATTCACGATGATCGCCGCCATATTTAGTTAAAGAGGATCGATGACTGAACAAAACCTGGTGAAGCAGAAAGCAGACTCAGACAATAGCCATATCAGGAAGCGTTCACAATAATGTCCAGCGGAGTTGGTATCTTACATGAAAGGAAAGTGCCAAGTTGCATGCAGTGAGAGTATCATTTCTATAAATTTAGCATGCATGCCCTTTTGCTCCTTCGAGTTGATTCTTGCCGTTAAAGATCATTTCCCTGCTCCCTCGTATGTAATAAAAGATAAAAACTTGCAATTACATCCCGAGAGATGAATTTATGGGCATGGAGGTCGATGCCAGAAATGAGGCAGGAAAGTAGATTTTTCCCTGTCTGGCCCACTTCGAGGTGTACACAATGTCACGTGACAGGACAATCAATGCATACACACTGCAAGACATGAATAGAAACATGACCACACATTTTACCCTTTCATGTATTGTCCGCTCCAAGTTTCAAGCACATCATGCTAGTCAGTCTCGCACATATGTTGAACAAAAAAGAAAACAAAAACTAGTCATGAACGGGGGAATCTCACCTTTGACAAAGTTATTAACAGCATCACACGCAAAGAAAGAGAGCCACACCATGAACAAATGTAGTGACTGTCATAAATAGCAATGCAACAGTATGTTTGCTTCTTCTCTTTTCCTTCTGTTTTGGAGAGAAGAAAATGAATCTGCACATGGGATGTTGGCTTCTAAGTATAGCCAATAAGTATAGTAGGTGCTCTCTAATTTGGCTTGTGAAGGCATTTGGTATCTGAACAGAATCAAATTTCACCTGGGGACGGGGGCGGAGCCAAGAAATTCTGGTTGCGGAACAAATTAAAAAACTTTTTCTACGGGGCTAAAAGTTA
This sequence comes from Populus nigra, assembly GCF_951802175.1. Classification (NCBI taxonomy): domain Eukaryota; kingdom Viridiplantae; phylum Streptophyta; class Magnoliopsida; order Malpighiales; family Salicaceae; genus Populus; species Populus nigra. The sequence continues at coordinate 16,817,085 of NC_084852.1, forward strand.
TAAATTACTAGTTTTAGGGTTAAAGTTACCCGCCCCCGCCTCCCCCTCCGCCCAGAGAGTCGGGAATAAGACAAGTTAAGTGGTTTCGAGAGATTATAAATTACTAAGAATGTGTTTGGTATGATAGACAAGATTTAATAACTATTATGTTTCATGTTTGGTAAATATGGAACAAAACAAACACCGTGCTATGAGGATAGTAATACTCTTATATTTTGTCTCATTTATATAAATATAAATATAAAAATGTAATTATTTATAAATGGTGTTCACATAATAGAAATAGCTAATCCATTGTTTGAATGTGAAATTATAAATAAAAATAATGAATTTATGCTAAAAATAAATCATTTTATAATATATTATTTATTTTTTCTTTCTTTCATAAACAAATTTTTTTTTCAATTTCCTATTGATTTTTTTATTTATAATTTCTATAAATAAAACAATCAATTATATTAAATTCATAAACAAAAAGGATAATTTATTTATTTTCTAAATATTAGTTTTATTTATTAATACACGCACATATATATAAATTAATTATTTTATATAATAGTATATTTTGGTACTTTCATATATAAGATTTTTGTTTTATTTTTCTATTTTGAAGTAATATATTCAAATGATTACTTGCTGATGTTTATTTTTTAGAATAGCTTTTGCAAAACATTTATTTTTTAACATAGTAAAACTATTATTTATGTTTACAAATATTTTATTTATTTATTTTAATAATAATTGATTTTATATATTTTTATAAATAAAATATATGGAAAAATCCGAAGTCCGAAGAGAAGAATATTTTCTAATTTAAAGAAAATGGTTGTGAGAAGTTTTGGATACATACACAAGTTTTGTCCGGGGGACACCATGAAGCTACCCTGGGAAAATAGAAATAAATTTGGAAGGACAATACAAAGAGATTATCTCTTATATTGTTCTATGTGTACACCAAGCATCTTTATAAGTTTTTTTTTTTTTTTTTTTTTTTTGTGATTCGATCAAGCATATTGACTCATAGGATTTGTTCAATTCATTCCTAGAAAATAAATTCAGTTTAAGTTGATAAAAACCTGATTTTAATTTCTTTAAATAATATTATTTTGATTTTTTTAAGAAATATTTTTTATTAACCTGAATCAACAAGGATTATCTAGTTTTATCTATGATTTAAGTTAATCCCCCAATTAGGTTTAATAATTATGATTTTTGTGCTGTTTTGTTTGTGCAGGACGAACATGGCCTGTCAGTGAAATTAAAAATGAATAGCAGTGCCAAATCAAAATGCGAATGGAATGGAGAAACTGGCAGCAATTTACCAAGGAAGAGAATTCCGAGACAAACAAAGGAAGAGCGAATTCCAAGAACCAGCTTCGTGCCCAATTGGAATTTGTCCATGTTTTTTGCCTGCGGAAAGCTAGTTTTGCCGGCCTTGCTGTTTTTGGGTTTAGCCGACTGCTCTACTGGATTGGGCTTCCATTCTTGCTCTAAGATTTTGTTGGTTACATAAATTCTCCTGGTTGCTCCAAAGTATGGGTCTGTTATTTTATCATTTTTTTCCCCTGAAAGAAAAAACCAAGGAAGATGTGACACCGTGGCTCCTAGAAAAGCCCAGATAAAAACATGTCACGGTGGTTCGTTTATTTTAATTTAAGGTATGTTTTGAAATGTGGTTGAATTATATTTTAAAAAAATTTAAATTTTTTTATATTTTAATGGGTTAATATTAAAAATAAATTTTAAAAAATAAAAGATATATTATTTTAATATATTTTTAAACAAAAAAACACTTTAAAAACAAGAATCTTTACTATAGTTTCAAATATACCCTAAACAGAAAAAATATTTTTATGTAGTTTTTAAGGCTTAAGTCTTACTTGGTTAATGTCTGCATTATCGGGTTATATTGAATTAATTTTAAAACAATATAATTTTAATGATTTTTATTTTTTTAAATAAAATAATATCATTTTAAATAAATAAAATAATTTTTTTAAGCACATTTTAACAAATTTATTTGCAGGATGCTGAAAGTTTGTCTGTTGCTCATATATATACGAGTCCATGATAGAAACTCCAAACATAAAAATACATTGGGCCTGGGAGTTTCTGTATTTTCTTTTAATCCATTTCTTTTCTGTTTTCTTTTTTCTTTTTTCTTTTTTCTTTTTTCTTTTTCTACAGGAAGGATGCATAACAAATTCTATTCCAAAATCGAAGTATTTCTGCTTGTGTTAATTCAGAAAGAATTTAAATAGTTTGCCTTGCAATATTTAAAAGATATTCAGAAGTGTAGAATACAAATCAAATTAGAAAGCATCATAATATATACTTGTGTAGAAAACTCCAACATGTTTAAAATTTTTAATAGCTTGTTTAGAATGTTTTGGTGATTTAATAAAAATATAAAAGGGATTATCTTGTTTAATGGAATCAAGATGATAGAACTAAAACAACTATCTTACAAAATACTATGAATTATAATATTTTTTTGAATAGTGTAGTTTGTTTTTGTCGTTGAACTTTTAGACTTTTCAATTGCATCCTCTCAGGTTTTTTTTTTTACTGTTTATATTTCTTTCCATTTGTGTGATCTTTCGTGCCTTGGTTTTTATTTGGTATTCAGAGGTTGCTTGGTTTCTATTTTGCTATATAAAATATTAATTGGATTTGAAAATTAAAAATAAAAAAATAAGGATCACATTTAACAAAGAATATCAAAGTAAGCCACAATTAGATTTTGGCGCTAAAAAACCTTAGTATGATCCCAAGAGTTTTTGTTTTCCTATCATTTAGTCCTTGTTTTTTTTTAAAATTAATATTTCGATATAAAATTTTATTTTTTTCATGTTTCAGTCATTATATGTTAAGTGATGAGAGAGAGAGTCATAAAAAATTTTGAGGAGAGAGAAAATACTTATATGATCATATTTTCACAACTAAAATGAGTTTATATTCTCTAAATGAGTTAAATGAGGTGATAACAATACTTAGATGTATTTCTATAACAATACTAGAAAAGGTAGATCTGATCCATTTAGTGCTTTTTAAATTTGTTTGATGTTTATTTTTTTGGTGTTGCTTATGGTGTTTTTTTTAGCTTGTTCTTTGATAGTTTGTTATGCGAGTGAGCATGATCTCTTTTTTATTTTCTTTTAATTGATTCTTTAAGCTTAGATATTGCTTAATAAATCATCTTTCTTATGTTTTAAGCTTTTTAATTAATTTTTTTAAATGGTGATTGATCTTTCAAAATATTTTTTTAATTTCATAATGCTTTGAAGAGATCAATATAATTTGTTTGTAATTCTTATCCTCTCATATTTTATATAAATGAGTTATATTTTTGACATACATATAAAAATAAAAATAATTTGCTATTAGCAATAAGAATTAATTTTTAACATAAAATAAATGAGAACATGCAAGATAAAATGGACAGAAAGTGTCAAACATCTGTGTTTGCATATCTATTTTTTTCTTTTACTAGCAAGCTTAGCTTTCCATTTTATTATTTAATCAACATTAACATTTTATTTTATTTTATTTTTAATTTAATTTATTAATCATAAACAATATTTTTTTTTCAATTAAAAAATTATAATACACGAAAACACATTTATAATGAAGGTATTTTTTTTTTCATGCTAAAAATTAACTTGATATCCTATCCACGCTACAGCATGGGTAGAAGGCTATACTAAATCAATCCAAATTAAGATAGGGATAAGGATGAAGATTTTTTTATTTTTTTTCCCATCATGTTATCATTGAACATTAACATTTCCTCAAAGCAATTCCTGGAAGAATGAATGGTTTTCTTGGCACGTTGAATTTTCAAATGTGAACGACGCTGGACCAGTCAAAATGGCAAGGCTATGAAGGCACTGTTTCTATCAAACTTTCTAGCCCTCGTTCCATTTCCACTGAAGAGAGCTGGAACCCATAGTGCCGCCACCACCACCACCACTTGTCCTCGTCTTTCATGAACCAGCCCTTTGCTCTCCGAATAATCAAGACTTCTTTTGAAAAGAGTCCTTACTTGGCATCAATTACTTCCCTAGTTGCCTTGTGATAAAACTCTACTCTACATCTACATCTACATCATGGGATAGCAGAAAAACATGACTTATTTTTAGCCCCTTCGATTGCGATGAGTGCGTGTTCTTCTGTATGGGAAAATATTACATGATCCAGGTTCATCTAGATCGAGATTATCTGAATATTTAATGCAATGCACCCGTTGTTGTTCATGGTTAGATGGAAGATCACTGCCCATTATTAGTTGGCTTGTAAAACCTTCAATATAAAAATAATAGATACGAATCCGTTTGTGTTACTAAGGTAACATTATATTTAATCTCAAATCTCATTACATGTTTTGAGTTTAATAATTTAAATTAGGTTAGAAAAACATAAATAGGAAATATTTAAGTTTTCTTCATTTTTATCATGAATTAAAATATATATGTTGAATTAGAATTATATAATTTAGGCTTCTGAACAAAATAAGATACATGTTGGGTTGAATTTATTGTCTATTTGAAAAATAATTAATATATATTTGGTTTAAACCAGGTGGGATTATGTTTAAAACCACACGAGCAAAGAGTTTTTAGCCCACATTGTAGGATTTTTAAACTGTGTTTTGTACAGGGAGATACATAACGTCATCACATCAAAAAAAAATATAAAAACATAAAAGAAAATAATTTAAAGCAAAATAATTTCTAAATTTTTTAAAATGTTTTTGAAAGATATAAACAAGCATGATTTTAATCGGGTAAATTTGCACTTGAGAATGCTCTAATCATAAAGATTAGTGTTGGAATTACGTCTGTTTTGTCACAAACAGTTTTGATGCAAAATCCAAGTACAATAATGAGGAGGAGGAGGAACCCACCACCATTGCCAATAATAGAATCATCAAGCAAAATGAAAGAATCAAATGCCACTTTAGTAGTGGTAGAGCTGCCCCTCTCCACGAGGACTCCTTGTACCAATCAAAATAATGGGCTCTGACCGACATCAAGTGCTCGGTGAAGCATGTTGTGTCCTTGCTTTCTTAATTAGCTCCTCTTCTAGGTGGAGTCAAGGTTTATCTATGAAATGGTTTTAGTTTGCTCATTGTAAATATACCAGTCTGGGGGTGAAAGTCTTCTCAAGACTCCATTATTATACAATCAACTTTATTTTAATACACAAATCTAGTATAAGAAAATCCACATGCAATTTGGCAGTATTTAACTATATATTACACATCAATTTCACATCAATTCGGCAACATTTAACTATATATTTATTACACACATAGCTCGAGGGAGACAAGCTGTGCACATCAATTTCGTTTTTTTATATATATATTTTTCAAAAAAAATTAATTTACAAATATAACTTGTTAGCCAAGTTGCGCACTAGTTTTTTGTTTTTTTTTTAATCACTATTAAGGAAGCTTTCCTGTCTATTAGCCAATTAAAGCCAACCTTTTTTTTTTTAATTTTATTTTGGTAAAGATCAGAAAAAGGGCAGGACACCGTACTATTCTAATATTTCAGCTCACCCCCCATATCTTGTTGGTGAAGAAAAGACGAGTATTTTAGATTTGTGTCACTATGCTTATATCTAACTGTAATCCTAAGTCATACTATACATGTTCTTTTGAACCAAGATCACATTATCCACTTCATGTTCAAGATTGTATGGAATATTGCCTGATATTTTTCCTTAGTTAAAGAGTTCCTTGAGACATTAAAAGAGAGTTTGTTTTTGTGGTTTGACGAGGGATGTTTGGGAGTGTGGTTTCGGTTGATTTTTACTCGGAAAAGCATTAATATAATATTTTTTAATTTTTTAATAATTATTTTTTATATCAATACATCAAAATAATCTAAAAATATATTAATTCAAAGCGAAGAAAAAATTAAAAAAAAATTAAATTTTTTCAAAAGTATTTTTAAAACGCAAAAATAAACAGAGCCATTGATGTCTTTTTTAAAATGCTTTTCAAACTATTTTCTAAATCTAAAAACACATTAAATTAATGTTTTTTAGGATTTTCTCGATGGTTTTAACATGATAATGTTAAAAAAATCAATTTAATATATTTTTAATTAAAAATTATTTTTTAAAAACACTTCACGCCGTATTACCAGTAAAACAGTAATATTGACAATACCACAATGGACAAACTTGTACATGACTTGCTTATAAGAAAATTACTAAAATCAAAATAGATTGGTACGTAGTTATTGCAATTTGGCAAATGTCAACTTCATTAATTTACAAAGTATCAAGAGCAATAATAATCTTGGTGTTTAATTCCCACAAAGTCGCAACTTTTTATTTTTTGAACATGAACGGATCATCACTTGCGCAAAAGTTTAAGTGGTCTTTCAAGTTTTTATCACGGGCGACTTTGATTGGTCCCTCGCCTTTCTTTGCTTTGGATTCCAAACCTGACCCTTGACGGAGAGAAAAGCTTCAACTTTCCCAGCTGTTCCGAACTCCAACAACAATGGGAACATGTCGATTGCACGTCGTTTGATAGTGACCAGAAAAACGTAAACATGCGTCCTTTGGATCACTGTCTAAGCAAGTCAATCCTGGGTTCTCAAGGCATGACGTCGTTTTTGCGAATAATTCTACATATGTTTTAATTAAAAAAGAAAAAGAAAAAAAACCTTATCCAAGTGACACTTTCAACGTGTACAGTATGCACTTGGCCAAATGTGCGATCCAACGAAGGTCTGGCTAAAGATAAAACCCTAAGAAAAAAGTATCTGCAAAAAGGGCATAAATTGTCTCCATCACAATGCATAATTCACTGGGATTCATCCACATTTTAAGCCCGTCAACTTGGACCTTGCCTATATTATATTCCACAATGGGACCTCCATTTTGGTGTTAGGCCGCCAAGATCAGCCGTGGATTCTATCAAACTACATACCTATCATTGTACATGGGTCCCTCTTGGGCGGCTCCTCCATCGTATATGAGGAGGATCAATCCCTTGATGTTCCAAAGCAGCCTCTCAAAAATCTCCTTTATTCCCACCAAATACCCTAATCCTTGTATCCAGATATTTCTGCACAGCTGGAGGATGCTGCTTCTTGATAATTGACCCGTGAGAAGACCTGATCAGAAAGGCATGGGGATAAAATAAAATAAAATAAAATAAAATAGGAGGAAGAAATTGCGCTATTACCAAATCAATTTGATCCATTGAGGATATGAATTCGCAAGGCACCCCATTAGGCATTAATTAAGGGTATTGATTCACATGCTCTGAAATGTCAATCCATGTGATAGAATTCAGAAATCCATTAGACAAGTTGCTGCGGACCACTTTTTAATGCGTGAAAATTAAAATAATTGTTCAACGCAATGCAAGATCTGCAAACATGTTTTCTAGGAAAAAGAGAGAGTAAAGAATAAATATTAATTTATTTTTAAAAAATATTAAAAAAATAATATATTAGATCAATCTAAGTTAACTCGGGTTCAATTATCAAATACACAATCCAGGTTATCAAAATGACTTGGTTCAATAACTTTTTTTTAAAAAAATAATATTTTATTTAATTGTATAATAATAAAAATAATTTCTCATAGAAATGCAAACGAATATTTTTAATAAAAATATATTATGACATGTAAAAAATTTTTTTTCTAACACTTAAAAAAACACGGTTATAATCTTATTTGAAAATAAAATAAAAATTTACTAATATTTCAAGGATGACATGTAAAAAAAACACTTTCCAATACTTAAAAAACACAATTATAATCTTATTTGAAAACAAACTAAAAGTTCAATAATATTTTAATAAATAACACTAATTAATTCAAGAAATTAATAAAACAATACACACACACATACACACTAGATAAACTTATTAAAAATGTTAAAATATATAAAAATAAAATAGAGGCAAAGAAGGACCGAGCAAAAAGGCCTGAAGGCCCACCATGCAGCCTAATGAAAATCAAGCTCGGTGTGCGAGCTTCAAATATTATTATTATTATTAGAAATTAATAAATCAATATATATATAATTTTACACTAATAAACTTAAAAGGGTTAAAGTATATAAAAATAAAATAAAAGCAAATAAGGGTAAGACATAAAAGCCTAGAGGCCCAGCATGCTTAGCTCAATGAGAATCAAGCTCGGCGTACAAGTTTCAATAATTATTATTATTATTATTATTATAAGGGGTGGATGACATGTCGTTTGACCATGTTTTTATTTATAAAAGAAATCAAGTGATGCATTGTCTACTGTACCTAGATTCGACGATCAGAAGTAGCCGAGAAATTAGAGTAAGGTGTTTTATACCTAAAAATTCATTTCTCAACCATTTTTTAACCCAAAAACATTTAAAAAAAATACTTTGGAGACTTAAACAAACCCTGTTTATGCCTTCAAATAACCTAAAAAATGGTCAAAAAATAAAAAAATAAATTCAACTTGAAACCTAAAATCTTGTTGAGACCAAATATACTTTCTCAGGAAATTGCAAGGTAAACACAACATCGTAGTAGAACTACTCTCATCAAACAAAACCCTTTGACACCAAAATCAACTATTTTGGTGGTAACGATCGATGTCAACCAATGATTTTCTCTCTCTACCACTAGAAACCAACTACTCTTTCTCACATTTCTTAAACTAGGAACTAAAAAATGACAAAAATAAAGTTTTGTACTAAAATAAAATTTCAGAAACTAAAAGAATTGAAGAGTAAGAAATCAAACATATAAAGGATTAAAGTGAACTTTTCTTGTTAATTTTGAAAGTACCACGTAATTTTTCTTTTTTATTTATTTACTTGGGCTCTCTTTCTTTTAATCTTGCCGTTCATTAATTAATTAGAAGCAATTATTCATCAATTTGGCCACAAAGAAACTTAATTGAAGAGAAACAAAATTCAAGAATTAAAATAGAAAAGAAAGTTACTAGTTGAATCCACAGTGATTCAAGGCATTTATATAGTGCATGTGCAAAAAAAAAATCTCTTCTAGTTTTTTCTTTAATGTATATTACCCAGAAAAATATTGTTTTTGATGGGTTAGGCAAATCCTCATGGGGTAGGAATTTTATATTGTCTTTGTCATCTACATATTCAATAACTACCAAACTATTACAATTAAGTTTAATTGGAACTCACCTTATTGTTTTTGTTTTTTTCTTTAAAAAAATCAAAGAAATAAAGTAGATATTGAACTAGACCTAACAACATTATTGATATAATATTAGATAGAAAAGAAATAAAAATATGTTTGATTGAGGAGACAAATATGGAGGCATGAAATAAATATATTTCTAGGACAATTTTGTATTGAATTTCAGTATTTTCAAAACAAAAGTATAAGGAGACATGTTCCCTCTATTTTTATTATTTTCACCTCTTTTATCCTAAAATAATAGCTAAACATTATCACTAATATAAAATTAAAAAAAAAGTAATGAAAATAATGAAGGAAAATATTTCATTGCTATTTACATATGGAAATTACGACGGAAAATTTTTCATCAGTAATTTCTAATGGAAACAGTGATGGAATAAAAAAATAATAAATATTTTGTCAGTATTTCTAATGTATCAATTTTCATTGATGATTTTAAAAAGAATCAAAACCCTACAATCCTCTCTTCTTCTTCTTTCTCTCCGACAATGCAAGTGTGATCTTGAGCTTTGGATTTGATTCTTATTTTTTTGGTTGAGTTGATTTTGATGTTATATACAATGTTGACAAATTGATTGATTGATTTATTTTAATTGTCAAAGCTTTAGTTTGAGGTTAATTATATATTTCTTTTGGTTTTGTATTTCTTGCAATGCAAAATATTAATAGTATTGGTTATGAATTTATTATTTGTTTGTTTTTTTCAAAAGACAAGAGTTAGACAAAGAAAAATTATTTCTTTTCTTTTTAATTGATAGAAGGTTATTACAAGTGATCGACTCGATAAAGATCAGCTTTATAGTTTGTCTATGACATCATCCCGAGAACCTAGTGAGGACTGCATTGTTTTAATTGTAGACATACCACATTCCAGACCAAGCTATAAATCATAGAATTTGATGAGATTGTCTAGAAAGTTTCATAAACAACTGTCAATTGAGATGTAGAATATGTGAGCATAAATTAGAGCAAAACTCCAACATGAAAATATGATATATTGAGGTCAAATAAGTGTGGCTATAAGTATCTATTTTCCTTTCCCTCCTATACCTTTTAGTTCAGAATATTTTCCTCCCCCTTTCCCTCCACTTTTTAAGGAATCTTAATGTGTTATTCATATTTACATTTATTGAAAAAAAATGTTTATGGTATTACTTTTATCTCATTATTGTAAACTATTTTAATTAATTTATGAAATTTGTACAAGTAATTTTTTAGAAATGCATTTTTGTTATGGTTGTGGTTTACTATGAACTATCTCATTATTGTGGTTAGGGATCATAAGAGACAAAAAAAAAAATTACAATCTTTGACGAACTCGCTAATGGAAAGACAATTATATTGGTGATTCTATTGATATTTCCATTGGAAATCTCACACCAATTTTGAAATCTTTTGTAAAACTTACAGAATAAGTAGCAACTTACCGATAAAATAGCCGGGAAAAATATATGTTAGGAAAATAAATGGTAATGAAATTGCTGACAAAATGGAAAGCCCGACGAGATACTTTTTAATGACGATGTTCCATTGTTGATTTCATTGACATTTTTCAATGTCGATGGAATCTGCATTATACATCGATGATATATTTCATCAGCCTTTTCTAATTCTCTAATAGTATATCCAATAATTGTAGTTAAATAATTATAGTGTTCACGTGCTCCAAATACCTTTTTTTTAGATTCTAAACAAATCATTCAATATTTTTTTCCAACTCTTTTTTATAGATTTGAACCTAAAAAAATAATATAAGAGATAATTCCACTAACTTCAAGAAAAGGTTTAATACTATGAATTTCAGTTTAAATATCATAAAAAAAAGTCTAGGATATTTATGAGATACACTAATAATTTTTTTTTCCAAGGAGGGATAATGTTACTAAAATTATTTTCCAGGCCATTTGATGTAAATAAGATAGTATATGATAATGGGTGCTTATTATGGTTACCCATAGTGACTTGAGAAAAGTTTATGATTCACTAATTATAATGTTTTTCAGTTTGTAATCATGTGAATTATTCCTTTTCACTATTTAAATAATACCTCTTTTTTTTCTCTAAGATAGAATTTTTTTATCGAAATTATATTATTTATGAATATGATAACTATACTTAAAAAAAAATTTCTTATTCATACCTATTTTTTATATTGTTAATGGGTAAAATGTTAAATAAAAAAATTAATATAATTCAACATAGTAATTTAAAATTATATTGTATAGATAAAAAATCATAAATATTTATCATAATAAAATGTTAAATGCAAATCTCTCGTGATTTTTAGAGAAAAAGGAAAACTTTAAAACACCGTTAAACGCTACGAGGAAAGTTAGACAGTTGGAGGCATATAAATAACGTGGGCTACAAAACCAGGCGGTCACGCTGGAATTGCCGCCAAAATAACCGGCAAAAACACCCACCCAACTTGCACTCGCCACGTGCTCTCTAACCACGTCACCATCTCGTCGTACGGACAGAAACACTCACTTCAAAAAAAAAAAAAAAAAAAAAAAAAATGATGTCATTAATTATTGTAAGACCCAGAAAAATAAAAAACAAACGCCACGCACACAGTAACAGTTAACGAAAGTAACAGCACTTCGCAGAATAACAGCACGCCACGCAGACAGTATAAGGATGCTTTTTATTTAGTAATATATTAAAATAAAATATTAAAAAATAATTTAAAATAAAAAAAATCTTAAATATTTTAAAAACACAGTGACACCACTAAAACAAATAGCTCCGAGTTCTCAGCCTCTCTGACCGCGGGCAGCAGGAAGCCGTTAATTTACCCAATAAGAAACGGACACGTCGTTTAAATAGTAATCCGGAAAAAAAAATAAACGGTCATAAAAGATTGTTAAAAAGGAAGGTCGTCACCCTGATGGCTAGAATTCTCTCTCTCTCTCTATCTATTTCCAGCTCAGGTCTGATTTTTTTTTCCTTGGATATTGGAGGAACATATTTCTGTAGTTTTTTCTTAAAGGTTTTCTTGTTGGGTTAAGCTTGAAATTGTTTTTCTTATAGATTGAGGGTTGTGTTTTTTTTTATTTAATTTTTTTTTGGGGGGGGATTTTGAAAGCAAAATGGATGAAGAGTATGCTAAGCTCATCAGGAGATTGAACCCACCAAGGTACTTGCTTATTCTTTGGGTAAATTTTCTATGTTCTATGGATTTTGTTTTTGGTTGTTTGGTCTATATACGAAATGGACTGTTTTTGCTTGAAGATGACTTTAGAGAGAAGTTTACACTCTTTGCAAGTTATTCCTTTTTTATCAGTCTTTTCCTCCAATTTCTTTCTTTGTTTTGTTGGTTTGAAGAGAAGTGATCAAGAATAGAAATGAAATAGAAAAATCAAATGTTTCATGTTGAATTATGACTTGACATCTACCATATTTGTGGATTTTGGAAGAGAAAAAAAGATCTCCTAAACAGTAGTAATTTTACTAGTTTAACATAATTTTCTTTTCCCTTTATTTTCTCCAATTTTCTTGGGAACTGAATAGAGCCTTCAAATCCCCACCCCTTTTTTCAAACTAAGCAATTCTATTCAAATTGAGCAAATTTGAGACATTAAGAGTGAGATGTTGGTTTCTTCTTCTCCTTCTGTTTTTTTTTTTTTTAATTGAATACCATGAAGATTTTTAACTTGCTTTACTGTTGCAGAGTTGTGATTGACAATGATGCTTGTGAGGAAGCCACTGTTATCCAGGTAAAGTTTATGTACTTCACATAATTCTGTTATTGGTTTAGAAAAACCATGTTGAACTAGAATACGGTTTGTAAATTCCTGAGTAAGTTCCTTAAATTAATTGATTTTATGAGATAATTAGTTAATTTTTAACTATCTGGGCTTGGTTTAATTTGGGAAAAATAACCATTTTGTGTAATTTCTTAAGAATTGATTTTTCTATTCAGGTTGATAGTGTTAACAAGCATGGAATACTCCTCAAAGTTGTACAAGTGCTTACGGACATGAACCTTGTGATAACAAAAGCATACATATCATCTGATGGGGATTGGTTTATGGATGGTAAGGTTTCTTCTGCAATCTCTGAGAAAGCAACAAGGTTCAAAAGAGTCTTATTTTGTTTGTAATATTTATTTATTTTTCATGCATTTCAGTGTTTAATGTGGTCGACCAAGATGGGAAGAAAATCAGAGATAAGGAAGTTATGGATTATATTCAACGAGTAAGGGTTATATGTTACTGCTGTTTCTTATATTTGCATACTGTCCATTTGATTCCTGAGATATCAGGGTAAAGAAACAGAAAACTAGTCTGAATATTTGCAACTGATCGAGTCGTATAGAAACAGAAAACAGAAAAATTGTTTGTCTCTTTGGTCTCAAATAATCAAAATTTTCTGATATAGAATTTTACTCCGCTTGCCCCTGATTTCATCAACAAAAAAGGAAATGGTTTACCAAGAATTCTCATGAAACAAAATGTTTTGTTTTCCTTTGTAGCCCTCAGCACTGGTATCATGTGGTGTTTCTTTCTCATGATGGCAGGGGCATGTCTGCATCAGTTTGATGATGTTTTGAAGAAAATGCACCTATTAATAATATCAATTCAAATGGAACTTGGGAAAAATCATGCTAACCTTGGTTGAGATTAAATTCTGAGTCTTTTTTTAAACTGTTAAAAGTCAGATTACAGTTTGCTAAAGAAAGATTTCTTATACATTTTGACTGTAGGGGATAAGTCAGAAAAGATAATTGTCCATAATTTTCTTTAATGAACGTTTAAGATTACAGAATGCACATGTTGCGTTCCTTTTCCACTGTGTATTTGCTACCATTTTTTTGCCCTTGATAAACTACAATGTGAGCAGAGCTCATCTTTTGTTTCATGTATCTTGTTACTTTTTGATTCCACAGAGACTTGAAAGCAATGCGAGCTTTGCACCATCGTTGAGAGGGTCTGTTGGGGTGATGCCTTCTGAAGAGCATACTGCAATTGAGCTTACTGGTACTGACAGGCCTGGTTTATTGTCTGAAGTATGTGCGGTTCTCACAGACCTCCACTGCAATGTGGTAAATGCTGAGATATGGACTCATAACACTAGGGCTGCTGCTGTAGTTCATGTCACAGATGATTCCACAGGGTGTGCAATTAAAGATCCAAAACGACTCTCGACCATCAGGGAATTGCTTTGCAATGTTCTCAAGGGAAATGATGATTCGAAGACAGCAACTATGACTCTTTCACCCCCTGGGGTAACAAGTAGGGAAAGAAGATTGCATCAGATAATGTTTGCAGACAGGGACTATGAAAGAGTTGAAAGAGCAGGATTGGGGAGATTTGAAGATAAGAGTTCAAGACCCCATGTAACAGTGTTGAATATTGAGAGAGATTACACCGTCGTTTCTATGAGGTCAAAGGATCGTCCCAAACTATTGTTCGACATTGTTTGCACTTTAACAGACATGGAGTATGTTGTCTTTCATGGAATGGTCAGCACAGGAAGAATGGAAGCTTATCAAGTAAGATGAGTTTAGTTAAAATTTTAAAAGCGGTTTCTTGAATGATAATTGAACCTGGGAACACTTGCTTTCTGGAATGGCAATTTAGCAGCCATTTCATCAGGTGGTCTATTTGTGAACCTTTAAAAATTTCATTGTGGAGCTGAGCATAGTACTGGGATAGAGTTTCCAATCAAGTTAATTGAGCATAACTTCATATGCTAAATTTTGTGCTCCATTTCCTCTTTTCCTTTTGACGTATCAAGAAATTCTATTTAAAGATTGAAATTTTGTATGTTTGTAGGAATTCTATATTCGACATGTTGATGGACTCCCTGTAAGCTCAGATGCTGAGCGAGAACGTGTTGTACAGTGTCTTGAAGCTGCCATTGAAAGGCGAGCTTCTGAGGTAATAATTTACCGTTCTGATATAATTTGCTAGTTATGACCATGGTAGGCATGCTTGTCATTGTTTATATCTTACTTGGCCGTGCAGGGACTGGAGCTGGAATTGTGCACAGAGGACCGTGTTGGACTCCTCTCAGACATTACCAGGATATTCCGAGAAAACAGTTTGTGTATTAAGAGAGCAGAAATCTTGACAAAAGGTGGTAAAGCCAAAGACACATTCTATGTCACGGACGTCACTGGTAACCCAGTCGACCCCAAGATCATCGATTCAATTTGTAGACAGATTGGACAAACCAAGCTGCAAGTAAAACGCAACTCTATTCTTTCCCCAAAGCCTCCCCAGGAAACAACAATGGGATACATCTTTGGGAACCTCTTTAAAGCTCGAACATTCAAGTTGATTAGATCCTACTCGTAATTTCTTTGTCTAAATTCTCATGGGTATATATCTGTGCAGAATGATTAGATGTTCAGACCCACAAAAAAAAAAGGTACAGAGAGATCAAGAAACATTGTAAGGAGGCATCTTCTGCCCTTTTTCCAGAGGGCTTAGTCAGTGTTCATATCATTTGATGATATACTTGTAAAGAAGTAGCTCAGAAACCACTAGTATGATGGATGGATGGTCTTTTGTATATACGTGTACATTATGTAATATGCATTTGATACTGTGTAAATGGATTGTACAGAATCTGCGAGTTTGTGCATATAATAGAAGAAAATGGTGTGAATAGAAGTTTGTGTACTTTCTGATACTCCATATGATTGAGAGGGCATTGTTGATTGTTGGATCATGTGTTTTCTTAGCTTTCAATTTTTGGAAAAACCTCTTTTCTTACATTACTTTTTTATTTTAGACATCGGTATTTATAACCCTACCTTTTTTATATATAACCTGTAATCCTACAACATGTTATACATGTATTTAAATAAAAATGCCCACTATGATGTGAATTCAAATCTTAATCATTGATTTGAACCCAACTATATGGATTTTACAATTGAAGGTCTATCATGTTTCAAGAACACGACTTAAAATAAGGACTTAAAATAAGGCTTTTTAAAGAGCATAAAAAATAAAATTAATCCTTCCGAAAATTAAGTGTTTATATATATATATAGCTAAATATGTTTTATATCAAATTTATAATGTATACATATTTTTATATGTATATTTAATACATGTATTTATATAAAAATATCTTAATCAATTATTTGAGTTCAAATATATGGATTTTAAAATTGATGATCAATCATGTTTTAATCTCAACGTAAGAGTGTCTTTAAAAAAAGAAAGGTTTTTGAAGGGAAGAAAACAAAAAAAAACTTAGGTGGTACAAAAACTCTGCGTTTTGCAATAGATGCCTTTACAGCTTTCATTTCTTCCTCAAAACTTGAAAAAGAATGGCGCGCTTGGGAACGGAGTTAGCAGCTCGGATAAGCAGAGCTCTAATCACCGAGTCAAATAGCTCAATCCCGACCCGTTCATGGAATCCATTACTAGAGCAAACTCTACACAAAATCGGTTGTCGCGACTCACTGAGTCAGTCGCTCGTGGCTCGAGTCATCGACCCACATCTCTTAACTCACCACTCTCTTGCTCTGGGTTTCTTCAACTGGGCTTCTCAACAACCCGGGTTCACTCATAATTCACTTACTTACCATTCAGTACTCAAATCTCTTTCTTTTTCCCGCCAATTCAATGCCATTGAATCACTGTTAAAGCAAGCCAAAGCTCAAAACCTGACTCTCGATTCTTCAATTTATCGATTTGTTATTGATTCTTTGATTAAAAGAGGAAAAACCCAGATGGCATTTTTGGTTTTTAACGAGATTAAATCACAAAGTTTAGATCTTGGGACTGAGACAAGTAACTCTCTTTTGGCTTCTTTGGGGTCTGATGGGTGTTTTAACAATGCAATGAAGGTGTTTGATGAAATGAATAGCAGAGGTATTGGCTTTAGTACTATTGGGTTTGGTGTATTTATATGGAGGCTTTGTAGAAATGGCGATTTGGGTGAAGTTTTGCGCTTGGTAGATGTGGTTGAAAGGTGGAATTCCTTGATTAATGGGTCCGTTATTGCGGTTTTAATTGTTCATGGGCTTTGTGAGGGTTCAAGAACAAGCGAGGCTTTGCGGGCATTGAATGAGTTGAGAATTAGGGGGTGGAAACCTGATTTTATCGCATATAGGGTTGTTGCCGAAGCATTTAGATCGCTTGAAAGCGTGTTTGACGTGAACGAGGTTTTGAAGATGAAGAGGAAGTTAGGAGTGGCACCGAGGAGTAATGATTACAGAGAGTTTATTTTGGGTTTGATTACTGAAAGACGGATATATGAAGCAAAAGAATTAGGCGCAGTTATCGCAAGTGGCAACTTTCCTATGGAAGACGATGTTTTGAATGCACTGATAGGATCAGTGTCGACAATTGATCCTTATTCGGCAATGAAGTTTTTTCATTTTGGTATTGGAAAAGGGAAGTTCCCAACGCTTTTAACGTTGAGCAATTTGAGTAGGAATCTATGCAAGCATGGGAAGATTGATGAGTTGTTGGAGGTATACCGTGTTTTGTCTTCTAATGAATATTTCTCTGATATGGAGAGTTACAATGTGATGTTTTCGTTCTTATGCATGGGTGGAAGAGTGAGAGAGGCTTATGAGGTGCTTCAAGAGATGAGAAAGAAAGGGTTAGACCCAGATATCTCAATGTATAATTCCCTAATTGAAGTGTTATGTAGAGAAGATCTGTTGCGTCCTGCTAAAAGGCTTTGGGATGAAATGTTTGTAATCGGATGTGGAGGGAACTTGAAAACTTATAATATTCTCATTGGGAAATTCTCAGAAACAGGTCAAATTGAAGAGGCTACGAGGCTTTTCAATCACATGTTGGAGAAAGGGGTGACACCTGATGCTACAACTCACAGATTCCTCCTTGAAGCCCTTTGCCAAGAAACAATGTTTGAAACTGCAGTTGATGTCTTCTACAAGCATGTGAATCACGATGTAATGCTTGCACAAAATATATTGAAGACATTGATTCTAAACCTCTGCGGAAAAGGTATGCATGTGATTTTAACCAGCTTATCTATATTGTACACAATTTGTGGGATAGCTATCTTTTATACATGACAATTACTTCTTAAATTGATTTTTCACTTGAAGTGGTCTTTCTCTCTTGCTGCATGGTGATCACTGCTGTTAAACACATTTGAAGCTTTACTAAATGCATAGGTGTGCTATGCAGGTCACTTCCTTGTTGCTTCTAAGTTTCTGTGTGACCTCACTCATGACGTAAGTCATTCAGATGCCCATGTGGTTTTGTTGAAATGTTTAGCTGACTCTGAAGAGGTTCCAATTGCAGTGGAACATGCAAAACAAATTCGAGGTAACTCACCTTCAATGTTGCAAGTCATATGCACTAAGCTTTTGGCCTTTTCTTCTTCTTCTTCAAACCCAGAGCCTATTTTGCACTTCCTTCAAGCTCTGTCACAAGAATGTGTGATCAGTATAGATTTCGGCAATGATTCTTGGAAGCATGTATGCAGCAAATCATTGAAATGATCATAGTTAAAATTCATGTGAGAAGTTGGACTCCTTGGTATCGACAGTGGACAACAACCATATGACTTGCAACATGTGTTTCTTGCTAGTCTTCCTACAGCTATGATCAAATTTGCAAAATTAATTGGCTGTAACAGAAGGCAACGACCATCAGGGTTCAAAGTAGTCCAAGGTTCAATCTAAAACATTTCTACTATTATAGTTTTGTTTCTTTAAGTGTTCAACTGGCATTTATAGCATACAGATCTCAAGTCAGCATCCTTCTGGAGGATCCATGCATATTTACATCTGAGATGACATATCCTGTGCAGATTCCAACTCCACAGTTACTGCCACTACTCCCATGACCTTTGTTTACTACGTTGGCATGTTGTTACACCACGAAGATGGTGGTAGTGCCCCTGAATGATGCTGAAGCCAATAGAGAGCTAATAGTGTCCAAATCTTTGTCCTCATTCCAATTCGTGAGCCTGATAAAACTGATGATCTGCTGTATACCTTCCATGTTCCCACTACTAGTTCAAAATGGTCCTCCATTGATCTTATCACAGAAATAGTTCCTGTCCCAACCACCATCACCACCTCCATTGGTACATGACCAGATAATTTCCTACGACAGCAGTTCTAAATGCTCTCACCACTTTGTTGCCAAGCCTCCTTTCACATGATCAATCATTGGAAATGTTTCCATTCTCAAGGAGCCGTCTAATTGTCACATTTGATGTTGAGATGTCTAGCCATCGGTGTCCTATAGCCAAAGCCTCCCTACCATCAGGGCTGGCCAAGAAGAGAACAGCAATCCAATAAGAAGACCAGCTCTATAAGCTAGTTCTTGAGGTATTCAGGATCCCATGGTCAATAAGGATTGCTACTGTGCAATGGTGCCTTGTCAAGGGCATTGCTGTTTTTAGTCTTGATAGCCTTTCTTTGAGAAGCTACTTCACACTGGCTTGGAATCTCTTGTGGAAATGAACTATAATAAGGGAAGTCTTCTTCTCTAGCGCAATTGAGCACACATCATGCATCATTTCAGTTGGAGAAATTACAGTAAAAGGGTAAAACTATAACTAGACTATGACTGCTTTGCTTAAAGTATCTGAATGCATTGATCGGATGTTTCCAGGTTTTGGCACTATGAGACGGCTGTATGGTCAGTTTGTGAGTGACAGAGAGAGGGTCTGCACTGCCAAGAAGCTCGATCAGGTGGAGAACATAAATAAATAGAGATCTTCACTTTGTCGGCTTCATGACCTCAAAGAGAATGATGACAGTGGGAACGATCTATTGATCATGGATGCATAACATCAGTCACAGTTCAGGTGGAATCTTGAGTACATCGTAGATAACATCGGTCAGGGTTCAGGGTGGAATCTTGAGATCATAGATCTTTACCTGGAAACCATATACCTCCTTGAAATATCCTAGAGGGTGTTTTTTTATTTTTTATTTTTTATGATGGTTGCAATAGATCCTACTACAAGCACCATGGATATGAACATGGTCATAAAGTCCCATTGTCTATTGCCTGCATTCCATTAGAAAACCAATTTATCACATGGATAATAATCATTCATAACATTGATGGAAAAAATTGTAATATAGCAGTCAACTGCAAATGATAAGACTATAGCTGTGGCAATAAGAATATGAATTTGAACATGCCTTGTTTCGCTTATCTAAACATGCCAAGCTCAAGTAATCATTGTAATCCGTTACAAGGCTTGGTGAGAGCAATAGATTGCACTATAAAACAGTTGAATATAATGACGGAGATTATAATTTTCATTCCAGTTTTGACAGTAGATTGGCATCAACGTCCGGAGATGATGAGATGAGATCAAGCTTGTCAACCAATGCTAAAGCTATCAATTGTTAGTATGTATGTTGTAGCCAGTTGGTAGTTGATTGATTATAGTTGATATTGATTCATGTAAATATATTTAATTTTTAATAAAAATTTTATTTATTTTTTAATATTTATTCAATTTGATTAATAAATCTAGAGTAAAGATGAAGTCTTTGAAACAAAAAATTTTATAAAAAAAATTATAAAGTTGTTATAATTATGAAACTTATATTGCATCAAAGTATTGTTTCTAAATGTTTTTGGACAATGTTCTATTAAGACCAAACATTAATTAGAGTCGTTAAGATTGATTAGTATTATGTTCTTTCCTTTATGAAAGGAAACAATTATTCTTATAAACTGAGATATAAGAGATGCTTAGAATTAATATGTAGATGTTTGTTAGATGACATGTATATTAAACTGATCCGCATGAGAATTATATATGGAGAAATCATTTATATTTATAGAAATGTTCACATGATAATTGTATAAGTGATCGTTAAACTTAATATCACAAGTTATTTTATACGAGGAATGTTATGTTTTGATCCTATTATACGTTGTCTTAATCAAGAGTAGCAAATGGGCATATATTATGTATAATATGAAGATATTTGAGTAATCAAGATATAATTCATATCCTAGATGAATTAGAAAAATATTCAATATGTTCTTAAATAGTATTGATTGTAAATCTTTAGATAAGGTGTAATGAGATATGAAAAGAGTTTCAAATCTTATCAAGAAAATCAATAATTATGGTGTTGAGAACAAAAATAATGTGACAGAGTAGACAGATTTCATGCTATAATGTCTAAATTTTGATGAAGGAATAATAATTACACTGAAAAATTGGTCATTAAAAGGTTAAGTCAAATCACTTATGAATTTCCTAATATTTTAAGGATCATGACACAATGTTAGATATTATACTTAATCTTCAAATATAAATCAATTAAATAATGAATTGATAATAAATTAATTTTTTAAATTTATTTAATTCTATTTTATTTAGGATTGTGATTTATATTTGATTCAACTTAATAGGGAACCTAATAGGTCACATATATAAAAATTATTGGTCAGAAATTAAAATAAAATGATTAATCAAGTATGACTTGATTGTAAATAAGTTTTAAAAATTAGGGACTAGAATATAATTAACACATGGAATTACAATTCTAGATCTAGTAAAAAAATCAAGTGGGGACTTGAATGAATAAATTTCTAAAATTATACTGAAATAATATATAATATTATTCAGGGGAAAATGGTTTTTTTTTTCTTTTATAGGGTTTTCAAGTTTTCTTATAAATAGAATGATATACCTTTTATTTTTCATTACAGAGAGAAAAATTACGTAAGTTATATAACACCTGAAAAACACACAAAAAAAAAGATAGCACTTAAAGGGGTAACAATCCCTTTCTTCTAAAAAGGTTTAGAAGATTTCTCACTAATGTTTTGTGTGAATTACTATTAGAAGCTAGACATTTGGAGGACTTGTAGTTTGTAATAACTCAACTTTCAAGCAATTATTCAAAGCAAAAAAAACAAAACAAAACAAAACATGTGATCTTTAGATAATCTTCGTATAAACCCTAAACAACTATAAATCTATCTAACAAGATTCATGGGACTCCAAAAAAAAATTAAATTAAATTTAACATTTTTGTTGCATATATGTATTTTGAGAAACTCAACAGTAGTATCAGAGTCATCGTTAAATAATTAGAGTTATTGATTAAATGTTTTGATTGTTAGTGTTAATTGTACATTAGTTTTATGTGTAAAAATTATTTTTTTCTGAAATTATTTTTTTGTGTTTTTTTTTTAAATTGTTTGGCTACTGTTGTGGCAAAATCTGGCTGTATTTTTTTAATCTCGCTGTAAAAAAAAATATTGCCACAATGTTGCTAGTAGCGTTGTAGGTGGCGCAACGCGAGGCAAGAGTCTCGTGATATAAGTGGTGCAGTGGCATCATTACTATCACTACTAAAGGTTGTGCTGGCATAGGCAGCCCATATTGGCTGCAGCAGCTATAACAACTACAGTTGGCAACATGAAGAAAATGATGGGGCAAAATTATGATCTACCTCTATAATAGATTATTAAGGTTTTAAGGCAGAATTACGACTTCCCCCTCCATATATAAAATATAAAATTTATATTTTAAAATAAAATCCTAAATTAAATTAATTATATAATTATTTTTTCTCTAATTTGATTATTATTGAATTAAAGTATTTAATTCATGATTTGTTTTTTTATGTTATCCTAACCAGATTTGGATTTAATTAAATAGTTTAATTAAAACATTTTAGAAAAATAGTTTTTTTCTAAATAAAAAGAGTTTTTAAGCCAAATTTTTTTTATTTAATTGATTCTAAAATAGTTTAAGATGTCAATAAGAATTTGAATATGATTAATGTTTTTTATTAAATTTTGAAAAAAAGGTTTTTCAAAAAAATTATAATAAATAAAATTTATTGAGTTTGGAAAATTATCAAATTTGATTTGATTTAATATTTTTAAGTGGTAGAAATATTATTTTAAAATTGCATATAAAGCAATTATTACAACCAAAGCATGCAATATATTTATTTATGCGTATTAATGTGTTGTTATGCATGATAGATGATTATGGACATTAAAAGACAAATGTGATTGTGTTTTTTATAGTCGAATCGTTATCATATTAAATAGGGTTTACATGTCTTGCTCTTTTTTTTTTCTATTTTTCTCCTAGGTTGTAAAATTCTTTTCTCATCTAATTCCTCTATAATGTAACTCGAGATTTGTTATTCAATTATGTAAATGTATGAATTTAGATAGAAGAATATAATTTGTAATCCTAGATGAAGAAAGAACAACAGTGAAGGATACAACCATGGTGCTCGCAAAGAACTTATAAAGATTTACAATAGTTACCTAGGTTTTGACCTCCTAATTTCCTTTTATGGCTTAAGAGAATTATTTTAGATATGTTCATAATTATTCAATTGGAATGATATGTTAGGGGTGTATGTTTATATATAATTGTTATGTATGATGTATCACTAATGCAATGGAATGAGACTTCATTAAAATAATAAATCCCTCATTAATATATTAAGTACATGTTGAGAACATGATTTATTGTCTTCTGATTTTATATGCATAAAACCAAAGTTTTATTTATGGATAACTTGTTGAGCTACTTAAAGTTATCGTTAGTTGAATGTGTGTAATGCTATAAATTGGGTTTTACTTAACTAACTTATATGATTTGGATAAGTTATATGTGATTATATAAGATTAAAGGTAATAGTTAGGTGAAACATATGTGATATGTTTAAAGAAAAAGTTGTCATGTAACTATCTAGGAGTCACATAGAGATGCGATTGATAAACTATATTATCTATCTAATTTAATTTAATTTGTTGAGTTACTTAATGTCAGATAAATTAAATGAGATCCTAACCCATTAAGAGACCTAAGTGATATTTCATGAATTAATAGTGAAGGCTACTAATTTGTAACAAAATAGTGGGAGACCAAATTATAATTAAAGACCTTATCCAAGTTTAGTTATAAATATTTATGCATGAAACCAATACTCGCTATATTTATATGATTAGTTGATAGATTACTATGAGTAAAAATAAATACCCATGCATACCATACATGATGCTAATAAATTAACTAAACCAAACTTCTTGGATTAGTACCAAATGTGAGAATTGTTCTTAAACATGAGAAAATATTATATGTTCTTGGAAATCTAATTCATCTTTTCTTTGATGAGAACATTGATAATGAAGTTAAGGCCGGATATCAACTTCATATTAATAATAATGAGCATGTTATATATATGATAATAGCCAGCATGTCACTTGAACTTCAAAGACAACATGAGAATATAATAATTATGCATCTTAAAGAGGTTTTTCATATGATTAGTAGGATTGAGAGGTATAAAACCTTTAAGGAACTATTCCACTGCAAGATGATAAAAGGTTCCTCGGAGAACAACCATGTGCTAAGGATGATTGACTATTTTAAGAAATTGAGTCAATTGGGCTTTTTATTAACCATGGGTTAAACATTGAATTGGTCTCGTAGTCCAAGCATGGAAGCCTACTCAGGGCATAAGAATGACAAGGTAAAATAAAAGTAGCTGCAAATATTATCTTGGAACTGTTAAGCTAATGAGCTTATACTTCAGATACATTTATTTATTAAATAAAGGTAAAATAGGCCTATATGTGGGCAATGGAGTAAAGCTTGTTGCATTAACCTTGCTAAATAGGTTGATATTAGAACTTGATAACTATTAATTTATTCTAGCACTTTCTAGAAACATCATATCTATTTTTTATTGTATTTAAATTTATTATTAAAGACCAATTTTGTTCATTTTAAAATAATGATGTTTATTATGGATTTGATACTTATATAACTAGTTTGTATATACTTGATCTTGAAATGCTTAGTTTCAATATAAATAGCAAGAAGAACAGATTAGATAATCAATATCCATGTTATTTATGACATTGTAAACTAGGATATATCAATGAAACAAGAACCACTAAGTTACATAAAGAAGGATATTTGGTCTATTATAAATCATATTAAACTTGTAAAGCTTGTTTATTAGGTAAGATAATCAAAATACTCTTTACTAAAAGTGTGAAATATCTAATGAATTGATTTGTGTCATATATGAATATACATGTTTCATCATTGCTGACCATATTGGATATGATTATGTGTATTTGATAAAAGTCTGAATCATTTAAAAGGTTCAAAGAATTTAGAAATAAAGTTGAAAAACAAACTAGAAAGAGTATTACGATACTTCAATCAAATTAAGGTGGTGAATACTTCAATCAACATTTTCAAGATTATCTAAAAGAGAATGTAATTCTCTCGAAATGGATACCTCTTGGAACCCACAACATAATGAAGTTTTTAAAAGAATAAATTTCACCCTATTGGATATGGTACAATCCATGATGAGCTATATAAACCATCTATATTTTTTCTAGGGTTATGCCCTACAAATTACTACATGCCTTTTAAATAAGGTTCTATCAAAATTTATTGATAAGACTCTATATGAGATGGAATGGTAGAGACCAATCTTACCATGCTTAAATATTTAAGATGTGATATTTATGTGAAATGTATTGTATCTGAAAACCTAATAGCTAAGCCAGATTAATATAAGTTTATAGAATATTCAAAAGCAAGTATTGGATATTATTTATATCATTCCATTAAGTAAAGGTATTTGTCTCAAAGCATGCTACCTTCCTAGAAACAATTTAATCTTGAAGGTAGCGTTTAGTTATTATCTCAGGACAAAAAAGACAAGGACAATAAAGACGGAGAAGACAAGATAAAAAAGACGATAGAGATAAAATTGTGTTTGGTAGTGGTTTACAAGACAAAATGAATGTCTTTGTGTCCTTTTTGGTTATAGTGTACAAGACAAAATAAAATATAAAAAAGTCTATTTTACTTTTAATATATATTACTTTAACTTACATATTTAGAAAAATAATTAGATAATTTTTTTTACTCTAGTTTATATTTAGTGTTAAGATTAATAATATTATAAAAACCTTATCTATAAAACTAGAACTAACCTGACAAATTAACCTAAAATCGAGCCAACTTAAGGATTAGGTTGGCTCAAGTTTAAAAAATAGAGAAAGGATTGACTCGACCTGACCCAGTTAAAAACCCAGGTTGATCCGGGATAAAAAAAAACAGGTTTAAAACCCGTTGAATTTTCTTGAATTTTTTTTGGTAAAAAAAAGTTAATTTTTTTTTAAATAGGTCAATTGAGTTGACCCTCCTGGCTTGGGACTTAAACCTTGTCTCGGGTCGACTCTCTAATCAAGTTTTAAAACTATGATAATAATCATTTTTATTCTTATATTGGCATAGGTTGACCCTCTTGATATATGACCCGGTTCTTGCCTTATAACGACCTATAAGTCGGGTTTTAAAACCACTTTTCAACCTCATTCCTAACTTAAGCATTACCCCAAGTCGACCCCCAAATTGGATTTTAAAAATATGATCATAACCACTTTTATTTTTATGTTGACTCGAATCAACCCGACCCGTGATCCGGGTTTTATCTCATATCAACACTTGAGTTTGGTTTTAAAACTATAATAATAACCGTTTTTATCATTACATATATTAGTTAAACAATTTTGGAATTGAGAGTTTTTTACAAAGATATTTTAGGATTAAAAAATAATCAATATTGACTCATAAAAAATGTCCTCTATGTACCTTTTATTTTAAAAGTACATAAATTCACTTTAAAATTATCTTAGAGACAAAATTATTTTTATGTTTATCTCTTAAACTAAATACATTTTTGTCTTTATTGTCTTTGTCCCTATTGTCTTAGAAAAGTTACCAATTGCTATTGAAAAGACAATTTTAAGGAAAATAGAACTTAAAGAAATTCAATAACTATAAACTGACATCCAAATAGAACCTAAACTTGAAGCTATATTATTGGATGCTCAGCTTGAAGCTTAATAAGTATAAGAATTTCATAGATCTAATAAGACATGTCATGTACCAATGAGATATGAACATCTTATGGAATTTGAATGATAAGTTCCTCATAATTGATGAGCTTACTAGTTATATGGAACAAATATTTGATATTGATTCAAAAAAATAACTTAAGGCCTTGAAATGTAAAATAGATTTAATGTACACCAACCAGGTACAGACCTTGATTGATCCATCTGAAATGATAAAACCTGGTGGATATAAGTGAGTCTTTAAGAGAAAGACTAATATGGATGACGATGTAAAAATGTACAAATTTATGCTGGTTGTCAAAGGTTACAAACAAAGACAAATAGATTAACTTTGATGAAATCTTCTTGTCGGTAACTATGTAAAAATCCATAAGGATTTTATTTGTTATAACTACATATCATGATTATAAGATTTTACATGTCAAAATTGTATTCGTTAATAAGAATATTCAAGAAGATGTGTGTATTATAAAACCTGAAAGTTTTAAATATAAGAAATTTGCCAATAAATTATGCAAGATACCGCACGTGTGCGGCGCCGCTGGCGAAAAATCCACTCTCAAAATTGTGTTATTCATCTATTTGGAAAATATGAGAAGACAAGAAATTCTTGTCTTTTATTAGTGAAAAATTAGAATGGGAGTTGCCACCTAGTATTTTGGTCACTAGGAACCATAACTGGTCTCAAAGATCGGGTACGAAGACTGGTTGCGTAAATGAAAGGTATTAGCACTCCAAATACGCCTTACCTAAGGTAAGCTGCATTGTTTTATTGTCTGATAAAATCTAAGGTCTTGTCATGTTTTCTAGTTGTTGGTCCGTCTATGGTTTAAGAAAAGTCCTCATTGGTAAAGAGATTCTTATCTTATCGGATAAAACCTAATCGTTCTAATGTCAACAAAAGAATTTAATATCTGAATACGTCTTACGTATAAGGTCGTAATCCCAGACACTAAAAGAAAAAAAAAATTTAATTTTTTGAAATATTGGTCTAGTTCTCGTGACTTTAATAAACTGGTTATTAAAGCTAAAATGCATGCTAGTACATATTTTTGAAATTTTCTTTATTGTATGAAAATACAATATGATTATTTTTTTCGACAGACTTGGTCGTATGCATAAAAACATATTTTTAAATTTTTTCAATGTTTTGATGAAAACCGGGTATCTTAATACCAGATTTGTATCTTTACGGTATAAAAATACAAACCAATATTTTTGAAATAATATTTAAAGAAATGAAAACAAATATATATATATATATACACTCAATGTTTTTTTGATGAAAACTGGTATTTTAATATTAGATTTGTATCTTTACGTTATAAAAATACAAACCAATATTAAGCAAAATTCGGTAGAGAAAATTACAGACTTTCTTTAAAATAATTTTTGAATTTTTTTTCAAACTGGATCCAAACTGGTCCATGTAGCTGGGCTGGACCCAGCAGACCTAGCCTGGTCACTTACCCGAACCATTGATCTGGCTGGATTCTACCCACCAGCGTGCGTGAATAAGTCACACACACTTGCTACAGTCACCATGCAATTAAATTCCAAGTGCACAATGTTTTGTGCATTATCTTGCAAAGCTGGAGTTTCACGGAAGCAAGATGAAGGCAGCAACATGTTTTGGACCTATATCTCCTTCTTTCATTTGATTTTCCTCTGGTTCCCCTGGTTCTTCCTTTTCTTTTGTTTTTCCTTGCTACTGGTATTCGTGTTTTTTTTTTCCAGTTCGTCTGAGCTTGATCACGGATACTACGGTTTTGAAAGAGGTTCAACAGTCCCTCTCCCTTGCTTCCTTCTCCCTGTGCTACCCAGTGCGCATCCCTCTGTTTCCTTTTTTTATTCTTTTTGTTCTTTTTGCTGGTGTGTCTGCGTCCTCCTCGTCTCTTTTCCCTTTTTTTTCCTATGTCTCGTCTCTCTTCTCTTTCCTCTCTCGTCTTCTTCCCCCCTGTATTCTGCTCTCCTCTCCCCCCTTGTTTCATCGCCTTTCTCTGGCTTTTATAGGCCAAAGAATGCCCTGCGGTGGTAACGGCCAGCTTGGTAACGACATGTAGAGGAATAGTAGCAGTGAAACGTTCCCCATAACTGAAGCAATCTGCTGCTTTTGTTGTTGAAATGGTTCCACTGTCTGCTGAAACGGCTTTGAAGAAGGCGATGAATACTTCTCTAAAACGGCACCGTCTTCTTATCAAAATGGATATTTTAGATTTAGTCCTTGGATGTTTTTACAATTTTGTAATCAAGCCCCGGATAAATTATAATTGGATCCCTTGATTTTAGTGTAATTTTCAGTTTGGTCCTTGGTTTCGGATTGTTTCAATCAAGTCCCTAATTAGCCATTAAACTTTAATAATTATGCAATTAAGCCCCTGATGTGACCAAATCAACTCTTTAAAATTATAATTGGACTCCAGAACTTTAATTTCTTCCAATAAAAGCCTAAATTGACTTAAAAATCAATTTTTTCTTGCAATCAAACCCTCCATAAATTTAATTAAACTTTAGATAAAATTTAATTGAGTCCATAAACATATGATTTGGACTTTTCTTCCTTAAATTGAATTTTTCTTATCAACAAGGCTCTCAAATTTCAATTCTTGTATTTTTAAACCTCCTCAACCAATTTCTAGTTATTTTATGGGCGTTCCAACATCCTTTTCTCACTCATATTATTTTTTGGATTCCTTCTGAATATATTTTTTTAATATGTATTTTTTTTGTATATATTTTTTTTATATTTTGTGTGGGAACCCAAAAATAGGTCATAACACATGATATAAAAATTCATTTATGGACTTAAGCAAGTTTCAAGGAGTTGGAATATCTATTTTGATGAGATAATCAAATAGTTTAATTTCATAAAAAAAAAATGGATGAGCCTTGTTTTATAAAAAGGTTAGTAAGAGTTTAATTGTTTCCTAATATTATATGTATATGATATATTATTAATACAAAAAGATATTTCTTTACTTTAGTTAGTAAAGATCTAATTGTTCAATAATCTCTCCATGAAGGACATGAGAGAAGCAACTTATACACTAGGAATAAAGATTTGTAGAGATAAATTTAAAAGGTTGTTTTAATTGTCTCAATCCATGTTTATAAATAAGATGTTAAAACAATTAAGCATGGAATAATCCAAAAAAGAATACTTACCTATTTCTCATAGGATATATTTCTCAAAGGATATGTTCTCTAAAACATAAATTAAGAGATATAGGATGGAAATGATTCTATATACTTTGAATATAAGACTTGTAATGTATATGATGTTATGTACAAGACTAGATGTATATTATGCTTTGAGAATAATGAGTAGATACATATCTAATTCAGGTGAAGGTCATTAAAAGATAGTTAAAAAACACTTTTAAGTACTTGAGAAGAACTAAGAATGCTTTTCTGGTTTATGAAGGAGATGAACTAGTAATTCATGGTTATTTGGATGCTAGTTTTTAATCAAATATTAAAAATAAAAAATCCAGTCTAGTTATATTTTACTCTAAATAATAGTGATATGAGTTAAAACAACTCCAAATAAAAGATCAAAGTAGATTATACAACTAAAGCTAGGTACATCTCTGTGTTTGAGGGGGGAAAATATTGTTTAAGTTAACAAGTTCATCATTGAACTAGGTGTGGTTCCTAGCATTGGTGATCCAGTAACCCTATATTGTGATAATAATATATCCATTGCATAAACAAAGAAACCAATGTCTTATTAATTATCCAAAAATACACTTACACAAACATAAAAAGGAAAGATGTAAAGATAAAATGTGTATCCACTTAAAAGAGTTTTATAGATCCTCTTTCTGAGTCATTTTCCTAATAAAAGCATTATCATCAAGTAAAGCAATATTGTATTTGATATATGACTAATTGGCTTAAGTGTAAGTGAAAAATTATTGGTGTATATGTCATGTAACCAATCGGTTAGTTACATATATCATTGACTTTGTTCATGTGAATATATTTAATAATTATTAAAGGCTTTATATATCTTTGATATTCATCAAGTATTTAATTAATAAATCCAGAGTAAAGATAAAGTTATTGGGATAAAAATGCTTTGCAAAAAAAATTATAAAGTTATTATAATTATGAGATTCTTTTTGCATCAAAGCATTGTTCCTAAACATTCATGATCAATACTCTATTAAGATTAGATATTAATTAAAGTTGTTGAGATTGATACATATTATGTTCTTTCCTATATGAAAGGAAGTAGTTGTTCTTATAAGTTGAGGTGTGAGGGATACCTAAAACTCATATATAGGTGTTTGATAGATGACATTACATTGAATTGACCTGCATGGGAATTTTATATGGAGAGATCAGATGTATCTATGGAAAGACTCACGTAACGGTTGTATAAATGATCCTTAAACTTGAAATCACTAAATTATCTTATACAAGAAATATTATACTTTAATCCAACTACACGTTGTTCTAATCAAAAGTAACAAACGAGTATATATTGGGTATAACATGAACTGTATAAAAGTATTTGAGTAATCAAGAGAAGATTCATCACCCTAAGTGAATTACAAAAAATATTTCATTTGTTCTCAAATAGTATTAATTGCAAATCTTTGTATAAGGTATAATGAGACTTGAAAAGAGTTTCAAATCTTATTAAAAAAATCAATAATTATGATGTTGAGAACAAACATGATTTGACACAGTAGGCACACTTCATGTTATAATGTCTAAATGAAAATATTATTGATGAAATAATAATAAACATTGAAAAACTAATTACTGAAAGGTTAAGTCAAATAACTTATAATGTTTATAATATTTAGGTTATCATAACATATTCCTAGACATTGTACCTAATTTTTAAATATAAATCAATTAAATATTGAATTGATAATAAATTAATTTATTTAATCCTATTTTATTTAGGATTATGATTAATATTTGGACCAATTTATTAGATAACCTAATAAGTCACATATATAAGAACCATTGGTCATCAATTAAACTGAGATGTTTAATCAAGTGTGGCTTGATTGTAAATAAGTTTTAAAATTTAAAAACTAAAATGTAATAAATATAGGGTATTAGATTTTAGATCTAGAAAAATAAATCAAGTAAGGACTTGATTGAATAAGTTTATAAAATTATCTTAAAATAATATATGTGATATTTTTCAAGGGACAAATTTATATTTTGTTATTTACAGAGTTTTCATGTTTTTCTAAATAGAATGTTATGCTTCTTATTTTTTGTATAAAGAGAAAAATTATGCAAGTTACAGAACACCTAAAAAACATAAAAAAGAAGAGCTAGCACTCAAAGACATAGCAATCACTTTCTCTTAAAAGGGTTTAAGAGATTTCTCACTAGTGGTTCGTATGGATTATTGTTAGAGATTGAACATTTGAACGGCTTGTGACTTGCGATAACTCAGCCTTAAAGCAATTATTCTAATTCAAAATGAGCATCTGATTTTCAAGTAATCTTCGTATAAACCCTAAACAACAATAAATTGGTATAATAAGATCCTTGAGACTCCTAAAAAATATTAAATTTATCATTTTTACTGAATATGTGTTTGGAAAACTCAACATCAATAGCCTTGTGGAGACAATGATACCTAGAACTACAGGTCCAAAGTAGATGTTCAGACCAAGTGTCTTGACTAAAGAAGCTAGTTACCAATGTTTCTAAAAGTAGCAAAATCACTTACCTCTTAATGGCTTTTCCTCTAAACGGTGTTTAATAATCCAAGACTATAGGAGCGAAGCACAAAAATGATAACAGCTACTATAGCTCAAATTTAGCTATGAAATAGGGAGCATGGATATGGATGCTCTTAAAAACTAAGAGGACAATGATCAAAAGAGTAGGAAAAAGTGTGAGCAGGGGAGAGTGGTTAAAGTGATGGAAAAAAAACCTTTATTCTTTGGGGGTTTTACTTTCACAATGGAGAAGTTATCTATAGCTATCTCTCTCTTTTCTTCATTAATTAATCAATTTCTCTATTATCAATCAAATGGTATACACAAACCTTTTCTTTCATTTTTTCACTTTTTCATTTTTTCTTTCTTTCTTAGATTTGTAGATGCTTGTTACTCTTTCTTGGCTTGGCTTGTATTGTATCACTAATTTTCTTGTCTTTGATGGTTATTTGGATGTTAGTTTTTAATCAATTATTAAAAATAAAAAATTCAATCTAGTTATATTTTACTTTAAATAATAGTGATATAAGTTAAAAGAAGTTCCAAATAAGAGACCAAAGTAGATTATACAACTAAAGCTAAGTACATCTCTACATTTGAGAGAACAAAAAACATTGTTGGGGTCAAGAAGTTCATTATTAAATTAGGTGTGGTTCCTAACATTGTTAATTCAGTAACCCTATATTGTGATGATAATGGATCCATTTCTCAAGCAAAAAAATCAATGTCTCATTAATTATCTAAAAATACATTTAGACAATCATGAAAATGAAAGATATAAAGATAAAATGTGTAACCACTTAAAAGAGTTTTATAGATCCTCTTACTGAGTTATTTTTCTAATAAAAGCATGATCATCAAGTAATAACCAAAAGAATTTATGTATTTTTACTCATATTCTTTCAAGTTTTCATTACCAATGACATTAATAAACTCTACTGCTTAGGGTATTAGTTGATGGATGGTTGAATTCCCTTGCTTATGTTTACCTATAGTCATGTTGGCATAGTTAATTGTTTCTTGCTTGTGCTTGAGTCTGGCTATAATGGACCATGAAATTAATTGATGAAAAAACTTCATTTGCTCATGTTCAATGTTTTATTGCAATAATAAGAATAAAAAATATTCGTGATTCTATTTTAGAGTGCATGAATGTGATCAGAGAAGAGAGCTAACTTAAATAGCTTTTTAGCTATTGTAGCTCAAATTTAGCTATAAAAAAAGGAGCATGGATGTGGATGCTCTTAAAAACTAAGAGGAGAATGATCAAACGAGTAGGAGAAAGTGTGAGTGAGGGAGATTAGTTAAAGGGATGGAAAACAAAAGGAAAAAAAAACATTTCATTCTCTGTGGGTTTTACTTTCATAAATGAAGAAGCTATCTATAGCTATCTCTCTCTCTCTCTCTTTCATCAATTAATTAGTTTCTCTGTTATCAATTGGATGGTATACACAAACCCTTTCTTTCTTTTTTAGATTTATAGCCGGCTATTATTCTTTATTGGCTTGTCTTGTCTTGTATCACTAAATTTTCTTGCTTCCAATCTTTGCCTTTACCTATTTCCTTTTAAATTAATTTATCACTGGATTAGATCTATTTTATAATTATCATCAATAAGTCTTATTTTTCTGATTCAAGCAAGTATGTTAAAAAAAAATTAAGAAGAAAGAATGGAGACTAGTGCCTAAAAAAAAACCTAATGCTTAAGGAAGAAGAAGAAACAGAGTACAACCTAAACTTGGCTTAGGTTTAGGTTTAGGTTTGTGACCAAACAAAAAAGGGAAAAGAAGGACAACAATTGGGCTGCCAAACCCGTAGAACATGTTTGCAAAGAAATAAAAAGAGGCCCAATACCTAAATAAATTAAGTTGGGCTATCCAACCCATAAAAAATAACGAAATAGAACAACGTTGATGAGGTTTTAACTCAAATAAATACCCTATCATAACCACTTTGCAATTATTTAGTTTATGATTCCATATTTGTTTATTTGTTTATTTATTTATTATCTTATCGTTTGTGATTACATAAATAATGTAATTTGAACTCCTACTATTATTACTAATAATAATAATAATAATAATAATAATAATGGTATTGATGATTGTGGTAATAATAATAATAATAATGACTTTAATAATGATATAAATAATAGTAGAAGTAGTAGTAGTATTAATGGTGATGATATTACTTATTAATACTAATAGTAATAGTGATTTTGATTAACATTCTTTGAATTGCTATTTTTTAATTTTTTTGTTTGATTGAATTTTTTTTTAATTTTATTATTTAATATATAATTTATTTGGAATTGAATTTCATGGTTTTTCTAAATTGAGTTCTTTTTGTCTAATGATTCGAGTCATAGGTTTAAAAATTTATTATATATTTTAAATAGTTTTATAATTCTTTTTATTTTTTATCAGGTTATTCCAGTCATATTATATGGACCGTGGGTTTGGCAGAGCGTCTTGTGTTGGCTTAGCTCTAATTAGAGTTATTATATATTTATCATGATTATTTTTTAATGATTTTTTTAATTTTATTTTAATATCTAAATATTATTTTTTATACAAAAAAATAATTTGAACTCGGCAGCAAAGCGTGGGATCAAAACTAGGGCCTTCTGTTTGTCATAAGAGATTGTTGCAGTAAGATGGGTGTTGTACCCAAAAAAAAAAAAAAACTGAGCCACCATGATGGCACAGAAGAATTCGAGTCTGTTTCAGGATTTACAATCTTGAACTGTCAGGGATTGAGCAATAATTGGGAACGCAAGCACAGAATCTGCTGAGCGACCACGGCATTGCAGTGAGATGGCAATGTTTTCAGCTCCATATGGAATTGAAACAGTATTTTTAAAGATTTTAATTTTTTTAAAATTATTATATATATATATATATATATATATATTAAAAAGTAATTACTGTTGCATTTCTAAACATCCCCTTCGTCTACACTGACTTGGTGCATTACAAGAAAAAGACGACTACCTATACATGGAGAGTGCTAGAGTACAAAATCCCTCTACAAATGTCCTTTCTATTCTCTGAAGCAGCCATGGATTTATCCGTAATCCAACGAGGAAGAACAAAAACATGCATGATGCAAAGGAAGAAACTGCAATGTCCTGTCTATTCTCTCAACAACCGATGACGATTTGTCTGTACTCCAATCAATGTCCTGTCTAAATTCTCATATTTTCTGAGGGCCTACCTGATAAAATCTTAGGGCTCCATGAGCAATCAGTAGCGTCGGTCAGTCGAAATCTAATCATGCATTAGCAACTTATCTTGACTTTTCAATGGTTGATTTAATAACACGTCATCAATCATTAGCTACAAATGATGTCCTTGCAAATTTAGCCATGCCATTAACTATTTACTACTGCAGTAAAAATCATCTTCCAGATATTGAAATGGAACCAAATTGAATAATATGGAAACACTTGCCCCAGTTTTGATAATTGAATTGAAGTCAGCTGTGATTAATATTGTGATGTAAAATGCTTTTTAAAAATATTTTTTAATTAAAAATATATTAAAATAATACTTTTTATATTTTATTTTATTTTCTACCCATCAAAATCATCTAGAAACATCTAAAAATTATCATTTAAAAAACACTTTAAAAAAGCAACAAACACCCTTAGAACTGTTGTTGACAATACAATATCAGTGATCTTACAAGTGCACCACTTGCTAATTAAAGTGAGGTAAAATTTAGACAAAACAATATCACAATGTAATTAATGAAACATGACTTGCAAGCCCAACTCTCTCTCTTTTTTTTTTTTTTTTTTCTAATGAAAAGGAGTTAAAATTGCAATGTCTGTTATTGGGGACCCAACCAGATAAAGGGAGAGATAAAAATAGGAGGAGATAAAAAGAAAGAGAAGTCGATTGCTTGTCTCTAATCATTATTTCTGTTATTGCATTCATGACTACAAAATATTTCAGTCTATGCATATACTTCCTCTACACTATGCAACTTGTAAGGCAGGCAATTCCTCCACTTCGAACAGGATATAAAAAAAATCAAAGAATTTCAAACTCCTATGCGCTTCTTCAGTAATCTGTACAAAATCTACTCATCTACAAAACAAATAGAGAAAAATTTACACGACAGGCACAGCATGTATCAGTTACTCATCAAGATGTAGTATCTCACCCATCATAATGCGATTGCTAGAAACTTTGAAGCCAAGGAGAGCAGGATCAATCTGCCTTCCTTTCTTCCCTTTCTTTTTCCCACTTCGCCCACCCACTGAACCATCAGATGATTCCAAGGCAGCCGCACTAGCTGCTTCAGCCTCAGTAAAAACTGGCTTTTTTAGCACATCCATAAATGATGTCTCTGTTATACCAGCATCATTGTAAGATGAAGTCCTCCTAAAACGCCCTTCTTTCTTGCCAGATATCTGATTATCACCTCCCAGCGTTGCTGCTACATTCTCTACAGGCTCGTTCCTCCTTTCTGCAAGCCACCAAAGTTTTTTGATTTCAAATCACCATCACAGTTATCCAAAACCAACAAACAAAAGACAGCACAAATAATTAACAAAAATGATATACCATCCGAAGTTGCAAGGCTTGCCCGATTTTTTTGCTTGATATGTGAAGCAGATGCCATGTCTGACAAGACATCCTTAGAAGATAAGGCCTGTGACACCGGTGGGCGTTTATGCAAGGCATTGTCAACGCCTCTAGTTAAAATAGCAGGCATCCTGTTCACAAGCATTTTTCATGAACATAACGTAGGTTTCAAATCAAAACAGTGCAACATGCAACTCATGTACATGAAGCAAGACCTTTCCAGTAGTTCGATGTCAAAAGAAACAGATTTACTAGGGAAAACCCATTAACGCTGAATACACACACAAACACAGAAGTTGCTAATAGTCAAGTCATGCATAAACAGTGGGACCACAGAGCTCACATGCACAATCTGTAAATTGTGAAATTCAAAACAGATCTAATGCCATTGTTACCACAAACAAGTACAGAGAATGTTGGTTTGACTGCACCCCTGGAGATGTTAAAAGTTTTTACTTTATCATAATACAAGAAAGAAAATAAGCATGCATTTTAGGGTGGCAAGATGACATGACATCATGTTAATGTACATGCACTAGGAGACCTATAAAATACAAGGCAGTTAAGGTGCGAGTGTTCTCCCACATACTTGCATCTTGTTTTAAGCTTTTTAATGAAGAGAAATCATCAAAGCACCTAACCTATCAAAGAGTAACCATGCATGTGCTCTGAAACCAAGTTTTGTAGAATACGATATTCAAATGAAGATTAACATCATGATTAACAAGAGACCACGATGACTTCAGCCTCATTAAAAACAATCCCACAACTCAGGAGAGTCATTACCTGTCAATAGAGACCTCTTCACCAGTCGATTTATCTAATCTCATCTCATACCCATGTAGGCCTCCATTACCACCTGCAGAATTTCACAAAGCCTCTAATATCCATCTAAGCATAACATGATATCTGAAAAGATGTATGTCAGAGAAAATACCAGCACTGCTCAGGGAACTATGCCTGCTACTGGCATTAGCAAAATCCATAGCAGTTTCAGCTTGTTCAACAAAGCTCTCTTCAATGTGCGAAACAGACCTGGCCATGGCACTCATGCCTTTGGACCCATATCTGCTATCCAATTCTGCCAATTCTTTATCCATGGCAGATTTATCACCAAACATGTTATCCACATGATTAGTATGAGAAGTATCTACTATGCCTGACAAGAATGTTGGTTCTTCAGTTAGTGCTCCAGATTTCGACCTTAGGGACAATCTTTCACCATTTCCTAGATGGTGTAATTGACCACTCAAGGACATAGCATGATTATCCTGCAGCAGAGAATTTGATTTCAAATTTTGAGGCTTTTCCATAAATGTGTCATTCATGGTGGCCTCTTGATCTGGAATATCATTTAAAGAGAACGACTCGGTGATTGGCCAAAAGGATTCCCGAGATTTAGAGGAAGATATAAGGTGCTGATAATCGTCTTCTGGTGACCGAATAGACTGAAGACCCATTTTTTGGTGAAGATCCATTAAAACTTGCTTTGAGCTCTCCTCATCTCCTCCTGCTGAGGTCCAAAAACTAGAGTTTCCAGCAACTTCTGAAACATTCCTTTTTCTTTCAGCTTCAAGATGCAACTGTTGCATCCCTCCTTCAACCCAACTATTCTCTTGCTGCCCTTGTTTTCCAGGGAGGTGGCTCTCCATCATTTCAGCGCGAGAACCATAAATATCACCAAATACTTGCCGATGATGAGAAGAGACATTGGACAAGAAGGAACCCAGTTGATCAGTAGAATGCATATATAGATGCTCTGCTGAATCTGGACCTTGGGAATGACCATTTACATTATCCAACTTCATCCCAGGAGTGACAGCAGGGAGAGATGTTGGATGGTCAAATGCCATAGAGCTAGGCTCATAAAACCCACCCTGATGTGGCTCCTGTAAAGCATGATTCCATTTGTTATGGCTTAAATGTTCATCATGTGAGGAAAGCCTCTGCTGTTGCAGGAAAAAATCTGAAGCGTTAAATCCTGTAGACTTAGACTGGTGATGACCAGTAGTATTTCTGAAGGTCTGACCAGCTTCATCAATGGACCATGGCCAACCAACTTGGCTTTCACCATCCATTCCTAACTGTTGCCTTGGCAAAGATAACTCTTGCGCCTGCATCTGTTCTTGCTGAAGATGGAACTGCAGGTCTGAAGGGAGTATATTACCATGCTTCACCTGTGATAAGTGGTCCAAGATATCAGTCTGGGGTTCTTGAAGATTATTCTGGCCAATCTTAGCTCGAATTATCTGCTCCAGTGATAGATCGAGGTGCCTTGGATTATGTGAATTCTGCTGCAGTTCGGCTGCCAGTCGTGTCCTAAATTGAATCTGCTCAAGCAAGTTTTCTCTCAATGGATCTCCCTTTCCCTGACTATATCCAAGATCAGGCATCTGATGCTGCAGCAACTGTTCCAGAACCTGCTGCTGCTGCAGTTTCATTTGGTACTGACGAAGCTGTTGTTGCTGTTGGTGCAGTAAATGATGCTGTTGCTGAAGCTCAAACTGTCGCTGCTGTTGCTGATGCTCCAATTGCCGCCGCTGAAGTTCCACCTGCCGCCGCTGTTGAAGCTCAAGCTGCCGCCGCTGTTGAAGCTCCAACTGCTGCCGCTGTTGAAGCTCCAGCTGCTGTTGCCGCTGTTGAAGCTCCAACTGCTGCCGCTGTTGAAGCTCCAGCTGCTGTTGCCGCTGTTGAAGCTCCAGCTGCTGCTGACGTTGAAATTGCAGTTCAATAAGATTAGAAGGGATTTGCTCAAAACCCAGTTCCATAGTATGTGAGAACGGATGAGATAAATGATTCTGTTGTTGACATTCTTTTTGCATCTTCTGCAACATGAGATGCTGCTGGTCAAAATCATTGAACTCTGGCTGCCTGTGAAATAAGTGTCGAGCGTCTGCGGAACCTAGATCAATGTGGGGATTAGTGAGTGGCTTTTTCCTATAATCTTCAGGCCATGTCTCTGCATAATGGGATTGATCAAAAACTGCATCAAAGGACCTGTGACTGGAAAGAGCAGCATCATGCTCTGTATAAGGGTCCATAGCATGAACCTGTGCTGGAAATTCATCACCCATGCTTGAAGCCATGTTGGATGATTGAGCACGCCTCAGATTAGAGTTGCTTCTAAGCTCAGACATCGACAAGCCAAATGGATGAACTATTTCATCCTGATGAGTATGCATGCCAGTGTCTGAAAATTCATTTAAGATGGCAGGGTTGGTAGAAGGATTAGGAGCAAATCGCTGAAAGTCTGCAACATCTCTCATCAAAGGGTTGCCACTACTTCCAGGCCTTCCAGGAAAGATAATTTCTGTATCCAACAAAGATCAGAGCAACTAAATGAGCACAATGAACAGATACAGTGACATGAACAGCAGAATCATTCTACACAACTTACCTTCATCCGGAGTAACAACATTTTGAAATCTTCGATCATCAGAATACTCCATCCCACCGAGAAAACTATGATCAGGAACTCTTGACTGACCACTAACATTGGAGATGGCCTCAAATCCAGATGAAGCCCTCTGTTGGTCTTCCCTGACAGCAGAAGCCTTAAATTCAACGGAAGCAAGAGTCACTGTGCTCCCTTCCAAGCTTTCTCCAACAGCATCAGATAGCTGTAACTTAGCAGATGGACTAGTACTTGAAGCACACCCAGGTTTAAGTTTTAGGTGAGGCATAATATCACCAAGCTCATGGAAGGGTGATCCATCGGGAGCATCTGACAAACGAACTGGTAGGTCAGTTCCAAAATATCCTTGCTCAAACCATGCAATAATATCAATACCAAG
Organism: Populus nigra; assembly: GCF_951802175.1. Lineage (NCBI taxonomy): Eukaryota > Viridiplantae > Streptophyta > Magnoliopsida > Malpighiales > Salicaceae > Populus > Populus nigra. The sequence continues at coordinate 16,858,222 of NC_084852.1, forward strand.
GTATGGTCCCTGAATTGCCCCTTGAGGATCAAGATAGCACAATGATAGTTCCTCAGGTGTGATAGCACCCCCAAATTGATGTACCTCACTATTTCTATTCAAGGAAAACTGATGGCTGGTTGGATTTTTCTGTGCAGAAGAAAAATCAAATAGAGAACTTGAATCATCAGGAAGCTGGTTATCCATCTCAAAAGAAGTAGCTGGCTCAATATCCTCCAACTTAAGGTTATTCTGAAAATCCACATCTTCCACTGGCTGCCTTTCAAAAGCTTTTAACTCCATAATGTTGTCACTCAGACCACTCTCCCCAAAACTGCTGGGATCATCATTCTTGAAATCTGCAGGTGCAAAGCCATCCATCAATGCTCTGGCAATTGTTGTTGTGAGCTTCTGTTTATCATCTTTATGCACATCCTTTTCTGAAATACATAACAGAAGGAATAGTATTAACTCTGTGAATTAAAATAGTCAAAAAAATTGATTCTAGGATTACTTACCCTCAGCCATTGATGTTTCTAATGTCTCAGCGACAGTACCTTGACCAGAAGCATTACCAGTAATTTTTCCAAAAGAGTGTGCAATTTCTTCAGTCTTAACAGAGAAACTCTCATTCCCCTCACTTAAAGCCCCCTCACCAAAGCCTGAATAAAAAAAAGAGTTAAGAGAGAATAGATGGTGAGATGTGCAAAAGTCAACTGAAGATGTGACACTGATCACCTGCAGTGGTATTACTTGATGAATCATTCTTTTCTCTAAATGAGTTGTTCAGTGCTCCACTGCTTGTAATTTTTCCCTGCCATATATCTCCAAGGACAGCCTGCAAGAATCAGATGATCCAATTTAAGGCAGTGACAACAGCTGTAAGACATACCTTTAACATGACATTATCTAACTCATATACCTCTTCCTCTGCATCAGGTGCAACAAAAGCCAATGGCTTAATAGAAATCTCCTGTGTTAGTGGAGACACAAGCTCGATCCCTTCTGGTATGGTATCAAAACTTGGAAGAGTCTTGTGCTTACGGTAAATGTCAAGAAGTTTTCCCCTTGGATAGCAGAATGCATGATTCTTATCCAGAGGAATAGACCCAATAGAAGAAGCAGTAAGATGCCTGCCAATTTGTAAGTTCCCACTATTGTTGGACCTTCCTCTTCCAGCAGCAAACCGCACATTCGGGCTCTCCAGACGTCCTCTATCTAACCCAAATCCAGGTGCACTCCTGTATGCAGCAGGTCCACTAGAATGAATATCCTTACGATGGCGAGGCCTCCACTTATCACGAGAATCGTTCTCGCGCTCAGAAGGTGGCCTCCACTTATCACGAGAATCGTTCTCACGCTCAGAATTTGGCTCAGAATTCGGGTGGCTAGCAGTACCAAAATTTTGTTTGTCACTGTGAGCATCATCCTTCTCAACATCTGCCCTCTTATCTGTTCGAGAATCCTTCTCTTTATCTTCAGGACCCCACCTAGATGACCACTTGCTGTCTCTTCGGGATTCATGCGCAGAATTGCGGCTATTGCCATCATGCCAACGATCTGAAGAAGACAAAGTTCTAGTCTCAGATATATCTCTAGCTGAAACAGAATCAGCACGATTGTCTTCTTTTCTGCGATCTTTTCTACCAAGCAAACCTGTATCCCTCTCCTCCTCACGCCAACGGCGGCTGCTTTCAACATCAGGAGCAATCCTCCTCCGATCTTTCTTGTCTTGGGATCCATCTAAACGCCAATTGTCTTTCAAATTGTTATCAATGGAGTTTCCATGGGACAAAGAATTTGAAGCACGTGTTTCCTGTTATTTTCAGGCATAAGGGTTAAATTGGAAATGCACGCGTGCACACAAAAATAAAAACTGAAAAAAGGATAAGTTTAGTAGTACTAAAACCTCAAGTAAAATATAAGTTCACCCTGTGACAGAACTAAGTGAGAGGGTACTCACATAAAAGCAACAAGACTGCAGAGGTCAAGATGCTACAATTAAATCTCCTTAGGTTTGATAATTTGATAATTGCAGAGCAGAGTTGCAACCAAAATTAAAAGTATTTCAACACCTTCATAAGTATAAATTCTGGTTAAAAACCATTTAGATTATAAAATCCAATAAAATGCATCTCTAAATCCTGCACACAGCTATCCTAATTTATAATTTCTCAAGGGCCTTAGCTAAGGTACATGTTTATAAACACCAGAACATACAATCACACTAAATGACATAAATTATCAGGAATTAACAAAAGGAATATCCAGTACATGATTATTAAATATCAGTGCATGATAAATAAATAAATAAAAAGCATGCCACCTCATATAGATAACCAAAAACCAACCAGTCAATAAGCACGTCCAACTTTAGACAAGTGAAATCACATACCCCTGATGCCCCAGTAGTCAACGACTTAGCATCCACCGGTTTAGCATAAAGCCATTGTGGAGAAAGAGGTATAGTGTTGTCTGCAGCCACTTGATCTGTAAAGCAAGAACAATCAATATATATTTTAGAATAAAAGGCCAATAAATTCAAGACTGAAATCTGCAAATAAGTATTCCCAGGATACCTTTTGAGTCATCAGGCAAACTCAACAGAGCCTTGCCCTCACCTATTCCTCCTCGATCTACCATTTCCAAGAAAAAAGACAATTCATAAATATCATTAGTTCCATACATTCAAAATCAATGAATCCACATATAACAACAGCTATTAATCTCAGTAATCTCTCACCATTCGGCATGAAAAATATACAGAAAAATAAATTAACATCAAAGTCATGCAATTGCAAAAATAGAAAGTATCAAGGAGAAAAAATATTAAAAAAAATAGTCAAAACCCTAAAAGTAGGAACAGAAACGGAAGTATACATAGCAATAAAGATTAAGAAAGATCGATTGAATAAGAAAAGGAATGGAAAATTGAAATCAGAACCTTTGAAGGAGGAGAGGCGTTCATCGGTTGACTTGGGAGAGAGGAGGAGGAGGAGATCGTCGAGGAGATTTTCGTCGGTCATCGTCGTTATCTAAGACCAACAAGAACTTGCACAAATTCGGTATGCACAGAGACTATCAATACAGGAGAGAAAACAGATAAAGCAGATTGAGATTGGAAGAGTGGAGATTGCACAGAGAGAGAAGGAAATTGCTAGGGTTTGGGATTTTGCAGATGTAGAAAGGGGTAACTGATAAAGGATTTGGGTGTTCAGTGTGTATTTGATCGAAGAAACAACTAAAGATTCGAGTGTGTGTTTAATCAATTTTTGGTTTTTCTTCTCTTTTTTTCAATGAAATTGAAATGCTGCCAAAAAGTACTACGAGTCTCTCTTTCCTTCCTTTTCTTAGATGCAAATTACTTGTCTATCTTTACTAGAAAGTTTTCTTGATTTGAAATGATATTAAAAGAAAAGCTAAAGTGCATGAGGTTACATTTTACCCCTTGATACAAATTGGATTACTACAGTAAATTATTTTTTTTATCATTGAATAGAGAAAATTTAAGTCTTTTAGCGAGGATTTTTTCTTTTTTTTTTCTTATTTGGAAGTGTATATCATTTTAAATTTTGTAATACAGTAAAAATATTTTTTTACTTCTAGAGTTAATAAGATTTAGAATTATTGATCAAGAACTTTCTTGACTTTTCATATGTTTCTTTACAGTAAAAATACTTCTTTACTTCTAAGATCAAAAAAAAATTTTAGCTACTAGGCAAGAGTGTTTCAAGTTTTTCCATTTTCCATGTACAGTAAAAGAACATTTTTCACAGTAAAAATAATCTTTTACCTCTAGAGTTAACAAGACTTAAAACTGTTGACTAAGGGCTTTCTTAACTTTTCACATGTTTTATAGTAGTTGTCGCGGGGGTGCGAGCCGGCGTGACGTCGTTTGGTGATGGCGGAGGCTTTTGTCGTGCCTCCTATGTGAGGTGTGTTGTGTGTTGGGAAGGGTTTTTGAATGTAATCATAAAATTATGATTAATGTTTAGGAGTCACCACCTAGTATTATAGTCACTAGGAACCTTTGGTCTGCGAGAGTCTGGGTAAGGGACTGGTTGTGCAAGGGAAGACGCATCACTCTCAGTGCACCCTACCTAAGGTAAGCTGCATTGTTGTTTGATTGTTTTTTTTTCTATGTTGGGTTTCTACTCGTTGGTCTTTTCTAAGGTTCAAGACATATCTCTCTTCATGAGGGAGTCTCTACCTTATCGGATTAAATTATAACCGTTCTAAAGTTTGAATTTTAGCATCGCATTTTTACACCTTGTATCTTTAATACTTGAAGGTGTACTTTGTCGTGTAATTTTACACCCCACAAATATTAAAGTCTACATCTGGATCCTAAAAAAAGGATTGGAAAAAGATTTTTGACATGTTGGCCAAATTCTAATGGATAATCATAAACTAGTTACGATATTCATTTTTGGATTTTTTAAACATGAAAAAGATGTAATTTTTGTTTTTTTGTGAAAAATATGCTTGAAAAAAAATTTAGAATTTGATCGTAAGCAACAAAATATTTTTTTTCTTATTGAAAATGTTTTGAATTTTTTTTGAAATATTTTGGAGAAAACCAGGTATTTTAATATCGGATTTATATTTTACAATGTAAATATAAAACCCGATATTATGCAAAATTGGTATAAAAATATTTGAGAAAATCACAATTTTTTTAAATGATTTTTGAATTTTTTGAAAATTTTTGTTTTTTTAAAGAAATATATAATATTATATTATATATATTAATTAAATATTATTAAAACATGTGGGCCTGGCCGACCCAGCAAATTGGGTTGGGCCAGAACTGGCCCTGCCCAAATCCAAAGTGAATTATTCTGCCCTTGCATGCAAAAATGAATTCTGCATGCATCGGCCTTGTCGAAGAAGAATGAGGTGAAGCAGGGAGGAGAAGAAGCTGTTGTTACTGGCCTGGAGTGAGGTTGGACGTGGTCTGGTCTTAGAAGACGAGAGGCTGATGGCGGCGCTGGGGGAGAGTTTTGGCCGCCGGAGTCGCTGTGGGAGAAAGACAGCGGCGGAACCAAAGGGAGGCAAGGCCCCTGCAAAACTTTTTTAAAAAAAATATAACAAATAATAGGCTTTTTAATACTAAATTATTATTTTATTAGTTATGTTTGACTTTAAAGCTATATCTCCGTGTATCTCTATGTAAGTGGAAAACAAAAGGACAAATAAGCTTTTCAATTTAATTCTCTTCCTTTATTGTCTCTCTCTCTCTCTCTTCTCTGCAACCCTAACTGAAAAAATTAATAATACAAAGCATAAAGGTTAAAGCAAAGATGCTGCCAATTAATTCTTCATCGAAACAAGGTAATTAGCAATTTAATTTTTTTTTTATGTTCGTCAAGAATTTGATGAATATATTCTGCTATTTTTTTTAGTACTAGTTTTACCATTTTTTATTTCTTGTTATAGTGAATGTTGTTTTTTCTAATTAATTGGATATATTTTATGGGTTTGTTTGTTTCGATTATACTTGGATTTTTTTTATGTTTTGTTTTTAGCAGAGCCATCAAAATTATCAATTTTTTCTCACGTGTACCTTACTATCACCAGGTCTAATATACAATTAGACACGATCTTTCTAGCCAAATTAAGTTCTTTGAAGAGTGTATACCCAACTTTGATTCGGTGTAAGTTTTTTTTTTTAGGAACCAGTAATCCCATTTTTTATGTTAGATATGCTTTTATATATCAATTTCTTTTTTTAATATGTTAATTTTGCTTTCACATGTCAATGTGGTTTACATGTAAAAATTTATTTTTGGTTTTGATTATTGCTTCAACACATCGTTATTTGTATTTATTTTTTAAATAGGAAACAATAAAAATTTATGATGTTTTGATTTTACGTTCAACCATGAACAAAATAAGAAGAATTGATTTCTTTTTTGAGAAAAAAAGGAAAAATATTAATAACTCACAGCCTAGTGAATCTACTCCAATGTGTGATGTTGAAGTTATGGTTGAACAATCCTAATTTGCTTCAGTTTACGAAGAACCTGCATTGATTAATGAGCAGCCTCCTACTAGAATCGACATTGCTCATCTGATTAGAGATCCAAGCAATCGTTCTCAAATTTGAAAATACTCGATTAATCAACAAGATGAAATTAGAAGGGCATACATTAATTTGGGGTCATATCAACCTTTGATGTCTGAATATCCGCTGACTGGTACAAAACATCCTCGTCGATTTCAGTCTCATTGGTTCAAAAGTTATCCATAGCTTGAATATTCAGAGAAAAATACTGCATTTTGTTTCCCTTGCTATTTATTTTCAAGTAAGTCATCTGGAAAGCCAGGATCAAACACATTTACTATTAAAGGATTCAATTGTTGGAAGAAAGTTAATGATGGAGAATGATGTGCTTTTTTAACTTATATGGGAAGAAGTCCGAATTTAGCTCATAGATTTGCTACCAAGTGCTTGGAAAATTTGAAAAATCAGTCATGTCATATTAAGAAGGTAGTTAAGAGGCAAACTACTCAAGAAATTCTAAATAATCGATTGTGTATTAAAGCTTCAATAGATATTGTTCGTTGGCTCACATTTCAAGCATATGCTTTTAGAGGACATGATGAACGTCCATAATAAAAAAACCGAGGTAATTTTCTTGAAATGTTGGAACTTTTAGCCTCATACAATGAACAAGTAGGTGCTCTTGTTTTGCATAATACTCCATAAAATGCTAAATACATCTCGCATCAAATTCAAAAAGAAATTTTGTATGTCTTTGCTAGAAATGTCCAGTCTTTAATTCGTCATGAGATTCGTGATGCAAGATTTTATTTAATTGTTGATGAAGCTCGAGATGAATCCAAAAAAGAGCAAATGACCCTTGTTATTAGGTTTGTTGATAGAAATGAATTTATACGAGAACGATTTTTGGATATAGTTCATGTCAAAGATACAACTACTCCAACTCTTAAGAAAGAGATTTTCTTTGTTTAATCTCATCACAATCTTGATGTTCAAAATATTAGGGGCCAAATGTATGATGGTGCTAGTAATATGCGTGGAGAGTGGAATGGATTGCAAGCTTTATTCATTAATGATTGCCCTTATGCATATTATGTACATTGCTTAGCTCATCAATGACAATTGGCTCTTATTGCTGCATCTAGAGAAATATCTGATGTTCACACTTTCTTTCAGAACATGATTTTTATTGTTAGTGCTTCTTGCAAGCGTAATGATGAATTACGGGCTTTTCAAGCAGCTACAATTGAACATTTAGTTGATATTGGTGAGATTGAAACGGGTAAAGAAGTTAATCAAATAGGTGGATTACAATGACCTGGAGATAGCAGATGGAGTTCGCACTTCAAATCAATTTGCAGTTTGATAAAAATGTATGGGGCAACTTGGTTGGTTCTTGAAAACATCGCTTTAGATGGATCTACTTATTCTCAACGTAGTGATGCGGCTTTTTTCATTTAAGTTGCTAATGTCATTTGATTTTGCATTCATCTTGCATATAATAAAGAATGTTATGGGAATTACTTATATGCTTTGCCAAACTTTGTAACAGAAATCTCAAGACATTTTAAATGCTATGCATTTGGTGACTATCACAAAGACTTTAATTCAGAAGTTAAGAGATGATGGTTGGGAAACTCTTTTAGAAGAAGTGACATCATTTTGTAAGCATCAAGACATTGAAGTTCCTGATATGGATGTTTGTTTTTCTAGTGTGGGACGATCTCACCGTAAAACAAAATCAATAACAGTTGAGCATCACTATCGAGTAGATATATTTACAGCCATCATTGATCAACAGTTGCAAGAGCTAAATAATAAATTCAATGAGCAAGCGATCGAGCTTCTTAAGTTGAGCACAACTTTAGATCCTAAAAATAACTATAAATTATTCAGTGTTGAAGATATATGCTTACTTGTTAACAAGCTCTATCCTGAAGACTTTTCTGACGAAGAAAAAACTCATTTGAGATTTCAGTTGCAGCATTATGAGCTTGATGTACCCAATCATCCAAAGTTAAAGAATATGTCATCGATTGCTGAATTATGTCAAGGATTGGTTGAAACAGAAAAATCAACAATTTATCCACTCGTTGATAGATTGATTCGGCTTATTTTGACTCTTCTTGTTTCAACATCAACTACTGAACAAGCTTTTTCATCGATGAAGATTGTTAAAACAAGACTCCGTAATCGGATGGAGGATGATTTTCTTGCAAACTATTTGATTGTCTATATAGAAAAAGAAATTACTGAAAGATTCACAATTGATATGATAATCGATGATTTCTACTCTATGAAAGAACGACGAGCACAATTAAAATGAATATGTAAGAATCATTCTTTATTATTTTTTACTTTATTTCAAAGTTTTATCAAACATAAATAATGCATCGCTTAAAAATAAGGTTCACAGTGGCTCTCGGTGGTCGGTTGGTAGTTGTGTTGGCTTCTTGTGGTGGAGCTGGTGGTGGGAAGATTGGTGATGAGGGTGGTGGTGGCTGAAGGCCACGGTGGAGAGAGAAAGAAGAGAGAGGACTGTGCAAGAAAAAAAATTGGGGAGGAGGCTGGTTTTTTCCGACTTTTAGACCTAATTTTCTCCTCCCTCAGGTCATCAACGGAGCCTTTATTTATAGGCGGTCGAAGAGGGTAATCTCGTCTACACACGGGTAAAATTTTCAGCCATTGATTTGGTTGGGAAGGATTCCAACCGTTGGTTCAAAGTAGCCTCTCTAAGTTGTCGAATCTGCAGGAAAAGGTTGTCTGAGTTGACCTCTTCATGATATCGCATGTGTCGCCGTGTTGTCATTCATCCTGAAACGTTCACATGGGGTTGTAGAGAAGCTGCAGGGGATCCGTTTCGTGCAAGTTTTGTTCGATTTGATGGAGAAATCAAGCATTAAATGCACTTGCAAATAAGGCTCATATGTTGTTTCTTTCGGGTAAAACGGGGAAGAAAATAAACAGTGACCAGATGACGAGTCGTCTGGTCCCTTTTTTTTAATGTAAAACGACGCCGTTTTGGATTGAATTAGGGATTTTAACTGATGTTCAATTTAGTCCTCCAGTTTTCAATTGGTTTCAATTGAACCCTTAATTAACCATAAACTTTTGATTTAATGCAATTAAGCCCCCTGGTGAACTTCAATTGGAACCCTGAAGTTACATGCCTATTACGATATGGTCCTTGGTTTTGGATTTGTTCAATTAAACCCCTAATTGATCATTAAACTTTCAATTTCTTCAATTTCACCCCCGGTTTTTATCAATTAAGCCCCCATAGTTTGCCGCCTGTTGCATAATGGTCCTTAGCTGCAAATTTTATCAATTTAACCTTTAATTGACCCCAAAACTTCAATTTTCTTGCGAATTGGCCCCTAATTTCAATCAATTGACTTGGTAAAAATTAAATTTTGTCTCTTAAAATTCCAATTTCCTCAATTTAGCTCAAATTAGGCTCCCAAACTTAATTTTTCACCAATTAAGCCCCAAATAAAATTAGTTTGACCCATTTAAAGTATAATTAAGTCCTTACACGTAATTTTTAAACATAACTAAAATTTAATTTGGCCTATGATTAAATCAAATTGGCCTATTAAAAATTTAATTATGTCATTGGACTTAATTTTTATGCAAATTCATCCAATAATTATTTAATTTGACCTTGAATTTGCATTTTTTCTCCATTTTTGGCCCTAATGGGGTACAATTAGGTCTTGAATTTCCTCCAAAATTGTAGCTTGATTTCCCGACCTGCTTTCTCCATGTTACCAGCCTTTATTTTATTTTTTTATTTTTATTTTGAAAAAAAAGTGAATTTTAGGGAATAACCAAGAATTGGGTTATGACAGCAATAAAAATACTTCTTTACCCTTAAGATAAAAAAAAATGTTGAGCTCCCAGGCTCGTGTTTCAAGTTTTTCCACTCTTCATGTACAGTAAAAGAACGTTTTTAACCTTAAAAAAGACAACAAAAAAAAAGCTTTGCATTTAGAGGTATTTTCACATGGGTATTTTGTGTAATTAAGAAGGCCATAGGGGTGTTTTGGTATTTTTTATATTTTTTTATATTTTTTAATTGAAAAGTTATTGACTTTTGTTCCACTTGCGTCAGCGAGTGGGTGGCATGTCGCACGCCACCCAGTGGCTAAATTTGGTCAACCGCCATCTCCCTCGACACGTAGCTATGTCTTCCACACGGTGTGGTGCGTGTTGGCATATGGTGGTTGGATTGCCACTGGTGATCGATTGTTTTTTCTTTCTTTTCTCTCTCCTGCTAGCTAAATTACACAATTGTCCTTTCAGTTCTTATTTTTTGAATTTCTTATTTCATCTTGATTCCTTTTATAAAAGTTGTTTTATTTTTAATTTTATCTTTCAATTACAATTTCTCATATGTTTCGTTTTTCATTTCAGTCCTCATTATTTTATGAAAAGCTAAAATGCGTGGGGGTTTCACTCTAGCTCTATATACAGATTATTGTGGATTGCCATGATGAAATTACCTTTTTACCATTGAGTGTCGAAAATTTAAACTTTCAAGCTGGGGAATTTTTTGATCTTTTTCTATAACTCAGTGGTCATTAAGAGATTGTTTGGGGGTGTGTGTCATTTTAAATTTTTTAACACGGTAAAAATACTCTTTTACCCTTAGAATCAATAAGATTTAGAACTATAGACCAAGGGTTTTCTTGACTTTTCACATGCTTCGTAGCAGTAAAAATACTTCTTTGCCCCTAAGATAAAAAAAATGTTGAGTTATTGGGCAAGGGTGTTTTAGGTTTTTCCACTTTTCATGTATAGTAAAAGAACGTTTTTAACCTTAGAAAAGACCAAAAAAAAAAGCTTTACATTTGGGGGTATTTCGGTATTTTTCACATGGGTATTTTGTGTAATTAAGAGGGTCATGGGGGCTTTTTGATATTTTCACATTTTGTTTTAAATTTTTTAATAAAAAAGTTGTTCGCGTGTGTTTCACACATGCCAGCCAGTGGGTGGCGCGTGTGACACCACCCGATGGCCAAATCTAGCCTTTAGTTGTCTCTCTAGATGCGCAATCGTGTCTTCTTCCATATGGTGTGGTGCGTGTGGGCTTATGATAGTTGGATTGCCACCAGTGATCGATTGTTTTTGTTTTTTTCTTTCTTTTCTCTCTCCTGACAGCTAAAGTACACAATTGTCCTCTTTGTTTATTGTTTTTCAATTTCAGTCCTCATTCTTTAAATTTCTTATTTCATCCTTATTCCTTTTATATAAGTTTTGTTTTTTTTTTCTATTTTATCCTTCAATTACAATTTCTCTAGTGTTTTGTTTTTCATTTCTATTCTCATTCTTTTCAATAGTAATAATATTTATTTTGGTTTGGTCCTTTTTCATTTGATTTCTTATTTGTTTCATTTGCCCTTTGGTTAAAAAGTTTATGACTATTGATTTTATCATTTAAAACAAATTTATGATTTTTGTTATTTCAATAATAATGATAATGCTAATAATACTAATAATGGTAATTGTAGATTTGTAGTGGTTGTAATAATAATAATAATAATAATAATAATAATAATAATAATAATAATAATAATAATAATAATAATAATAATGTTAATGTTAATGTTAATGATCGTGGTAATAATAATAGTTTATTATGATAGTGACAGTGGTGATATAGTAGTAGTAGTAGTAGTAGTTGTGATTGTGATAGTAGTTATTGTTGTTGTTGTTGTTGTTGTTGTTGTCGTGGGTGCGACGTCAGGGGGCTAGTGAGCTTTTTGTGCCTCCTGAAGAGGTATTATTGTTGGAAAAGTAAATGGATTTGGGTTTAATCATAAGATTATAATTAAAATTCAAGAGTTGTCACCTAATATTATGGTTACTAGGAACCTATAGTTTGCGAGAGTCTAGGTAAATGACTAATTATGTAAGGGGAAGACGTATCACGCTAGTGCACCCTATCTACGGTAAGTTGCATTGTTGTTTGATTGTTTTTCTAGGTCGGTTTATATTCGTTGGTCTCGTCTAAGGTTCATGATATATCTTCTTTCGTGAAAAAATCTCTACCTCATCGGGTTTAATCCTGACCATTCTAAAATCCAAACTTTAGCATTGCATTTATTTTATATTTTTTTATCTTTAATATTTGGAATGCACTCTATTGTGTAGTTTTACACTCCACAGATTTTAAAGTCTACATCTAGACCTTAATAAAAAAAAAATTGGTAAAGTGTTTTCGATATTTTAGTCAAACCCTAATGGATAATTATAAACTAGTTATGATTTTTATTTTTTAGATTTTTAAAAACATGAGAAAGATGCACTTTTTTTTTTTGCCTTTTTAAGAAAATATAGTTGGAAAATTTTAGGATTTGACCGTATTATAAAAACAAAATATTTTTTTTTCTTAAAAGGGGAAATTAAATTAAAAGTTTTAAGATTTTTTTTTGAATTTTTTTGGAGAAAACCAGGTATTAAATACCGGATATGTATCTTATAGTGTAAGTATATAATATGATATTATACAAAATTGGTAGAAAAATATGCAAGAAAATCATAAATTTTTGAAAGGATTTTTTTGAAATACCTCACGAGATTTTTTTTTGGAATCTTTTTATTTTTTTAAAAAAAGATATAATATTATAATATATACTATTATATTATTATAATTAAATATATTAAATATTTATGGGCCAGGTCGGTCTAACTAACTAGGTCAGACTCTGCCCAAGAAAGAATTAGGCCGATCTCAACCCGAAAAAGAGTTAGGTTGATTTTCCTTTTTTAGTCTGGGTGGGGCCTAGCCCGACCCAACGTTTAATGCATGAATAATGAACTTGAGTTATAATTCACGTCTCATTGTTCACACATGAATAGTGGGACATGAATTATACTTTAACTCCACTGTTCCTGCAGTGGACAAGAAGAAAAAGAAGAAAAAGGAAGAAAGGGAAGGGGAGCTCACTTGTCACGATGGTAGTCTGGTCGTGAAGGACGACATCTGGCTGGCGATTGCAGCAGTGGAGTTAGTGGTGAATGCCAGAGAAGGAAAAAGAAGAAAAAAGTCTGTAGGAAGAGAGAGAGGGACCAACGGTGGTTCTTGGTGACTGGCTAGTGGTTGGGCTAGCTACCTGTAATGAAGCTGGTGGCAAATAAGCTGGTAGTGATGTCGAACGATGACTGGGATGACGAAAAGAGAGCGGGAGAGAAAAAATGGCAGAAACTAGGGGATGGGGGCTTTTTTTTTCAATTTTTGCACCCAATTTTCTTTATGCTTAGGCCATGAAATCCAATTCTATTTATAAGGGATGGAAGCGGGTAATCTTGTTTTCAACAAGGAAGATTTTTTGTCATTGATTCGGCTGGTAATTATCCTAACCGTTGGTTCAAAGTAGGTACCATGAACTGTCAAATTTGACAGTTTAAAGCTGCCTGAGTTGGCCTTTTTAGGTCGGGTTGCAGCTGCTGTGTTATCAATTAGCCTAAACGGACCATACTGGGGTGTAAAAGGATGTTAGGTGATCATTTGCATGCAAGTTTTGTCGAATTTGGTAAAGGTTAAAGGCATTAAATTCACCTATAAAGTAGTCTTCCTAAGCTGTCATTTCAAAGAAAATTGAATAAGAAGAAGAACAATAACCAAAACGGCGCCGTTTTGGTAAAGTTTGTTTTGGTCCATTGATTTCTGATTTATCTTATCTATACCTTTGATTGGCTTCAAACCTTAATGTTTATGCAATTTGGTCCCTGGAATAACTTTAATTTTAGCCCCAGATTTCAGCGTCTTTTTCATTTTGGTTTTTGGTCTTGGATTTATTCAATTTAGCTCCTTATTGACCATTAAACTTTCATTTTCTTTAATTTCACTCATGATTTCAATCAATTAGATTCCCATAGTTCGGTGTCTTTTGCAGATTGGTCATTGGCTGCAAATTTCTTCAATTTAACCTCTAATTGCCCTTGATTTCAATCAAATGACTTAGTAAAAATTAAATTTGGTCTCTTAAAATTTCAATCTACTTAATTAAGCCCAAATTAGGCTTCCAAACTTAAGTTTTCATCAATTAAACCACAAATAAAATTAATTTGATTCATTTAGAGTTTAATTAAGTCCTTGCACTTAATTAAATCCTTTAATTAGACCCAAATTAATTCTTAAATATAATCAAACTTTAATTTGGATCATGATTAAATCAAATTGGCCTATTAAAAATTTAATTATGTTTTTATGGACTTAATTTTTATGCAGATTCGTCCAATAATTATTTAATTTTGACATTTAATATGCATTGTTTCTCTATTTTTGGGCATAATAGGGTACAATTAGACTTTCAATTTCAACCAAAATTGTAACTTGATTTTTATGTATTTTGAAAATCCTTCTCCCCTTGCTTTCTTCACATCGCCAACTTTTATTTAATTTTTTTTATTTTTATTTTGAAAAAAAAGTGAATTTGGGGAATAATCCAGAAAGGTACTAATAATAATGATGATGATGATGATGATGATGATGATGATAGCGATAAGAATAAAAATAATGGTATTATTAGTTATAATGGTGGTGATAATAATTATAGCAATAGTATAAACAACAACAACAATAATAGCGATGGTAATAACAATGATAATTATAATGATGATGATGATGATGATAATAATAATCATGATATTACTTATTGATAATAGTAGTAATGGTGAAGTTGTAATGATTGTGACAATATTAGTAATGATAATAATAACGATGTGAATAGTAATTATTATAATAATAATTGTGATAATTCATCATTCGATATTAGATTTGCTGGGAATTGAGTTTCACTGCTTTTCCATGTATGATATCTTTTATCTAATATCACGGATTACTAGTTTGAAAAGTTTACATAGCTCGACGTTCTCTTTTATTTCTTGTATTATTATTTATTTTTTAATTTTATCGTTCAACATTGATTTTTGAAAATAATAAAAAAAAAGGTCATCCACATTTTCCTTCAAGCCTATTAAATAAACCAATTCACATTAAGTTAATTAGCTCTTAAAGATTTATCATTTTGCCTTAGTTTATAGTATTGCAAAAAAATATTTACGCTCTTAATAACTTTTTTTTTATGTTTTTAAAAACATGATTTGGCTCGTGGTGGAAGGCAGGCTAATGAACTAATTTAACTATTATTCTTTTAGATAAGGAAATGATATTTGATTTGTTTTCCTTTATTTTTTTTTTAACTATAAGCAAAAGCAAATTGTTATATATATATATATATATATATAATTTCAAATCAAATAAATACACAAGCTAGATTAGTAACATGTGGTAGTCATGTCAAATATTTCCTAACATAAAAAAATGATCAAGTAATGTAAGCATTTAAAAAAACAAGAAAATTCCAATTTCACTCAATTTAATTCAATAAACTTTGTTATTTTAATAATATAATTAGAAAAACAATACCAATAAATAAATCAAGCTAAAAAAATAACAATGATTATGTGCGAAAAATAAAAGTTTATCAATATTATGGAAAGTTATCCTCCCAATATTATTAAAAGGTCTTCATAAGCTTATTTAATAACATAGCAAAAAAGTATATGATAACATGATAGCCTCGTAGAAAACAAAATGAAAAAAAAATCAAAGTTTAATTCATAGTAAATCAAATATTGAATGGTAGATTTGAAAAAAAAATTAATTTTAAAAAAGACAAAAAATTGACCCAAATCTATCTGAATTAGCCAAATTTGCAACTTAGTCGCGAGACCAAAATTACCGCATAAAAATCCAAATTAAATAAAATTACGAAGAATTCCCAAACCAACCTTATTGTTGGAGGGCGAAAATGGGAAAATTCAATTTTAAAAAATACTAAAAAAAAAAGACTTGAGTCAACCTGGGTTAACCCCCAAGCTTACGACCTAGGATATTAGATCAGGATAACTCTATATAAAAGAAAAAAAAAATCATGAAACCCAATCCCCAATCAACATAATATTGAAAGATGGAATTAAAAAAAAATCAATTTTAAAATTGGCTTAAAAAAGATTGAAGCAACACACGTTAATCATCCAAATCCATGGCTAAGGTTATGAGGTTAGGATTATCTCATAGAATCAAACCCAAAAAATCACAAAGTCAAATTCTCAATCAACCAAATGCTAATGGATGAAATTAAAAAAAAAACAATAAAAAAGGATTTAAAACAAAACAAATCACAATCAAAAGAATGGAGACTAAGTTTGATATAAAAACTAAAATAAACAAAATAGTAAGGGTCAAAATGCTAAATATCGATTCGAAAAAGGATTCAAAAGGAAAAAATAGCATTAAGAACCAAATTCGAGAAAAAAATAATAGAAATGGCAAGACACTGCGAATCTCGATGAGAGGAGAGGTAGGAGAAGGGAAAATATGAAAAACAGGTCACACACACTTCTAATTGGTACATGCAACTCCTCATCAGGAAGATCTCACCGCAAAGAATCCAACACAAAGGCGGAATACCATGTCCCTTCACTGAAAGCCTCAATACATGTCGCTAAAGCTCAATGGAAAGCTTCCATACAATGGCCCGTGCATTATACTCACTAAACAAGTCACCCTGCCTATTTACATGGTCCGCTATATTTGTTTTAGTTTCAATTTTGATTTCTTAACTCTTAATTATTTTACATAAACATAATTTTATTTTAGTTTTCCAAACCGAGCATCAACCGCACATAAAAAATTTGCCTTAACATTATGAGAACCCTATGTCTAAGCAACCAAAATAAACTACTAGGTCAAATCCCAAAAAAAGTCAATGTGAAAGGATCAAATTAGAAGAAAAAAAAGTTGAGTGATTGAAAAAAAATTCCCTTGATAGAGCAAACGAGTCCTTGATGTTAGCGAACAAAAGAGACTTGATATTTGTTTAAGCTTTAGATTTGGTCCCCGAAGCTCTAATCTTATAAATCAATAAAAATGAATCTTATTTTTCTAAGCAACAAAGTATTCCTCTGACACTATGAGGCCCCGATACATAAGCATAAAAACCAATCACCATGGCTAATCCTAAAGAAACACGAAATGAAAAGACCAATTTTTTTTTAAAAAAATCAAATTAGAGGGCAGGAGTGGAAAAAATTGGTACAAAAAAAAAGAGTTTTCATTACAGGACATGGTGAGACACTAATGCCCTTTATTTTTTATAAAGAAAATCATATATATATATATATATTGAAAAAATGAGATGTTAGTTTGAATTTATGACAACAACAAAAATGGTAATTATAGTATTGATTGAAAAAACTAAAAAGTGCAAAAAAAAATAAGTATGTGTTTAATTGTTTGTTTTATTATATGTATTATTTTGTTGGTACATGTGAAACATGTATATTAAATTTTTTAAAAAAAATCTTATCAAAGATACACTATGGCCTTTCTCACAAACAATTATAGATGGCAATAATAGTTTTCTTGAGGATAGACAAATGAATCGAGGGGAGAGAAAAAATGCAAGAAAATGAAAGAAAGAAAAAGGGCTATTAGAGGCACGTCAGGGTTACGTCACTAACAAGCGTTGCCATGGAAGAGAATCGAAGCTGATTCGATTCTAACAACACCAAGAAAGGCCATTATCGGAGCTTAGAAGAGGTCTCATGCGCCACCTTAACTCCATGGCCTTTCTCACATGTTGTCATGTACAACACATACGCTAGCCATTTTTAAAAAAATTAGTTCCTCATCAAAAAAAATTTATTTGGTCCCTAATTTTTTATAACTCTTTAATTTTTTGATTTGGTCATTGATTCAACCATTTTATAAAATTTAGCCCTTATCATATTTATTTTTTTGTCCTTGGTTTTTTCCCTAATTCTTTTATAGGGCTTTGATTTGGTCTCAAATTTCATCTCACTTATGCCCAATAAAGACCTAATTGGGAGGAAAAGAACATAAGGTAAATGAAAGAGACAGATTGTCGAACCAATTAGTTGAATTTTTTTTAGCCAAATTGAGTTTTGAACAAAGCAACCGAGTCGTGGTTAGGCCCTGAGCCAAGTCCAACATGATTGGATTTGAAACTCATGTCATCCAATGGACTGCAACATAAGGTAATGCTAGATCGATAAAAAAAGAGGAACTATTCTTTGTTTTGATTCAATTTATTATTTTTGTCGATAAAAACCAAAATTGACATATAATTAAAAAAAGATGCTAAATAGCATGCCACATCGTGAGAGGATGTTTTTCTTGTTTGCATCAATCGCTTAGCATCTTGATCTAGTGTTTGATCATCGTTAACGACTCTTTTAACATTTTTTACGTGTATGATGATCGATTAGTTTTATTGAACACATTGATCGAACTTTCAACACACACTTCAATTTTTTTATCGTCAACTTGAAATTTAACATCACTAACATGTACTTTTTTATGCTTGGATTGACTTTTTTCTCCAGCCTTCGACGTAGCATGGGCCAGTACTAGTTATTTAACTAATTTGTATGATTTTTTTTTATATTTCCTAATAGATTGTTTTGAATAAAGGAATTCCTCTTTGACATATAACAATCTACTAGATCATTGGTTTGCGCTGCACTATGGGTTAGATTAATTTTTTAACATAAAAAATATACATGCATTGCTAATGTTGTTGCTAATAAAAAAAAGTTAATCATGAACTCAAAATATGATACATGTTGTATGATATCTTTTGTAAATATTGATACGATAATATATTAGATTGATCTAAATTAACCCGTCAAATCTGTCATTTGGGTTATAAGATCATAATAACCTTATAGAAAATAAATAAAAATAAATCATAAAGGTTAATTTCTAATCCACTCAATGTTGAATGATGAAATTAAAAGGAATAAATAAAAAATGAACAAAAAAACTACTCAGGTCAACTTGGCAAACAAACAACTCGAGTCATGAGATTGAGATAACCCATAGCATACAAATTAAAAAAATATTATAAAGCTCAATCTCCAACAAATTCAAATTTGAAGGATGAAATCGAAAAAATATCAATTAAAAAAAAGATAAACAAAACAACACAAGTCACCCCAGGCTAACATGTAAACCTGTGATCTAAATCATGAGATAACCTCATAAAATGCAAATAAAAAAAATTACAAAGTCCCATTTCCAACAAATTTAGTGTTGGAAGTTAAAATCAAGAAAAAAAACTATATCCATGAGACCAGGATAACTCCATATATAGTAAATTGAAAAACAATACAAAGCTTAATTCTCAAACAACCTAACATTGAAGATATTGAATGATGAAATTAAAAAAAATAAAAAAGATTAAGTTGTCGAAGGATGAAATTGTAAAAAAAATAAATCTAAAAAGAACAAAAAAATGAATAGAGTTAACACGGGACAACTTGTCAAACTTGCGATTTGAGTCATGAGATCAGAATAACCCCATAAAAAAATAAAATTATGAAGCCTAATTTCAACCAACTCAATGTTGAAGGAAAAAATAAAAAAATCAAGTAGAAAAAAGCGGTAAAAAAAATACCTAAGTGAATTTAGGTTAACTTGTTAAACCTGTAACCTGTATCATGAAATCGAGATAAATTCATAAAAAAAAAAAAAACAAAATTAAAAGCCCACTTCTAACATATCTAATGTTGAAAGTTAAAATTAAAAAAAAAACTAAATCCATGAAATCAGTATATAACCCAACAAAAAATAAAAATAAAAATTATGAATCACAATTCTCACAATAACCTAATATTAAATAATGAAATTGAGAAAAACCTAAATAAAAAAGTCTAGGTTGTTGAAGGGTGAAATTAACAAAAACTTTTTTTTATTATTCTAGTTAATAGTGTTTTATAAGTGTGACTATAGTGATTTAACCACATCTTTTAATGTATATTTGATATTTTGGTAGTTTTTTACGGTTAAAATTTGAAAATGTATTTTTAAGAAAAGCTAGAAATTGTAGCCTTTCAGCAACCAAGATTTTAATAGAGAGTTTTCAAGAAAACACATGCAAATTATGGAGTATATTGATTACCAAACACTTTCAAAACTGTGATTGAGACAAAACATAGTTTCAGGTTTTTAGCCACAATTCACCATACTACCAAACAAATACTTAGTATTTTGTTTACTGAATCTCTCATATATTAGACAACATTTAATAATTTGTAAATATATCAAAAATTTCAATCACTTAGGGATGTTGTTTTCAAGGCTTTAATATTTTTTTTATAAGAACGACTAGCTTTGTCACTTGCTCGATAGTTTTTCCGTTACATATGATAATCAAAAAATTAGAGTTAAATTGGTGGATTTACAAAATCATTTTTCAACTTTTTTTTTCATTAGAAAACACCTCAAAAACCCTATTGAGACCTCAATAAATCCATTGTCAACCTCAAAACACTTTTTATTCACTCTAAAACAATGAAGATTAAATGAATAAGAAACCTTAATTGACACCGATCTATTTTCTATGGCATATTCATATGAAAACATTGTTTTCATTGAACTCCTCTTAAGAAGACAAACCTATTGACTTAAAAAGCAACCTTCTTGATAGTCAAAATATTACAATTCGAGCATTTTCTCTCCCTTTTAATAGTTTTCAATGACTTTCTTTCTTTTTTCCTGACCAAAATATGACCATTACAATGACCAAAATATGACCATTACAATGCTTTGTCTCTCCTCTACATTTTTCAATGACTTTCTTTCTTTTTTTTTCTTTTTTAATATTTAAGGATTAAAATGTGAATAAGATAAAGTTTGATATCAAAACATGAATTGTTAAAATAACAAGACTAAATGATAGAAAAATAAAACTACGGGGATCGAACTTATCGTGGAATATCACTCAAAACTCAATACATGCGAAATTGCGAGAACATGTAAATTGTTTGTTTTTAAAAAAAAACATGCTAATGTAACTTAGATGAGTAAAATTGTAAATAATGAAAGTTCAATGATAATCAATATTTATTTTAAATCTAAATTAAAAAAAATGTATATAAAAAAATTAAGTTGAGAAAAATCGTGTTTGGTATTGCTATTAAAATATTATTCATCAAAAATTAATTTTATTTTTTTGTTTAAAATTATTTTTAAATATTTTTATATTATTTTGGTATATTGATGTTAAAAAAATAAAAAAATATTATTTTAATATATTTAAATAAAATATTTTAAAAAATAACCATAAAATATAAAGAATTACGGGACAGCCCAAGTCATCCCAACAACGTTCCTTAGCTGAACTGCACTTTCAATTAATTCCAAAGTTTGAAGAAAATCATCATCGCAGAGCTGCCTCATCATGGACAGTAGAAACGTCGTCGTTTGCGATAATGGCACAGGGGTATCCCTCCATCCCTCATTTGTTCTCGATCCAAAGAATGGATCTCTGTTTTCACTCGCTTCTTGTTTGATTTTATCAGTTCATGTAATTTTCCCTGATCTGCATTTCATGTATGCTTAATACACGAATTCTTTTTTTTATTATTATTATTGAAAAATGTGCCAGCCTTGTGAATGATCGCTTCGATTTATTTTTTAAGAATTGCATTTGGCTTGAAAATTTTGTAATTTGAAAGCGTAATTAGGAGAGAAGAACGGGTAAAACAGCACGATCAATTGTTTTTATGGATAATAATTTTGTTTTCTCTAGTTAATGATTTTGTAATTTGTAATTGATTGATTTGTTAGCCTTTACATTTGTTTAAAAATTAAGAGTATGATGATTATGGATTTGTTGAGTTTGATAACTAGAGAGTTATTTTTGTTGCAGTATGTAAAGTGTGGATTTGCTGGAGAGAATTTCCCGACGTCTGTATTCCCGTGTGTGGTTGGAAGGCCGATGCTACGCTACGAGGAATTACTAATGGAACATCAATTGAAGGTAAAAAAACATCTCAACTATAATGTAATTATCATCATGTGTATTTGCATTACTTTTGTGTGTGCAAGTTAATGCTTTTGCTTTTATTTTTTAGTTTATTTTTCTTTTTCTGATTGAATTAGGATATCGTTGTTGGAGAGGCTTGTGCTGGCTTGAGGCATCAGTTGGATATATCTTATCCTGTTAACAATGGAATCGTTCAGAACTGGGATGATATGGGTCATGTGTGGGATCATGCCTTTTATAATCAACTTAAAGTATACATCCGGTGGCGCCTTCCTTTTGTTTTGCCCTCCAGAATTATGTTTTAAGTTTTTCTTTAACTGTATTTAGTGTAATTTTGACTGGATCATAACTAGCCGTGCCCTACATTCTCTTTTGACAGATAGATCCAATGGAATGTAAGATTTTACTCACAGACCCACCTCTTAATCCCTCAAAAAATCGTGAAAAAATGGTTTGTGATCTAATTCTTTATGGTAATGTTCTGTAACATTGTTGTTATTTTCAGTCACTCCATAATGTGATGGTGATTTGGATTCACTTGATATGCAGGTCGAGACAATGTTTGAGAAATACAATTTTGCTGGTGTCTTCATTCAAATCCAAGCTGTTTTAACATTGTATGCCCAAGGTGCTTGTGGAGATGATTGAAGGTTTATGTTTTATTGATTGACATATTTCTTTCTTAGTGATGTGAATCATGAGATGTAGAGTTTTGGAAAATTTACCTTTGAATGCCTTAAAAACTACTTATACTACTGTTTTTTTGTGAAATGCTCAATGTCATTGTTATTTCTATTGCTGCTGCTCAACACCCCCCCCACCTTTATTTGTTTATTTTCCCTTGTCTTTGGATATTTGCTTCAGCATCGTATTGTTTGTGCAGGTTTACTGACTGGATTAGTTATTGATTCTGGTGATGGGGTTACTCATGTGGTAAACTACTTGAGATCCATTCATAGTTAGATTTCACAAATATTGCCACCCACTTTATCTGTTTTTTCTTGTGTTTTCATTTTCTTTCTTTCTTCTGTTAGTTGCACTTGCAATGAACTAAAATCAAATCATTTGCCACATTTATATAGTGTATGATTTTCATTTTCATTTTCATTTCCATTTCCATTCTCATTCCAAGGAAATGTTCTTCCTCCAAAACTCAATACTAGTTCAGTCTGTTGTGCTATTTTCTTGTGATTGCTATGGAAATTATGAATTTTTGCCATTGTCTCATAAAAAGCAATAGAGCCATCACTGTTTATGATGCTGTTCTCAATGCTCTATGCAATTTGTGGTCACGACTAATTAATCTAGGGGTAAAAGCTATGGCTTGTCCATCTAACTGGCAGTATCCAAAAGCATGATACTTGGGCTTTTCTCTCCAGGTTCCTGTTGTTGACGGCTATTCATTCCCTCATCTAACTAAGCGAATGAACGTAGCTGGTCGACACATTACATCCTATCTTGTTGATTTACTTTCACGAAGAGGGTGAGGGCCAAAATTCTTGTTAAATAAATTGTTTGATGAATTTAATAGATTCTACCCTGTTCACTATGATACAATTAGATAACTGGAATGTCTTACTCTATTTCTGTAGGTATGCAATGAATAGGACTGCTGATTTTGAGACTGTCAGGGAAATCAAAGAAAAACTCTGCTATATTAGGTGAAGAAGCTACAATGTTATGCTTTAGATGGGTTATTGCATTGTGATTTAATACTAAATATATTATCTACAGTTATGACTACAAGAGGGAGTATCAATTGGGACTTGAGACCACCATACTGGTTAAAAACTATACAGTAAGTTGAATCTTATGATTATTTTTTGTTTCTTGGTAAGTGCTGCATCTACTATACTATCAGGAATAGCTTTGTCAAACAAGAGCATGCATGGTTTGCATAGGTTCTATTCATCTTTTAGCTGCCTTCTTATTGTTTGTGTGTTTATGCTTTATTTTGTTCTATGCTTTTCCCCTAATTTGATTGATTATATGTGTAATCACTGGCGTCATATGTATTGGTAGCCCTGGGGCTCAAACTTTGGAGATCTAGTTAATAATTGAAAGCCTTAGCCAACTACTCTATCTGTATAGGTTTGTTCATAATGTTCAATTTTATATACCCTACGGGTTCTTTTCAATAAGGTGCTTCTGGGTTTTGGGCTGGTATTAACTTCCATATTATCTGAACAATCTAATGAAAAACTACTTACCTTATTAAATAATAGCTTGCTATTGCTGTATTCATCAGCTGCCAGATGGAAGGATCATTAAAGTAGGCACTGAAAGGTTCCAGGCCCCTGAGGCTCTTTTTACACCGGTAAGTCTATAGCTCTGCCTCTCTCTTCCTTTTCAAGTCATCTTATTTAAATTTTCATATTACAATATTGTGCAGTTACAAGGTCCATCTGAATACTAGTGGTTAATTTCATTAACTTATTTTCATCAAACTTATCTATAGGTCCTGTTAAATGGTGTGAACAAGTCAATTTTTTGATATATGTATTTTATCCAAGGGACAATCATTTTGGGCTTGTAGTAAGATGCAGAGTTACAGATCACATTGTTTATTGTCAACTCATTACATGTTAATCTAGTTTACTGCTAACATTTAACAAAAGAGTAGTTGATCATGTTGCCATAATAATAGCACTGGCTTTTGAGTTTTTATTTATTTATTTATAATCATCATGACAGACAATAAGAGGTCATGCAATTAGAACAAGATGTTGATAGGTTCAAGATCTGGAAAGTTATAGGTGGTTCCTTTTTGCAGGAACTCATAGATGTTGAAGGTGATGGGATGGCTGACATGGTTTTTCGCTGCATTCAAGAAATGGATATCGACAACCGTATGATGGTACTAGCATTTTTTCCATATTGTACTCCTGATATATATATCTTAATGCAGTTAACGGTTTTGATTATCCTGTTAAACTGTTGGGTGGGGATATTAAAACTATAACCTATTTAACATGAGAACTTAACTTTACAAAACTTGTCTTTCTCAGTTTATGATTTCTCATATTAAGTGATGGATTTCTAAGATTAGAATATGTTTCATCTTTTTTCCTATTTCATTTGCTTCTAAAAAGTCTTTCCAGTATGTTGTCTTCTTTATTTTAGCTGTGCACATGCCAAATTATCTCCTGTACTTGCCGCAGCATTTTGTGACGGTGTTTTTAGAATCCCTTTGCCTCACAACGCAATAAATTCATACAACAATCTAGTGGATGTGGCTAACAATAGGGTTGGGGTCTATATTCTTTCTGTAGTCCAGAAGATTGGTTATTAAGTAATCTGAAGACTGTAGCACTAAGGGAAGGTCCATATATTGGTCCCCAGTCTTGCCATCTTTTCTTCTTATGCTGGGTTGCATGTAGAATTCCTCAAAGGGCTGAACTCGAGTTGAGTTCATGTTAATTTCCCCTCTCTTTCTCTGTGCAGCTCTACCAGCATATAGTCTTAAGTGGAGGGAGCACCATGTATCCTGGATTACCTAGCCGGTAATATCTTTAATTCCTTCACACAGCTCCCTTTCTTGCATAAAATACTCACTCATTCCAGATATGTTTTATGTTGCTTTTAGCATGCATTTTTAGGTTCATGTTTACAAATTTCTGTCAACACTGACAAAAATTTTCAAGTGCCTGATGTCATGCATGATGGAAATAGCATAAAATGTGAAATGATGTCCTATGGTGGCTGCCAATAGGATTATTCCTAATACTGTGATATTCTTAGTGCGAAGTCAATCCCCTTTTTTTCTGGTTCCCTGCATTATCACACAATGTTCAAGGATTTTTAAAAATTTGTTTTAGAGATTTTCATGATCTATTTCAATAGTGGACCCAGTGGCTTCTATCATTTTCTGTTGGCACAAATGGATGTGCTTCTTGCAAGTGTGGAATCTGGAAACCACCGGATGATTTATATACATGTTTATTATTTATTTATGGTTCAGGCTGGAGAAAGAAATACTGGATCGCTATCTAGATGCAGTTCTCAAGGGAAACAAGGACGGGTTAAAGGTAAGGTCCAAGTCTTTTATAATATGACGTACAAAAGGGAAACAATTACCAAACACTTAATTTTTCATTTGAATAATTTATAAAAGTGCCTGTGATGGCTTTGGCACACTTGATGTAGAAGTAACATATTGGGGTTGGCATTATAACTTGTGAACAGAAACTTCGATTGAGGATTGAAGATCCACCACGAAGAAAGCATATGGTCTACCTTGGTGGTGCAGTTCTTGCAGGAATTATGAAGGTACATGCTTCTATCTCTCTCTTTCTCTCAACCTTAAAAGATCGTGACTATTTTCCCACAGCAGTTTAAACTTCTTCTGGTGGTTTAGTTGTGAAATAAAATCTGTATCCTGTGGATAATTTGATGCAGGATGCACCTGAGTTCTGGATTAGCAGAGATGATTATCTAGAAGAAGGGATGGCTTGTTTGAGTAAATGTGGTCAGGCATAAAGTATATATACACCGGGCTACGTATAAAGCTAGCCAATATATCATGGTTAATTCTCCGTCTGCCTTCTGTATCCCTGGGGTTTTGCTGTAGTCCATGAAGCAGTTCAACCTTGCAGTTAACTATGTGAGCTACAGCTTTGAAGTATTGTATACTTCCAGAAAAAAAAAATGAATTTTAAAGAACTGAAATTGCGTTGTATTTTCTTGAAAATCTTGTTATATTTCGTTTAAGGTGTGTTGCTCCAGGCTGATTGCATTCACAGATGCTAGTGATTGGTCTGTACTTGTGTGTGATAGAATATAAATACGATGCCTTGAAAGAAATGCACATTGTTCTGCAGCTTTGTTTTGTTTTCAAGGCATCGTATCATTTCGTTTAAGTAATGATTGCTGTGTTTCTACTTCAAGCGTATCAGTTGCCATGTGCGTGTGCATAGCCTCATCCTCCGGTAGGAAAAACAAATTACTGAGGGTATTGGAAATTATTGTTGCTGAACGTTGTCATGATTTGGATGAACCAACCACCTCAAGAATGACCCACAATGAGCCCTAGCCATCCATTCCTAGGTTAATCATGTCCAGTGTTTTTTAACCATTGAGTTCTGATTAGTCGGGTTTTTTTACTAATATAATTAATAATTAATGGGATTCTTATATTATATATTATATTAACATTTGACAACTTTATATTCGAGTCCTTTAATATGAGATATTCTTAAGCTAATGATGACGTGTCACTCTGAGTTTATGTTAATTTTTTTTATTAATCTATGCTGAATTTCATGTTAATCTTTGGCTAAATATTCATTTATTTACCATAGAAAAGTGCCTTTTATTTTTAATCATGGCTTTCATGCAAATTTACATGTTTATTTAAATTGATCTAATATGTTATTATTTTAATATTTATAAAAAAATATTATTTTGAATGTTTATTAAAAGTTAAATTATGTTTTTCTTTTAGACCCCTCAAGTTACATCAAAATAGTCATGATTTAAAAAATTTCTACCAGAAAAAACATTAAAATACCTAAATATTTTCTTTATATTAATTTTTTTTTAATCAAGCTCACGACGTAATGCGTACTATAATTTAGTAATGTCTATTCAAAGCTGGTAGCGTGGGATTGAAGAGAAAGTATTCCAAGGAACAATTACCTCAATAAAAAAAGAAAAGAAAAAACAGAAGCTACGCAACCTCGTTGTTGTTTAGAAATCACACCTCACCTAATCACCAAACATCCAACCTAGGGCATCTACTCCAAGCCTACTGGGGAGTGCTTTTTTACTTTCTAGTTTTCTAATACTCAGATGACTAATTTCAATAAAATAGATTTAAGTTCCGGAAGAAACCCTAAACCCTTAAAGTGTAGACTAAAATCATTTGCACTAGAAATCAACAAAGACGAAGAAACCCTTCTATATATATCTGAAGTGTCTGAAAACATTTATGTTTTTTTATTATTATTATTATTATGTATATCTTAACTAACTTCACGAACCCTAAAATTAACAACTATATAAATAATTAGTGATCCTAATAAAACTTAAACCCATAACTATTAAAATAAAAACTAACTAATTAAAACTATCCCTCATTAAACATTTACACTTCTTAATCGTGCGTTAAGAATTGTGTAGTCTCATCCTTGGATTTGCCATGATCCTCTTCCTCGATGTCAGGTTTAGAGCTCGTAGCATAAGGGAAAGAGCCACCTTAGAATGCCGCAACGGCTGTCCACCGCCAAGAATGTCATGGTTTATATGGCTTTTGAATGGCTGATTTGATGGTGCATCATAAATAAACAATTATTACTAACGAATGAGGTGTTTGTAACTTCAACTATGACAGTAATAATTAGCTCATGAGACCATAATAAATCAATCTAATATAATTCACGCGAGTGAAAAAATCTTCTTTCAAGAATTAAAAAGGATTAAGTACAGAATTACAGGAAATAAATTGTATAATGTCAAAACACATGGCGATTTTAACAACTGAAACATACTTAGACACGATATAGAAAACCAACTCAAGCATGGTATAAATTACACCAAATTCCACTACTACGAAAAATAGAACATATATTTTTGACCCTCAGCCATCAGCCATCAGTCAAATATTTTTTTCAAACAAAACAAATTAACTATTAGGATTTTTTAACTTGTTTTTTTTACATAAAAAAATTCCAAGTGTAAATTAAAAAGCTTATAAAATATTATGCAAGGTTGTATTGTACATATCATAAATATTATCCAAAAAATTTTTTTTCTTTATTTTTAAAAATAAAGTTCATCTATATAATATATAAAAAAATTATAAATGAATTAGAATAATTTCTTCAAAAATTAAATGTATACAAAATAATTAAAAAAAAACTACCAATTAAAAAAATAATCACAGAGAAGAGGTATTAATTGAAAAATTATTTAAAAAAATTATCAATAAAAAATTAGTAAAGAAAAAAAAATCAGGCACCGCTGGGCTTCACAAGTGTATCTGGCAAATTTAGAAAGGGCCCGCGCGCATGCCTTTATTTTTTTAAAAGCTAACGGGGTTGTCAGCCCTAATTTTTGTTGAAAAAAAAATAAGTAAAGCGACATATCATCTGTATTTGTCCAGATTTCTGCTATTTTGGTGGTACAAAAATCGAATGACCTTATGGTTTGTTGATTAAGAAACCCTATTTTCAACCCTTTTTTTAACCCAAAACATTTAGAAAATGCTCTAAAGACCTTGATAAATCCATTAATGACATTAAAAAACTAGAAAACAACATAAAATTCAAAAATCAACTCCAAATCAAAAATCTTTCTGAGCTCAGATCTATTTTAGGCAATTTTAAGGTGAAAAAACACCTAAATGGAACTCCACTCATCGAATATAACTCGTTAACACCAAGATTAACTATTTTAGTGATTGAAATGTTGTCAACAATGATTTTCTTTCTCAACCTACAGAATCCTGCGACTCTTTTAAACTAGAGTCCTAAAAATAATGAAAATGAAGTTTTGGGCTAAAATTGAATTTTTTTTTATGAAATTTCAAAAATTGAAGGAACACGATTTTTATAATTTAGAAAATTTCCATTAATGAACATTTCACCAAAACTTCAAGAAAACCACTCATTTTCTCTATGTTTTTCACTTTGGTACCCTATCTTTTAATCTCATCATTCCCCAACAAATTAATCTAAATTGGCCTACAATCTGGTTCTATAAGGGCGAAATAGGAAAAAAAAAGTTATAGGACAAAAAAAATTATCATAGAAGTTCACGGTGAATAGTGAGATGGGCTACAATGAAATGAGGAACAATAATTTTCCAATGTCTTTTAGTGTTTTGTATAATATAAGTCAATTCTCTTATTTATTAATTTTTTTTACAATAAACTATTAGTGATCTTAAGAGTACTCAATTGTTCATTATAGTGAGTAAAATTTAGACAAACAATAACACAATGTAAAACAAATAAGAAAATATGATTCACAAACCCTTTTATATATATATATATATATATATATATATATATATATATATATATATATAATGAAAACAAGTTGAAAATAAAAATGCTTGTGATTAGATATAAACAATAAGTAATAGTTGTCTAAGCAATCAATTAAGATAAACACTAGTTATGGAAAATTAACTCTATCACTAGTTGCATCAATTGTGTGTTCACATGCTGTCTAAATATTAAGGTACTTAGAAATACAAACTTTATTGGTGATTGGATAGTTAGAGTATTAAGATTGTACATGTGTCATTTAAAATAGTTATATAATCCACCTAATGACTTCTATAAAAGACTTATGTCTGTTTTCCATAAAAATTTTAAAAAAAACATCAAACTACTTAATTTTTCATTGTATACCAAGGGATTGAAACAATAAATGACTACTTTGCCCTTACAGGAAACTCATTTAACTTGATATTAGGGGTAATATGGGTTTTTCCTAAGTCATTGTTAGAGTGATAGGGGCAGATCGGTTTTTTAATGTTTTTTAAGCATAGTGTAATGACTAAATTATCCTTAAAAGTAAAAACTTTTAAACTAGCATCTAAGGGTTTTTTCTATATTTTCACTTTTTAAAGCATACAAAAATGACTAAATTATATTTAAAAGCAAAAATTTATGCATTGGCATCTAGGGGTTTTTTTCATATTTTCATCTTGTTTTTTTAGTTATTATCAAGTTAACTATGGACAATTTGGTATTTTAATAAATATAAAATATTATTTAAAAAACAAAAGTGGTTGGTGTGTGGGACATGCCCATGTCCTTAGGACGGTTCCTGAGGAGGCATTTGGTGGTAAAACAGTGTCTTTTAGGGCAACGTTCAAATCCTCTTGACTCCCTACCATTATTGGGAAAAAGTTGTGCCAACAACCCTCTGATTTGAAGCCGACAAATTTTTTTTTTTTGTTCTTTTCTTTCTTCTCATCGATTTTTGCATTTGATCCTTCAAATTTTTAGAGAAACCATTCAATTTATTTTTTTATTACGTTTGTTTTATTTAAAATAATTTATAAAAGTTAATCTTTCTTATTTTAGCCTCCAATTCTCTACATGTTAGATTTGATTTTCATTCTTTTTATTGTTATTAATTGATTGAGAATTGAGCTTCTTGATTGAGCCCGAGTCTAGGATTTCACAAGTTATGAGTTTGAAAGATTAACCTAGGTTTTATAGATTCACTCGGGTTTCCTTAATTTTTATTTTTATTTTGCTTTTTTTAAGATCATGGTTTTTCATTTTTGTCTTTTAGGATTTATTTAATTGGATATTGGACAACTTTATTTTTTTATTTTTTTTATAGGATCTTTTATTAATTTTAAAAATGACACAAGTTGTTTAGAGTTTTTTTTATTTGTTGTTCTTTATTAAATTTAGCTTTTTTAAAAGATTTTTTTTAATTTAATTCAATTAAATGATTAAATATAAGTATGAGATGTTTAATTCATGATATTTTATTTTGTTTGCTTTCTAGGTCGTTGCTCTAATAACGCATGTGGTTTCTTTTGATGTCGTCGTGCAACGTTTCAGAATGGTGTTGGAACTGTCTTAGTAAGCTTTTTTGGTGGTAAGGTGGTATCCATGGCAAAGCACTAGTGAGTCTCTAACGAGTTTTTCTTTCTTCTCCTCCAGAATATAATATTGATAACTCATTTTTATAGTTAAGTATTGCCAATTTTTATTTGTTCCCTCTATTTACTATCAGTGCCTTATTTTTTGAAATCATATTATTACATTAACCTAACTTATTGAATGCAGTCTAATTAATGACTCATTTCTCAAATCTTTCTTGCTTATTTGAAAAGGCTACCATCATATAAATATTATTTTTTTATGCTGTGAAAAATTTAGGTCGGCTCGCGGCACAACGTATGCCACTTATCTACTGTTATCCTAAATAATATCTATCCCATGTACTATCACCTAGAACATTTGTGAGCTTATATGCAGTTATAAATGGTATTTATAAATCAAAGAATAATAAGAAAATATCTTAAATAAGAGAAATTTTATACTATAAATAAAAATACAAAAACAAAACTCATAAAACTAATTAAACATGGACTAGAAAAACTTAGGTTTAGTAGTAAGGCACCTTTATTTTTTATGAGAAGATTTTCTAAAAACTAGCTATTAGAGAGTTTAAAAACCCAACAACAAAAGAGAGGGTATTCTAAAAACTAACAACAATCCAAAAACTAGTAGAAAAAGAGTTTAAAAAACCAACAAGATAGAAAGAGAGAGATTGTTCCAAAACTAGAAAAAAGAAAGAGTTTAAAAAACTAATATACAATGTAAATGGAAAATTTCAAACACTAATTCATAATGAATATTAGAGAGAACACACCTTTTATACATTTTTACTATTTTCATCAACTTTGGGGAGCTTAGAATTTAAAACATGATGATGCTCAAGATTTTGGACATCTAGATTTTATTAGGCTTGATATTCATGTTGGTGAAATATAATCAGAAAAACTTGGAATCTATGTGACTTTAAAGCAAGAAAGAGTCTTTATCTTTAAAGTGATAGTTGTCTTTGCTATCAATATAGTTTTTTCATTATGTTAATGGGAAAAAAAATACATCTAGGATATAATAAAGCCACTAGAAGTTCAATGCATAGAAAACCAATAACTTCTCTAATAACTTCATAAAAGGATATTTTCATAGAGAATGGAAGAAAAAAAACTTTTAGATGGACTCAAACATAAAAAAAATTATTCTTAATTTTCACCTTTTGTCCTCACTTTTAAAATAACTAGAGGTACAATATAAAACATAAATTAATTTTCATGTTTATTTAAACAAGAATCATGTCTATCCATTTAATATACATATCTCTCCAACTTAACCTTTCATATGAAATATGTTTTTAAGAATTAATAATTATGACTTCATTTTGGCTTTTTCTTTACTTTCTTGTATCGCAATTTACATTCAACACTCACAACCAACAAATAACTATTTGATAACTATTTACTTTTATCATCCATTGTTGTGAATGTCTCAATAATTCAATCTTTCTGAAGGGGTGGGAAATAATGTTAGTGTATTTAGAGTCTCATGCACATTAAGCTCAAACATCAGAAGCTAATGGCGCTAGAAGGTTCGCCACTTTGATATATAAGTCAATATTTGGTATACTTTATAGGTAAAATATGTGTATAATATTTAGAAAGAGAGAGAGAGAGAGCCATAAATATATAGTGAAAGTTCTCTTGATATGTGTTGGTATAATTGTAGTGAGAGTTGTATTTAATTAAGGGAAGAGCCCCTTTGATGATGTCTTAAAAAATCCAAATAACTTAGGAACAAGGCTTATATGTTGGATAATTAGTTAATCTCTTAATTTTAGCAATTTGATTTATTCTTTCTAGTCAAGGTGGGTGGTGTTTGGTACCTGGTAAACGAAGATGGTTGAAGGCTAGTATCTGCAAAAGATCCTCTTTGGTAGATATAGGGACTCTCAGATGCTTAAGTAAGAATTTTTTATAGAGAAAAGACAATCATATTTTAGATAAAGATGCTTTAAAAATATGTATGCAATAGAGAATAGAGATTGTGAACCTGGAGCTTGAAAGATTCATAGTATATTTATAACCTATAAGTCTTGTCTTTTTATGGGAAGGAGTGACTAAAAAGTAATTTTTCCCTGATAGTTTTAATGATGAAAAATATCCCTAACATATGTATTAATGAAATAGAAATATGGTAGGACATTGGAAAATTCTATACATTATCTCTTACACAACATTAATGTTGATGGAAATATGATAGGTTCTTAAATGACTTTTATACACTATCTCTTACACAACATCAATGTCGATGAAAATATGATAGGTCCTTAAAGGACTTTTATACACCTAAAGGTGTAGGAAGAATAATATCCAAAATGTAGTTGAGCCCATGAGTCCAGGCTCTTCCCCTAAGTTGAGTCCAAGAGGGTTAGGCCTTCCCCTTTAAGGCCATGACATTGGGTTCTTCCCCAAGGCTGAGCCCATTGGAGCTGAGCTCAGGCATGTTGCATGAGACCAATGATTTTTAGGCCCTTGGGGAGTTTTTCAAGCCTGTTAAATTTGAGTTTATCAGTAGCCCTCGAGTTTTTATGATATTTTATACACAAAGACTTTGTAAAAACACCTTGTACGATGAGTTTGTTGAATTTTCTTTGTATGAGAAGAGGGGTGGAAACCCCTGGTAATATACCAGAGACCTCATGTGTAGGGGCATACACCATGGTTGAAAAATAATTTATAATCATATAGAGGGGAACCATGAAGGAACTCATACTGAGTAAATTTTTCTAATAGGTGGACCATGAAGGAGGATCTCATACTTAGAAAAACTTCTAAGGGGCGAAGGGGATAGACCTATACCAACACCTATACTTAGAAAAATTTTCAAAGGGTGGAGAAAAACCTAAGAAGGGTCAATCTATACTTAAAAAATCTTTTACGAGGCTCAAGAAAACTCGAAGACGGTGAGCCTTATACTTAGAAAACTTCTAAGTGGCTGGGGGGAACCTATGGTGACACCTATTCTTAAAAAGATTTCTATGGAGTGGAGGGGATGGATCCATGTCTACATTTATACTTGAAAAAAATTCTAAAGGGCGGAGAGGATGGATCCATGTCGACACTCATACTTAGAAAAAATTCTAAGGGGCAAAGAAAAACCCAAAGAGGGTTAACCTATACTTAGAAAGTTTTTTAAAAGGTAGAGGGGAACCAAAGAAAGGTGAGCTTTATATTTAGAAAAATTCTAAGTGGCTGAATGGAACTCATGGCGATGCTCATACTTAGAAAACTTTCTAA
Organism: Populus nigra; assembly: GCF_951802175.1. Taxonomy (NCBI): domain Eukaryota; kingdom Viridiplantae; phylum Streptophyta; class Magnoliopsida; order Malpighiales; family Salicaceae; genus Populus; species Populus nigra. The sequence goes on from NC_084852.1 coordinate 16,892,890, forward strand.
GGGGTGGAGGGGACAGATACATGTCGACGTCCATACTTAAAAAATTTCAAAGAAGCAAATGGAAAACTCATGGTGACACTCATATTTAGAAAAAATTTTAAGGGGCAAAGGAGAACCCAAGAAGAGTGAGTCTATAATTAGAAAATATTCTAAAAAACTGAAGGGAACGGATCTCTATTGATACTCATACTTAGAAAAATTTATAAGGAGCGGAGGGGATGAACTCATGTCTATGCCCATACTTCGAAAATTTTCTAAAGGGCAGAGAGAGACCCAAGAAAAATGAGCTTATACTTAGAGAATATTCTAAGAGGCTAAGGGGTATAATGCAGTTTACTTTAGGTAAAGTGTACTTGGGATGATATTTCCTCCCTATACACAATGAGTCTCTTTATCTAGACTCTAAGACCAGTTAGGGTTCCTATTGACCAAAATATTAGATGGTGATTCCATATTTTTTTTTTACTTATAAGAAACAAGAATTTCTTATTTTTTCCCCATCACCGGATAGATCACGCTTCGAGAGGATGATCTTCATGACGCCGCATACGTACGACAATATGAATGTTTATTTTAATCAAGTACTTTCCCTTGAAGATCTCGATCCTTATTAAAATGATACTGAGATATTTAGCTTACACATTGTATAGGTTTTTCTAATGTCTATTGAAAATTTTATGTGTGTGTGTGATTCAATAAAGTGTTGTAACTTTACTATTTTTTACATATAATTCATCACGCTTGTTGATGAAATTTATTGGATGGTAAGCATGGGACTACCATCATGATATAAAAAACATTATCTCATTTCTCACATATATTATAATTAAAGAAACGAGAATTGTCGTGATATTTACTAAGCGTTGCAAACAAACTGATATCCTTTTTAGAAATTAGCATAACTAAGACAAACACATTGAAATGCTTAAGGATCAAGTTTATTCTTATAGAAAGTGATTGTGGACATAACACATAATAAAATAAAATAAAAAAACACTCATGATAAATATTGAGAAATATTAAGAGTAGAAGTAATAGAATAGAACCTTGACACACATCAAAAGGGTTTGATAATCAATAATATAGGCAAACAACCTATTAATAAGGAAGAAGACAATCATGAAATTATCAGTCCAAAAATGTTTAGGAATATTTATAGTAAATCTATGCCCAAGCTACCTTTATGAGATGCTAGTTCTTACATTTTGTAATGGTTTGTAGCTACATATTAACTAGTGAAAAAGAAGTCATAAGCTTTGAATAAATCATCACGATACTGATTCACAAACTCATAATCATTGTTAGAATAAAACATTTAAACTTGAGTATGAAATTATGTGACAATCATTTTGTAAATTTGAAAAATAATATGATATTGTAATTGCTTATTCTATTACAATGATCAATGAATGAATAAAATATTTATGACTTGAAGCAGGAAGGGTAGAAAAAGAAACCCAAACATCAATATATATGCATGCAATAGGATTTGAACTTTTATTAAAATTGATTTTAAAAGGAAGTAATTTATAATAAACAAGAAATATCTTTTTCATAATTTTTCGATGAATTTCTCTCTTTCAAGCCAAGAATTTTTTAAAAAAAATTAAAATTTTGGACCAAAATAAAATATTTAAAAAACTAAAGGAACTGTAATGGAAGAATTAGAAAAACAAGGGGACTAAAACATTGTACACATTATCCTTATATGCTTTGCATTTTGGTCCTCTATTTTGAAGTCTTGCATTTGTATAAAAATTTATCATAATTTGACCATTAATTTAATTACAAAAGAGTAATTGTAAAGAAAAAAAATACGACGACCAACAAAAAAGGAGTTGAGCTAAATGAAAACCTCACAGCTGCTTGAAATGTAATTGTAATACGAGCTCGTCCTCTTATTTTATTTTTTTACAACTTGTTCATTAGAGTGAAGTATAACTAATGAAACACGATTCACAATCCCAAGGTTAATATTTTTTTAATGAAATGAAGTTGAAATTGAAAATGCATGTTCTTGGACACAAACGATAAAAGAGAGGAGGAAAAGTGGACTATTTGTGTCTGATAATTGTTTATGTTAATGGGTTTCATGCCTACAAAATATTTCATTCGAAGCCTATACTTCCTCTACCTCTAGAATATGTAACTTGTTCCTCCACCTTGAACAAGCCAAAAAAACACAAGAAGAAAAAAATCAAAGAATCTCCAACTTCTTCAGTAATCTATACAAAATCTACTCATCTACCAAAAAAAATGAACTTTACAATAACTGCACAGCTTGTATCAGCTACTCGTCAACAGGCTGTATCTCACCCATCGTAAGTTACTCGTAAGGATGTTGTATCTCACCCATCATAATGCGATTGCTAGAAACCTTGAAGCCAAGGAGAGCAGGATCAATTTGCCTTCCTTTCTTCCCTTTCTTTTTCCCGCTTCGCCCACTCAGTGGACCATCAGATGATTCCAAGGCAGCCGCATTAGCGGCTTCAGCCTCGGTAAAAACTGGCTTCTTTAGCACATCCATAAATGATGTCTCTGTTATACCAGCATCATTATAGGATGAGGACCTCCTAAAAAGCGCTTCTTTCTTGCCAGATGTCTGACTGTCACCTCCCCGGGTTGCTGCTACATTCTCTACAGGCTCACTCCTCCTTTCTGCAAGCCACCAAAGTTTTTGGATTTTTTAGATCACCACCACAATTATCCAAAACCAACAAACAAAAGACAGCACATATGAAACAATAATGATATACCATCAGAAGTTGCAAGGCTTGCCCGATTTTTTTGCTTGATATGCAAAGAAGATGCCATGTCTGACGACACATCCTTGGAAGAATAGGCCCGTGATACCGGCGGGCGTTTATGCAAGGCACTGTCAAGCCCTCTAGTTAAAATAGAAGGCATCCTGTTCACAAGCATTTTTCATGAACATCAATATAGGTTTCAAATCAAAACAGTGCACCTCGCAACTCCTATATTTATGAAGCAAGACCTTTCCAGTAGCTTGATGTCAAAAGAAAAAGATTTACTGGGGAGAACCCACTAACGCTGAATACACATGCAAACACAGATGTTGCTAATAGTCAAGTCATGCATAAACAGTTGACCACAAAGCTCATATGCACAATCTGAAAATTGTGAAATTCAAAACAGATTTAATGTCATTGTTGCCACCAATAAGTACAGAGAATGTGGGTTTGACTGCAACCCTGCAGATGTTAAAAGTTTACTTTATCATAATAGAATAAAGAAATTAAGCAAGTATTTTGGGGTGGAAAAAATATCCGCACCAACCCACGTTGAAGCAACTTGAAAAGAAAAGGGGTGGTGGGAATGCAAAATATACCCTATGATTTGGCCCATTTGCAGTCCAGTGAAGGTTTCAAAATTAGAAACTTCAATGATTTGTGGTTTCCTCTGTTTGCTTTTACCTTTTTCCTGTCCGTTAAGTTCCTAGAAATAAGTCCATGATACAACAGCTACTACGACACAAGATGACATGACATCATGTTAATGTACATGCACTAGGAGACCTATAAAATACAAGGCAGCTAAGGTGCGAGTGTTCTCCCACATACTTGCATCTTGTTTTAAGCTTTTTAATGAAGAGAAATCATTAGAGCACCTAACCTATCAAAAAGAGTAACCATGCATGTGCTCTGAAACCAAGTTTTGTAAAATACGATATTCAGATGAAGATTAACATCATGATTAAGGAGACCATGATGACTTCATTAAAAACAATCCTACAACAACAAAGGAGAGTCATTACCTGTCAATAGAGACCTCTTCACCAGTCAATTTATCTAATCCCATCTCATACCCGTGTAGGCCTCCATTACCACCTGCAGAATTTCACAAAGCCTCTAATATCCATCTAAGCATAAGCATGATATCTGAAAAGATGTATGTCAGAGAAATTACCAGCACTGCTCAGGGAACTATGCCTGCTACTCTGCCTGCTACTGGCATTAGCAAAATCCATAGCAGTTTCAGCTTGTTCAGCAAAGTTCTCTTCAATGTGCGAAACAGACCTGGCCATAGCAGTCATGCCTTGGGACCCATATCTGTTATCCAATTCTGCCAATTCTTTATCCATGGCAGATTTATCAACAAACATGTTATCCGCATGATTAGTATGAGAAGAATCTACTATGCCTGAAAAGAATGTTGGTTCTTCAGTTAGTGCTCCAGATTTCGACCTTAGGGACAATCTTTCACCATTTCCTTGATGGTGTAATTGACCACTCAAGGACATAGCATGATTATCCTGCAGCAGAGAATTTGATTTCAAATTTTGAGGCTTTTCCATAAATGAGTCATCCATGGTGGCCTCTTGATCTGGAATATCATTTAAAGAGAACGACTCGGTGATTGGCCAAAAGGATTCCCGAGATTTAGAGGAAGATATAAGGTGCCGATAATCGTCTTCCGATGACCGAATAGACTGAAGACCCATATTTTGGTGAAGATCCATTAAAACTTGCTTTGAGCTCTCCTCATCTCCTCCAGCTGAGGTCCAAAAACTAGAGTTTCCAGCAACTTCTGAAACATTCCTTTTTCTTTCAGCTTCAAGATGCAACTGTTGCATCCCTCCTTCAACCCAACTATTCTCTTGCTGCCCTTGTTTTCCAGGGAGGTGGCTCTCTGTCATTTCAGCGCGAGAACCATAAATATCACCAAAAACTTGTCGATGATGAGAAGAGACATTGGACGAGAAGGAACCCAGTTGATCAGTAGAATGCATATATAGATGCTCTGCTGAATCTGGACCTTGGGAATGACCATTTACATTATCCATCTTCATCCCAGGAGTGACAGCAGGCAGAGAAGTTGGATGGTCAAATGCCATAGAGCTAGGCTCATAAAACCCACCCTGATGTGGCTCCTGTAAAGCATGATTCCATTTGTTATGGCTTAAATGTTCATCATGTGAGGAAAGCCTCTGCTGTTGCAGGTAAAAATCTGAAGCGTTAAATCCTGTAGACTTAGACTGGTGATGACCGGTAGTATTTCTGAAGGTCTGACCAGCTTCATCAATGGACCATGGCCAACCAACTTGCCTTTCACCATCAATTCCTAACTGTTGCCTTGCCACAGATAAATCTTGCGCCTGCATCTGTTCTTGCTGAAGATGGAACTGCAGGTCTGAAGGGAGTATATTACCATGCTTCACCTGTGATAAGAGGTCCAAGATATCAGTCTGGGGTTCTTGAAGATTATTCTGGCCAATCTTAGCTCGAATTATCTGCTCCAGTGTTAGATCGAGGTGCCTTGGATTATGTGAATTCTGCTGCAGTTCGGCCGCCAGTCGTGTCCTAAATTGAATCTGCTCAAGCAAGTTTTCTCTCAATGGATCTCCCTTTCCCTGACCATATCCAAGATCAGGCATCTGATGCTGCAGCAACTGTTCCAGAACCTGCTGCTGCTGCAGTTTCATTTGGTACTGACGAAGCTGTTGTTGCTGTTGGTGCAGTAAATGATGCTGTTGCTGAAGCTCAAACTGTCGCTGCTGTTGCTGAAGCTCCACCTGTCGCCGCTGTTGAAGCTCCACCTGCCGCCGCTGTTGAAGCTCCTGTTGAAGCTCCAGCTGCCGCCGCTGTTGAAGCTCCACCTGCCGACGCTGTTGAAGCTCCACCTGATGTTGATGTTGAAGCTCCATCTGCTGCTGACGTTGAAATTGCAGTTCAATAAGATTAGAAGGGATATGCTCAAAACCCAGTTCCATAGTATGTGAGAAGGGATGAGATAAATGATTCTGTTGTTGACATTCTTTTTGCATCTTCTGCAACATGAGATGCTGCTGGTCAAAATCATTGAACTCTGGCTGCCTGTGAAATAAGTGCCGAGCATCTGCGGAACTTAGATCGATGTGGGGATTAGTGAGTGGCTTTTTCCTGTAATCTTCAGGCCATGTCTCTGCATAATGGGATTGATCAAATACTGCATCAAAGGACCTGTGACTGGCAAGGGCAGCATCATGCTCTGTATAAGAGTCCATAGCATGAACCTGCGCTGGAAATTCATCACCCATGCCAGAAGCCATGTTGGATGATTGAGCACGCCTAAGATTAGAGTTGCTACTGAGCTCAGACATTGACAAGCCAAACGGATGAACTATTTCATCCTGATGAGTATGCATGCCAGCTTCTGAAAATTCATTTAAGATGGCAGGGTTGGTAGAAGGATTACGAACAAATCGCTGAACATCTGCAACATCTCTCATCAAAGGGTTGCCACTACTTCCAGAACTTCCAGGAAAGACGATTTCTGTATCCAACAAAGATCAGAGAAACTAAATGAGCCCAATGAACAGATACAGTGACATGAACAGCAGAATCATTCTAAGCAACTTACCTTCATCCGGAGTAACAACATTTTGAAATCTTTGATCATCAGAATACTCCATCCCGCTGAGAAAACCATGATCAGGAACCCTTGACTGACCAGTAGCACTAAAGATGGCCTCAAATCCAGATGAAACCCGCTGCTGGTCTTCCCTGACAGCAGAAACCTTATATTCAAGAGAAGCAGAAGTCGCTGTGCTCCCTTCCAAGCTCTCTCCAACATCATCAGATAGTTGTACCTTAGCAGACAGACTAGTACTTGAAGCACACCCGGGTTTAAGTTTTAGGTGAGGCATAATATCACCAAGTTCATGGAAGGGTGATCCATCGGGAGCATCTGACAAACGAACTGGTAGGTCAGTTCCAAAATATCCTTGCTCAAACCATGCAATAATATCAATACCAAGGTACGGTCCCTGAATTGCCCCTTGAGGATCAAGATAGCACAATGATAGTTCCTCAGGCATGATAGTACCCGTGAATTGATGCCCATCATTATTTATATTCAATGAAAATTGATGGCTTCTTGAATTTTGCTGTGCAGAAGAAAAATCAAATAGTGAACTTGAATCATCAGGGAGCTGGCTACCAATTTCAAAAGAAGTAGCTGACTCAATATCCTCCAACTTAAGGTTATTCTGAAAAGCCACATCTGCCACTGGCTGCCTTTCAAAAGCTTTTAAATCCACAACGTTGTCAATCAGGCCACTCTCCCCAACACTGCTGGATTCGTCTCTCTTGAAAACTGCAGGCACAAAGCCATCCATCAACACTCTGCCAATTGTTGTCACGCACTTCTGTTTATCATCTTTATGCGTATCCTTTTCTGAAATACATAACAGAAGGAATAGTTTTAACACTGAAATAAAAGAAGTCAAAAAATTGATATTAGAATTACTTACCCTCAGCCATTGATGCATTGAACGTCTCAGCACCCATACCTTGACCGGAAGCATTGCCAGTAATTTTTCCAAAAGAGTCTGCAATTTCTTCAGTCTTAACAGAGAAACTCACATTCTCCTCACCAATGCCTGAATAAAAAAGTGTTAGAGAGAATAGACAGTGAGATTGCAAAAGTCAACTGAAGATGTGACACGATCACCTGAAGTGTTATTATTTGATGACTCGTTCTTTTCTCTAAATGAGTTGTTCAATCCTCCACTGCTTGTAATTTTTCCCTGCCATATATCTCCAAGGACAGCCTGCAAGAATCATATGATCCAATTTAAAGCAGTGACAGTAACTATAAGACATACCTTTAACATGACATTATGTAAATTGTATACCTCTTGCTCTGCATCAGGTGCAACAAAAGCCAATGGCTTAATAGCAATTTCCTGTGTTAGTGGAGACACAAGCTCCATCCCATCTGGTATGGTATCAAAACTTGGAAGAGTCTTGTGCTTACGGTAAATGTCAAGAAGTTTTCCCCTCGGATAGCAGAATGCATGATTCTTATCCATGGGAATGGACCCGATGGAAGAAGCAGTAAGATGCCTGCCAATTTGTAAGTTCCCACTATTGTTGGACCTTCCTCTTCCGGCAGCAAACCGCACATTCAGGCTCTCCACACGTCCTCTATCTGACCCAAATCCAGGTGCACTCCTGTAAGCAGCGGGTCCACCAGAATGAACTTCCATACGATGGCGAGGCCTCCACTTATCACGAGAGTCATTCTCACGCTCAGAAGATGGCCTCCACTTATCACGAGAGTCATTCTCACGCTCGGAAGTCGGGCGGCTAGCAGTGCCAAAATTTTGTTTGTCACTGTGAGCCTCATCCTTCTCAATATCTGCCCTCTTATCATTTCGAGAATCCTTCTCTTTCTCTTCAGGACCCCACCTAGATGACCACTTGCTGTCTCTTCGGGATTCATGAGCAGAATTGCGGTTGTTGCCGTCATGCCAACGATCTGAAGAAGGCAAAGTTCTAGTCTCAGATATATCTCTAGCTGAAACAGAATCAGCACGATGGTCTTCTTTTCTGCGATCTTTTCTACCAAGCAAACCTGTATCCCTCTCCTCCTCACGCCAACGGCGGCTGCTTTCAACATCAGGAGCAATCCTCCTCCGATCTTTCTTGTCTTGGGATCCATCTAAACGCCAATTGTCTTTCAAATTGCTATCACTGGAGTTTCCATGGGACAAAGAATTTGAAGCACGTGTTTCCTGTTATTTTCAGGCATAAGGGTTAATTGGAAATACCCACACACACAAAAAAAAAATGAAAAATGAAAAAGGATAAATTTAGTCGTAATAAAACCTCAGATAAAATATATGCTCACCCTGTGACAAAACTAAGTGAAAGGGTACTATCATGATAACAACAAGACTGCATTCTTGCGGACAGAAGAGAAAAGGAGGACTTTCCCCTATAAAGAGGTCAAGATGCTACAATTAAATCTCCTTAGGTTTGATAATTGCAGAGCAGAGTTGGACCCAAAATTAAAAATATTTCAACACCTTCCTAGGTATAATTTCTGGTTAAAAACCATTAGTTATAAAATCCAATAAATTTCATCTCTAAATCCTGCCAACAACTATCCTAATTTATAATTTCTCAAGGGCCCTGGCTAAGCTAAATGGTTATAGACACCAGAACATACAACAGCACCAAATGACATAAATTATCAGGAATTAACAAAACAAATATATCCAAATAAGCATGTATTATTAAATATCAGTACATAAAAAAAAATAGCATGCCACCCTCATATAGATAACTAAAAACCAACTAGTCAATAAGCACGTCCAACTTTAGACAAGTGAAATCCCATACCCCTGATGCCCCAGTAGTTGATAACTTAGCATCCACCGGTTTAGCATAGAGCCATTGTGGAGAAAGAGGTATAGTGTTGTCTGCAGTCACTTGATCTGTAAAGCAATAACAGTCAATCAATATATATATGAATTACAATCAAAAGACAATAAACTCAAAAATAAGCATTCCTCTGATACCTTTTGAGTCATCAGGCAAACTCAACAGAGCCTTGTCCTCACCAATTCCTCCACGATCTACCATTTCCAATAAAAAAAAAATTCATAAGTATTATTAAGCTGAGTAATCTATCACCATTCGGCATGAAAAAAAATATACAGATATTAACATCAAAGGAATTCATGCAACTTGCATTCAATTGCAAAAATATAAAAAATGGTCAAAACCCTAAAGTTGAAGCCCAAATGGAGACATAGCAATAAAAAGTAAGAAGAGATCGATTGGGAAAAAACAAAGAATGGAAAATCGAGATTAGAACCTTTGAAGGAAGAGAGGCGTTCATCGGTTGACTTGCAAGAGAGGAGAAGGAGATCGTCAGGGAGATTCGGCTTTCCGTCAGTCATCGTCGTTATCTAAAACCAAAAAGAACTTGCACAAATTCGGTACGCACAGAGATTATCAATACAAGGAGAGAGATGAATAAAGCAGATTGCAATTGGAAGAGAAGAGATTTACACACACAGAGAAGGAAATTACTAGGGTTTGGGAATTCGCAGAGAGAGGGAGTAACGGGTAAGGGTTTGTGTGTTCAGTGTGTATTCGATCGAAGAAACAACCATATAGTCGAGTGGCTGCGTGTTTAATTAATTTTATTGTTTTTCTTTTTTATATTTCTTTTTTAAAAATTACTCCGCCTTTCCTTCTTTCTTTTTTTTTTTTTAATGCAAATAACTAATCTATCTTATCTTTAAGTTTGCCTGGTTTTAAATGCTATTAGTTTATTATTACGTGTTTCGCCGGGGGTCGAATTTTTTTAAAGTATAAAAAAAAATGAAGACTACAAAGTTTTTCTAATAATATTAATAAATTTGACTATACGAGTAAATTTTAAAATATCTTGAATCAGTTTTTTACATGATTGAGTTTTTAATTAAATTATAATACAGTTAATTTTATTTAAATTGATTAATTTTATAATTTTAAAATAAAATTTTATTAGTTGGTAAAAATATGATTTGACTTTTAAAAAGACTTTAAGATAATAATTTTAAAAAATAATATTAAAACAATGACAGATTGAATCAACCGTAGCCTTCTACGACCCGGACAGTAGATTTTATTTGGTTTACTAATTTTTTATTTAATTATATGATAAAAATATATACTTATAAAATTGAGTATTAATATAAAAATAGACATATATTAGAGATGATGATAATCCTATAGAAAGCAAATAAAAATAAATAATGCAATTTATTTCCCAATCAATTTGAAGGATGAAATAAAAAAAAAACTAAAAACAATTAAAAAACTAAAAACTAGAAAAGCATATTCGGTTGATAGTTAAACTCGTCAAACCTGTGAATTAGGTAACTCAGGCTAGCACACCAAACCTGCAAATTGGGTTATAAACTCAATTAGGATTATAATTTATTTATTTTAACTACATTTCATTTAATTATATAGTAACAAAAATAAAGAATTACAAAATCAAACACTAACTCAATATCAAGACCTACGAAACCAATTGTAAAACTGAATTCTCAATTAATTCAATTTCTAATGATAAAATTAAAAAAAAAATTAAAAAAAATGTTAAGCTCGTTAAACTCATGAATCATGTCAATCAACCAAACATGTGAACAGATCCATTGACTTTATAAAGTTTAATTACATAATTTTTTAAAAATTATTTTTTTAACTGTATGAGAAAAAATAGATAATAAGAAAAAAAATCAAGTTCAATTAAAAAAAAACATCCCACTAAACTTGTAAATTAAAGCAACCTAAGTCACCTTGGCAAACTTGCAAATCACACTGGCCCTATAAAAAAAATAAAATAGAAAGAAAAAAAATAGTACGTCAAATTTTCAACCTCTCTAACATTAAAAAAGAAAAATCAACAAAACAAATTGAATAAAAAATCATAAAAAAAACAAAACATTATAATCCACAGTGCAATGGGTATGGATAAATAGTAATTTCCTCGAATCCTTTATTTTTCATTACTTTATAAAATTTAATATTATGAATTTTCTCTAAAATTATTTTAAAAAATACATGAGAAAAATATTTACTATAAAAAGTCAAGTTCAATTAAAAAAAAGCCTCACCAAAGCCATAAACCAGGACAACCAAAGTTACGCTAGCAAACTCGTAAACTAACCTTATAGAAAGACAAAATAAAAAAAAAATTATGAAGTTAAATTCTTAACCATTCTAATATTAAAAATATAAAATCAACAAAAACAAATTGAAAAATAATCATTAAAAACAAGCCAAACAAATTTTGGAAGCTATATATATATATATAATTTTTTTGTATTTTGATAATATAGTATAAGTTTTTTTTTTCAAAAATGTTTTCCAATTAAAAATTTATTAAAATAATATTTTTTATATTTTTATTTATTTATTTATTGACAAAAATACATAAACACTATATAAAAAAACACTCAAAACTCATTAATTTGATATTTTTCATACAAAAAATATTATAAAAAGAAGAATTAAATTACATTACCATACGGAACCTTAATGTTGACTCGAATTAAGGGAATGAAACTGGTATATCACAGATTAACAAAACATTAAAGGATGGAGCTAAATCACCACAACCACACACACAAAATAATATTAATTAAAATAATTTTTTTTCTTTTTATTGTTTAGTTTTTTATATTTTTCAATTTCACCCTTTAAATTTTTTTAAATTTTCTTTTCAATTTCATCCTTTAATATCAGACTGTTTTAGAAATAATACTTCGTATTTTTTTTATGTTAGGTTATATACCGGTCTTGTGGATTTATTTTTTTTTAATTATTTCAGTCTTCAACATTAAATATATTAGAACTGGCTCTATGATTATGTTTTTTTCGATTCATTTTCTGTTAATTTATCTAAATCTCATTACCAAATCTCGAGTTTAACAAGTTAACCCAGATTAACTCGAGTTATTTTTTTTCCTTTTATTATTGTTTTTTTATTTTATTTTATCATTTAACATTAAATTGATTAGAAATTGAGCTTCATAATTTTTTATTTTCTTTCTATAGCATTATCCCGATCTCATGGATTTTTCTTTTCTCTCAATGTCAACCTCAACACTGAATATATTAGAAATTAAGCTTCATAATTTTTTTTCATTTATTTTCTATGAATTTAACTCGATTTTATGACCCAAAAGGCAAGTTTAACATGTTAACTAGGTTAACTAGGGTTATTTTTTCCTTCACTTTCTAATTGATTTTTTTTTATTTTATCCTTTAACATTGAGTTGGTTGGAAATTGAGCTTCTCAAATTTTTTTATTTGTTCTTTAAGGATTTACCTTTTCTTTCTTTTCGATTTTAGGTGGATTTTATAGAAATGAAGCTTCTTAATTTTTTTTTATTTGCTTTTCATGAAATTATCATCGTCTTGTGACCTAGGTTACTGATTTAATATAGTTGGCTTGAGTTATTTTTTTTAATTGATTTTGTTTTTCAATTTCATCTTTCAACACTAAGTTGGTTAGATATTAACTTTTGTGATTTTGTTTTTGTTTTCTATAGCATTGTCTTAATTTTATGACTTGGATTGTGGGTTTGACACATTGACCCGAGTTGACTGTGTTTATGTTTTTTGGATCCTTTTTTAATTGGGCTTCAAATTTTTTTTAATTTGCTTTTTATGGAGCTATCTCAATTTCCTAACTCGATCTGTGAGTTTGAAAATTAAACTCAGATTAAGGTGAATCAAGATTAGACTTTGTAAGTATTTTTTTTTATCTCATTTCTACAAGGTTATCTCGGTTTCATGACATAAGTTGCAGATTTGATAGGCTAACCTGAGTTTTTTTATCTTTTTTTTTTTAATTTAATATTTTATTTTTCAATGTCATCCTTCAACATTGAGTTAATTAGGAAAAGACCTTCATATTTTTATTTTATTTTATTTCTATAGGATTATCATAATCTTATGATCTGAATTGTAGATTTGACATATTAACTTGAATCAATACTATATATAGTTGTCTTAATATTTTAAAAAATATCATTTAATATGTCATCGTGTCAATATATTTTTTTAAAAATATTGTAATTATATTTTGAATTTAAAATTATTTTTTTATTAGAAAACATGATAGTATTGCTTGAAATTTCTTTAAGTGAAAAAAATAAATTCGACTTGCAGCGCAACATTCACCAATTATATAGTAAGTTTGCTATTAAAGTTAGGATACTACTATCTTACCCTAAGTGTTAGAACACATTTGATTTTATTGAACATGAAAAAGATCCAAAAAGAAAAGAAAAGGAAAAGAAATGGTTACTATAAAAATAAGTTTAAATTATAAAATACCCTCTTGAATTTGAGCGAAAAACAAATATCCTCTAAACTAAAAAAGCCCCTTGATTTTGCTCCTCGGAAGATATGATTTTTTTTTAAAAAAAATCTGTCCATTCTATTACGATTTTATTGAGAAATTAACGGAAAAGCCTTGAAAATCCTCTCAATTCCTCTCTTTTCTCTATTAGGAAACATATTTTTAAATGTTGATAAAGAAAATGATAGGAATGGGGTGGATTTTCATATATATATATATATATATATATATATATTTCAATCTCTTAACAGAATCCTAACGAAAGGGGTCACATTAAAAAAAGTGTAAAATTAGGTATTGTTTAGTTCTGTAATTGAAGTTCAGGGGGGGGATTGTAAAATTAATCGAAAATTGCAAATTAAGTTTGAACAACATTGTTCTCTGAGGAGAAGGGTAAGAGGTGGCACCGAGCAAAGTATGGAAGACTAAACGCCCACATGGCCCAATTGGAAGCTAAAGTGAAGACATGACCGTCACCACCTCACGCATTAGGATATTCATTCTTTTTTATGGATATATATTGCTCTAAATCATGAAAAAGTTCTGAAAGGACAAAAGGGAAAAAACAAACACTCCTAGTGCGAGAATCAAAAGCCGCTGAGAGGATAGAATTATTTTTAATTCATTGAACCCAAAACGCTCTTGTGAACGTGAGACCGGAGACAGGAGAAAACTGGAGGCCAACTTTTTTATGCTCAAAAGAAAGACACGTCATCTCACCTACCCTCTTGGCGAGGGGCACAGAGATTTCAGTCATTTCAAGCGATGCAAAAATACATCTATTTTAATTGCCATTGGCGCAGATAATAATAATTCTCCAATTATTTGTTCACTTTTAGCACTGCTAATACATCGAGGCGCTTCATATTTTTATCAGCTATAGTGCCTGGAACTATTGGCATTCAAGAACTCAAGATCTCAATTGTCATGCGGAAACCAACTCAAAAGGCAGCAACAGGAAACCGCAAACAGCCGCGTCACTTGCGTGTTTTGCTTTAATCAAAATCTTACTCTAAACAGAACAAAACTTTTTCAGCCGAAAAACCTCAAAAGTACATGAAAATGTACGAGAAATTGTCCACCGGTAAAATCCTTGAGAGAAATACAATAAAATGGCTCCTAGGTCATCCTCTGGGCAGCTTCTTTGGCAAGGACCCTGTCTTTCGCCTTGCTCTTGGCCTGAGATTTGGAACCCATGATTCCACCACCCCACTTCTTCCTGTACTCATCGTACTTGTCATTGAAGTTAGCCTGAAAACGCAGAAAGAAAGTAGAAAAATGAATTGCATTGTGAACATTTGCAAAATCATAATTTTAAAAATACGTAATTCCACACACCTTGATAGCTTCCAAGATTCTGCTGAACTCCAACTTGTCTTCATTCTTGACTGTGGTCAAGCACAAAACTGATGCAGTCTTCTTGTGGACAATCTATCACAAAGACTAAAAAATTCAGTCTGGAATCCACAACTCTCCTTTCACAACAAAATTTTAAACTGCAAAGGTACAGGCACACTTACTGCTCCCAATCGAGATTTTCCCTTCACAATGCAGTATGGGATTTCCATCTTCCTGCACAATGCTGGTAGCCATACAACCAACTCAATGGGGTCCACATCATGAGCAATAACAACCAACTGGGCTTTTTTCTGCAACAAATAGGTAAAGGGAAAATATGTTATTAAAAGAATTCCAACAGCAGAGAGGACTAGCGACAACAACAAGCTTGTGCAGGATAAATTGATGTGCAACCTGCTCGATTAGATAGGTTACATGGTTGAGACCATATTTCACAACAATAGGCTTCTTAGCCTCAACAGTTTTTCCTTCAGTCTCTGCCTGAGCCTTTCTCAAGAGACGCTCCTTCTTTGCTGCTTTGTCTTCAGGACGGTACTTCAAAAGCATCTTGAACAAGTTTGATGCTGCGCAAGGAGTTCACAAAAGGAACAGTATTAAATATAAATATCTCAACGGGATAAAAAATTCTTGTCAAAACAAAGAAACGAAACTAAGCCAGAAAGCTACTATATTTATCATCACACCACCTGTATGTTGGATTGTTTGTACCATGTAAGCAATCAACAAACAAGCTATGGTTCACATCTTAGTTCAGAAAAGAAGATTGAACAGAACATTAACTTTTACCATCAAGCAAATTAACAAAACAATACAGTTGCTGCATAAGAGCAATATCATGACACTTGAAATCACAAAGGACCACAGAATGAATCAAGGAAACAAGGGAACCAAAACAAATTGCACGGATAGAATAGAATCCAGTTTTTTCTAGCAAACCTGCATAATCACTGCTAAGCATTCCAGTTGATTAAACTTTTCTTCACGAGTTGCGCTTCAAACATTATCATGCCAAAAAAACTATACATAAACCAATAAAGCTGACCATTATCTCAGTTTTGATGATACACAATCAATCCATAAAGCTTGAAAAAAATGACGCTATATTTTCTTTTCCTTGTACTCTTAACTAGACTTTAGGGTATACATCAAATCAAATAAATAAAGAATAACAATAACCACAATACAAATTACATGCACAGATGACAAAAATCATAATTCAGAAACCACGTCAAACTTTTAACATTAACAAATTATGAATGACATTGATTAGCATAAAGACTCCTGGACTAAGCCTGTGCTTCTATGCAACAAAACCAGAGCTAATTAGCACTTAAAAAAAGAGGAGATATGCCAGAAACGATACCGAGATTCTTGTCAAGGGTCTTGGTGAACTGGTTCACGGTAGGTGGAACCTTCAATCTCATCTTCAGAATCCTCCTCTGCCTCTGAATCTGAACCATCTTCGGCATCTTAACGAATCGGCTCAGATCCCTCTTTGGTGGCAAAGCCCCTCCAATTCCAAACTGCTTCGGCCTCTTCTCGAACAATGGATTCGTCACCTTCTCCTAAACAAATCACCACATAAACAAACACCATGACAAAATAAGCAAAACCCAAAATGATAGAATTCGACTTGAAAGGGTAATTTGTAAGAGAGAGCTTGTTTTTTACCGGTTTCTTCTTTCCGGCAACCACCGGACCCTTTCCACCTCGCTTTGGTGCCTTTCATGTTCAAACATTAAACGAAATGTCAAAAACAAACAATAGCTATCTAAGATTTATGATATTGAATTGACTTGAGTGTTTAGAGAAAATAAGTAGATTTTGGTTGAGGGAGAAAGATCTAGCTCACCATTTTTGCGCAGTTTCAAGCTCCTTCCGGCTTCCGCTTTACTTCAGTGACGCAAGGAGCAGCAAGAGTTATAAAAAAACCCCTAAAGTGTATTACAGTGCCAGGGTTTTGTATTGTGGCAGGCTTTGCTGAAACCCGGGACTTTGGACCGTGATGGCAAGTAAGCCTTTTCTTTGCTGTAAATAATTTTTTTTTAAATAATTTTTTTTAAAATAAATAATTTTTTATATTTAATAATATTATAAAAAATAAGTTAGAAAATAATTTTTATTATTTGATTATGTCATAAAAAATGAGATGAAAAATAAATTGTTAATATTTTTTTTCAAGTTTATTAAAATAACAAGGAAAAATCTTACAAATTAAAAAGTTAAATGAGAATAAAATTAAAAAAATAAATCTAATTTCATAAATTATCTCAAATAAAATAAATAACAATCAAAATAATAGAGATTAAATCTAACAAATAAAAAAGTTGAAAGATGATGAAATTAAAAAAATTACAATTTCAAAAAAATAAATAACAATAAAAAAATGAGGACTAAATATAATAGATAAAGAATTTCAATTAAGAAAATAATAAGAGAAAAACAAATAACAATCATAAAAATAAAGACTAAAGTTGATATAAAAATCAAATTAAATCAAATTCTAAGTGATGAAATTGAAAAAAAATTCAAAACAAAATAAATAGCAATCAAAAGTTTGAGGACTAAATTTGATATAATCAGCAAATAACATAACATTTCTAAAATTTTCAAAACTTCTGGAGAGTGTTTTCCGCCCAAAATAAGGAAATTCCTGAAACCAAATCAAATTTTCATTTGACCAAACAAATAAATACCGGAAAGTTTGGAAAATGGTTTCCAGGAAACCATTTTTCGTGAAGCAAACGGGGCTGAATATTTAAAATTTTGATTTTTTTAAATTATTTTTTTAGAGAATTTTTTATATTATTTTAATTCACTAATACAAAAATATATTTTTTTAAAAAAATACTTTAAAAATAATTTTAAATAACTCTTTACCTAAGTTACCTAATCCTAAAAGGTTGGAGTGCAAGATGACACAGTAAAAGCCTAAAAACTCTAAAAACACACATTATTATTTTTAGATTGAAATGTATTTTCATTAATACTTTCATATTACATCTATAAAAATCATAACTTATAACTTATTGTCTGAAAACTAATCAACAAATATCAAATCTAATTTATTCAATAATTTGAATGACAAAAAAATTCATAAAATTTTTAAATTTAGACTTTGAGACTGATCATCTCTCATGCATAAAGATGAATTAAATCACCATAATTAATAATAAAATAAATTGTATTATTAAACTTTATTGATGTATAAAAATATTCAAAAACTACTTATTAGTATAAATCTCTACCATTTAGTTGCAAATAATCATTAAGATTTTCATTCAAAATAATAATAAAAAATTATGATGAATGGGGAGTATAAATAAAAAATATGTCACCACACATATCTATAAACATAAAATAAAACACTAATTAATTTAAAATAATAGAAAAAAAGAGGTTGTTGTGGCAATCGGTGAGAATCATGTATGATTTTAAAAGAATAAGTTCTTAATTTTTTTTTAAAATAGAAGAGATAATTTATTGATGGGAATTAAAGATCTAGAAGATCCATTATCTTAACCACTACAACAGAAAAAAAAACAAAGAATTAAGATAAATGATAATAATGAATATAGAACTAGAAAAAATCATGGCGTCCTGAAAACGCTTTTAAATTTAAAATTTAAAATGTTAACTATTAGCAATATTTTGAAAAACAATATCTTAACATTGAGAGCAAATATATATACATACATACACACACACACCACATGGACGAGGATAAGCTTTCAGCATTTATTTTTTTATATAGCGTTTAAGTGACTTATTCATTGATGTAATTAATAGTTTAGGATCTATCTTGAATATACAATTACCTATGCATTGTGTGGGAAGACATAAACTACAGGTGGATCATTTAATTTGAAAGTCAAAGGTTGGTTTTGAATTTTTACTAAGCTAATGAGAAGACAAATTAGAAAAGATGGAGGTGTTTGAATAAAAAAATTGGACAATATTGCTTTGCATCTTGATTGATTTCAAACACCACCACAAGAGATTTGATTTGATTTAAAATAAGATATTTTTATTTATTATTTTTGTTGAAGGTTTTTTTTTATCCTTTTGAACTACCATTTTAGGCTGGATTTATTGCCACTAAAACTACTTCACCCTCCATCATCTCTCCTCTAATATAGATAGATTTATGAGAGTAACCATCTTTATTTCTCTAATAATTTTGGATCTCATTATCACTCTACTGATTCCTATAAATCATATTGAGCTACTGGGTTGTGCTAATACTCCCCATCAAACTTTTGTTACGGTTAGAGGCAAAATTTAGTTTAAAAGTAAATAAAAGCAATCTTTGACATTAATTTAATAAAGATGCATGTTACTTGATCATTATTGGAGATGTGTTGAGTGATGAGAAGCCAAGTGCATTTCGCTCGCGCACAAAATGATAATCCAACTTAAAATGTTTACTACAAACATGAAACACAGAATTAACTATCATATGAAGAGCACTAAGGTTGTTACAGTAGAGGATCAAATGAAAGGTAAGTGCATTGTGAAGATCTTTTATAATAAATATCATCAATATGAGAGGTGAGTGGAATGTAAAGATATTTTTATAATAAATGTCTTTGAGTTTGGTTGCAATGTTGGCTATGACTTCATACTCTGCTTTAGTGCTAGACCAAGAGATGATATGTAGTTTTTTTACACACTAAGAAATAAAGATTTCCTCCAAGAAATATGCAATATCTAGTGGTGGAGCATTTTATGGTGGGATAACCTGTTTAATCCATATATAAGAAAGCACATAGATCAATTATAGTATTGAAAGTAAAGCGTAAGCTTGTGTTAATAGGGCATTTGATGTATTTTAATATATGACGGACCATTTTGAGATGCACGATAGTAGGAGTATACATGTATTAAGATACATAATGAAAATTGTATGAAAAATTTGGACATGTAAGTGTTAGATACTATAAAGTACCAACAAGTCCTCAAACGTATCTTAGATCTTCCAATAAGATGTTATTTGATGAGGTTTTGGTCTTTGCTTCTATTGGTGTGCTCATGGTCTTACAGTCGACCATGCTAGTTAGTTTATAGATGATAAGAGCATCAGGTGTTTGAGGATCCCCCAAAAGCGATGAACTAGTTCCAAGTCCATCGTAAATCCTGAACTCAGAAGCTAAATAAAGGTTGTAATTAGAGTAGTAAAGGATTTTGTAAGAAATATATCATCTACATAAAGAAAAAGAATTAATATACCAAAATTAGAATGAAAAATGAATAAAGATGGGCATGCTAGGTTGAAAAAGAAACCATATTTAAGAAGAAAAACATTAAACTAACCAAACCAAGCATAATACGCTTGTTTGAGACCATATAGAGCATTTTAAATCTTGCAAACATGTGTTGGATATTGAGAGTTAGCCATTTCTGAAGGTTATCCCATGTATATATCTTATAAAATTAAACCATACAGGAAAACATTTTTTATGTCAAATTAGCATATGGGCCATTTCTAAACAAATGTTATGGTGATAACCATACGAATAATTCTAGGTTTGATGACTAGAGAAAAGGTCTAGATAAAGTCTAACCTATCAACAACCATTTAGAGCCAATAACATGTATGTTAGAAGTATGAGGAACAAGTTACCAAGTCTAATTTTTATGAAGAACCCAATGTTCCTCAACCATTATAGCCTTCCATCTCGGGTGAGTTAAGGCAAATCAAATATTATAAGGTTCACAAGGGATACTGACCTATAATGTAGAGGAAGATAATGCATATTTTTTTATTGGGTTTAACAATTCCTATTTATGAGTGGATAACTATGGAATATGGAAAGGGTGCTTATGAAAGTTGAATTTATTAAATTTAATGATGTGAGACTATTTGAGAGGGCTCGAACTCAAGTTATAAAGAATGTGTAGCTTATTTGTACATCTCAAACTCAAGATGAGATAACCCATGCTCAAGTTGTACCAATTACATCTCGAACTCAGGTTCAGATTTGTGCAACCGGGTTCCGTGTTGACTTGTATCTTTAGTTAGAAAAAGAGAAAATATAAAAGTTTGTGAGTCTAGAGCAAATATTAGCACTGTTGGTGAAGGACTTAAACATAGTGGTGTAAGTATTGACCACTGAGTTTATACAATAAGATTAGAGTCAGTATGAGATAACCATGAATCAAATATGCTAATGACATCTTATGTAGAAGAAGTAATGTTTTGATTTCCAGTACTTTTACAAGGGAAGAATAACTCATTAAAAACCATATGGTGAGAGAGAAAAAAAAATTTAGCTAGAGGGATGAAAACACTTGTATCCTTTATTATCACTATAGCCTATACAGATATAAAATATGGTTTTTGGATCAAACTTGTGTCTTTGTGTAACCCAGGTATAAGAAAAACATTTAGAAACAAAGACACGAAGTGAAGAATAATCAATATAAGTGTCATGAACCATAAAGTATAAAGTTTTAAAATTAAAAGCAGATGTAGGCAACTAATTAATAAGTAGACAACAACAATGAAAGCTTTTACTTGTAAAAATAGAAGGGTATCACTTGAAATAACATAGTCATACCTAGTTTTCGTATTATTCTATATTGCCTTTTAGTCATATCGGTTTACTTTGGAGTATATGGACACGATACTTGATAAACAATACCAATAAAAAATAAGATGATAGATTGGATTCCTCCATTAGAGTGAAATCTTGATTTGTTTGTTGAATTATATGGTAATGTATTGTTCAAAAGCTAAATAAGCATTTACAAAATCAAATTTATGTTGTAAGAGAATGATCCAAGTGTACTTAGAAAAGTCATCTACCAAGCATGTATAATATTTGAATTTCCCAATTAGTAAAATAAAAGAAGGTCCCCATAAGTCACAATGATTTTTTTTAATACCAAAACACAAACGTTTAGAACAAGAAAATAGTAATCTACTAAGCTTTCTAAACTAATAACTATCACAAATATGTTTAAGTTTTACAAGCCTATAACATTAATCAAGCATTTATATTTTAATAACGGTAAAACATAAAAATAAAAATGTCCTAAGCATTGATGCCAAACATTTGTCGAGCCAAATTTGAATTGATGAGAAAAGTAGAGCTTTGACAAAATGGAAAGAACATATAGATCACCCATGTGCTTTCTTGTGATAACTAGTTATCCTGTTTGTTGTTCATTAATACAAAAGTACATGTTAAAGGATTCTTAATTAACAGGAAATTGAGTTGTTAACTAGCTTACAAAGGGCAAATATTTTGTAAGTTAGGAACTAACTAGATATTGTAAAGAGGTAATGTATTATTTTTTTGCTTAATGCTAGAATCTCAAAACCAAATATTGGTAAAGAAGATCTATTGCCAATAAGAACTGAATTTATACCAAATTAGTTATGAAATTAGCTAACATATTTGACTTGCCTTTCATATGGATGAAGACTTATGTGTCTAAAGTTCACTCTGTTTTAGTGATGGTAGAGAAGATTCATCACCGATAAAAATTGAATATATATCAAATTAGTTATGAAAATGGTTAATATATTTGACTTACCTTTTATATGGATGGAGGCTTATATGTCTAAGGTTCACTCTGTTTTAGTAATGGTGTTATTAAAGGCGAGGGTTATAAGAGCTTACGGTATGTTATGATATTGAGTTGCCTTTTGGCCCACCCACCAATATATTTTTATAATATATCACACAATGCCGTAATACTGATAGCTTTCTTCATGGTAAAGATCTCATTAAATAAGGGTTGTATAAAATTCACCAGGTGGTGAAGGGTATCTTTGTTGAAAGCCTAAAGTGGGCTAACAAAATAAGAATGGTTTCATTATTTTGGTTGTTGCGCTTGAATTCTCTCTTAGTTAATATGAATTTTAGTTTATCATCATGATATGCTGAGAAGAATTGCTGGAAGCTCTTTTGTTTTTTCCCATAAAAAAATCATTCGAGGAGTAAAAAAGTTATGTCATTTTTATAACTAGAGAACCCATCACATCACTAATCAAGACTTTAAAGTTGTGAGACCAGCTTGATGTAAGATGGCCTTAGTGCTTTTAAGCATGGTAGTGGTGGGAGTTTCATATCAAGAGCCAAGGCTAGTGTGAAGGGAAATTTTTTTTTTGTCTGGGATAAGTTTCCCGATAGCTGTAAGACTAACGCATAGACCCTTGAAAGTGTGGATATGTTCTCTGATGGTTTTGTCATCTTTCTTACAAAAACATGTTACATGTTCTCTTAAGTGTGAATTCATGTTCTTTTGAATCTTCTGCATATATATTCTTGAGTACAACCCAAATAGAATGAGTTGTGTCTAAGCCAATATAGAAGCTAAGTGTTTCTTTAGAGAGTGTTCCAATTATCCATCCATGAAGAATACAATTCGCCTTTCGCCAGACAATATCTGCTTCGATTAATCTTGATGCAAAAATTCTTGCATTTATAACAAGATCTTCATTAGTAAGATGATTGACTAGTTTTTGGATTTCTGTAAGAGCCAAGGCTTGTTCACGCCACAAAATATAATTTGTATGACCGATTTTGAAGTGTAATAAAGTTGCCAAAATTAAGAAATAGTGAAGTCATGATTGAAGAGAGCTACTGGGTTGTGTCATGTGTTCGTACTGGCTCTGATACCAAGAAGAAAAACTAAGAACAATATAAATGTTTGAATAAAAAAATTGTTTTCTTATGATTTAAAAAATATGAAAACTTAGCAGTAATGTTAAACTAATAGAGGACTTTAATTTAACCATAAAAACATAGTAACATATTGCGTGAAATCCATAGGCAATACTGCTTTGCATCTTGACTGATTTTAAACACCACTAAAGGTGATTTGATTTGAATATGAGATATGTTTATTTGGCATTTTTGTTAGAGTTTTTTTATTTTGTTGAACTACTATATTGGGATGAGTCTGTTGCCATTAAAAATCATTTATCCTCTAACATATCTTCACTAATATAGGTAGATTTATAGGAGTAACCATCCTTATTTATTTAATAGTTTTGGATCTCTTTATTACTCAATTGATTCCCACAAATCATGCTAAGATGCTAGGTTGTGCTAATAAAATGATCACCAAATATTACTATAGTTAAAGGACATGTTTTCTATACCAAAATTGATTTAAGATATGAATATTTCATTTAAATTTGTGTTGAAGATAAAGTTTTGTTTTCTCATCCTTATAAAAAGAAATATGGTTTAATAAAATGCACTATATAAATAGAGTATTAATGTATTTTGCGATAACTCTAATTTTTTTTAATGGTAAAATTGTATTTTTGAACTTTTATTTGTGGTTTAAAACAATGTTGATAATGTTAAAAAGAAAGAGATGGTGATGAATAAGTGAATGGAATTGATGAATATGATAAAAATAGTTATGATTGAGGTATTATGACGATGATGATAATTGTGATTATAATAATGAAGTGTTGAGACCTTGACAATGCAAATCAAATAGACATGATATGTTTTTGGGTTCCCTCATATTTTTTAACAAGAAGGGTTTATCATTTATTATTATCTCACTTTCATGATTTAACTAGCTTGCTATGTTGCAATTGGAAAATTTTTATTATAAGATATGTTTTGATTCTGCTTGATTGAAAAAAAAAACATTATTTGGTTATGGAGGGTCTGATTGAAATGAGGTTTCACCTGTGGTGCAATTTGTATTTCTCAACAAAAAACATCATTTGATGTTTTTCACCTGGAAACCGAGGTGATGGTAATGGTTTGATAAACCAAACAAGCATGTAATGTGTTTGATAAAGAAAGAGAAAAAAAGAACCATATTTGTTAAGTAATCGTGATGGTAATTGTGGCAGTCGTAGTGGTCTTATGACTTGACTTTTATTTGTCATGTTTATAGCATCCATTTAAATAATGCTCTTTATGATAATGAGAATGACTTTTATAAGGATTGTAGGAATGATGATGTTCTTTTTTGTTATTTTGCAGCTTATTCTTACCTACTTCAATCTCACATTGGAGTTGTCTACACACGATAAGAGATACAAGTGATGGTGTTCATGGAGGATATAAGTGATCATTTTCGGTTTGGTTTGTTTTTTACCTATAAAAATAACCAAAACGAAATTTTGTAAAATACAAAAAATAAAACCAAAATCGAGTCGAAACCAGTTCCAACCAACCAATTTCAGTTCGGTTTGGTTTGATTATTTTATATTAAAAATCAAAACCCAACCCATCGATTTCGATTCGGTTTCAGTTCAGTTCGATTATTTTATATTAAAAACCAAAACTTTTATTGTTTTTTGTGCTTTTTTTTAGTTTCTAAAGGGTTTTATGATGGGCTTGATTTCGGTTCGGTTCAGTTTTTTTTGTTTGATTGTTTTATATTTTTTTTAACTAAATTGGTTCGGTTCGGTTGAGGTTTTTTGGTTTCGAGCTTATGAAACCGAAACGGAATCGAATATATATTTTTTAAATATTCTAATGGATTTAATCAAATTTTTTTATGGTTCGGTTTTTTCGGTTATGTTTTTGTTTTCTTAGTTTAATTGGGTTTTTTGTTTTTTTGCTCACCCCTAATGAAGGAGCCACCTATTATGGAAGATGTAGAGTTCTTAATTGCTATCGCATCACCAAAATAGCCTATTTGAGCATTTTTATTTGTTGGGCTAACCCCTGAAAATCTAAAAAAGCTAATAGAACATATGTGTAGGGAAGGTATATGCCCTATCCATGCCCTCAAGTTTCTTGATTATTAGTTATGGAAAAAAATAAAAAAAATAGGTGAAGGGAAATAGAATTGAATTGACTTTAATTATAAGTTCTCATGACCATAGTTATTAAACTCGGACTGGCATGGTGGGTCGACCCGGGACCCGGCTGACCTGGGGGCTGGACCGGTCCGGGTTTGTCAAAAGACCGGTTAGTGTAACGACTCGGTCAAACCCGGTCCCGGGGGGTCAACCCATGACTCGGCCAAGACCCGATTTTTTTTTTCAAATGTGAGATTTGAAAAATATTAGTATATATACTCTATGTTCCAAAAAAAAAATTATGTTTTTTCAATGTGGTATAAAAAACTTTTTGGTTTAAATACTTCAACTTAAAAGGATAACATAGTATCCTTTTAATGTGGGATTTGAAACCCATTAATATATATACTCTATGTTCCTAAGAAAAAAGTTATCTTTTTTCAATGTGAGATTTGAAATCCATTAGTATATATACTCTATGTTCACAAGAAAAAAGTTATGTTTTTTTAATATGGGATAAGAATTTTTTTTTAAAAAATACTTTAACTTAAAAGCTTAACATAATATCTTTTTAATGTGGGATAAAAAACTTTTTAAAATATTATTTCAAACTTTATTATTTACAATATGTATAGCCTATATTTACATGGATTTTTTTTTAATTTTTTCATATAAAATATTAAAACTTTATTTTTTTTAATTTTTCCTGGTTGATCCGGGTTGACCCATGAAACCCGGGACCCGATACTTTGACCGGGTCAACCCGCGGGCCGGGTTTAATAACTATGCTCATGACACCACTGAGATGAGGTTTAAGAAAATCCATAAATGTTAAAGATCATTCTAAATTTAATATTCAGGCTAAAAGATTGAAGATGAGTCATTGGACTTGAATATTATTGAAAATTATAAACACTTATTAAACAAGTTCTTTTTTAGACTTTGAAGACTTTTCAATACTTAAGCTAATATAAAAACATAAGAAATGAAGCCTTGGATATAGTATATTGTATAAGCTTATAGAAATGCGGTGAAGAGAATGATATAAATATGCATTGCTAATTATAAGAATTACGTCTTGTGAAGGGAGAATTTATAAAGTTAGAATTTATCTTATCTTATGGTTCATCAACTTTTATATTGTAACTAATCATGTCAACTTGAATAAAGATAAATGTAAAATAAAAAAAATATTGTGATACATGAGTTAATAATATCATTTGAGGTAACTTGGTGGTTAAATATTAAGTGAAAATGATATTAACATGTAAACCATCCATATGGTATGGGCATCTTTAATGTCGTAATATAGGCCAATTATGACATGAGGATATATGAGCATTTAATGCTACTTATGAGCTATACATAGCTAACTTGTGTCCTTGGATTAGTTTGTCTTTTAAAGACTATGTGGTTGTCGGCTAGTTGAGCTAATAGAACTTCTTGAAAACTATACCACGTGTCTTGAGCATTAGGCTAAATAGCGAACCCAGGACTCAAAGTGTAATTTGTAATCAAGCCTTGGACCATGGGTACATTCCATAGGCCATTAATTTCTAGGCCCGGAACTTGTCTCGTGCTTTATGTAACAAGCCTGGTTCTTAGGGTCATAAATCCCGAACCCATTCGTGGTTTTGCATATCATGTTGATGAGCGTGGCTCGATTCCTGCTTTTCTTAATCCTCCTGCTGGGTTTTTTTTTCCCATTTATTTTGTGAAAAAACCAAGGAAAACAAAAGAAGCCACGAATGGAACTACCCTTGTAAAAATTACTCAGCATTTATATGTGGAGAGTTACTTTTCCAGGGATGGATTCAACGGCTCTTCATGACCGGGAAGGTTGCAAATTAACGACCCATGTTTGCCGATAAAACTCGTGTCTCCTCCGGGAAAAGCAACGGCAAAAATTAAGACATAAAAATAGAACCGAAACAAGCGAAGCAACAGGGCATTGACCCCATCCTTGAATAAATTAGCACGCGCATCTTTCATGAGGCTTTAGGAGCATTAATGACGAAACAATGGCAGGAAGCATGGAACTCTTCAGTTGGCCTTTGTCCATCCTAAAGTTTTTTAGGGCAAAACACCCCATTTCTCGTCATTAATTGAAGAGTGATTCCGAGAAGTCTTGTAGATTATCTAATTATAAAGTTCTTGGTGAGCGTGCCATGATGAGAATATTAATTAATTAGGATGCTAATAATAAATCTGAGGATGCATTGAGA
Organism: Populus nigra; assembly: GCF_951802175.1. Lineage (NCBI taxonomy): Eukaryota > Viridiplantae > Streptophyta > Magnoliopsida > Malpighiales > Salicaceae > Populus > Populus nigra. The sequence continues at coordinate 16,920,862 of NC_084852.1, forward strand.
TTCGGATTCCAGCGAAATTATTTCACTTGGACCATAAACCAACCCAGAGCTTTAGTATAGTTTGATTCGGGTAAATCATTTTTTTTTTAAAAAAATTAAAACTATTCTTTTACATGGTGGATCCAATCATGTTAATTCAAATTAAGTTAATTTTAAGTTAGTTTTTTAAAACTCAACTTAGACTAAAAAGAGGGTTGGAATTAACTAGCAGAGCAAAATTTAATTGTTGTGGATTCATCAAGCATTGTTCAAGTTGCGATCCATAATCTTGAGCTTTGCGTGAAAAACCAACCAAACGCGGAAGACTATCAATGTAAATTATCCTGTTAATTTAAATGGATATTAATATTCCTTAATATTTATTGTTTTTAGATTGATTAGTAAATGAATATAAGCTTTATGAATATTAAAAAATATAATTTTTTTTATAAATACATTAGTTTAAATTTAAATGAAATATTTAAGATTCAACTATAAAACATTTAGTTTCGATGTGAGAATTTGGTTTGAGATATTAGGGTGAGTAAAAAAAATTGAATTGTGGAAAAAAAAACCAATTAAAATTTTGAAAAAACTGACCGGTTCAGTTTAGTTTCGTTTTTATAAGGCTGAAATCAAAAAAACCAAACTGAACCCAAATCGAAAAAACCAGAAAAAACCGAGCCAAATAAAAAAACCGAGCAAAAATCGAGCCAAACCAAAAAAACGAGTCAAAATTGAAAAAATCGAGCTAAACCGGTTTGAACCGGTTTTTATCCAAAAAACCGAACCAAACCAAACCCGGTTTGTTTGAACCGGTTTCGGTTCGGTTTTGGTTATTTTCTTAAAAAAATAATTTCGGTTTGATTATTTTTTTTTCCAATAAAAACTGAACCAAACCGAAAATAATCAACTCAATAAGATATCATTAATGCAATGCTATGCTATGCTCTTGATGAATAATTGTTGGCTCAACACATTTTCTAGAACCAGTCAACTTCTCATCATACATGAAATCTTGTAGACTCATGAATTGTACATGGAATTGTAATTTTCTCAATCATATATGCTCGTCAAGGGAACAAATTAAAGCCAAGCAATCGGACATTTCACCTTTGACTATAAATATAAAAGGAAAAGAAGCAAGGGCTGTTCAAGTTTAGTGTTTCTTGTTGGTCTGATCATGAATCGTATTAAGAAACCGACAATAGTGTACCAGCTCAGGATTGATTGCTACTTCTAACGAATTTGGTAAACAAAAAAACCAACGTTTAGGGCTTGCTCAACTCTAGCAATGAATTATTAATTCAAAGTCTTGTTAAACAAAGACAAGCTAGCCAGCCCTGTGACTACTTGTTCGATTCGGACACTCCATGCCTTGTGTTGTATGACATGTGAAGCAATTGACTATGTGATATGCAACTTTTCTTTAGACAGATTTAACTTCAGGTTGGTTGTGTTTGAGAGGGTTTTTAAGAAGAGGGATGGATTAATTAGCACAACAATATTAATTATTACAAGAGTGATATTCACATGGTAATCTACAAATGACAATATAAAGGAGAGATTCTCAATTTTTGTTTTTGTTTATCTGGTTTTGACTCCACAATAAAAATGTCACGTGTGTTATCAATAATTTAAAAATAGAAAAATTGTTTATTTAAAAATATGATTACGATTACTTTTTAAAATACTTTTCACTTATAAATATATCAAAATAATATATATATTTTTATTTTTTAAAAATTATTTTTAATATCAACTCATCAAAATGATTTAAAAATACGAAAATATTAATTTAAAGCAAAGAAAAAATATAAAAATTTGAAATTTTTTCAAAAATATTTTTGAAACGTAAAAATAAATAGAGCCAAAAGAATAGAGGTACAAACATTTAGATAGAAAAATAATTAAAAGTAGAATGAGAGTATAAATGTTCAGATAAAAAACAAAAGTCAAGATATTTGATTGGAAAACTTGTATAGATAGAGAAACTTAATTTTCCTTGCGTTTATTGAGGAATAAATCATTACGATGTGATATTTAATATGATGTAACCAATATTTAATTTATAATCACAAACCATACATTGTCATATCATATAATAAAAAAAACTTTAAAATCCCTAGAATTACTCTAAGTTAAGGGTGCAAAAGTTATTTATTAAGTTTGTTTTTTATAGGAGGTTATAAAATCATATATTAGTTGGATCGATTAGGATCAAAATATAAGAAAAATAGTAAATAATGTATATAAGAAGATCGTTAAGCAAGAGAGAACAGTAGGTCGAGAAAAGTATACATGAATTCTCTTTTAAGAGCATACATGAATTCTCTTTTATATTTACCTTCTGATCTTTTATAAAAATATTTTATAATAAGTTCTGGGTGTGACAATATTTTTTTACTTACAAAATATATTTTCTTGAATTTCTAGTATAAAAATATTCTTCTCATAAAATTAATAGCTGAATAATTACTTGCTGATTTATGACTATATAATTAAATTATTTGTACTAAGTGAACAACTTTATACAATTTTCTTAATTATAAAACTTACATTAATTAAATGAAGCTCATAATTAAGCATTAGCTCATGACAAATATTATAGATCTTTTTATTCATTCAACTTTTTTTTATAGACTTTTATCACACAAATCATTAAAAGTCATATCTTATTCGTGGCAATAAAAGCATCCTCACATTCATGGTTAGCTGGAAAATGTAATTAGCATGAACATATATCAGTAAAAGAGTAAACGATATCTTTGTCACAAAGTTTTTCTGTGTTTTGGAAGACTAATTAGGGCCTGCATTACTTCCATCGGATCGAAAAAATTGCCCTTTTAATCTAGTGAAGAGTTTGGGATAATAATTATGTGAATTTACCAATATTTCCACAAAGTAGATCATAAAACAAGAGAAATAATTATTAAAACCATGTGGGGTTCTCTATCCTAGATTAGGTGGTGTAGAACCAATATGAGTGATAAGTGCATCCAAATTAGCTTACAGCTTTCAATTAGTGAAAAGTCATGGCGGAGAAGATGTAACGAATGAATATAATATGAAGAGGATGAAGCAAGGAAATATGGGATGCCAACCCCACCAACCCAGCCCAAACACTGGCCAATCTGGTGGCGGTGGTCCCATGATCAGTGGCCAACCCTCACCCGTAAGAGTTAAGACAAAAAAAATCTGTCAAAAATCATCATCAGTATGAACCATTCCTGGAAAATTCAACATGGGTTGCTTAAAGCCAATCCCATCCCTCCAATCAAACATCGCAACATGTCCTTTCTATTTTTTATTACTTAAATAAGTAACTCAGCCTCCGTGGGGCCACCCTCCTTCCATATATATCTCCCTGACAGCATGGTTTCCAACACAATCCTCATTTTTTTTAATTCCAGGAACTGGGATTTCTTGTACCGGACTTCTGACCATTTCTTCTGCTACTTCCTCAGGAATTCACATGGTTAGTTTGGCTCTTTTTTTTTCTCTCAATAACGTTTGCATTTACAGTAACTACTGAAAGTGAACCATGTGTTCCTGTTATAAACTTGCTGCTTTTATCCTTCACTGCACATTAATGTTCTTTTTCTTGGTTTTGTTGTGTTCAGGGTATAGAGGCTGAAAAGTTTTCTGCAATGGAGTACTCTAATGGCAATGTATTTCAACTAGTTGTGAAACAAGGAGAGCCAACTCTTGTTCCTCCAGCCGAGGAGACAGAGAAGGGTCTTTACTTTCTCTCCAACCTTGACCAAAACATTGCAGTGATTGTGCGTACAATCTACTGCTTCAAGTCAGAAGAGAAAGGAAATGAAAATGCTGGAGAAGTGATCAAGAATGCCTTGAAAAAGGTTCTTGTGCACTACTATCCTCTTGCCGGGCGGCTAGCAATAAGCTCAGAGGCAAAGCTTATTATAAATTGCACTGGAGAAGGTGCTGTTTTTGTTGAGGCTGAAGCAAACTGTGCACTGGAAGAGATTGGTGACATAACAAAGCCCGATCCAGAGACCCTTGGGAAGCTGGTTTATGGCATTCCTGATGCAAAGAACATACTGGAGATGCCTCCTTTGGTGGCTCAGGTTTTAGAACTTCTCCAAATTATGTTTTTCATGCTTGTTTATTTTTCGGCTACATTGCTTGTAAATTGTGGACTAATACTTTTAGATCGAAATTGTACGTTCAGACATGTACTAGATATTTTTAGGTGCTTGTCTTGAGTTTCATTCATCATCCTCAAAGATTAAAAATAGCACAATGATCGTTTGCCTGCAATTATTTTAAATTCTGAGACATTAACTTCGATATGGTCTAAGGTGCTAATTAACTCCATGTTCCAGGTCACCAAGTTCACATGTGGAGGATTTGCACTAGGATTGTGCATGAATCATTGTATGTTTGATGGCATTGGTGCTATGGAATTTGTGAACTCATGGGGTGAAACAGCCAGAGGCTTGCCACTCTGTGTCCCTCCATTCATTGACAGAAGCATACTTAAAGCCCGGAACCCTCCAAAGATTGAGTACCCCCACCAAGAATTCGCCGAGATAGAAGACAAGTCCAGCACAAATGACCTTTACAAAGATGAAATGCTCTACAGCTCCTTCTGTTTCGATTCTGAAATGCTTGAAAAGATCAAAATGAAAGCCATGGAAGATGGGGTTCTTGGAAAGTGCACTACTTTTGAAGGGCTCTCAGCTTTTGTATGGAGAGCTCGAACCAAGGCACTCAAAATGCTGCCTGATCAACAAACAAAGCTCCTATTTGCAGTCGATGGAAGGCCAAAATTTAAACCCCCCCTACCAAAAGGGTACTTCGGAAATGGAATTGTGTTGACCAATTCGATGTGCCAAGCAGGGGAACTACTAGACAGGCCACTATCACATGCAGTGGGGCTTGTTCAAGATGCAATTAAAATGGTCTCAGACAGTTACATGAGATCTGCTATGGATTATTTTGAAGCAACAAGAGTTAGGCCTTCTCTGGCTTCAACTCTACTGATAACAACTTGGTCTCGGCTATCTTTCTACACTACAGATTTTGGGTGGGGAGAGCCAGTTCTATCTGGGCCAGTGGCATTACCAGAGAAGGAAGTCATCCTGTTCCTATCTCATGGCAAAGAGAGAAAAAGCATAAATGTGCTTCTGGGTCTGCCAGCTTTAGCCATGGAGACCTTCCAAGAAATGATACAGATTTAGAGATCATTTCACGTTTATTTGTATGTTCTTCTTATTTTTCACCATGGTGGCTGTATTGTGCTTGTCCTACACTATTGTTTAATCAACTGAATTGATTATTGTTCCTAAAAGTCCTTGTTAGAATTAGAGGTGAATTTATGTTCTTGAACCTAGAGTTTACCTCATTTGTCAGGTCATGCCCATTGGAATTTGTGTGGGCAACATTCTTAGATGTATGTGCTTGTGGTTGATATTAAGATTTAAAGAAAAATTCTATTCAATTTGGTTTGTGTGTGTGAGACTTTCACATTTGAATGTGAACTAGATTTTACAATCATGATATACTCAATTATGCTCTGAGATTAAAATGTCATCACTAACTTACCTTTTATGGCAATTATTGGTGATGAGTATGGATTTGAGATCCAGAGTTCCAGACCAGGGAACTTGGTCTGCATTATTGGACATGTAAAATAGGCAGGGATCTCAACAAATAAATAAAAAGAGTTACTAGCAGGGGGTATTGGATTACTAGGAACTCGACATTTTCTAAATGATTAAATGTTCATCATTCCTAGTTATACATCGGGTATTTTTTTTGTAGCAGAAGTTTAATCTAAAAGAAAAGGGAAAGAGCTGGGAAATCTTGGCCGCACAGCTAAACACTAAACTTTACATGCACAAACCATTCAAACATATTAGTATAAGCTACAACAAAACCAACATAATTAAAAAAAAAATACTGCTAATAATTAGCTCCCAAGATTCTGCATAGTCTGCAGAATAGAAAAAGGTGAGCAAACCTTGATGGGCTTGGGAGAATAGGGTGGCAATGGAAATTGCATATATTTTAAAGGAAGGATTAATGAAGGAATTCAAGGTTTGAAGAGAAAATTTAGGATTTAGACAAATTGAAAGAAAGCCATATAGTAAATGACTCAAGGCTTTCGATTTCCACATAAGCCAACATCTGTCTTTGATGGTCTGAAATTCAGTGCATTAAGGCTGTAGATGCAGAGGTTTTGTTGTTTGACTTTGATTGCAATCTCATTTGTTGTGGATTTGTATCCAGGAACATTGCATGCTTTAGATGAACTCGACATTAAGCTTGCTTCACAGGAGGAGTCAATGGCTGCTTGTGCACATGCAATTCCATCAACAGAAGGTATTTCTAGCTTGTACATTCCATACCTATTTGTGGTTCTGTTCACTGAGAACGATATCTGCTCTCTGGTTTTGGGCCAACTTGCTTTGAACTTGCAGTCTATTCTAACTTCAGCACCTGGATAAACATTAGGATTTGTCAAAATAAAAATAAAAATCAGAGACAATGCCAGTATCCTAACATAGAAAGCTTACTTCCAATTTCTAGAAAAAAATTGTAACTAATTCTAGGTTGGTGGAGATTATTAGACCTGGTAAAAAGTAGCTGTGTCTGGAGAAGCTGTTGTTGGAGCAGATGTCGCAGTAAACAAGACCCATTACACTGATATGGGCACTAGTTTTTTTAGATTGTTCAACCTTCGAAGACATTGGGTTGATGAAGAAAAATGAGAGAAAAAAGAGAACAAGGGGATTCATGGCTGCAAACTTTGGGAGACAGGAGAAAATAACAGTTTTACAAAGGCTTCTCTATATATAAAAACTTGAATAAATTAGATTTTAGCGAACGGCTCTCAGAGCATTATCATATAGTTGAAGATGAATTTTGTTTTGTGGATAATGAGTAGCAGCAAGGAGTTGGTGGAGATCCAACTGTAAAACATGAGAGTTGAGGAGATATATCTTTTTCACAAGAAACAAAGGCATGTGAACTTCATTTGGCATATATGGAGCTAGATGTGTAGGAAAGAGAAGAGGAAGCAGACTCTTTATGGGGCAGAGTAGCTTTTTTTTTGAAAGATTTGTGGGGCTTGAATTAAAGCCCTCTTTTTTTCATATAAGCTCATTGGAGAAGGTCTAGGTATTTATAGGCTGACTGCTCAGATCATTGTTTCTTGTGATTAATATTTGATTCAAAACTCCCCTTTGGATGTCATGGTAAAAAAAAAAAAATGCAAGTTGAAAATATATATTAATTAAGCATTAATGAAATTCAGCAAGACATTCATCTACTGAATTTATTGCATGCATGTTCATATGCATGCTAGTTGTGGATAGTAAATACAGAAGAAGATAAGACTAGACACTATAACCTAATGGATAGAGAATGTTCATTCTCTTCATGTGAGCCTTAAATGGCAAGCATGAGAATTCACAGGTCTTATCACCATCAATGAGGAGATTAACCAGAAGAAGATTATGTGATTTATTTGCAATTTAGAATCGCCAGAAACTTGTCAAGTGCACAATGAAGAAAATATAGATTTAATTACAACTTAAACTTACCTTCCTTCACATGGCCTTCTTCCCTTTTTTAGCAGAAGATGGCCTTCTTTAGGAAGCTCACAAGCTAAGTAATATGGTTTGATATCATCATAGCTGAGTTGAAAGAGCTGTGGAAAAACGAAAAGGACATGGATAATGCAGCATCCCTTCCTCCTTCCAAGTTCCAATAGCTAAATTATGAGGGAGAGGAATGGAATCCCAAAAGGGAATCGGTCCCTTGTTTATGGTTGATAAAGAGGCATGGCAGAGGGTTGCTAGCTAGGCACCCGTGTGTTTCTTTCAGTCACGAACAAATTTTGCTGCCAAGATGATGCAGCTGTGCTGTCCATGTCCTTTTGTCACATCAAAGTAAATAAATTAAATGAAAGTATGATAGGAGATGTATTCTTGTACTTCTGATTTATTTCATATTTTTATTTTTTTTAATTAAAACTAAATATATTTTTATTTTTTCTATATCTATCATGAAACTTTAGTGCCTGTATATTTTTAAAATAAAAATTACTTTGATTTCCCCTAAAACTTTTAACTCTACTTGTGAGGCATTAGAAAAGACAACACAACAAGTCCTTTCAAAGGCTACACTTGCATATTTCAATCCCAAAGAGAATCCTTCACTAGTATTTAATTAGCGATTTCTCTAAATTACATCATTTTTATTTAAATAATACTTTTTAGATATTTAGGTTTTTTCAACATATTTTTCACATAAAAAATTAAGTTTAAATTAAAAATCTTATGCTAATATTTAATTAAATAAATTAATAATCATCTGTGTAAATAAAAAGAAAAAAATTATTAATAATAACAAAAAACAAAAATAAAATAATTGAGTGATAGATGTAAATCAAGATATTTGGTCCTGTAACATGAAATATTTATCTAAATATATTTACTAAATTTGTTTATTAAAATTAATATTTTATTAAATCAAACAACAATAGAAATAGAAACATACATGAAAATGATGGAATAAAATAAAAGAGAAAAAAAATCTCATGCAAAGTTACACATATTAAAAATATTATTTAAAAATAAATATCTAATATTATTTAAAATAAATTTCATATATATATATACACACACACACACACACCTCATAGATAAATCAAAATAATATATTTAAAAATTAAACATACCTAAAAAAATTATAAAAAAACCTTTATTCAAAAAAGATTTGCAAAACCCGTGAGTTAGGCCATGGTACCAAGACAAACCAATAATATATTTTTTTGAAGATAACCATAAAATAATTTTATTTTAAAATGATATCGAGCGATCAAATCAAAAAAGAAAATAAAACAAAAAACAGGATATCGATCTGTATTAACTTTTCCAACATGTGATCCATGTTATTAGATTGGAAGCATAGTAAATGAAAAAATCACAAAGCCTAATCTTCAATTCCTAACAAATCAAACATTAAAGGATGAGGCCAAGAAAAGAATAAATTATACAAAATGATCTAAAACAAAAAAAAATTGGAATAAAAAGAATGAGGGTGAAAGTTAAAATAAAAAGTAAATTAGAGGGCAATAAAAAAAAAAGAAGGGTTAAATTGAAAAGAAAAATTACTTTAACAAAAGAGAAAACAAATCAAAAGAATAAGAGCTAAATTGAAAAAAATAATATACCATAAAATTTGATTGAATGATAAAATTGAAAACCAATAAAATTTTAACAAAAAGACCAAGGGAAAAAAAATAGAAACCAAGAGAATAAGAACTGAATTTTTTTAAAAATAACATAGGAAAAACTGTCATTTAAGGACTAAATTGAAAATAAACAAAAATTTTATAAAAAAGCCAAGGAAAACAAAATAAAAAAAAGACTAGAATTAAAACACCAAAAATAGAGAGGGCTAAGGTGTATATGGCAAATTGTAATTGAAGGGTCAAATTGAAAACAAATAAAACTTTTATAAAAGGGTCAAGGATAAAAATAAAAAATCAAAAGAAAAATGATCTGAATTAAAATACCAAAAATAAAAAAGGGCCAAGGTGTACCTTTTGGGGTATGAGAGAGAAAAAAAAGAAAAAAACTGTCATTGACGACAAACCACTTATTAGATATTGTCACATGCCGTACCAGAAGGAAGAGGGTGAGACAACGCTTTCAAAGACATGGCAGAATAACAAATTTGGCCAACAGAAGATGGTGCATGCGTTTCCTATAATGTTCTGATAAAAAACTAATTATTAAGAGCAAACAATCTAAAATACCCTTCATGATTCTAGAGTTAACAAAAAAATTGATGTGAAAATACGAAATCACCCTTAAACAGTTGCCTTGTTTTTTTTATTCTAATGGCAGAAAAGTCATTTTACTATTTTGTAAAAAAACAAAAGGTAGAAATACTCTTGATCACAATTCAATAATTTTTTTAGTATAGGGGTAAATCAATAATATAACTGTTCAAAAAAATTGAAAAGAAAAAAATAACCCCTAATAATCATTCTAACAATCATTTAATGATCAATTCACCATTGAAAAAGACTAAATCACCCTCAAAATCAAGGCACCCTAATTTTTCTTCAAAGGACAAACTCGTAATTTGACTATCATAATGAATTGTTTTTTGTGTCCATGTGCATAGTATTTTGCACGTTATTTAGCTTACGTCTGTTATTATTTATGTTAATACTACTATGGGCCTATAAGCTCTTTTCTCATTCATTTAATACCTAATGGGTCAAAACCTATGAAGTTCTTGAAATCCAGTTATTATCAAAACTATAAAAGCTTATGAGCTAATGTATGTATGCATGGGTTTACAAGTTTTTGTTCTTCTTTGCACTTTGTGCATTCTTGAAGATAAAGGTCATAAGAATCAAACATAAAGATAGTTATCATCGAAAAAAAAACCGTGTTGCTTTTAACTATTTCGAGACGATGTCTTTAGAATTAAGATTAAGAAAAAATTACTCTTACCCTCCAGTAGTTTAGTCATTTTTTTTCACTCTGCCTCCATTATTTTAGAAATTATAGTTTACCTCTTTGGTCAACTCAAAACTTAAAATAAGATAATTTTTTTTACACAAATGATATATTAGTTTCTTTTTCCAATGTCTTCCCCTTCCTCCTTTCCTTTCTCTCCCTTCATCTTTACTTTGTTTCAATCAAAATTCTAAATTAGAATAACTAAATAAAAACAATCTCTTAATAGGAGAAAAATAAAAACTAAATCAAACCAATCTTTTTTCCTTTACACTTAGGATTTTTAAAAATTAAAACTTAAAGCTAAAACTCTAAATCAAATTGTCGCCATGTTGATCTTCTTTCATAATTTGAAGTTTGACCGCAAATACAATTAGAGATTGAGGGTTTGGGTTTGTGTATTTAGGCTAGTCCATTAAACTTTTCTTTCTATGTAATATGTTGTGCCTATTCCTTTATGTCTAGACACCATTCTAAGTTTTTCGTCAGATAGAGGTGGTAGATAAGCCTCATATCCATTTGATAAAATTTCTTAATGTAATTGTTACAAGGAAAATATCGGTGAGCTACAAGTCAAAAGAGATAAAATTGAAAAAAGTAGTTGCCGATTAGTTTTATGATAACTAAAAAACCCTAAATGATCTTTAAGAGGTTTTAGGTAAGAAGTTGATTATGTAATAGAAAATATATGATCACCCTATTCATTCTATCTAAAACAGACTGCATAATTGTTTGTTTTAAAATTAATGTGTTTGTTATGCTTGGGGGTTGCCTAAACCCAATGTTTTTTTATTTTAAATTTATATTAAAGAGTTGTTTTGGATTTGGATCCGAAGATGACCTAATTCCCAATTTGACTAAAGGACAAACATTGAACCTAATATAAACATGTAATTGCTAATTCAAATACTCAATAATTAACATCTAAGGATAGGAATCGAGAATGAATCATCTAATCCTAGTTGAGTTCTCGAAATAAATGAAAACAAATACATAACACCACAAATAAAAACACATAAATAATATAATAAGTGACATGAACGTGTATATACTAATTCTATTATCTGATATTTAAGATCCAAGGATAAGAGTTGTTTAGCGGGTCATCTCATCTTGTTCTCAAATAAAAGATAGTAGATACATAATAAAACATGAAATAAACAAAAAATATAACACATAAAATGGATTGAGAATTTTTATTACAACTCAAGCATCACGATGAATAAGCATATGTTCACACTAAAGATATCAACATGAAGACCAACCATTACACCTTTGATAAACCATATTCAAACTCAATCCTTCCAACATCATTACAGGGCATTGATTTTTATCCTTGCTCTACATATAAAATATCAATCCTAGCCTATTTCATAAATCCAAAGTTTCCACGCAATGGCACAACCCATAACACCTGAAGTATTCAACAATCATACATAAAAATAAATAATATTACAAGATACTAAAAAATAAACAAAAATCAACAATGTTATAAATTATTTTAAAAAGTAGACAAATCAATATGTTAGGGTTCAAAAATGACCTTTTAAAGCTGTTAATATTGATTGGAAGTTGTGTAAACTAGCACAAGCAGTGCTGGGAAAATTTTTAGTGATAGCGCGTGTCTCCACATGTTGAATATGGCTCCATAAAAAACCCATAAATGGTCAAGATTTAGGCTGATCTGGTTGTTGATATTTATAGGTTGATTCAAGTTGTGATTAAGGCTAATTTTAAGACTGATTTGGGTTGTGATTGGGATGAATCTTAAGGTGAATTTGAGACTAGCTTATGGTGTTGCTATGAGATATTGTGGTGGTTTATATGGGATGGTAAGTGGTGGATCAAGATTGTTGGTTTAGTAGATGGCAAGGGAAGAAGAGATGACAGCGTGGTGGAGAGAAAATGGTAGGTGCTGGTAAGAGAGGGAAGATACTAAAGAGCTATGTTAATGTTAGTAGTTGGACAGGTGGTTAACGATTGAAAATGAGTATTGTCGTGAAAGAAAAAGAATGATGGTTGATGGCTTTTAACTCGGGAAAAGAGGATGAAGGGTGGCTAGGTTTTTTGGTAGCTTTTCATTTATTTCTCTCTCTCTTTTAGTTAGGCTCTGTTTGTTTCTGTGGTGCAGTTTGTGTTGTTTCCTAACTGTAAATTTTAAAGTATTTGATTAATCAATACACACCATAATCTTGCACAGGTCTTATTGAAAACTCTTTCTTGAAACTTTTGTTAAACAAAATTAAAATTTGTAGCTTTTTTTAAATCTATTTTTTCAAACCACAACTGCAAAAGCTACCACAAAACCAAACACACACTTAGACTTGTTTCTATGTCTATTTGTACGTGGAGGGTTTTTTCTCCTTTTTTCTAATCTCGAGCCCTTATTTATAGTATTGAACCTTCTAAGAAATGAAACTTAGTAATTAATTAAAATATTTTGTTGAAAAACTAAAGGTGTATGGCTTGATTTATATATGAGATTTGGGTGAAAAAGATGATCATTCTTTTCCAATTAGCCACCATTGAGCAAATGTTTTTTTTTCCCATCAAAACATGAGTGAAGGGATGACTTGATTTATACGAGAGATTTTATTAAAAAAATCTGATGAAAATGACTTGATTTAAACCACTAAGATGTGTGACTTAAATATAAGGAAAGCATGGAAAAAAAGTGAGTTGCTTAGAATGAAAAAATTATTGCGTAACTCCACCCTAATGTATCTTGCTCTTGGATTCCAAAACAAAACAAACCATGAGAAAGGTGACCCATTACCCAAACCCGATGTATCTTGCTAATAAACTAGAATTCACGATTCTTAAAATATAAAATTTAAGTAATATACAAAAACTAAACTTCTTAAAGAGATTGTTGAAGTTGATAAGGATAATATGGTATTGCTTGTTACCATAATAGGGATAATAAGGAGTTGACTTTGGCTGATTTTTTGGTATCCAAAATCCAAATGAGTGTCATGAAATTGAGGTTAATTTTGTATTGTATATGAAATATTTGATGAAATACCATTATGAAAGTTTTAACTCTTTTTTATTTTTTTACAAAGTTGTAATACAAGTTTGATGGAAAAGTAGTAATTATATGTTTGATGACTAAGTTATAATATTAATATTGCAAGGGATTTTTAGTCATTAATTAGAATGTAATTGAAATCCTGTAAATAATTCAATCCTTTTTGTTGATATTTTTTGGCGCACACGAATAAAAATATAAAGTGTTATCAACTTATAAATTATGGAATGTAAACTATAATTTTTAAAAGAATAGTGACAGAGTGAAAAAAATGATTAAACTACAAGATTATTAGTGTGATTCTCTCAAGATTAAAGAAAAAATATGCTCCTTGTCATAACTTATTTTTCGGTTATTTCCTAAAATTTACCTTTTTTTCCTTTTAAAATAAATAAAATAAATAATAAATAATAATAGCAAGGAGACTAGTGATGTGGAAAAAACTAGTGAGGAAGAATTTTATATATACATAAAATCAAGCTACAATTTTGAATGAAGTCGGAAGCCTAATCGTACCTTGTTATGCCCAAAACTTGAGAGACAATATACATTTAAGGTCAAATTAAATGATTATTAGACGAATCTGCATAAAAATTAAGTCGAGGGACATAATTAGAATTTTAATAGGTCAATTTGATTTAATCATTAGCTGAATTTATGGCTTAATTATATTTAATAATTAGAATTTTAATAGGTCAATTTGATTTAATCATTAGCTGAATTTATGGCTTAATTATATTTAAGAATTAATTTGAGTCCAATTAAAGGATTTAATTAGGTGCAAGGACTTAATTATACTTTAAATTGGTCAAATTAATTTTATTAGGGACTTAATTGGTGAAACATTAAGTTTTGGAGCTCAATTTGGGCTTAATTGAGAAAATTAGAATTTTAAATTACCAAATTTATTTTTTACAAAGTCAGTTGGTTCAAATCATGGGTAAAATCACAAGAAAATCAAAGTTTTTGAGTCAACTAAATGCTAAATTGAAGAAATTCACGGCTAATGATCATTTTGAAAAAGATGCCAAACTCTAAGGATCTATTTGATTGAAATCAAGAGTGAAATTGAAGAAATTTAAAAGTTTAATAGTCAATTAAGGGTCGATCTGCATAAATCTGAAGACACTAGAATTTGGGCTAATATTGAAGTTCGGTAGGGACAAAATTACATAAAATAAAAAGTTCGGGGTCAATCAGGGGTGCTATTAAAAGAAATTAAAAGCCAAAAGGACCAAATTGAACTTTGTTCAAATCCCTAAATTAAAACCTTAAAAGCCAAAATGACAAAGTTTCATTTAAATGAAACAACACATTTTCACCAAAACGATGCTAGTTTTTACCCAAACATTAAAAAGAAAGACAGACTAGACAACGTGTTGTCTAATACTATTCAACTTCTTCATTAGTTTTTCACTTGGAAACTGATCGGGTGGCCACATTTTCAGATCATTTAATGCTTCATCTCTCAACCAAATCAGACAAACCATACACTAACATAATGGCTTGACACTTGACCATACACTGATATGGTACTTTCTAGCCGATTGACACTATAATGTCCTTAGCGCTACCCCAGAGAGGCCAACTTAAACATCATTCAGTTGCCAGAATTTGACATTTCATGATGACAACTTTAAATCAACGGTTGAGATCCTTTCAGTTCGAATCACGGGCTAATATTTGGCACTAGTAAAGACAAAATCTTCATCTTTCACCTTTATAAATAGAGGTGGATTCCATGCCATGAGAAAGTAGAAATCAGGGTCTAAAGTTAACAAAAAATCATCCTCCCCCAATTTTTTTTTCTAGTTGCTAGCTTTTCTCTTGCCTCTTCCACTGCCATAACTTTGGCTTCTTCAACCACCACAATCTTCCCTACGTCGTGATTGATGACGACCCAACATCTTTGCAAACCCATCTCCTCACTAGTGATAGAGACAACCACTGCAAGCTTCCCTCTTTCCACCATAAACTTCCTCTTCTTCCTGTACCACAACAACCCAGCCACCAACATCTCCAGTCTCTGTCGTAAGCCACCAACACTTCCACAGTCCTCACGCTAGACCAGTGATGGCAACCGCAACCCCTGCGCCAGGTGAGCTTTTCCTTCTCCTTCCCCCTTTGTTTTTCTTATTTTTCTGCACGTAAACATGCAGAAAATGAGTTATAATTCACGTTTTGCTGTTTACAATGCAGCTTAGTCGTTGAGCTGAGCCAATGACAAAATTATATGTTAGATGGCAAAGTAATAATTATAATATTATAAAAGCTTTTTAATCATTAATTAGAATATAATGATAATTTTGTCAATAATTTAATATTTTTTATTGATATTTTTTGATGTATCTAAGGATATAAAGTGTTATTAACTTATAAATTTTAGGATGTAAACTATAATTTTTTTAAAAAAAAAATAGAGGTAAAAAAAAGAACTAAACTACAAGATAATCAATGTGATTTTCTCTAAGATAAAAAAAAAATGCTCCTTAAAATATGTTGTCTTTTTTTTTTTTTTGATAGACTTAAGATATGTTTTCTTAATTAAGGTAAAAAAAAAAAACATAGGCCAATGTACCATAAAGATAAAAAAAAAATCAATAAGATGTAATACTATATATATTTATTTTGCGATGGGTCACCAAAAATATGTTGCTGACGAACTTTATTTAAGGTAGTTGAATATTTTCTAATCAATCTATCAATTGTGTCAAATATACTACATTAATTAAGCATCTCTATGAAACAACCCTAGCCCTCCATTTCATATAGATTTTGCTTTCTTCATTTTCCTATGGAGACAGTATTTGATTGATTTTTTCTTGGACAAACACAGTATATGATCACACCGAGTTATTTCAATGGAAAAGAAAAATGCGTTTGCCCCTAAAATTCACCATGGCCATGCTCCGGTAACTATATGTGTTGTGCTGTAAAGGTTTTTTTTTGTGATCTCTTCCTTTTGTTTTCTCTGATAAGGTTTATTTTTTGCTTGCAGAGGTTTTATTTGAAAGTGAATATTCAGTGTTGTTCAGCCTGTCCTAGGAGGGCGAAGGAAAAGCTGGAGAAATTCTCTGGTTCTCTTTTGCACCCATTTCATTCCATATATTTCTTTTAGTAAAGAAACATGCTTTATTTCAATAAATATGAATGTAATATCTCTAGTATCAATAGCATGCTTGATGTTTTTATGGGCCATCATGGTCTCAGATAGTCTCATCAGCTTAGCCAAATGTATTTTTTTGCAAGTAAATAAGCAACTGGGTTTCCATTTTTTTACTAGTTCCTAGTAAAACTCATTGTTGTTTCTTCTTTTTATTTTGTTTTCCATTTGCCAGGAGTGCTTGCAATCACCATTGATACAGAAGAAGGTTTGGTAGCTGTTACAGGCACAGTAGACCCTCAAATAGTTATACAGAAATTTGCAAGGTGGGGCAAAAAAGCAGTGCTTTGCTCCCCTGAAAAGGACCCTGTCAAAGGAGACTCATCAGACTGTTCTTGCTGTGACGATGACTCCGATTCTGAATGCGACTGTGATCGAAATTACGATGAAAAGGTATCTAAAAGCCAGAATATTGGTACTAGTGGGGCCAAACCTCCAATTGTTTCTAGCACCAAAAAGAGAAAGAAACTTTGCTGGCTTTTGGGTTTGTTTAGTAAATTGCAGGATGCTGCTAAACCCAAATTGCCTCATGGTGCTCCTCCAGTTTTCAGGCCCAACAACACGCAGGCTCCTGGCAATGTGTTTTCTCTAGGAATGTCTACTATGCCTTACGGAGGTTCAAGACCACAGTTCCCACCATGTTGGGAGAGGCCACAGTATGGAAGTCAAATTCATGGACCAACTGTGTACGGAAGTCCAGCTATGCTACCATATCCACATTATATTCAGCCAACGTATCCACCACCACCAGTACTTCAGCCACCTGGTTTTTTTCAATCAAGACCTCCACCACAGTATAGGCCCATGATCCATTATTCCAGATATGAAGACAACCATGTTTAATTGGTCTACCGCTTGAGACAGCCTTGTTTCTTGTTTATGACCAAATTAGGACTACGAGCTTGGTAACAATGATATGTTTTGATTCCATTCTCCCTATTTGTTCAAAACTTTCTTCTTTTCATCTTGTTCATGCATGAATGTTATTATAATTAGTGTTTCTTGGTTAATATGGTGTAGGGTATTTTTTAATTAAAAAATATATTAAAATAGTTTTTTCAGATTTTTTTTAATATTTTACTTTAAAATGTTAAAATCATCGTAAATAACTATTGAAATTTACATTAATTTAATATTTTCCGGTAAAAACTAATTTGAAAAGTACTTTAAAAAAAAGTTATTGCAATGTCCAACATACATTAGTGTATATTTGATATTATGATAATTTTTACCGTTGTGATTTAAAAAAACAAATTAATTTTTTTTTATATAAATATAGCTTTTCTATAATCAAAATCCAAAATAATTTTTTTAGTAGAAATGATGCAAACCAAATTCCTTTAAGCCAATAATTGGGGCAAAAAGTAACCCCAACCACAAAAACAAAACGATGCTAAAACGGTATTTTACTTGTAAACACATCAAGACTAAACAGACCTCGTGGCAAACTTAAGTTTTTCAACTTAGCTAGAACTATTAATGGAGATTTCCAGTAATATAACAATAAAACTGTGAGAGATGCGTGCCTTGACTTAGCCATAGTTTTCTGCCAGTAATAGTCCAAAAGAAGATCATATACAATGAATGCTAGAAAGCTGTTTATTCAAGGCTTGGCTCTTGAACTCAGCTGCTCTTCATGCGGACATCATCATGTATGCGAAGAAACTAGCAAGACGACGGCTAATACATAGCTGTATAATTTGTTAATTCTTACGCATGGAAACAATTCGTGAAACAAATTAAATTTGTTTTGTTCCTCCGGGATCCTATCAACCAATTACAGACAGTCATTAACTACCTGCTCATTTGTTTTTCTCAAGAAAGAAATAAAGAGCTACAAGTTTCTCTTGCGCCTTAACGTTGAAATTCCAAGTTTTTGCTTGCACTAAAAACAGTGCATGACCTGGTCTAAAGAACAAGCTTCTGGGTTTTGTTTTTATTTTGAGAAGAAGCAATTCCTTTTCTGCACTTTCTTGAATTTTTTAGTGGTGGGATATACTGATATATTCCAGGGCTTCTTTGTCTGCACAAATTCCTCGCTCCTAAGTTTGGCTGTGAGTTCAGGACTAAGCTTCAGTGATCAGGATTAGGCTCAAGTAGGCCTGCATGCCTAGCCACTGTCAATGAGCTAAACTCTGCTAATGCATTCAAGACTTGAAAGTAAACAAAGCTGTACACGGCCAGATTGCAAAGACAGAAGCTATAATTTTTTGAAGGGTTGGATGATTTATTTCACTAAATATACGGAATTAAATTATTTAAAAAAAAAATAGAAAATTTTAAATTATAACCCTGTACAAGTTTTTCCCCAATTTGGGCCCCAAAAAATAAAATCTAGCTTCCTCACTGCTCACGGGGGCACAAAGGGCCATTGATCCTGGCTAGTTATTGTATTAGCCTAACTGCAATCTAGCTAGAAACTTTTGCATGGATGTGTAGCTGATCTTAAAGTTCTTTCAGGGCCACTGACATGAACTAAAGCCTGAACGTTTCTGGTTTGACTCTCTCTATGCACAGAAAAACTAAAAAAAAGAAGAAATTATTGTACATAACAGCCTTGTATATACCATGATTTAAAGGTTCAAGTAAAAGGGGATATACGCATAGATATTTCATCCTGGATTTATTAAATAATTTAGTTGTTGACAGATACAAGAGAAAGCTTTGTCAGCCAGATTGGACAAACACTCTTGTTCATTTACATTGTTAATGGAAATGTTTCCATGCCATGAGGCAAGTTTTTGATTGGCTAGATAGGAATGAGTGGGTGGAGCGTGATTCAAAATTGGCTTTATGTAATCTGTGATGGTTAAGCGGTGATGTTCAAGTATCGAGGTTGAAATCATATTTTTTAAGAATTAAAAAAAAAATAATTGTTTAAAAATATATTTTTAATATTTTTAAATAATTATTTTAATGTGTTAATATGAAAAATAATTTTTTAAAAATAAAAAATATAATTTTTATATATTTCTGAACGAAGAACATTTTAAATTATAATTTCTATCGTATTTTCCCACACCCCTTAAATGAAAAGGTTGTCTTACTTTAATTGTGAATATTCAAATTTTAAGTGCTTGGGTTGGTTTTGTGGTTAAAAAGGTTAATTTTTTTTTTAAATTCAGTATTTAAAAAATATATATATTTTTTTAAAATACATCAGATCAATGTAAATGTAAGTTTTTAAAATCATTTATAAAAATAATAATTTATTATAGTAAAATAGTGAACCAAAAATAGTTGTATTGTTATATATATAAAAGAAGATGCCGCCTAAGAGCAAAAGGGGTTAGGCCTAGGGACAAGCACTTCATTCCTTTGGCAAATCCAAGGCCTAGGCGGCGCCACCGACGACAACCTTGCCCGTGTCTCCTTTTTTGTCCTCTTTTCCCCCCTCCTTCCTCCTCTCCATCCACCCCATTTTCTTTTTTTTTTTTAATTCCTTTGGTTTTTGCCCGCCATTGTATATACTTAATCACATACTTCGCTCTTTGTAAAATCAATGGGACTTTGATTTTGTAAATTAGCAAAACTACCCCACCAATCCTAGCCACGATCCGCTCTAGCTTAGTATTGATTTTTCTTATAAGAAGAAGAGTCACTCCTTGATTTCGTTATTTATAATTAATTTCAGTGAAATGGGATTTTTTTTTATAATCGAATGATTTATGCTCTAACCCATTAAGATTGTATTAAGAGAGTTAATTAAACTTGCCATGTTAGAATATGTCGTCTAGTAAGACCGACTATAATACTCAATAGAAGCCTTAATGTCACAGTACTCATATAGTAAAAAGGATAAAGTTTTGTCTTGCAAAATCATAAAATAACATTTTGTTTTAATTATTATTTCTTGTAAATGTGTTGATGATGTGTGTGTGTAATGTCTAAGCCCTCCTCGCTAGTCTATAGTATAAAGAGACAAATGTAATTCTTTTTGTCACAATGCATATGGTAAAGTCCTTTTCAGAATATTGCATTGTTGAGGTCCTTGTCCGAATTGCCATTTTCAGTGGGCCCATATCCCTCCTTTTCTTTTCCAAAAAACAAAAATTAAAAAAAAAAAAAGAAGGGAAAATCGTGCCTCTCTTCATTATATATTATCACATATCTCCAATCAAGTATTGACTCCTCATTGTGCTTTCCAATTTAAGCTGTTACAGAATGAGAAAGGGTCCAATTATTCCAAACTCTCTTGTTGAGCTGGGCCGGCCCAAGAAAGTGGGGCCCCGCCGTGAAAATGTCATTTAGTGCAAGCACAAGCATTCCGCAGGGAGATGACAAATCAAGTCCCTAGAGAAAACTGCTAGGCTTTGGTTGATTACAGAGAGAGCTTTGTTAGGGGTGATAAAATTGGTGTCTTGAATCACTAACCTCCAACCACACGGCGTTGGATTAGCGTTTTGTCTCTGCCTCTCTTTCCCTTTCCGATACATACTGGACAAAGAGACAAACGCCAAATTCTGTCCAAATAAAAAGAGAAAAAACAGCCCACCTAGCTTTTCCCCTATAGCAACTCAAAGGGCTAGCTCTAGCTTCGTGTGAGAGAGCAGCATTGGAGAAACACCAAAAACCTCACTTTCGTTTTTTGTTTGAGCGAGGAATTGAGTGAAGTGTAGAGAGAAAAGATGATTAATGCTCTCTGTGGAAGCATGGGGTCTCTCAAGAGCGAGAACTCATGCAACAAGTTGCAACCAACTTCTCCTAATGAGTCATCGTCAGTCACTGAATCTAAAAACACTACCCAGTCTTTTGAATTTGAACAAAATAGCCTAACCCCAACAAGCCTAAACTTACCTGCAGTCAAATTTGAGTTGGATGGAGATGTTGAAGTCCAGTCACCTGATAGTTCCATGTGGGAGAGCTTTTTCACTGATAATTTTGACTCTGACTTCATGATCTCATCTCCAGTGAGGAACTTGCCATCGCCACAAACGTCAAGCTACAATCACAATTATGCTCATGCAATGCAAGGGCAGAGTCTTTCAGGCTGCTCTCCTCCTAGATATTTATCTCAGCTTGGAGCTGCTTTTAGTAGTATCCACAAAGGGAAGGGACAGAGTCCACTCCATAGAATGTGTAACTCTCCAAATAATCAATTCATGCAAGTTGAGAGCCTTTCTTTACCAGGTATTGAGGACTTCTTGGATGATTTTCAAAGAGATGGGTACGGAGAAGGATACCAACAACCACCTAAGATGTCAGGCAGCAGTGGAAGTTCAACACAGTTGTTTGATATGTCAACCATAGTTCCTGCAATGTTGGATTGCTTGACTATACAGAACCCCTCAAGGTTTTGTACTGGATCGGTGAGTGAAACATCATCAGGTTCACCAATGACACAGGAGAGCGATATTTTTCAGATGGGTTCTGTTGGAATTGCACCATCATCACAGCAACTATTACAGGAAAACCAGCAGCAGCCGCAGCCGCTGCCACAAAAAACAACACAACCACAGCCTCCACCAACAACCCAATCCCTGCAACAGCAACCACAGAGTCTTAACCATACCTTGATGGTATCTCTTCCTATTGGCTCTGAGCAGGTAATCTCACCCCCCCCCCCCCCCCAATCATCCAAAAATAATAGTAGAAAAGGATATCATTGCTTAACATGACAAGACAACAAATTGGATCTTCAAGAATCTATTTCACTTTTAAGTGAAAGGAGACAAAGGTAAAAACTGGAGGGTGAATATGAACGACAAAACTAAAGACGTTTTGTCTTGAACTACTTGAAGAACTATTGTAATTGGTTAGGGAATTATTGTACTATCTATTAATATTCAATGACTAGGAATTATATAAGCACATTTTCCTTCATTACACAATACAAATCTTAAGGTCATATATTTATTTTTTGCAGGAACAAGATAGTGGCCTCCAACTACTGAACCTCCTCCTTGCTTGTGCTGAGGCGGTATCCAATGAAGACTACATGCTAGCTAGAAGATATCTCCACCACCTGAATAGAGTCGTCAGCCCCCTTGGTGACTCCATGCAAAGAGTTGCGTCCTGTTTCACTGAGGCCCTAAGTGCTAGGCTGGCTGCAACCCTTACAACTAAACCTAGTACCTCCTCTTCAAAAGCCTTCTCTCCTTTCCCTCCAAACTCCATGGAGATTCTCAAAATTTACCAAATACTTTACCAAGCTTGCCCTTACGTAAAGTTTGCTCATTTCACTGCTAATCAAGCAATTTTTGAGGCCTTTGAAACTGAAGAACGTGTTCATGTTATTGACCTAGACATTCTTCAAGGCTATCAATGGCCAGCTTTCATGCAAGCCCTAGCTGCTAGACCTGGTGGCGCTCCATTCCTCCGAATAACTGGAGTTGGATCCTCTATGGAGAATGTTAGAGAGACCGGTCGGTGCTTGACAGAACTAGCTCATTCTCTTCATGTTCCATTTGAGTACCACCCAGTTGCTGAAGAACTTGTAGACCTTAAACCACACATGTTCAATAGAAGGGTTGGTGAGGCTCTTGCTGTTAACTCTGTTAACCGGCTCCACCGTGTCCCCGGGAATTGCCTGGGGAACCTATTAGCAATGATCCGTGACCAAGCGCCAAACATAGTAACAGTAGTTGAGCAAGAAGCAAGCCATAACGGACCATACTTCTTAGGTAGGTTCCTGGAGGCACTGCACTATTATTCAGCTATTTTTGACTCTTTGGATGCAACTTTTCCGCCAGATTCTTCACAAAGGGCAAAAGTGGAGCAGTACATATTTGCTCCAGAGATAAGGAACATAGTGGCATGTGAGGGAGCAGAGAGGTTTGAGAGACATGAGAGGCTTGAGAAATGGAGGAAGCTAATGGAAGGGAAAGGGTTTAAGGGGGTGCCATTGAGTGCAAATGCAGTGACTCAGTCCAAGATCTTATTGGGCTTGTATTCCTGTGATGGGTACAGGTTGACAGAGGACAAAGGCTGCTTGCTCTTGGGGTGGCAAGATAGAGCCATACTTGCTGCTTCTGCATGGAGATGCTGATCTTAATCAATCTTCTTTCCTTTTCACGTACGTGTATGTGCAAGCTCCTGTTATCCAGAGACTTTTTATATGTATTGTTTGTCTAAAGTAAATCCATACATGAAAAACAAGGTAGATGCCAAAGAATCAACTAAGGCCAAAAAAAGGGATAAGAGGAATGATCAATGATGTGTGTACTCTGTTTGTTTTATAGGGAAAAAGATCTTCTTTTTTTCTTTTTTCTTTTTTCTTTTTTCTTTTTTTTTTATTCGCTAGGATTAGGTCAAACACCATTTAATTCATTTATCTACTATTTCCTGTTTGAATAATGAGAAGATAATTGTTTTTATTGGATACAGCATCTGGACTCCAGAATATCATTCCCGCCCTAGATGGTGTGCCCATTGGACTATGCACACCTTCTCGAGATTGATGGGGAGATGAGGACGAATCCACTCCTTTCTTTAACAGATTTTATGTGGAAGCGAACGCTGACATGCATCCATCAGGCACCGCTGCTTAATTAAGATTGTGATGCCATCAACTTTGTATTTTAATGTCATTAATGCCATGATTATAACAAAAGTTATGGGGCACACAATCATTTCTCCCGTACATAATGACAATCAGCCAAACCCTTCTCTCTACCCCCACATGAGCTCTTCCTACAAGGTTGATTTCCATTCCCTTGTAAATGTGATTTGGTTATTTGTTTGAAGTATTTTTTTTATTAAAATAATATTTTTATTATTTTTTTAACATAAAAAAACATTAAAAAATAATTTAAAATAAAAAATATATATATATTCCAATTTTTTCCAATACAATTTTAAAAAACAAAAACAAACATATCTTCAACTAATAAGAAAACACGAGCTCTGCCCAAGCTTGATATTGCCTGGTCAGAAAATGCGCGTCTGATTCCTTACATGTGTTCACAAGCTGCGAGAGCAGAATTGAATGGTCTCACAAATAACAGCACATCGGAATTCAACCAGTGGCCAATTCAAGTCGTTCTACTTAATATAAGATTTCAGAGAAGATCAAACCCGTAAGCCTTGTATAAAATAAATATAAAATGAGAGTGCAGGCTTGCAGCTATAAAAATACATAAACACCCATTTATAGTGTAAATACATCACCAGCACACTGTTACACGGGGATGCCCTCAAACCAACATGTAGAGTGAGATGAGGGATGGCATCATTTTACAAGTTATTGTCTTCCCAGTAACTGATTTCCATCGCCATGAGATCCTAGGAACTTCAAGGCGACCTCACAAGCTTAAACCTTCAAGGAGCCCGACTCCCTTATAATATGGAACATGAACAGAAATTTTTTCTTGGGGCATCGTCTACCTTCTTCTCTGTTCAGACAAGCAAACAAAATAAGTTTGAACTTGTATAAAGCACATTGGAGGAGAGAGAAGGAAAAAAAAACTCTACCTACAGCTGTATCCTATTACAGATCGGAGTTTTCATCTGAATGAAAATCAAGATTTGATAACATCTTTTCATGACAATTTTAGCTGAATACTGTCTCAGAAGATGTTCTCAGAGGTGTTGTTCCTCAGAAGACATGAATATGTGTCTTCAACATAACAATATGGAAGCACACAAGAGTAGCAATTCGGAACAAAATTTTTACCGTGCATAAAGGCAACATATATTCATGTATTAAATACTAAAACTACCTGCTTTTGCTTTGGCTAAAGATGGCTGGACAACAACATGCATGGTAATGACCCCTTTTGGGAGGTCCCCAAAAGGAACCCTACACTGGCCAACGGTCTTGTTGTTTTCCAAGATTTTCCCGGCATTTATCAGTTTGACATCATTTGCTGCCTTCGGTGCAATTTTTTTATCTAAGACAAGTCAAAAGTTTTAGATCTGTAGTTAGAAAACAGAGATTAAGAACAATGTATCTCTTACTTGACAAAGTAGAATAAGTTAAATGCCAAAGAAAAAATGAATACTACTTGGTTCAAAGAAACCATATCATCCTAGTAAAAGGAAGAGGTTAACATTTTATTTAAAGGGGATATCCAATTTCTACAGAGCCTAAAAAATGAGGGGGGTGGGGGGTTTATAATTGTAACCACCATGAACTTGATCTTTAAGCATGTTTATCATCCACGCTTACAATTGAAAAGTCTACTCACCAATCAAATGGCAACATGAAAGATGCTTAGTGTATGGGTTTTCTGTCCAAAAGCACCTAACTAAAGGCAAGTATTACACTCAATGCAAAGCAAAGACAGAACCAAGTCAGACCTAGAATTGTGCTAACTATAGCAAAGAATGAAATGCTTCAGAGCACACAAGATTCCAATAATATATTCTATCCTCCCTAAAAACGTATGTTAATATAAAATAATAATAAGATATCAAAGCATAACTTTTCAAATCACTCATCATACCATCGTATCCTTATGAGAACGTTATTCTTCCTCTAAGGAGGGTAATTTTGGCAGAAATTAAAAATAAAAATAAAAATGAGTTACTTTTGAAATTATATTTTTTTTGTAGAACAGACTCTAATAAGGACACTGCCACACTGGAGGGCACAAGACACATCAAGGGAGAACATGAACTTGGTGCCAACTCAAGGTCATCATATTACATTTGTAAATCAGAAGATGCACATGAGGCACTCTATAGAACTTAAAGGCAGTTGACTGTAGCTGAAAGTCAAATTATATTTATCCACAAGTATGACACATGCACCCAATTTTGGTGTGTATAGAATTTCCCTGGGCATATCAAAATTTGGCAAACCAGCTCTAAGAGTAATTTATTCCATGCATGATATTTGCATTGGAGGATGATAATGAATTGTCCTCATCAATAATCAAGTCAGAAGTGCCACAGTTTCCTTTTTCTAATATGATTTGATTTGAAGAGATTAGAAAAATATTTGCAATTGGGTAACAAGCTTACTTCAAGAAAATATCAAAGAGGCTTAAACCCTGTCCTCACTAAGCGGTACCTTCAATATTAACAGTCGACATAAATCGATATAAAGAGTAGGGGAAGTTACGCATGCAAAGAAGAGCAGAAAAGAAAGAACCAATGCCTCTATACTTACATGGGATCCAATTATAATGGTCTAGTCAGAAAAGCACGGTGCAAGAAGAGGATTGGTAACAGCATAGTAAAACTTTGACGAAAGAGATGATCCAATATCATTGACATGATATTTCTAAGAGCATGATTATTGAATTCTCACTCAATGCTTGAGAAAAAGAGTCCTTTGCTTGGTGAGAAGAAGCGAGAAAATCTATTTCATAACTTGCATCAAAGTGAAGGTAGAAATAGCAAAGGATGCCAATCAAGAGTGGGACCTAAGGACATACAACCTTGTTTGTATACATGGTATGTATCTGATGTCCATCCACTAAATAACCACATAAGATTTTGCTCCATAGCTTTTAACAATGACCACATGTTACATATCAAGACAGCCTATATGTAACTGTTCCCCTGCCCCAATCAACCAAGATAAAATCAAGTAAACACAGCACCTATATATTGCCTAGAGAATGACTGGCGAACAATATTGTCTTGGTTTCCCATGCAAAAGAACAAAAAATCATATAGCACAATAACAATAAACAGTAGAAAATTAAGACAACATGTGTTGTCTAAAAGGATATTATCAGGGAAAAATTAACAAAATAAAAAGGTGCAAGTTCAAAATTAATTTCACAAAAGAAAATGCTACTCATTTGGGTCTCTACATCCAAAGCATCCTCGATCAACAGATGCTACATTTCAAACTAACAAGAATATACCAATGGGAACAGGCATATCTCATCAATATCTTAGTTGCCAGTGATAATTTCAGAAAAAACATAGCTAACTACCCATCCAGCCACAAAATAAATAAATCACCATACCAGAATACAACGCACTCATCAAAAACATCCTCGATCAACAGAAGCTACATTTTAAACTAACAAGAAAATACCAATGAGACCAGGCATATCTCATCGATATCTTAGTTGCCAGATATCTCATCGATATCTTAGTTGCCAGTGATAATTTCAGAAAAACATAGCTAACTACCCATCCAACCACAAAATAAATAAATCACCATTCCAAAAATACAATGCCCTCATCAAAGTGGAACCAGTTTGGTTCGCTTGCTAGATAAGCTATCCAATTTGCGAAATTAAACAACCATATAGCATAGCAAGGAATTGTTTCAACCCTTAGTAACCGAGGACTAAGCATATTACTGCAAAATGAATTAATTATTTCATCATTAGCAACGGAAATCACTGTAGCCTAAATTCTTCACACCAACTGTTCAAGCCATAATAACCAACCAGGCATATAAATATATATATATATATAAAGAAAGAAAGAAATTGAGCAGAGTAAACAGACCTTTAGGCCAGTCGGCGACGATTCTTTCTTTGAGCATAGCAACAGTGGATGCAGGTGAATACCTAAAAGGACCGATATCGGATCCATCATACAATCTAAACTTGAGCTCAACTAACTCCTCTTCTTCTGGCATTTCCACCACTTACCAGAACTCACCCTTCCCAATTTTCAATCACCAATCCTCTCCTTCTCTCCTCTCTCCCTACCTTCCTACACTATAATAATCCATCAACTAGATATTAACCAAAATCAACAATTATTTAAAATTAACAAATTAAAATACTCACCTGGAGGAGGACAAACAAGCAAATTCTTACTAGGGTTTATGAGCGCAAGCTGCGGGAGAAATTGATTGATATATAGAGATTATTAGGCCACAAATCTGAGTAGTCAAAATTGATTAATTAAGGAGTAGCTGCTCTCTCTTTTTTTTAATTTTCTTTTTTCTTCTTTCGTAAGGCCGATCGAGACTGCAGAGGGAGATTCTGAGTTGAGTTCGAAATTTAATGTCAGTGAAATTTTATTTATTTATTTATTGTTTTTTTTTTTTTGGGGGGGGGGGGGGGGGGCTTGTAAGAAAAGCTGAGTTCCGATCTCCTGTATCAAGTTTCTTTTTTCTCAACGTTCAGGGTGCTTATTTTACGTGGAGATTGTTTATTGGTAGTGTGAAAGAGTGAGAGTAGGCTTGGGTGTGTGTTATAATAGTACCTGAGGAATAACATGTTACCCTATTATTATTTTTCTTTTTTAAAACAATTTTTAAGTAAGTTATTTGCAAAATAATTTTTTTATATTATAATAACGAATATAAATGATAACGTTGGAATAAATAGATATATATTGAAAATTAACCAAAATAAATAGTGATTCAAAAACATTGTTTATTTATATTTATAGGTATTCTACATTGTAAAAGTATAATGATAATTTTGCTCTTTTCACCATGAATTATTGAATTGATTATTAAGATTATTGATATCTTTTCATAAGACTTATTAGCTATTGTTAAATTAATCAAGAACAAATAAGATATTTTGTATTTTTAAGCATAATAAAATAACCAGAATACTCTTTAGAACAATATAAACTAGCATACACGAGCTTTTTAGTATTTTTTTTCACATTGTTTTTTTCATCATTAGGTTAGCTAAAGGATAATTGATATTTTAATAAATATAATTATTATTAAAATACAAAAAGTAGCTGGCACATGTCATACTAGTGCCAGAATGTTAGAGGCGTGCGCATCTTTAATGCGGCGCATAGGACATCTTTCAAAGGCCAAACACCAGCTTCCGCTGAGTCATTAAAAACGTTGTGGTGTCTTCTTCTTTTTGGGATGATGTGTGATGGTGTTAGGGTGACAGTGCGATGCTGATGACCTGTTTTTTCTTCTTCTCGCACTTTTTTCTTTCCTCTTAAAAATTGAATTGGCCATGCAAAATTTTTAAATTGTCCTTGGATTTATTGAGATATCAAATTCGGTCTTTATTCTTTTTATTTTTTATTTTTGTTCTTCACTCTTTTGTAAAACTTTAATTTGTTTTCAATTTCATCATTCAATCACAATTTGTGATATGATATTTTTTCAAATTTAGTCCTTATTTTTTTATTCTTTATGTTAAATTAACCTTTTTTCTTTTATGTCTCACCCTTTAATAAGATATTTGTTTTTATTTTTTTTTTCAATTTTAATCTTATTCTTTTGATTGTTTATTTTTTTGTTTGAATCCTTCTATTAATTGATTTTTCTTTTCAAATTTACTCTTCAATCAAAAATAAATGTTTGTTTATAACCTGGTTCTTTAGGCTTCTCTAGTGCTTTAGGTTTCGGAACCTTAATCTCAATGCCCTTGATCATAACTTCCCCTCCTTTACATATTAACTTTTTCTTTGATATTTTCAAGACTGTAACATACCACAATGGTGGTCATTGTGCCTGCCCTTTTGTCATATACTAGATTGACTATCTGCACTTTGTTGCAGGCAATTTTAGGCTGCATGTAGATTATATACATACCAACAGTTTTATCTCTTACTATATTTGTCTAAAAAAAATATGTCATGTAAGCTTACTTAAAAGAATAGCAAATAGAACTGAAAGCCTAACTCATTTTATTAACATTTTAATAAACATAAACATTGTCATTGATGGATTAACAAGCAAACCATGCAAAACCATTATTATCATAGATCAATTTCTCGTTCTACCTTGCTTGCCTAAGTGTCTAAACATCAATTTGTTCTTCAATTCCTTTCTTTTCTCTTGCTTGGCCATCATTCTTTGTTGTATATTTAGTTGGGCTTTAGATTGTTGTTGAAGTATTAATTAGTTGTTAGTGTTGGATTCTTGACATATTTGTTTATTTTTGGCTTAATTGTTGTGTTAAGGATAATTGACAACATTTTTTAAGAATAATTTTGCTATGCAAGTTGTTTGCTTGTTAAAGTTGTTTGTTGCTGGTGATTTCATTATTGCTCTATTTCAATGTTATTGAAGTTTGTCCCAAAAACAATTAAATCCAGTAGCTTTTATATTTCGTTATGTTCTCTATTCTTTCATTGTTTAGTGCATGTGTAGTTTCATGTGATAAGTTTATCTTGCTAAATGACTTTTAAAATATTTTGTTTGCATGTTTTTTGTGTTTTGGTTCTGCTTAATCTTTTCGGCTTTCTCTTGGAGTTGGTTTGGATGTGTCTTCTTTATTTTTATGCAGCATAATATTTTTTTTTTGGATTTTTTTCTTTGGATGTTTAAATTCTTCTTGGTTTAATGTCTTTTGAGGTATGATTAGTGTCATAACCTAATTTTTTACCATTCTATTTTTATTATTATTATTTTATTTACTGAAAAGGATATAAAAAATGATGATGAAAAAAAATAATAATGATGAAAAGCAAGTAAAAGGAAATAAATGAAGAATGAGTTAAAATTTAGGTTAAAGGCAACATGATTGGAAGTTTTGGGGTTTAATTAAACTTTGGAATTAATCTAATTAATCCAATCAAGGGTTTAATTGGAGAATTGATAAGTTTTGAGACTTAATTGAGCTTGGAATTAATTTAATTAATCCAATTAAGGGTTTAATTGGAGAATTGATAAGTTTTGAGACTTAATTAAGCTTCGAATTAATTTAATTAATCCAATCAGGGGCTTAATTGGAGAATCGATAAGTTTTAGACTTAATTAAACTTTGGATTTAATTAAATTAATAAAATTAGGGACTTAATTGAAGAAAAAGCAAAGTTTGGGGTTAATTGGGGGCACGATTGCAAAACAGATTAAAGTCCGAGGATTAGTTTGTAAAAAGCACCGAAAAACAGGGGTCCAATTACAATTTATCCAGGGGCTTGATTACACGATTTCAGAACTTCAGTGACTAGATTGCAAATGGCCATTCCCATCACACAAACGACGTCGTTTCTAGAAATCAGCCGTCGCCTTCTTCGTCTCCTTCCACAGGAACGGTTTCTGCAGTAATGGCTTTGAAGCCGTTTCAATTGTAGAGATGCTTGGCATTCTCTGGTTATAAAGCCAGAGAAGATGAGAGAGCACCAGGGGGGAGAGGAAAAAAAAAGAGGAATCACAGGGGGGAAGGAACCACAGAACCGAGTGGGACTAAAAAGAAAAAAGAAAGAGCAGACTTTGGTTCCCCTGGTTTCTTCTCAAAGAAACAGAGGAGACGAACGAACAGGGAGGAAAAGGGCAGAACCGAGGGGACTAGAAGGGGGGAGAGACAAAAAAAAACAGGGGAAACTGAGAGAAGAGGAGACTTAGAACAGGAGAAAAAAAAAAGAGATCAGGAGAGCGACTGAGAACGGGGGGAAATACTGGGGGAAGACGAACAATAAAAAAACTCAGGGGAAGACAGGGGCAGGTTGAAGCAGAGGAAAGGGAAGGCAGAGTTCCTTCATAACTTCTGCAGCCGCAAATAACAAACGAACAGAAACATACCGGAGGGAGCACAGAAGATCAATAAAATACCAGAAGCACGGGAACAAACCATTCACAGAATAACAAGAACGAAGAAGAAAGAAGGAGAAAAGCGTTCAGCAGGCCAGTCTTCCTTACGTTTTCGTTTTCAAAGTTACCAGAGAGACAAGAAACCAAGACCAGGAGAGAAAGCAAAGGAGGACAGAAGGGAAGAACGGGGCGTTGCCTAACCAGTGCACCAATCACCCACAGCTTCGTCTTCGTCATCAAGCACCAGACCAGGTAAGTTCATCCTTTCCCATTCTGCAATTTAATTCATTAGACATGGTAGCTTTGAATTATAATTAACCCTTTTACTGCACCGCACGCGTCATGCGTGCTGTTGTTTTGTCCAGCCGGGCCACTGGTTTGGGCCAGTGGCCGGGCTGGGTCTAGCCCAGCCCATGTGGGCTGAGTTAGACCCGGCCAAAAAAATAAAAAATAAAAAAATAAAAAAAAACAGAAAAGTAAAAATGGTAGAAAAAATAAAAAAAATGTGTATGCATAAATAAAAATAATATAAATTTATTGATAAATTCACTGACGTCAGAGTCAGGAATACAAATACCGGTTTAAATTTATATTATTTTTATTCATTGTATTTTATTTTATTTAGCTAGAAAATAAAAAAAATATATGTGCATGCGTAAAAAATAATTTTTTCTTTTATGTGAATATTCACTAGCGCCAGAGTCAGGAATATTATAAGCAAGTTATCATAGCATAAACTAATAAATATTTAGCAATTTGAGACAAAACTAGCAATGCAGTCTGCCTCAGGTAGAACGTTTAATGGGTGATAATATCTTCCCTTTTACGTAACCAATCCCGAGCCATAGAATCTCTGATGACCAGTTAGGGTTCCTAGTGACCGTAATACTAGGTGACGACTCCTTAAACAAGATATTTTTCCCCTAAAAGAACAAGATTCCAGAAATTTGTTCTTTAACATAAAAGAATTAATTTTAGGGCCGCCACGATGTTGGGTGCGACAATTGGTTCATTTTTTTTTCAAACAAATTGAATAATTTTGTTGTTCCATTGGTCTTTACATGATAGGTTAGCTCTAATATTCTTATCATAGATGGGATGGCTTTAAACACTTTTTTTTCAATCTTTGCAATGTTGACAGTTGCTTATAGCTAGGATATGAGAGGTTGGGTTTTATATGTTTCCTCTGTCGAGTCTAGGAAATGGTGTTCTTATCATAGATAATTTCTTTATTTTACTTTGTATAAAATCTAAATGGCAAACAATCTCAACATATTAGGCTATATAAATGAAAGAAATAATCATGAGAAGAACAAATATAAATGCAAGTCATATTTTATACAAAACAAATATAAATACAAGGCTAGCCGAATGCCAGCTAACCTAAAACTAATTGGGCAATCATGAGGAGCCAAAAGGGCAAAAAGCTTATAAAAAAAATAAAAACTTGGCTAACCTGTAGATTAAAGGAGAAGCTCTACTTCCAAGCTTCAACGGTCAACAAACAAATACTAATAGTTTCTTGCAAATATGTTTTTTTTAAGATAATAAAATATCATATCAGAAAAATGAGCAAAAAAAAAATAAGGAGCTCATAAAAAAAATGAAGACTTGGCTAACCTGTAGATTGAAAGAGAAGCTCTTCTTTCCAAGCCTCAGCAAGCAACAAACCAATGATGTTGGTTTGCTGCTGAACTTATTTTTTTTTTTTAAAAGGTAAAAAAGCATGATATTAGACGAATGAGCAAGGACTAACAATAATTGTTAAGTAGAGCATAAACTAAAAAAACCTGTTAAAAGTTAACGAACAACAAGAACACCTAGCTAGAGAGTTGAAATGCAAGGAGACAAAAACAAGAAAAGAAGTGTATGAAAAAAGATTAGTCTTAGCTAACTGGAAGAGGAAAGGAGAAGCTTTGCACTACAACCCTCAATAGATAACCAATAAATGCTGACAAATTATTGCAACAACAAAAAAAGCAAATTAGCATTATAACATATGAATAAGTAAAGGCTAAAACTAGCAAACAAAATAGAAGATATTGTTGTGCCTGAAAATAAAAAAAAAACATAAGAAAAAACCAACAAGATTAAAGGTTCAAAATGCAGATAGAAAAATCAATTTCAAAGTAATCCCAAAATTGCAAAAAACATGGCAAAGAGGGTTCCCATCTTTTCTACAACAAAGGAAAAGGATAAAAAAAATATGTAAACCCCTCGCAAAATAATAACCCCTTAATTGCAATAACTCTTGGAAAAATACATTAGTGATCAATGTTAGAACCCAACACTCTTTTAAAAATTTTAAATTTTTTTAAATTTTAAATTAATTTTTTTAGTAATTTTAAATTATTTTAATATACTGATTTTAAAAATATTTTTTTAAAAAAAATAATTTAATATATTTTTAAATAAAAATAATTTTAAAAAAAATATATACCCAAGCTAAAGCTTTTCTCTTAAGGCCCATTTAATACTAAAATTTAGAAAAGAAGCACAAAAAAGTTTATATAATTTCCTGCAAGGGTTTCGATATAAACTCAAAGGACAAAGCCATGTCAGCAGACATCCAAATAAAAATGCATGGAAATACCACAAAACCCACATACCAATGACAATGAAACCACAGAACAAGTAAAACCCAATTGTAGTCAACTCCTAACAGAACAACAACAGGAAGAATAAAAAAAAACAAACTTGAAAGCTAACCAGAATATCATTCACCAACTGAATGTTAACCTATCATATAAACACCCAGCCTGTAACAGTGAGTGTGTATTTAATGCACTATGATGACATGTCCACTAACCCATATAACAAAAGAGCCATACCCTTGAAAAAGAAAGTCTAAAGACAATATATAAGTCTCAAATGAAAGAAGAGTCAAGCCACGAACAACAAACATCAACAAATTCTCCTCCCCATCTCTGATGCACCAAAGCCACATGTATAAGAAGACGACATGCCTAGAAGATAACAACACATGCATGGAAAAAAGATCATCAACCAAAATGATAAGGAAGCGAGTGAGAAGACAACAAATTGAGCACCTAAACCAAGAGAAAATTGAATCCATAATATACCCATACACACGCCATAGTGAAGCAAGAAATGAAAAGAAGATGAAGCCTAATTTTTAACTGAAAACAACGTTACATTGAAGCGTGTAAAAAGTAAAAGTTTTATTTTTTTTAATATGCATATAAGAGCCTCAAGCTAGTTTTTTTTTTTATAATGTTCAGGGCAATCCAGCTATCGAGTTCAACACACCAATTATTTTTTAGAGCCTCTGAAGCCAACAAGCCAGTTATTTCTTATAACATCCACGTGAGAGCCCAACATATAAATTATTCTTTAGAGCCTCAAGCCACCAACCCAACTATTTTTTATAATATGCATTTGAGAGTATACAATGTTCATCATTGAAAGAGCCCAGCACACCAATTATTTTTTAGAGCTCAACAGACCAATCACACATGAGATCCTAGCACGCCCATTATCTTTCCCAACATGCATTTCAGAATAAAAAATACTACAATTAACAGTCATGCACTTGAGAATACATAGTGCAGTTTTTTATACAATGCACAATATACAATGTTTCATCAATGAAAAAGCCTAACACATTAATTAATTTTTTTGAAAGAGCTTGACACACTAATTATTATTTTTTATTGTTTAGAGCCTTTCACACACCAATTACATGTGAGATCCTAGCACACTAATTATCTTTCCCAACATACAGTAGATAATAAACTCAAATAGTACACTCTATAGTGAAATTACACATAATTCACTAATGAGATGTAGTTTTTTTTTTAAATTTGGTTATGAATTTCTCTTATTCACAATCAACAAAAACAACTTAGCCACTTTTCTTTAAAAACAACTAAAACTAAGTTATAATACATGGAGAAAGAGGCATAGATGAAGGATTCTATACAATACTTTCTTGATTTGTTTGTGGCATTTCTCACATTCAAGCTCAACCTTGATCATCATTGTTGTGACTTTCTGCTATAGTAGTATATAAAAACAAGAACTTAATCATCAGCCTCATTTAAAAAAATAAATTAAAATGTGATTAAAATATCATTCTTTTATTTTTTTTGGATTGAGCTTTATAATTTTTCCAGATAAGATGTTTATGGTCTAATAATATGAGCTATGAGTTTGGAAAGTTAACGCTATTGATTTTTTTTATTTTTTTATCAAGTTATTTTGATTTCATGATCTTGATTGCGGGTTGACAGGTTAACATGAATTGACTTGACTTTTATTACCCGAGTTATAAGTTTGTTATGTTAATTTGAGTTGAGTCAAACCTTTTTTTGTCCTTATTTTACCCAATTTCATCCTTCAATGTGTAATGGGCTAAAAATTGAGCTACATTGTTTGCTCTCCTTTAGGAAAAAAAAATATTCTCATGTTATTGTAATTATTTTTAAAAATATTAGTTTATCTGTTATCATTGTCTATTTTTTTCTATCATTTAGTTAAAATAAAATCAACCTATTTGATCTAGTCAAGTCTATGATCCGAGTTCTAGATTTAATAGCACGGGTCTATAAATTGTCAAATCTATACAACATCCATTACTATTTAATAATTAATGAAATTAGTTTTCTCTGGACAAATATTAATATTAACTAATTTAGAAAAAAATCATTTGTAAATATTTGAATTATTTGTTAAGTAAAAGTGATTCAAATAAATATTGATTGTCAGGTTATTCATCAATATTCAGTAAATAAATATATACCTGCATTAAAAAAGAAAGTTGATTGCCTACAAATTTATCATTAGATTTCGGAAGGTGAAATAAACACAAAATATAAGTTCTCATGGTTTTATTAATCAATAATATATATACAGTAGTTATTTTTTTAATACAACAAATCTATCGTATATCATTTAAGAGAATTATATTTTATCATTTATGTATTATTATATGAAATTCTAAGAAATTTTTATTTGTAAAATATTTTTAATTATTATAATATTAATAGCCAATTGACGAAGCTAAATTTAAATGTGAACAAATTCACATAATGAATGATAAAGAAGAAGAAGACGAAGAAGGATGTACTGTAACTAGGCTAGGTCTGGTGTCCTTGTTGGATTCTGAAGAGGACGGTACTCTTCTATGGAAGTTTTTGAAAGCCCATTTTAACGGGCTAAAGAAAAATCCTTTTCCTTTCCCGTCGTTCCATTTCTCTCTTCTTAAATGAAATTACAAAGCTTTGATGACTGTGCATTTGATCTTTTGAGTGAAGAAGTGACAAGGGAATTAGTGAAAAATCAGTATCTTACTGCTAGCAAAATCAGCCATGGCGATACCTTAGGGACCGAAAGGCCATGACCTCCCCTAATCGATTCGTTAAATAGATACGATAAAGATGCTGGTTCTTCACAGGATCAGCACATATATTCACTCTTTCTGCCGCTTCTTCCTTTGCCTCTTCGATGTCCTAAGGGCTACTGGCTAGAGAGAATAGAAGGAGGTGGTGGTGCGGCGGGGCGGCGGGGGCTATAATCACTTATTAACATCCTTAAATATCATATTGCACTCAATCTGGTAAGGATTACCCGACCAGTATATTTTGCATCTATATATAGAGGATGTTTTCAGATTAATTAACAGGTTAATTCATCTCCATTTTTAAAGACCACCTTGTTATAATGGAAAAATAAATTAATAGGTTTTTCTTTTATAAATTTTGGATTTTTAGTTTTTACAATGGATAGCAGTGGCCGTACTTGGCTGGGCTAACCTAACCATTCAAGGGCTCTCCCAGGTCGAGATGTCAGGAGTACGGATGAGCATATCTCTCTCCCCCTTGAAAGATTCAGAAACACAAATGAAATTCTTACATTATCCAAGATTCGACCGACCACCCCAATGGTTCCTTCATTACGCCACCGTGTTTACCGCCCTGCCAGCAACCGTACACGGCGTCTAGGATTAGCCACGTCATTGCCAATCTCACACAGTGTCAAACCAAATTTATCTTCAGTGGACCCTAATTAAGTGTACGGAAATAAAAATCAGTTGGTGAAGATAGTTCTTCGGGCTCCATTTTTATACCCTTTTGTCACTCCCAACTTCCACTTCTATTGTGTGCCCCACCGGGGTAAAAGGCACCTTTGGATCAAGTTAAATCATGTACCCTGATGATCGACCATAAAAAATTCATGTCCTCTGAAAAACAAAAGGGCGGGCCCCTGACACTATCAACGGTCAATGAAAGAGCTGTAGCAGCCAGTACGGTGATCAGAGAATAGATGATCACCACCATCCCCACCACCGAAAGAAAAGAACCTTTCAACGTGGGGTTTTAATCAGGCGAGTTTCCCGGCTCAAATCCGGGAACGGGTCTTTTTACGGCGCAGTAGGAACAATTATAAACCAGGTTCTTACTTTTTGGGGGAGACCCCCACCAAGCATGGTGAAAAGAAGCTGTGGTCAAATTAACTGTTGTTAACTGGAGAGAAGAAAAAAGACGCAGCAGTTGTATGTCCGATCAAATTGCAAAGAAAGAAGAAGCGAAGGATTAATTGACTTTAAAGTAAGGAACACAAGTAGTTTTTTTTTTTTTTTTTTGCATTTTTCTATACAGAGGAGGGAGCAATTACATTTCTTTCTTGAGACCAAGATGAGCGGGAAACATACAAAGCAAACCAAAAGACCCACAGATTAAAAAAATAAAATGTGGGTTAAGAAAAAGGAAAAAACATTAAAAGCAGAAATTAAGACATTTGATGATAATTAGTAGTGGTCATTAGTGTATCCAAAATGGAGGAGACCCTCAAAACGTACGCCACTCCTCTTCCCCTGCTTTCTTTAATTTGCTACTATACGTGAAGTCATTTCCTTTAAAATACGAAGAGAGTAAGCATCAATTAAAGCCAAAGAGCACCGGCTTCCTTGAGAAGAGGGACAAGAGTACCGTTAATATGAGAAGCCATGACTCTATCCATGGCACCCACAAGCTTGCCACCGATGAAAACAACAGGAACAGCAGAGGAGCTACCGAGAAGCCTCATGAGAGCCTTCTCCATTTCTTTACCTCTTGGGTCCTCATCCAGCTCGTACACTGTTGGGTTCACTCCCATGCCACAAAAGAGCCTCTTTATAGCATGGCACATGCAACATGAGCTTATGCTAAAGATCACCACTGCATTCTCTGAGGCTAGCCTTCCTATGCGTTCCAATGGGTCACCAAGGTTGGTTCTTGCTGGCATGTAAGACCCCCATGACTCGGTTTGATACATTTTGAAAGCAAGAAAGTGTATCAAGAAACAATATTGAGAACTGTTGCTTTGGAGTATTGGATGTGTTAAGCACTGAGAGCTTTGGTGAGATATGAAGGAAGGGTTTCGGTGCTATTTATAGAGGAGACAGTGGAGGCCCTGGAGGGTAGAAGCTAACGAGTACTGCAACGGAATTAGTGTGTGTAAGGACTAAGCAGAATTAATGCTTTATTTTTTGAAGGGAAGAGTTTTTTTTTTTTTTGTAATGATAAAGTTGGTCTGTCATGTAGTCGTCAGCGACTCGACGCATGCTAAAGAGAGAGATTGTCTAGAGCAATGTAGCTTCAGGGGGTCTTCGGTGTTAAGGTCGCTTTAGCATGATTTTTTAAAAAGTTAATATATTAATTTTTTTTATAAAAAACACTTTAAAAAAAATATTTACTATTATCAATAATCTGTGTCACCTTACACTTCAATAACCACTCAAAACATTTTCCACCCTTAAGAATTAGGAAAAAAAATTAAATTAAATTAAATTAATTTGAATAGAATAGAAATAAGTGGAATTGTATCTAGTCAAATTAGTTAATTTTTTTCAATCATATGCTACATCTCAAAGGCATTTGTGTAGACTAAGATTAAGTTTGTTTTTGTACAAAATTAAAGGACTCACAAAAAGAAAAATCTAGTCTAATTATCTTGAAATTAAACCAAGAGAGGGGGAAAATATCTATTGCTAAATTAACCTAATTGTAAAAACCATTTCAAATGACCATTAATATACCACTTATATTTTTTTTATTAACGTGGGTGTCCGGGTCAGCTTGTGCTTATCTTAACTAATCCCACGAGCCCTGAAGTTAACGATCATGTAAGCTTCCAGTGGTTATTATATTAGCAACCATATGGTCCAAACTTGAGACCATAGGGAGAGCAAATCCCTTAACCCAAACTCTTACCACTATACCACCTACTAGATGATTAATATATTACTTATACTTAAAATTAAAGAACTTGGTAGGATATACTATCTTTTTTTTACCATTAAAATTAAAATTCCAGAGGAGACCATGAAAAGTAAATCTTTCACATATATAATTTATTTATTTTATCTCAAATAACATTAAAAGAATCATATAGAACTAATCACAACAATTCCAAAGAATGAATCATTTTCTTTTATACTATAGCCAGCAAAGACATCTCAACAGTAAGAACGAGGATAAGCAAGGCTTATTTTATAGTTGAGAAAATAGAAGGTCAATGTGTGGGGAGTAAAGAACCGAATGGGCATGGGAAACATAACATGCATGCAATGAAACAGATCTTCATTAGATAATGGTGTGTATGGGCGATCATATTCTAAGCATTTAATTTTCGAAGCATAATCTTTGCATTGGATTAAAAAAAGAAAAAGAAAAAAGAAAGTCATGTAAAGGGGAGAGACACAAGGAACAGGCTTTATCAGAGGGGAGTTGTGGGTTAATAGACGGCTGTCTCCGTCCTTGTTGTCGGCTTTTGGCCTTGCTTCTTCTGCATCTCTTACATGATCAAAAAAAATAATCAAATAGCAAAGACAAAGAGCAAGAGAGCAAGGCCGGAACGTGGCTATCACAAACCTTTGTTCCTTTTCTTGACGTGACCTTCATCCGTCTTTTATGCCCTTCTCTTTGGACCCTATCTACTACAGGTTATTTCTCCATTGTTATTCAACCCCTGGAAGCGCAAAAGTTTAACACTACTTTTTTTTTAAAAAAAAATAAATAGTGTTTTAATCGGATAATTATATCACAGGTTTACATGTTGAGTGGACCGGATGATTTTAGATTGATTTTTTTTAATTAACACGGGTGTTCGGGTTAGCTTACGTGTACCTCGATTAATCTCATATGTTCTGAAGTTAACAAACATGTAAATCTTTAGTGACCATCATATTAGCAAATATAAGGACTTGAGACCACATAAAAAACAAATCTCTTAATTCTAAGCTCTTATTATTGGTCACTTATTAGATGGTTATTCTAGATTGAATGGTTATTCTAAATTGATTCTTTTTTACACCGAATATGAACCATGTTAATAACAATATTGTTTTTTTCACTGGATTTTATTTTATAATTTTTCTTATGAATAAAGCTTTGTTTTTTATTCCATTTTTACACTTGTTTATAAGTGAAGATTATCAAGTGGCGTACGTGACATGGATGAGCTCGAATTTTGATGGGGGTCGGTCACATATTCTTTTTACTTGTGGGTTTCGAGCAAATAATAATGGATGGATGGATGAATATTCCTATGGCCTTCGATTCTATATGTGGATAGTTTTGTTTTGGATTTGGACGGTTTCTTTTGCCTTCGATAGGAAAGATCTTTAAAAGCAAAAGAAGAAGGAATATTTCTTCAAAATCATGGGCAGATACTTTAATCAGTGTTATCCCATTAGTATCGAGAAATAAGATAGCTTTCACTCTGGGAGAATTTGACTTGTCTTCGTCCATTTGAAGTGAGCTAGGTATCAATCAGGATATATATGGCCATTTATCATCATTTTCATTTCTTTTGTTTTCCTAGAATTCGTGTGTATCTACAGATTGACTTTGAGTCTTTCTATTTTTCCATGAGCTAACTTATTCTAGCTCAGAACTATGGGCTATATCGAACGTCAAAAAATTCAGTTCAAGACTAGTTTCAATGGGTTTAGTTTAAGCTGATTTTCAAGCAAATTAACAAAAATTCTGATCCGAGTGGGAGTTTGATTGTAGCAAATCTCACCCTTCATCCTTTCACGATTTACTATGATTTAGAATAGTCTAATTTTAAGAAAAATCAATTTGGTCCTATTTTTAGAACAATAGAGCTCAAATAACACCTAGTTACATGTTCTTTTGGGAGAAAGGGTTGTATAGAAAAAAAGATAATTGAAGTGAAAATAACAGGTAAAACATGTGATAAACTTGAGATTTGTTTGAAATGTTAGTTTTAGTCCTCATCTTTTTAGCTATTAGGTAATCATCTCCTCTAATTTTTTAAAACTAAATTTTGAACTAAATTCTATTTTCCTCTTTTTTCTGTTCTTTTTTTATGGAGAAGAGAGAGGGGCTTGTTGGGTTCCAGCGTAGAGAAATAGATTCATTGTTAACAATGATTCCGACAACCAAAATAGTTGATTTTAGTGTTAATGGGTTTTGCTTCATGAGAGGAGTTTGATCTAGGTATTTGTTTTTCCTTCTCCTTGCACAAGGAGGTAGATCTGACCACATGAATCATTTTAGCTTCGGTTTGATTTTGATTTTTGGAGTTGTTATCGATTTTTTGTAGTCATAGACAAGTTTATCAAAGTGTTTAAAGTGTTTTATGGATAAAAAAATAGGTTGATAAATAGAAAAAAACTGAACCCATGATGTCGATGAAATCTACAGAAAGCTTACGACATGTTGTTTGCTGTTGCAGACGGTACTTCGTCTGTTGTCTTTTAAAAAAAGAAAAGAAATGGGGCAGACAACAAGAAACTTTTTTTACAAATCAGATGGGCCTAGGCATGCGGGCTGAGCTATTTTTTTAATGCCCAAACCTACACGGTTGGGCTCTTTCTCTCTTTTTTTTTTTATTTTATGTCTGGTTTTAAAAAATTGATAAAACAAATCATTGAACCCAATTTGTGTTCATTATCCGGGTAGCAGGTTTAATGGGGCAATCCACGACATCCAAGGTATTATTTGTTTTTTTTTTGTTTCATGCTTTTTATGTCCCTCATTTTTTTTATAAAAAAATACACAATTTCATCATTTGTTATTGATAACCTATTTTTTCTTATGTAACTCGATCATAAAAGAAAGCAATTTCACCATTTTTTGTTAATCATCTACCTTTGCTGTCTCGACTCCACATGTCTATCATGATTTTTTTTACTTGTAAAAAAATATGGTTTTATACAAAAAAATCTCATATTCTTTATCGTCGTATAATTAAATAAAAAAATAATATTTGAGATAAAAAGTTTACAGGACCCAATGGCATGTACAACTTTCATCGCAAGTTTGCTTACTTGGCTCGAGTTCAATTTATTTTTTTAATCAAATATTTTTTTTTTCGATTCCATCTTTTAACATTGAGTTAATTCATGATTAAACTTTTTATTTTTTTTTAAATTATCCCTGCGAGTTTCGCATGTCATCCCAAGTGGATCAGATGTATTATATGTTTTTCCTTCTAAGTATTGGATCAAAATATCATTAAATTTATGGTTAAAATCAAATTTTTTAGAAGATATGTTACCAATATCTAAA
Organism: Populus nigra; assembly: GCF_951802175.1. Classification (NCBI taxonomy): domain Eukaryota; kingdom Viridiplantae; phylum Streptophyta; class Magnoliopsida; order Malpighiales; family Salicaceae; genus Populus; species Populus nigra. The sequence continues at coordinate 16,964,408 of NC_084852.1, forward strand.
TATACATTTTTTTTGCTTAAAATGTTTTCTATAACTATCTTCAGCGCGGCGCGCGGGCTAATGAGCTTTTGTATTTCTACGTGGCGTTTTGTTATAATGTGATATGATGTGTTGTTCGATGTTATGATATAGGATAAAATCAGTATTTTATTTGGTAACTAGTTATTGTTTTGTGCCTATGAACGTTTAAAATAGCCGAGTTGTATTCAGTTAAGTTATTTTAATGTATTTTTAAGATATAATTAAATATACTGTATTAAAGCTATTTAAACAAATATATTTTATTTATATTAAATAATTTATAACTTTTTTAACTTACATAATATACTAACAATGAATGTAACCCTGAAGTTAAAAAAAAAGAAAGAAAGAAAGTTGAATTGGGTGGTATTATATACAGATATTAATTCAATAAAATCATACATATATACATACAATATATTGCGTGTGTGCGTGCGTGGGAATAGTTTTTTTAAATAGAATTGCATGAAATACAAGCATATTTGGTAAATGTATAATTTAAAACCAGCATTTTAATTATTATGCCTTTGAATTTTCCTTCTAAAATTTTTCAAAGGGAATTTCTAACAAGAAATGCTTGGCTCACATGGAGCACATCAAGACGCATGCCAACTCTTATACACTAGACAAGTACTAGGCAGCAGCATGTCCAATGTAGAACAGTAGTATGTGCCTTTTTACTTACTGATCTGTTTGAACATTAATGCAACTAAAGCAAAAGTGAAACAGACTATAAATTTTGAGCTTAAAAAGGAGGGATAAGTCCGTACGGATGCTCCTTTTAACAGAAAAATGAAAGCAACTCCTTTTAGTATTGGGGGCCACGTAGCTAGCCTTTAGCAGATGGGAAGAGAAGAAAAGGAGAGGGGGGGGCACAGGCAAGGTGAAGGAAGGGGCATGTTTTGAGTGTGAAAGATGGGTGAAGAAAAAGTTAACGATATTATTCGATTATGCCTGTAGGAGTGGCTCCTTTTCTGCTCTGTTGCCCATTGGCAAACATAATTAGCTCTAATTTTCGCAAATGTATGAGCAGGAATTGGTTTTTTCATCAAAAATTAAGAGGGTATTTTTCTAATTCCTTCAATCAATACAAGGGCTCGCAGGTGGACATTGCCTGGACTGGAATACACTGGACATGGCATAGCATACAGTGGTGCTACTGGTAGAGCTGCTTTTGTGCCTCAAACGGCTTAAAATGTCATAAGAATCCATAAATGTGGCTTCGGTACTCTCAAAACTGTGTCATCTCTAGGCTTAGCCTTTTATGTTCATGATCTAGTCAAAGGTAACAGCCGTTGGATTATGATCAGAATCCGAATCAAACGGCCAGGGTACACACATATATATGTCGAGTACTTTTCTTTGGTCAAGGATAGAAGATGAGCAAGAGGGTTGTACTAGAATTTGGCATGAAGGGCAGGCGAGGCAAGAATAGCATGCAGAGGTAGCATCCTGGTAAGATATATATATATATATATATATACACGCCGAGCGTGATCAAACCTAACAGCTTTTTTACGAGTGTAACGCTTTCATCTTTTTAATATCTGTCTTTGCCTTTTCCTTTTAGGGCGAAACAAACTGAGAGGAAAATAGCAGATGGGAGTCAAATTGAGTTGGTCTAATGAGGTATGCCTGGTCGGTACATCACAGAAAGGAGAGGACCGCTTCTGAATCCTGATGCATGGCAGTTACCATGCATGGTTCCTGTGGCTTGTATTTCTACTGATGGACTATGATCTTAATTGGTTTTGGTATACACAAATTAAAAGAAATCAATGAAAAGAAGAACATATTCTCACCAATATTATATAATTCATACATATATACATGTGTGAATAGCATTTTCTTGGTAATTTTTTAAAGGAATATTAACGTTCTTCAATAAATAAATTTTGCATTGAACCCAAACTATGAACATCTCTAATTTGATTAATGGTATGGGATATTCTAAAAGAAAAGGAAAAGAAACTCTTGTAACAAAAACAATTTTTGACATGAGCTGAAGCACCGATCGAGGCAATACTCGAACTCCATTTTTTATATATTTTCTCAGAGAGAATTGGTTAATGGCACATGATTAAGAATAAAAAAGAAAATAAAGTAAATGGGGGAAGATGGCATATGCTGCAAGAACATACAAGGTGTGATTATAGTGTAGGGGAAGTAAAAGGCAGAATAGGAACATGTCGCCGCAAAAAGCCGGAGGCACTGTTCCTGGTGTGCTCACGATAACCGTTAAAATGATAGGCTAATGCATTGCATGTCGGCCAACTTCTTTAATCTCTTTATTAATTTCTTATTTAATCTCATAGTTAATCCATCACTTGTTTTATTTTATTATTACAATGCTGGATTCTTAGGTTTAAAAATCTTTATATATTCAGACCAAAGTTTACCTTGTCGATCGACACACTAATTGTGTTATATTTATATTTATTCTTCCTAATGGTTAGGTCAATATATTGTTAATGAGGAGAGACCATGTCTCCATGCAGCCAGGTTCTTGTAATTATTATTATTGTCTGCATTTGCTTTAATTTGGTGCCTAGCTAGCTAGCTTGTAATCGATGCAACAAAACACATCTAAACCTATGTATTGCATGCTACGATTAAGTTTGCATGTCAACATGATATATAGTTTTCTTAATGATATTTTTAAGCTAGCTAGCTAATTTTTTCTTATGAGTTAATTAGTAGATTTATTAGGAAATATTTCCTTAATTATCATAAAATTCATAAAACGTGTCATGTATTAATTTGTCATGCAAATCTTGAACCGTAATCAAACCTTGAACATGAAAAATCAAGTGATCCATTATGGTATTGAAATATAAAACATGCTTTGAGTCCGTCTTAATCTTGTAGCCAAGAGATGGAGCGTTATGAATGCCAGAGAATAATTGCTGGCGATTAATTCCACATTATCCACAGAATATAATTAAGTTTACCTCTGCAGACATGCTAATTATTAATTTATTTCAGTAATCTAATAATTAAGTTGGTCTCTTTGGAAGGTGATCTAGCAAGTGATGTGGGTTTGGATAGCCCTTTTTGACCAGTTTTCCACGGTAGCTGGCACCGGCATGCTCCTGGCCACTCACAATGTTTTTATGCACAAACTATGATTTTCTCCGAGCAAAGCCTGACGCAAACACATCTTTTTAAAGGGAAGACCGAAACCTTCTTTATATCACAACCTTCTTTTTGATGAGCAAATAAAGCAAACGACATGACGGCTTTTCACAGCCTTTTGTCTCTCACATTTGCTTCAAACACAGCTAGCTTACGTTAGCCCAACGTTGACTGCTTTCCTTCATTTCCCCTTCTTCTTTTTTGACCTTTTTACCACCCTCCCATTAGCCTCCTCCTCTGCCTCTTTGTCGTTTTCACTTTGAACAGAATAAACTTGTTAAGTATCAAGTAGAGTAAGTTCCAATCCAGCTTGTAATCTTTGAGTGGTCTACGTGGTTATCAATGCATGCCATGTTCTTGTTGTATTTTTTAGGAATTTGAACTTGCATGCATGGTCTCATTTATTTTTACTTGAAAAAAAAAATTGTTGCTGTAGAAAAAGAGGTAAGGTAAGGTAATATATATATGTGAGTTCAAAGTCTGTATTGTATCGGTATTGGGATCTGACGGTGCTTTTGTCTCACCTTGTGTTTCGACATTGTCATGAGGGAAATGTCTGTTCCTCTTGTTTAATATATTTCTTCTGCCATGCTTGAAAGACTTCATCAGAATCAACCCTAATTTATGTGCATTGATCCAATGTTATACTAGAGTAGAAACTGCTCCTGCTCGCTCTTATGGTATGTGTTAACTACTCTTCATTAGTTTTGTTAAGTATTTGAAAGCCATTGAAATGACACTAGAAAACATTCAAAAGTGTTGTCCATTGAGATACTTCTTAGTCGATTTTCATGTTAATTTGGAGACCAAATTAATCTGTACGTATAATATGATTAAAATCAAATAATTTATCTTAAGAATAATAAAAACTCATGAGAGTTCATATATATAGAACCACGCCATTTTCCTCTAGTTATTGTGCCTTCCTACCTTTATGTGACATGGATTTTGGAGTGGTTTCAAGGTAAAAGTGGGTTGCATGCCTGTATGATAGGTGCCATTACCCTCGCTCTGTAGTTTTGAAATGACAAGAGAACATTGAAATGTTTATTGGCATGGCCTGTTTCGTTGTGACGTCTTTGGTTTTTTCTTTTTGTTTATAGGATCATCTTTCTTTCTATGCAATAGTTCAATAGTTAAATTAATGGATTTCTCATTGACCAAAAAAGAATGCTTGACAATCAGACTCCATTTATTTTTGCGTTTTGTGGTGTGGTGTTTCGCATTTTACTCCAATCATAAATATTTTAAAAATTTGGTTAATTAATCAATATACATTATAATTTTACTCTAAACTTTCTCTTAAAATACCAATTAAAAAAATAATTAAATTTCATGGTTGTTTTTAATTTACTGTTATACCGTAAAAATTATCACACTACTAAATATACAATGAGATTTAAGCAACAAAATGTTTTTATCTAAGAGACTATAATACAATTTTATCGGTTATAAGAGGTATTTTGTAATTGTAATGATTTATTTTGCCCAAATATTGTGTTAAAAAAAACAAAATAAAATGGTCATTTACGTACTGCTTTGTAAAGAATAAATTTTCTTCAACTCCTTGTTAGGGAGTTCTAGTTAGTAGAACCTATGCTTTTGAATTTGTGAACATCGTGATTTGAGAGATCAATGGCGATCAAACCTATATTGTAACCAATTATGATTTACCCAGAATTAATCATAATTTGTTTCTTCTATTTTAATTAACGAATTGTTTTTCCTTCCAGGTATTTTTATGTTAATTAAAACAAATGCATAGAGAATAAGAAAGGTAGACAAACATGTCTCTTGCTAGACAAAGATGTCTCTTGACATGAATTTTAACTTGTTTCCCTAAATTACTGTTTTGTCTCCAACTAGTTCACAGTTTAGGCCTTCTTCCCCATCTTTGTTACAATCCCAAAACCATGGGAACTCACACTTTTTCTTTTTTCTCTCACTGCAAGCTAGCTAAGAGAGTGGGGTGGGAACCTCCATGGTCGATGAAATATGCTGGCCTTGATAAAGAATCAGGCAATGCTCTGAGAGCATGCATGAATTATTAATTAACATATACTATTTTTTTTTTTGTATTTCATTGTAACAATAGATAGTGAAATATCAAAGCTATTTTCATTTTGATTCTAATTTGTTTTTTTAAATTTTTTTATTTTTTTAATTTCATCATTTAAAACAGTAAAATGCCAAAACCTTTTCACTTTGACCCTTAAAACTTTTAAGGATTTTTTTTAATTCTTTCAATCTCAATTTTTTTTTCAATTTCATCCTTTAATAATGAGTTTATTCAGTGTTGGACTTTATAATTTATTTTGATTTATTTTCTATAGAGCTGTCTTGGTCTTCTGACCTATATAAGTTGTGAGTTTTACGAGTTAGCCATGTTTACTCAAGCAATTTTTTTTTGTTTTTTTAATTAATGTTCTCAACTTCATCCTTCAATATTGGATTGATTAGAAATTGATCTTTATAATTATTTTTGATTTTATCTTTATGAGGTTATCATGGTTTCAAGACCCAAATTGCGAGTTTTACGGGTTAGCTAGGTTGACTTGAGTTTCTTTATCATTTTTTTTATTGAATATTTTTTCATTGTTGTCCTTCAACACTGATTTGATTGAGAATTGAAATTTATAGAGTTATCCTAATTACTTGACCCGAGTTTGGCAGGTTAACTCAGGTTGACTCAAGTTATTATTTTTATCTTTTTTTATTTGATTTTTTTTCAATCTAACCTTTCAACATTAGGTTCATTGGAAATTGAGTTTCATAATTTTTTTTATTCATTTCTATGGGGTTATCACGGTCTTATGACCTAGATCACAAGTTAAGCTGGTTGACTCAAGTTTTTTTGTCATTTTGAAGTTAATTTTTTTTCCGATTTCATCCTTCAATATTAAGTTAATTGAAAATTAGGCTTTATAATTTTTTTCAGTTTGTATTCCATGAGGTTATCATGGTCTCATGATCAGGGTCACGAGTTTCATCATTTGACTCGGGTGATTTTTGTGCCTTTTTTATTGATTTTTTTTAATTTTATCTTTCAACATTGGGTGGATTGATAATTAAAATTCATGATTTATTCCAGTCTCATGACCTGGGTTTGACAAGTTAACTTGGGTTGACTCGATTTGTTTTTCAGTTGAATTTTGTTTTTAATTTCATCCTTCAACATTAGGTTGATTGAGAATTAGATTTAATATATTTTTTTTTTCTATAGAGTTATTAGGGTCTGATAACCTGAGTAATGGATTTGACAGATTTAACTCAAGTTGATTTGATGAATCGATTTAATATGTTGTTGTTTCAATATTTTTTTAAAAATATCATCTTGATTTTCTCTTTAGTCAAAATCACATTTTGCTTGGTTTTGGGTTGTCATTGAACCAATTAAGTATATTAGATCATATCAAGTTAATTTTCATGTAATTTATTATTTTGTTTGTTAAAAAACACATAACAACACTTGTATATTATTTTTATATCTAAAAACATTTAATCCGATCCATTGTATAGCATGAGAAATAATCTGGTTTTTACTATAAGAGCATCTCAATAGAAAGTCAAAAGAAAAGGACAAAATTTTTTTGGTTTTCATCTCTTATTTTTACAATTCCAAGAGAAGAGATGTATTGAATAGTCAAAATAATATTTCTATGTTAAAGAGTCATTCTTACGTATTGATCAAAAGTGGTAAAAATTTATTTAATATATTTTTATGCGAAAGAAGAGTTTTGATTGAAATTGTATTAGTTAGTTATAATTAATCAATAATTTTGTTAATATCAAATATATTAAAATATAATTAGATTTTCTAAATCTTTTTTCCTAGTGCACATAAGGAAAAAAACATTTAAATTATTTAAAAAACTATTTTATCAATTTAGCACTTCAAAATAACATTTTTCCTTGAAGATTTTCTAAGATAGCTTTTGGTTATTGTTTCAGGACAAAAGATATAGAGATACAAGAGACAGGATAGAAATCGAGATAGAAATAAAATTGTATTTGGTAGTAATATGCAAGATAAAATAATTGTTTTTGTTTCCTGTTAGGTTATGATGGACAAGACATAATAAAATACAAATATATTGGTCCGCGCTTCGCCGCTGGTCAATATCAATTTTTTAAAAAATATAAAAAAAATAATTAAGAGTACGGGGAGTTTTTTTAATAATATTATTAAACATAATCAAATTGATTAATTTTAAAACTTTCCAACTCAACTCTTTGCTTAACTCAAGCTTTTAATTAAATCGTGTGATAGCTAGCTCGATTGAAATTGATCAATTTCACAGGTCCGAATGCAACCTTGATAATCGATAAAAACATGATTTATCTTTTAAAAAAAACTTCAAAATGATAATATTTTTTTAAAAAATATTGAGATAATAACATATTGACATCGCCCCCCTACAACCCAGGTCATGGACTTTATTGAGTCTAATAACTTTTTTTATATTTTTTTATTTAATTCTATGATAAAAACAAATGCTCACAAAATTAAGTACCAATCTAAAAATAAACACTTATTTAAGACAACTATCCCTAGAAAGCAAACAAAAATCAATAATGTAGTCCATTTTCCAACCAATCTAATATTAAATGATGAAATAAAAAAGGAATAAATTAAAAACAATTAAAAGATAAAAAAAATCATATCAGTAGGTAAACTTGTTAAGCCTGTGAATCGGGTAAGCCGAGCTAGTACACTAAACTTGTGAACTGGGTTATAGACTACACTGGGATTATAATTTATTTTTGTAATCTATTTTTCATTTAACTAAATGATAATAAAAATAAATGATAGTGAAAGTAAACACGAACCCAATATCAATATGTTTTTTTTAGATTATGATAACCTCATAAAAGGCAAAATAAAACCAATTATGAAATTGAATTCCCAATTAACCTAGTATCTAAAGATGAAAAAAAAAAACTAATTTTAAAAACTTAAACTTGGTAGACCCTCGAACCAAGTCAACTAGCCAAACTTGTTAATAAATCTATTAACTTTATAAAATTTAATAACATAACTTTTTCCTGAAACTATTTTTTTAACTATATGAAAAAAAAACGATAAAAAAAGTCAACTTTAATTACTAAAAGACTCCTTACCAAACTCATAAATTAGGACAACCCAGGTTGCCTTGGCAAGCCATGTTAACCTTAAAAAAAGTAAAATAAAAGAAAATAAATTATGAATTCAAATTCTTAACCATCCCAATATTAAAAGATGAAATCAAAATAAACAATTTAAAAAAAATCATGACAAAATTAAAAAACATAAAGAAAAAGAAAAGAAAGCAAAACATTGTGGGTTATTAATGTCATTCACAGTGCAATGTGTGTTGGTGAACAATGGTTTCCTTACACCCTTTAATTTTTGTTACTTTATAAAGTTTAATAACATGACTTTTCTCTAAAACTATTTTTTTTAACTATATGAGAAAACAAAATAGATTGTAAAAAAAGTTAAGTTTAATTAAAAAAATAAAAAAAGATAACCCACCAAACTCGTAAACCAGGGCAACCTAGGTTACCTTGGCAAACCCGTAAACCACGCAAACCTCATATAAAGGAAAAATAAAAAGAAGCAACTTACAAAGCTAAATTCTTAACAATCTCAATTTTAAAAGATGAAATTGATAAAAAATAGATTTGAAAAAAAATCATAACAAAAATTTTAAAAAAATACATTATGGATTACCATTGCAATTCACACTGCAATAGGTGTTAGGTGAATAGTGGTTTCCTCCACATCTTTTAATTTTTGTTACTTCATAAAATTTAATAACATGGTTTTTCTCTAAAACTATGTTTTCAACAATATGAGAAAAAATAGACTATAAAAAATTCAAGTTCAATTAAAAAAACCCACCAAATCCATAAATTAGGTAACCTGAGTTACTTTAACAAACCTGCAAATCACACTAACCTCATAGAAAGAGAAAATAAAAAGAAAAAAAATTACAAAGCTAAATTCTCAACTAGCTCAATATTAAAAAATAAAATCGACAAAAATAATTTTGAAAAAAAATCATAACAAACAAATAGAAAATAAAAGAAAAGAAAAGAAATCCATGTGTAAAAACAAAAACATGTGGGGAAACATTGTAGCCATCCACGATGTTTTATGAGAAAAGTCACAATACTTTTCCTATATGATTTAACTTTTGTTATAATAAAAAAATCTATTTTATTTTTAATATGTATTGTTATCAAACTTACGTATCAAAAAAAAATTAGATATTTTTTTTTTACTTTTGTTTATATTGAGTGTTGAAATTAATAATATTATAATAATCTTAGTTGTAAAACTAGGATTGACTTGACGAGTTGATTCGAGGCCCAAACTGGTTCGAGTTTAAGAAAAAAATAGAGAAATGATTAACTCGACCTGACTCCATCAAAAACTTGTTGACTTTTTATTAAAAAAATGGTGAAAAGAAGGTTACTTTGATTATTAAAAAAATAAATTAGGTTAGCCGGGTTGACCCTCCGGACCCATTACCTAAATCTTGCCTCTAGTCGAACTCCCTAATCGAGTTTTAAAACTATGATAACAAGAATTTTTATCCATATGTTGACTTGGGTCAACCCGTGTTGACCCTCCTAACCTGTGACCTACCTGGGTTTTGCCCCGGTCGATCCCAAGTCGGGTTTCAAAACTATAATAATAACAATTTTTATCCTTACATTGACCCAAGTCAACTCGGGTTGACCTTCCTAAACTAGACCTTACTCCAGGTTGATCATCTAATCAAGTTTTAAAAATATGATAATAACTACTTTTATTTTATGTTGACCTAGGTAAATATGGGTTGACATTCTTGACATGTGATCCTGGTCTTAGCTCGGATTGACCCCTGAGTCAGGTTTTAAAACTACGATAATAATATTTTTGTCATTACATTGACCTGGATCAACGCTCAATACCACTCAAGACCTGAGCCTTACCCGAATCGACCCCCGAATCAGGTTTTAAAATTATTATAATAATAACTTTTATTCTTAAACTAACCCGAGTTAACCCGACTCGTGACCCAGGTTTTACCTCAGATCAACTCTCAAGTTAAGTTTTAAAATTATAATAATAATTATTTTTATCATTCTATGTCTTATTTGGACAATTTTAAAATCATGAATTTTTTACAAGGATATTTTATAAATAAAATACAAAAATTTACTCTAAAATTATCTCAAAAATAAATTTATTTTTATGTCTTTTTCTCTATCAATTCATCAAATATATTTTTAGATGCAGTATCTGCAATTCTGCATCTTTACTGTTATAACCAAATGCTAACTGCGTTTCTTTTTACCTCCTTCGTCTACAGAGGCCGGTTAAAAGTCCATCATGTACACGTGATTCTTTCATCACCACCGTCCTTTGCCTTCCAACAGCATCAAGATTTTAAATTTATGTCTTCATTTCGATTGGTTGTTATATTGATTTTATTTTGTTAGGCATATCAAGGATTTGTACACTTACTAATATCCTCGTGAAATTATTTTTGAAAAAGAACCAAAATCAAGTGCTTCAACGATTGTTCCAAGAGACAAACAACTAATCCTGAGAAAACCCTTGTTACACTGAAACACTAAGCCATGTTGCAGAAATTGCTAATTCAGAGATGAAAATTAGACGCCAATGGCTCGCATCGGTAGGAACTAACCCCAAAACTGGAATCCTGTATGATTTATAAATTCCCGAAAGAATTTTGGACAAAGTGGCACAACCATCCAATCCAAGCAGCAGGAAATGAAGCCACAAATCTACCATCTTAACCACACATTAAAGAAACACTCCAGCCAGACAAAGGATTGACTCATTCTTACCGCAGCAACCACCACTAGACAACGGCTCTGATAAAGTAATCAAATCTATTTCTCAGTGGAACAACCCAATAAATTTTTTTCCAACAGCAGCTATTAACATGCAAGTTACAAACACTTACTATGTGCAGATCTAATTAGGTGTATAACCAAAGGAACAAAACCCAGAAAGGATCGGGATGACAAAAAGCTACATTAGTTTTGAAAATCTCTAATGTTTTCTGGATAAAACACCTACATTGCCAGCAGCCACGACAAAGCATTCTATTGCCGGGAAATTGGTGCCATTGGCATGGATGATGGTTGGGTGTACAAATTACCATCTGAACCCTGATAACTTGGATACGTATTAGCTGGAGGCATTGTAAAGGGGGCCATGCCGGTCATTGGAGCTCCAGCTGATGGATACCCAGCCAAAGAAGGTGGTTGTAGCTGTGACATGGCATAGCTGTACTGTACACCATTTATTGACCCAGCAGTCTGCATGAACTGGGGCATGGAGTATGGTTGCATTGGTGGCAATGGTGGGGGTACTGGTGGAGGAGATGATGGGGGAGGTGGTGGGTTGTTTGGAGTTGACTGCTGGGTACTGCTTGCAACATTCTGCTGGAAAGACTCGGGATGCTGGAAAGAGGGAATTTGAAGATGTGAAGGGTTCTGAGTTGGTATATAAGGCTGATCTTTGTCGAGCTTAGCCCGTTTTTCAGCAGGGTAATCACTAGAAGATTCTTTTTTTGAATTGCCAATGACACCTTCAGATGCAAGAGAAGACAAGACATAAGAAAGCATTTGGGCTGATGATGTTGAAGCAGTTAATTTTTCTGCCACAGCAGCAGCAGCAGACTTCCGGGGATCTTCCTCAACATGGCTGGTGTTTTCAGGAAAAGATACCTGCTGGGTGTACATAGATGGAGCTGATTGTTCCCTGTCTCCAGCTACAAAGCTTGGAGGTACCATGGAGGTGTTAGCTTCCTTTGGACTTTGCTCAGCCACTAATGGAACATTGTTAGAATGCAACAACTGTTGGGTGATGCGACTAGCATGTTCTGAATGGGAATGTGCAGCCTGTAGAACAATACATATGGGAAGGAGATTATAAACATGCTTGGAGTGGGTATGAGTGCAAACATCCTCTAACAGAAAGCTATTTGAAGCAGCATACACTTAGCATATCCTATTTTCCACAATTTTTTTAAATTCCAAAACTGAAGTTTTAAATTCTCTGAACTTAAATCATCGCCACTTAAAAAGGGATGAAAAGCCATCTTTTATCCTCTCATGAAGTGAAGCGTCAACCTAGAAACTTCAATCAAAAGAAAAGGTTTGTATTTGCACACATGCCCATACCAAATGAACACATAACACACACACACGAGGTTAAGAGAGAAAAAAAACACTTCATAGCAATTAAGGAAAAAAAAAAGCACCTTGCATGCTAGATATCAATTCTGACCAGTACAAAAGTCACATAGAATTTCACATTTCAAACAGAATCAAAAGCTGAAATTCAAAACTTTTATCAAAGGCAATGCAACAGAACTTAAAGAAACATAGACAAAGCATCGTATATCATCCTATGAAGGAATCAACTTCAGTACATTGTCCAAAGTAAATGTTGAAATTTGCACCTACAGCCATACATAGTGAGGGTAAAATAACAAAGAAATCGTTGCAACAAAAGAAAACTTTTGACAGATGAATCTTTGAAAGTAAGAGAAATCATCCAGTTTTCGGAGTTGAGGTATTTGAGTTTTTTGTACAAAGTGGTTCACCAAATCTTGATTGAAAAAGTTAAATCATTTAACAAATTAAAAACTTAAAATGCTTAGTTTTATTTATTGACTAGAATAGGATATCAGCAGCCATTTCAATAAAATTTTAATGCATGAAACTGATGCAAAATCTATAGTTTAAGGCTGACAGTCTTAAAAAGATCTGATTACAAAGTTGGGGAGAGAGAATATAATATGCTATGAACTGCCAATCCATCAAAGTTTTCGCATGCATGAAACTGAGGCAAAATCTAAAGTTTAATGCCTGCAGCCTTCAAAAGATTAGATTAAAAGGCTGAGAGATTAATCTAGTTGAAGTGGAGTTAGGAATTTGGTAAACATGTATGTTTGGACTGTCTAGAATATTTGATAATGTAAGCCTATAGAAAAGTAGAAAAACAAATCAACAATCATTTTACAAATGCAATGAACGTATGATCTTTAATCAAGCATATATCTCTACCTATTATTAGGATATCATAAAGTAAAAAAACTGTGGTTGTAGTCATCATGAAAATAGAACTTCCTATTTTCCAGTTATAATTTATCATCATGTCAGGAGTTGTTCAAAATAAGAAATAAAAATAACAGACCAAAGCAGGGCATATAAGTACCACACCTGAAGCTGATGACGGACTTGTTCCAGCTTGGATTCCTGCGACAAAATTATGCTCAGTTTAATATGCTGTCAGATTCTTTTTTATTATAATGGAAAATATTATTTGCTGCTAAAGAACAATTTAATCAACCAACCTGCTCCTGTAGAGCTTCTCTCAAATAAGACACTAGACTTGCCCTTGATGATTCAATGGCTGTCAGTTGTTCAATGCTGTCCCTCAAAATAGCATGCTGCCCCTGAAGGTCTTCCACAAATGCAGCTCCATGGAATTGCCCTGTTCAACAGAAAGAATGGTTAAGGATGATAGCAAGACTTCATGGACAACTAGATAAACTTTTCAGAAGACATTTTAAGAATCTTTATCAAACAAGTCTATATCACCAAGAAGAAGACAAAATCTACACCTTGGAAATGCAATATGCCCAAGCAGTCAATTTGTGATGAAGTGAAATCAAGTCTCTATTTAAGAGATGGGACACCTCATCTACATCTTGCTAAAGGGATGGAGCAAAGTAAACATTAAAGGAACGTTTTCAAATTTTCAGGCAGAACATGATAAATACTACAGATGCACAACTTAATTATTCCTTGCCTGTGGTTATTCTTATTACATCAAAATGCATGTGCAATAAGCTTAAACTTTCGAGATAAATATCATGCCAAATAAATAATGCATGGCAACAAAAATGTTCAACAGAAAGAGTGGATACACCATGACTGGTCACAGAGGGATGAAGAAAGGCAATAAATATGTTTGCAAAGTAATAGAAAAATACACAGGTTGATTGTCTGATTAACATTTATTGTAAGTAGAAACATTTAAAGACTAAATTCTGTGGCTTAAAGATGATGCCAAATGCAACTAATACCTGAATTAAAATCACCACCGATCTCCTTATCATCTTTCTCAAGGGAACTGATAGCATTCCTGCAATTGCTAAATACAGCATCTTCATCCATCTGGCCACCATAAACGACATGATAACTAGCAACTATCTTGTCTATTGTACTTCCAGTAGGCTGCTTCTGTTTAAAGAAGAAAAACAATTGAAGTTATTGGAAGGAACACAATAGCAATATAGCATAATCACCAATCATGAATGCAATCAGCATACAAAATTCAACTTACCATTTTGGTTCCTATAAGCTTCCCATTTCTATTATTGTTCTCCACTTGCTTTCCCACAAGCTCTTCCTTCAGAATTTGCCCTCGGGAACCAAAAACTTTTCTTTCTTCCCATATGCCAATCTGCGTGTAAAGACAACAGAAATGCAGTAATAAGAAGTATTTAAATTTGGCAATATAGGCAGATGTTGATGCTAAAAAATTCAAGCACATATGTAAATTTCTGCATGCAATGTTATTCTGACAAAAACTTAACATATAATTCAGGGAATGTTATTCTCCCAGCAATTTTAGAGGCAAAATAAGCATCCTAAGTCTAAAAATTAAAAAGCACCTCAGCACTCAAGAACAAAAGAACAAATACATAAGACCATGCAATCAAAAGCAAATCTCATCAAACATGGCAAGCATGGTTGAACCAAAATGAAATATTCAAACCATCAAAACCCGATTCGAACTAGCTTAGCTCAATGTAGATATTGATGTATCTACAATCCAATCATGTTGAGAACTGAAATTGCATGAGATTCATGTTATTTTGGTTTGTCAATGTTGGTTCTTGAAGGTTTTGGAGTTCTTTTTGACAAGATGAAACCCCTGTTATTTTGGTTTAAAGCAATTTTATGATTTTTCATCTTCGTACTACATACAACTCCCCATGTGGATAAATTCCATGTCAAAAGACTGACTATACTTGAGATGTTAATAATATAGGAATTTGAAAGCCAAAATATGATTCAACCAATTAAGTGAATCCATTCCTCAAATATTCTACGACCAGTATATTCCCACAGAATATCAGGTGGCAGGATATCAGCAGAATTAGGATAAGCCATCTCCAAATATATCATTCCAGGTAATACATGGACAAGCGAAAATATACAAGAACTGACATCCATCCAATTCCAGCACTACATTCAATCTGCCACTATTTCTTAGTTGGAAAAATGTTCTGCTTCTAAAACTTAATCCAAGCTAGTTTGTTTAAAAAATGCACCATAATGCTCTTGCTATATGTTTCCACTGTCTGACATACACACACACACATAATAATAATAATAATAATAATAATAATAATAATAATTACCAGTAGAATTGGTTTAAATCCTAACACAAGTCCATGTAAAATAGAATATATGCAGTGCTATTTCCAGCAAATAATAAGTGGTATGAGCTTAATCTAAGATTGGTTCATGTGAACACGACAAAAGGAAAAAGAAAAAACACTACAAATAATTAAGGTAATTGAAGACAGAAAATATAAGACATGCGAGCATCCAGTACCAATCGTTGAGCATTATTTCTTCCAAACTCATCCCCATTTTCAATCATGTCACGAAGAGCATCTGGAAGAACCTTCCAGAATTCCCCCACAAACTCTGAACCTTTTCGACGACTATTCTGCAATATATCATTTGCCAGATATAGAAAGGCCAATCTCCGGTCACGTGGAGAAGAATGAAATTGTCTGGCCCATGTTTCAACAACCTGTTTTGCTTTATTCATATGAAAGATACACCAATGTGATAGAGCTTAGCAAATCAAGGATAACAATGAAGAAGTCACACCACATGTTGGAGATTGCAGGTTACATAAGGTGACGAAAGACAGACAGCTAAATGCATACCGATAAAATATATGGTAAAAGAATATTAAAACAAGTAACATTTGAATTTTTCACTTGAACCAAGAAGAAAATATGCAACCACCAGCAATCTAATATAGGTCATAGCAGGACAAACATCTCCAGAAGCCATTTAAGCTTAAATTAACTTTTACCTTAGATAACCTCACCTAGAGAATTCAGTTGTTGCTTGATACACCTCAAAAACAAGGCATAGTTCTAGAAAAGAGTGACAACCCATACGTTATTACCAACTGGACTTCAATAACAGAAGCTAAAAATCTATAAATTTAAAAGGTTTCGGCAAAACTTTCTAACAGAAATGAATAAACATGATCGGTGACATGTTTAATTTGCTAAAACTATCAAGAGGATACTCTCTATGCTTGCCTGTGTACTGTTGAGCTTGGCAAGCTTCTCCACAAAAATCTGAGGATTAAACGAACTTCCCATTTATTGTCCCAACAAATGAAGCAAAAGGCAGAGCAGACCTTGACCTTAAAAGCTTAGAAACCATAATAAGAGAAGAAATACAGAGAAATACTGTTAATCCCAATTCAATATTTTGCAGCAAAAAAATAAAATACAACCCGTAGATATCACTACGCACCATATAATTAAACACCGAAGCAAATCAGTTATAACTACAACTAAAACTATAAAAACTCCTTCCACAGGAACTCCATATTGCTCATACATCTTGAGACACGAAGCTTTTCTACATATAAATTACTCAAACTTTAAACGGATCCAGTAAAACAAAAAACTCAAAGCCCACAAATACTAATAAGATAACAGAAGAAAATTCGATTTTAGAGAAATTAATTACTTGTCCTTGGCAACGCAACCTATAACAGATTATAACCAAAACTCTCAAAAAAATAATAATTAATGTTGGGTAACAAATAAACAAGCTATTTGCAAAAGAGAAAATCAACGGAAACTTAAGAAAGTAACAAACACCAAGTTCCTCCATCTTAGTATTCAGTATATATAGTCATAAGCTTCTATCTGAATTTCTATTTTTTCCTAAAATATCATATTCAATTTCTTAATAATAATGTTGATTACATTAACGAAATATTACTTTCAGTTAATAATAACTAATTCTCCACTCAAAACCCTACAGCCTTCTCTTCAATTGCCGAAGACAAAACTTCAAATTTTCCACTAAATTCAATTTGCGAAAAAAAAAACCCTCACCACTATCTATTCAAAACCTAAAAGCTCAAGCAAATAATGAAAAAATAGAAAAAGAAAATGGAAAGAAACACAAGAGAGAAAGAAAGAGAAACCTGGTAATATAGGGTAATAATAATGCGGTTAGAACGAATCAGCGCTTCAAAATTTCTTCAGCTCAGAGATAGTTATTAATGTAACTGCGCGAATTGGATTTTAAGACCCCCCTCACCACTCCTCTCTTGTGTTTCGAAAGTGAGAGGCAGTTAGTAGTGAGCTTTTAGCTTTCTGCAGTAATCACGCTAAATTGCGGTGCGGTGCGGTGTTTTTTTTCTTTTTTCCCTCTGATGATTGCTTAATTCGTGTGATTGAACTGAATTGGCTTTAATTTACGAAAGTGCCATTATACGGTTTTATTCATCCACGAGGACCACACGCACGCACGCTTGAAGATTCCAACTCATGGTAGAAGCAAATCTTCGCCGCCACGTCGTTTATTTCAGGCATACTCCTCTATGAAATTTAACGGTGTTTATATAACATTTTATTAGTTATTTTTTAAAATTATTTAAAAAAACAGATATATATAAAAGAAATATAAAATACATAATAACATCTTTAGTTATTATTTAGAATTATTAAAAAACAGATACATAAAAGAAAGAATATAAAATACATGATTCATCAATGTTTTTATTTTTTAAAAGTAAATACAAAAAAATGATTAATAAAATACCATTAATTACTCTCTAAACACTATAAAATTACTCTACTCCTCCTGTGTTTGTCCTTTATAAGCTTATTTATAATATTTTTTAATATAAGTATTATTTATTCAGATTTTTATAGTTTTATATTTTTTTTTATCTTGAAACAGTAACTAAACACTAAGGAATTAACAAATATTCTGCATGGATTATTTTTTTTTTAAAAAAAAACAATGTCATAGTTTGTTGTGCCTATTGTTTAATTAGGTAGACACTTATAATTTTAATATTCATGAAAAATAATAAAGAATAAAAATTCAACATTTGCATTTCCAGCCTCCCAAGTCCCAAATAAACTCAAAGGAAAATAAAGGAAGATTGGATATACGACCAAAAGAAAATAAATTGAAAAAAAAAAGCATAGGAATGTAAAAATTAATTAGCCGAGCAGAATCACAACGTTAAAAAAGATTCAGAATCATGTTGTTCATAATACAAAAATTCAAGAAAAAAACAAATTACATGGGTGAACCAATTGAAATTAAAGGCCAACCCTGCAAAAGTTATCAGTACTTTAACTGATGGAGTTCCATGAATAATTGCTAGCTTTATCCATGCATTTCCAGCAGAAAATCAAGGGGCCTCCTTACAACATTTTGCACCCTAAAATTATCAAGGTGGCTAAAACTGACTGCAAATCCTTCGAAAAATAACAAAATGTAGGCATCAACTCCTCCAAATTGCATCCTTAACTTACCGTTTGAATGCTCAATTTGTTCATGAAAGGAGCTAGATCATGAATTATGGTCTCTTTCGGGCCCCGGAGGCAGAATTCCCATCAAAAAGTTCATCAATATAAGTCTCCAAGTCTTCAGCCTGATATTTTATGTACTTTTCTGTTTGCCTTCCAGGGGTTAAATACTGCGAAAACCTCCCCATGAAGGACCGGTATGCTGGTATCACCACCGCCGTTATTGAAACTCTAAGCTCTGATTGAAGTTGTTCATCACTCACCACCCATGAGCTCTGCGCCTTGTGGATCTCATCAAATAACACGTTGAAGCTCTTGAACCTCTCTTTCAACACTGGCTTAATTACTTTTCCATTCACTTGCAGTCCCTCATGGCCTAAACAACCCAGGAGTTTGCTCCACGTCTCTCTTTGATAATTCTTATGGTAGTTCCTGAGTTCCGAGGATTTCCTGCGGCACCATGGATCTCCCATCATTTGACGGATCTCTGTGGAGCCTTTGATCTTTTGCACAATGTAGCGTCCATTATTCATCATGAAAATGCAGCTCAATGCAATATCCTTATAAAGCTTCGACTTGGCCTCCAAATTGGAGTCTAATAAGTCCATTACTCTCACCAATTGATTTGAAAATGGAGACTGATTTTCTTCATCATTGTCATTGTTAAAGTTTTGTGACTCACTTTCATAGCGTGACCTGCTTGTTGAATCAGCACGTTCGATCTTTGAATGTTCTCGAAAGACTTGCTCAAGAGTTGCTATGTATTCACCTGCATACTTCAGATAATTCATCGTGTAGCGAGTCAACGGGTGAACCGCACCGCCAGGCACTGGAGTTTTTCCTGTATCAGACTTGATTGAATTCTCCAAATCACAAAACATACAGATTGCAGCCTCTCCAATCCGACACCGAGCTGTTGTTGACTCTGTTTTAAGCTCATTTTCATATTCCTCTGAAAACAACGCCCCCATTGCTGGAAGACTGTCGCGCAGAGTTTCATACATGTCAAGAAACTTAAATAGCTTCTCTGCCGAGCGCTTTGTCATTGCAACAGCTTCAGCAAAATTTAGGAGCTGTATCAACACACTGCGCGTAAGATTGCTGAAAAGGCTAGAGGAGATTGAGGAATAATTGGAGAAAATAGCCTCGGCGAGCTTTAGCTCTTTCACAAAGTAAATGCTTGCATATTCCCTGACGGCCTTGATCCATAAAGGGATCTCTCTCTCCAAAGCTTCCCATTGCATCTTCTGCACCTCATCAATGCTGATCTTCTCAAATCCGATCTCGGCGAAGCACTCATCAAATGCTTGCCCCCTAATCATCATGTACACATGGCAACATTCAGATTCAAATCCACCTCCAATCATCTCCTTGGCAATTCTATTCAATTTTGAAACAGCGTCATCAGAATATCCTAAGAAGTTGTCAGTTTCTGCTGATTCAGATTCTGGCAGTACGCAGCGGTCAGCTTCATGTTGCTTCCCTTTTGCATCAGTATTAGGATCTTGATCATTGTGTTTAATATCTTCAAGAGTGAACCTGAATTCATCCTCCAAGCATGCCATTGCTCGCTGTTGAATCCCTCCAATGCGGCTGATCAATGCTGCATGATTTGGATCGGATCTCAATCCATCAAGGGAAGATGTTAGCTTGGAAATGCGATTCACAGCTTCAAGAAACGACGAATCCTCCTCAGGATTTTGACCCCACTTCCCTTTCCCTTCAGTCAGCTCATGTTTTGCCACCTTTTCTTCAACAAGATCCAAAAATTTCTCAACAAACACAGGAATCTCCATAGGCACCTTCTCATCTTTTTCTTCTTCTACAATTGTTTCTTTTGCATCTTTCGGAGTGGCTGACAATGTTGTAATAAACTGATCAATATCTTGAGAGACAGTTTCAAGGGTATAATGAATTTCAGGAGGAGGGGTGCCTCCAATCTTTTCATCATTTTCTTTCTCCTCGTGATGAACTTCCTCGATCTCATGACTTGTATTGTCTGATTCTTCCACTTTCACCCCTGCTTTAGGTGACTGGGACACTAACTGATCACAGGTTTCAGTCTCGGGGTGATCATGATGATTGGCATTGAGATTGGTAGTAATGTTGGTGGCATTTTCTTCTTTGTCAGAACTGTCCGCATTATTAGAAAGCTGTTTCTCAGGCGGATGTTTTTCAGACAAGTCTCTTTCCATTGTTCTGGTACAAAAAAACAAGCAAATGAAAGGTCAAGGTGGGGAGGGGGTTTCAAGAAGAAAGAAGGTGAAAGAGAGGGACGTTCATTAATTTTAGTGAGTTTGTAATTTCAACGTATTTTTTGGTTCTTTCTTTTTTGGTGGGGATTGAATTATTGAAATGGTCTTTGCTGTGAGAGGCTGGGGAGAGCTGGAAGGAAATGAAGGGACACAAATGTTCTGTAGGGAACATGAGAGAAAATCTTGGGTGTATTTTATCCATCTATTTGGAATGGTTGACCGTTGACTGGATTAAACAATTAAAAGAAAATAATAATAAATAAAAAACAATGAAAGAAGATCCTCCTTTATGTTTGTGTGTGCTTCCCACGACCTTGTTAATCTTTTCTTCTCTATTTTTTCTGCTAATTTTTAGGGTGTGTTATGCTGTGCCAATTTAGATAGCAACCGAAATATTTTATTTTTTTAATATATAAAAAAAAAGAGATTGGAATTTGAGATTTATTAAGAAATAATTGACTAAAAAACCTAACACTTTAGAATTAAAAAAAGCAAAAAAACATTATAAAGAAAAACAGAGAGTTACTTTCAGTTCTAAAATATAAATAAATGGATTTGATATAAATAAATAAATAAAATATTTACTATTCTTATTTACTCTTGAAAAATGCAGAATGAATTCCAAATGAAAGATTGATTGAATAGAGATGAATTATTTTTACATTTATGAAGTTTTCAATTCAATTGGATAATCCATCTTCAGGATGCCTACTATTTAGGCTACTTTGGTAGCTTTTGACCCAAGCAGTTTGAACATTTCTAGGTGCTTGGGCATATTTAAAAATATATTTGGTATTGTGATAATTTTTATGGTTATAATTTAAAAAAATTATTTATAAAAAATATTTTTAGTTGGGGCTGGTTTGATATTTATATATATTTGGTTAAAACTGTGGTTGAAATTAAAATTGAACAAAAAGTAATTTAATGTATTTGGTTAAGAATGCTTTTGAAATTGAGGTTATAAAATAATTTTAAAAAATATATATTAATATTGATGGTTTTAATTTAAATATTGTAGATTTAACTATTGCTATTACATCTTGAAATAAATAATACTTTATATAAAATATTTTTTATTGTTCAATTAAACTATTTACAATTCCATCACGTATAAAATACATCCGACAAGGACTACAGTTTCATTAGTTTCTTAAGCGCGCAACAACATCAGGTAAAATATAATCAGGAACAAAATTGGGATTGCGATCAAATTCTGCAAATGTTACGTCATCAAGCGATATTCATCTAATTTATGTAGTGTCATTGAATAATGTTAAACACTAGTTTTTCGAATAAAACACAATTAAAAATTAAAAATAAATTTTAATTTTTTTTATTGGGTCGGACCCTATTCAATGCATTTAGCTTTGAATCGGACTCGGGCCGACAGGAACAGTAGAGACATACATCACTATTCACGTGAACAGTAGAGAGTGATTCACTCTCCACGGCTGAAAGTAGCATTGTGCTGCTTTCAATGATCCTGTGTTTTCAACGCAGATATTGATAAGACCTATAAGCAGTGAGCTGAGTTTTATTAGTTACCAAACGTTTGTTTCCCATTGTTTGCTTTAAAAGCAGAAGCAACTACGGAAACAAACGGGCTCTAAGTGGCTACAACACTTCTTTAAAGAATTGTGTTTTGGTTAGATGTAACTTATAATGAAAAGAAGAAATCAAGATTTTATAAACTTTAAATTTATAGTTAAATTATAGAGAAAAGTAAATTATAAATGTCAATAATTTTAATATTAATAACATATAAAATTGTTTAAAAAATAAATTAAACCAACCTCAGCTAAAAAGGAAATGGATTAAAAAATAATAAGAAAATAAAATGAAAATAACAAAGAAAATAAATAAAAAATCAAAACAACAACTTCTAAACCTAATTTAGGTATTAAAAAACCATGGTGTGTACCAGCAAGCCAAATCAAGCTTGTAAATACATTCATAAGATTTTAGCATATTCAATTTTCATCGATAAATTTGTTTGATTCGTCTAAATTTCTTCTTCAATGAATAAACATATATACTAGAAATTCCTCTTTTCCACCCTCACAAACTCAAGAGATGTCTTCTGCACAATGTAGCAGAAATGTTACATATGAATCAAGAAGGAAAAAAAAATCTCATTTAGAGCAGCTCACCTATATATCTTTAAGCTTGTCATTTATAATTACAAACATAGGAAATAATTTTTACCAAAACTATATATAAAAATACATTCATCTAAATTGGACATCAATAAATATTTTTGGGCTTCTAGTTTACCTAGATATTCAAAATACAATGATAACATATATAACACGGTAATAGAAAGACCACTCTTTGTTATTGTACTAATCAATTACATATGTCGACATCTTCATGAGGTTGAGCGACATCATTCATAAGGTGGTGTCACCGTTTAGGATACCAGAACGACAGCTTATCCTCGTCAAAAAGCCTAGGATACTTCTCTTTATGTTCTTTTAAGGAGAGATGATTAATCATTTTATATTTTTTATCAAACTCCCCAAACAAGTTATCTTGAATCCATCTATTACTGAAGCTTCATGTACTCCATAACCATAACCATAACCATAACCATAATAAGCTTCACTTCAAACATTAATTTGTTATTGTTTCTTGTTAGTTACTATGAGACTGATAATAGGATTTGAATGATATTGAAAAGATAAAATGTTAGGAACCATATGTTGTTAAAATATGTTGTATTATATTAGACTATGAGCTATGATGTTTAGTTTATCATAACAAGAGCATACAAAACATAAAATATTATTCAAGATAAATCTAGAGTGTATACCATTTTAAATCTATGTACATGCACAATAAAATTCAAGATAAACATACTTTCGAACTAAATATAATAAAAAGAATACTGACATGCATACTAAGAATATATTCAGTCTTGCAATATATATAAGATCAAAGTCCTAACATGCATACTAATAATAAAAATAACAATACTTGAATTAAAATAAAGAAGGATACATACTTATTGAAGCACTTTAAAAAAATAAAACTTTTGTTATTGTCAATGATGGATAATTTGTTCTAAAAACTTCATTGCTCATCACTTATGTAATTAGAATATTTGTAATATGCCTTTTGAGACTTCAACAACGCCAACTTAATTTAGATGCACATATAAACGAGGTATTTGAATCAAAATAAAAGAACTTAAATATCTCTCAGCAAAGTATAAACCTAAGCTCTAGATTTGAGAGAGAAAAACAAAACATAAAAGAGAATGAAAACACTAAAAATTAATTCTCATCATTATCAATATTTGATTAGCCACCATAAATTAAGAATTAAATATAGAAAAACCAATGGTTCTATAAGTAGGAAAACCAAGGGTTTTTTTAGATTATTTTGTATTCACTCATAATTTGTTTAAATAATGTTAATTAAATAAATTTTCAATAATCCCTGCATGAATATAAATTATCTCACCAGTTTGAAAACAACTTGAAAATTTGTTGAGACATACTAATTTCATAAATTACCACATCATGATAGGTAGCTTTTGGTTTTGAACATCCCTTAACAAAATACTATTAAATGTACTCGACTAAGTAGTGGATGCGATTGAACTATTCGGCCTTTTATGTAAACCAATACAATATTATTCATGTAGCTCTTTATCTAGATATTTTCTTTAGTTCTCGCTGTTGTGTTTATTTTAGCCCTAAATGATTTTTGGATTCAAGAAAGCTTTAGAGAATTCAACCTTTATTGAAATTCTTAAAGAGACAGTTACATTTCTCACTTATATAAATTATTTTTCATTAAAAGCATTCTATTATACTACACTTAGTGTACCAAGATATAAAAATCATTAAAATTTCAGCTCATTCTTTATCACACTACAACTAACACTTATTTCTTCTTAAGAATAAGCAAGAAATAATACTTTTTTAGGGTTACCGAAAATATTATATGACTTAGTTTTTTTAAAAACCTAAATCTTGGGATCTTCAATCAACTATTATGATTACCATCAATATACTCTTTCATCTTTTAAAGGTTTTAAGCTTATTCCCCTCAATGAATTATACACAAGCTCTTTCAATAAACATTTGGTTAGCGAATCCACAATATTTTCCTTTGACATTACATATTCAATGAAAATAATTTTATTCAAGAGCAAGTGTTTAATGATATTATGTCTATCTATGATGTATATGTTTAGACTTACCATTATATATATTATTTTGTGCCCTTTCAAATATGAATTGACTATCACAATAGATATAAATAGATGAAACTGATTTTGACCAACATGGAATATTCTTTAAGAAATTACACATCCATTCAACTTCCTCTCTAGCTTTATCAAGAGTAATAAACTTTGATTACATCGTGGATCTAGTAATACATGTTTATTTGGAAGATTTTTATGATACAACTTCTTTACCAAGTGTGAAGACATATCCACTTGTGGATTTGAATTCATAGTAACGGATATTCAATTAGCATCACTATATATTTCTAGTACCACCAGATAACCAACATAGTATTGCCCATAATCAATGATGTGCTTTAAATATTTGAGTACCCTTTTTATTACCTCTCAATGAATCATGCTTAAATTATTTTTAAATCTACTCATTTTACTAACCGAGTAAGCAATATCAAGCATTATATAGTTCATAACATATATTAGACTTCTAATTATTCAAGAATATTCTAATTAGTTTATTTCCTTACCTCTATTCGCAAACAAACATATATTTATATCAAATTGTGTTTTAATAGTGTTATAGTCACCTTTAGAAAATTTGTCGAGAATTTTCTAAGCATAATAAGATTAGGACAATACCAATCTATTAGATGTCCAGGAAATTTGTATTTCTAATATGACATCTACAATGCCCAAGTTTTTTTTGTCAAACTTGTTAGTTAATTTTTTTTAGTAAATTTGATCATATAATCATTGTTGTTTAAAATTAGCATATCATCTATATAGAGACATACAATGACGTAACATTTATATATGGTTTTTACATAAACGTATTTATCAATTTCATTGATTTTGAACTTATTTCACAATCAATTTTTTATGTCATTATTTAGATGTTTGTTTCAAACCATATAATGATTTGATAGGCTAACAAACATTCTTTTCTTGTTCATTGACAATAAACTCCTCGGGTTATTCCATGTAAACCTGATTATCAAGGTCACCATTCAAAAAACCATTTACATAAAAGTTATTCTTGACACAGGTGGATATGTGTCAAAATATTTCACACATTCTTGTTATTTAAACCCTTAACAACAAGTCTATCTTTATATTTACCAATAGTGTCATCAACTTTTATCTTTCTTTTGAGTATCCATTTATGGCCTAATGATCTACTTTTAAAAAGAAGATTCACTAGTTCCCATGTATGGTTATTCATAATGGGTTTAATTTTATTATTGATTGTTTCTTTCAATTGAAAGCTTCTGAACAAGACATTATCTTAAAGTAGGTTAAAGGTTCATTTACTAACAAGTATGTTGAAAAATATGACCAAATATCTTGGTTATTTTTTTCCTTTTACTCATTATAAGCTCAACTTCATCATCTTCTGATTGATAATGATCACTTGAGCCCTCAATTGTTCTTTTAAGTAAATGATTTTCTCTTATTTCTTTCAATGGAAACACATCTTTAAATAATATAGTATTCTTTGATTTCATAATAGTATTAGGATAAATATCCTCAATGCTTAACTTGTTTAGAAGAAATCGATATGCACTACTATTATATGTATGTCCAATAAAAATACAATTCATAATTTTGGGATCCTTATGTTTTGAGATATTTGTAGGAAGGTCTTTTACCTTTTCACAATTCATATGGTGTCTATTTTAATTTCTTTTTTTTAGTACTTTGTTATGTATATAATTGACAATTAAAAATCCCTCCTAGTTTTGAGGTTCACCAAAACTTATCAACATGATATTCATCATTTATTTTAATGTTTGGTTTTTATGTTAGGTAACGTCACTTTATTATGGTGGATAAAAAGTAGTAGTTTGGTGGATAATATGATTTTAAGAAATATAATTCACCAAATGATGCTTCGTATTCTCCACCTTTATCACTTTATATTACTTTTATCTTCTTGTTAAGTTTATTTTCAATTTCATTCTTATAATGTTTAAGCATTTTAAGAGTTTCATCTTTGCTCTTAAACAAATAAGTATAACAATAGCTTGTGCAATTATTTATAAAAGTAATATGATACTTTTTTTCACCTCTCATTTGCACAAACTTTAAATTACCAATAAATAAGTGAATTAAGTCGAGAGGTCCACTACTTTTTTCAATTGTTTGAAAAAAAGGTTTTTTGAATTTTGATTCTACATAAATTTTATACTTATGATTTTTCTCAAAAATCATTCTTTGTAATAATTCATGGTTCATTAACATTTACATAGAATTACAATTCACATGACATAACTTGTCATGCCACACATCATAAAATTCAAACAAATAAAAAGAATAAACAATCTTATTATTATTAATATTTTCATCAATGGTTACAACAGTTATTACATTCATTTTAAGTAGGTCATCACAGAGATACCTCTTTTCTGCAAATATATCTCTCTTAGTGAATATACATTTATCATTCTAAAAAACAATTTTAAAAATATTTTTGCTCAACAATGAGCTAGATACTAAGTTTTTTTTAATGACAGTAACATGCAATCCATATTAAGGGTAAGAAGGTCATTTTTAGTATGACATTTTCAACACTTCGTACCATAGGGGTTTATGAGTTCTCTATGTATAGATTTTTTCATCCATTTTTTTGTAAATGGAAAACATCCTTTTATCGACGCATACATGTCTTATAACATTAGTATCAACCCATTATTGCTTAGGATTACTAATCAAGTTGACTTCAGAAACAACATAAGACATGTTTATTTCTAAAATTTCATTAATGAAGTGATCAACCCCGGTGATAGTGGTTTAAGTAGTCTTTTTTTAGGGTTTCCAAGCTGACTTATATTTCTGCAATCTTTAGCTAGATGCTCAATCTTGTTGCAAATAAAGCATTTGTCATTGAACTTCTTAGCAATTCCTTCCCTTTTCATATCAAGCTTTTTTTTTTGTTATGGGATTTTACCACTTGTTCCATGACATTTGATTTTAGGGCACCAAAGAGTTGGCTTTTCATTTGGATAACTTATTTTCCTATTATATCATAAACCTTAAAATGAGGTCTTCAATTCTCATCTCCTTGTGCTTATACTTAAGATAATTCTTGAAGTCTTTTCAAGATGGTGATAATTTTTAAATTATTGTAGCCTCTTATAATGACTCACTTAAAGATATACCTCAAATATTTATATCATACAAGATGAGCTGAAACTCTTGAATTTGGCTCATTATGGTTATTGAATCAATCATCTTGAAATCTGAAATCTATCCACTATAAGTTTCTTCATGCTAGCACCTTTAGCTTTTAATTTTTGTCTAAAGCTTCCTATAATATTTTTACACTCTTGATTGAACTATACACATCATAAATCATATTATCCAACTCATTCAAGATGTAGTTCTTGCACATAAAATTAGTATAATTCCATGCATCTACAACCACCATAGTAGTAAGGTCAGATTCATTTTATGATGATTTTAGTGTTTTTTTAGTCAAGAACTTTTCCAAGTTCAAGGTGGTCAGATAGAACAAAATCTTTTACCATCACATTTTAAAGTTCAATCCATTGAACTTTTCAGGTTTCTCACTATGTTTAAAAGGTGATGGTGGAATCCTCATTGCCAAAGTAGTATTTATCGAAGCAACACTAATTGACACAACCAAATCTTGAGTGGAAGACATGATATAATCTATAAAAAATTGCCAATAATATTTATAAATAAATATTTCAACTCCATAATAAGCAAATAAAAAAAAACTTGTAATAAAGCAACTGAATAAATAACAATATTTAAAATATACAAGATAAAATCAACAATCATTTCTTTTCTTGGGTTACTAAGTTAAGCTTTATTTTGTTTATTATAATTTGTTCAATTATCACTATTTCATATGTGAACTGTATCGTATATAAAAATTATATTGTGTGAATAATATTTTGACTAAATAAATTTCTAGGAGAGATTGAAGGGGTCACAAACAATCCCGTTTAAAACTCAATTTTCTTAAATAAAACTTTCTAAACTATATGTATCCAACATACTAAGTTTCTATATATGTGAACAATAACATATATGAGAACAATAACCAGCAAGATAATTGTTGAAATATGAAAAACAATTTTAAAATATAAACTATAACTTTAAAATAAAGATATATAACAATCTTTTATATAAAAGAAGAAAGGGACTATAAGAAATCAAAAGGTTATAGATTATAGCATATAAAATTAAAATTAAATCTATATATGAGAATAATTATTTTTATTTTTATTTTAAATTTTGATCTATAACTTTTTTTTAATGCTCAACAATGAGCCAACAATTATAATTTTTTTTTTTCAAATTTTGAACCTAGAACATTTGGACTCCATTAGTGATTTGTGATAGGTTGATGTAAAATGATTACGCTGAAGTCACTTATTTCCATTAATCATTATTATTGATAGATTATAATAAGAAAAGAGTTCTTTTCTTTTCTTTTTAAGAAAGATTTTGTAATAAAAAGTTGAAAAACATTGTAATTAATTTCACTCTGAGCTCATCTTATCAGTTAGCAGTTAAGCGCGTATACAGGAAAAATAACAATACAATAACAGAGCAAATCCACAGCCACCCAGTCCCCACCGACAACAGCGTGCTCCTCCTCTTCCTCAAGATCTCCAAAACTCTTTAAGTATTATCACGATGAATCCAAAAAATTAAATAAAAAAATATAATAATAAGGGGAAAAAAATGAAGCATTATTACTATCATGGATCAAGGAGGAGAAGAGTGACCGTACACTCTCTTCTCATCGTAATCGCCATTTTCACTGGATTAGGCTTGCTAATTCTCACTTTGAAATCCGTTGATCCACCCGAACCTACTCGCTTTCTCCCAAATATCAAAGAAGAATCGAGCTCGAGCTCCTCCGTGGGACCGGTGATTGCGAGAAATATTGGAGGAGGAGGAGCGAAATCGTGCGCTACTGTTGAAGAAATGGGCGAGAACCTCAAAGGAGACCGTGTCTGGAAAGAGAGTCTAAGAGTCAGAAACATTATCGCCGACCACTTCGACTCAAACGGTATAGTTTCTGTTTCTTGAGATTTATTTTTTTATATTTTGTTGAAAAATTGCTGCAACGAATTTGGGTGGCTTTGTTTGTTTGTTTCAGGGGTTTCAAGAGTGCGAGATCTTCCAGCAGAGCAGTTTTGCAGACACGGTTTTGTGTTGGCGAAAGCATCGGAGGCAGGTTTAGGGAATGAAATGTACAAGATCTTGACTGCTGCAGCATTGAGCGTAATGCTGAATCGTTCGCTGATCATTGGACAAACCAGGCATATTATTGGTTCTTTCTCTCTCAAGCCTCACTTACCCTTTCTTTTTGCTGTCAAAATTATCACCAGTGGCTTGTATTGTTGGTGTGGTGATTGATGTTTTACTTTACTTGTATCCTTCAGGGGTAAGTATCCTTTTGGGGATTATATTTCGTATTCAAATCATTCCTTTACGATGCAAGAAGTTAAGCATCTGTGGAGAAGAAATGGTTGCGTAAAGAATTATCAAAGGCATTTGGTTATGAGGATTGATGATTTTGGGAAGCCAACGAAAACCAATGTGCTTTGTAGCAATTGGAGGAAATGGGACCAGCCTATCATATGGTAAAATGAGAATTTCTTTTGATATTTATTTACTCATTCTTGGTGGTATTAGTTGATTACTAACTACTGGACTGCAGGTTTCAGAACACAACTGATGCTGTGGCCAGTCAATTTTTCTTGAAGAATGTACACCCTGAGATGAGGAATGTTGCTTCTAAATTGTTTGGACAGCCTGAACAACTCCAGGCGCGCCCAAATGTTTTTGGGGAGCTGATGAGAATTCTGATATCGCCTTCAGAAAATGTTGAGGAAGTGGTCAATTGGGTTCTTCATGATGGGGTGGATCCTGATATTTCTTTGCACATGCGGATGCTTATGAACAGGTATTGCTAAAGAACTGTTTGTGAACTCCTGAATCGGAAGACATGCAGGCTTAACCCATTATGATTGATAAGATATTTGTTGCTCGGAAAAGATTTGCCCTTGAATCACCGCTAAAGCTTTAACTGAGTACTACATTATTTGAGCTAAATGTAGTGTTTAATGATCATTGGTAAGTGGGTTTTTTCCCCCCCTCGATGGCTTATTTTGGTGTATCTGGAAGTCCCTCAGATAAGCAATCACGTGATAAACTGCAACTTGAAAACAGAGATGCATCATCTACAATTTTTGCCTGAGCAAAAACAAAGATATATGTGCATACAATTAGTGTGGATTTTGTTTAAGTAACATAGATTCAAAAAAAAACAAATGATTTTCGTAACACACTGTGGACCATGAAATTGGAAATTCTTCTTCAAAAGACAGAAGTATGCCATGTATGTTAATATGCACAAATCAAGAAGACAGACACAAATATTTGTATGCATGCAGACAAAAAGATATTCTTCTGATGCCAAGAATTATCTTGATGTGCTTAGGATATAATTTGAATTTTGAACTGATTAGTGTCATTATGTGAGTTGGATCCTATATTGCAGGTCTGTGAGAGCTCCACAGGCAGCATTGAACTGCATCAGGAGAGCTCTGCGCAAGCTACGCCAGATTTCAAGACCTAGAGTGGTTTTAGTAACAGATACCCCCTCTTTTGTAAAAAGCATTCTTCCAAACATAAGTGAATTTGCAGAGGTAATTAACTCACTATGTCAGATCATGTTGTCAATGGCAATTCTTCACTCGTGATATTAGAATACATGCCATCTATTCATGTTCTTTCGAAACCTTTATTGTTCAATAATCAGCTTAACCTTATTAAAGTGTTAACCTTTTGTTATTCTACCCACCTCCTCTGATGCTGATAATTGAACAATAAAGGTTTCAAACCTCTATTGCTCCAGAGGTGTTTGGGACTATACATGCGTGGTTAATTGCACCACTACTGATTGAGTTGATTCAAAATCTTGAGATAGCATCTTTCAAACGTTTAAAACCTTCCATTTCATGTGATCTCATTCAGATGTTCCTTTTCAGGTTCTCCATTTTGATTATAAGCATTTCCAAGGAAATATCTCCCACGCTGTTAATACATCCCGTAGTTTAGAATTTAGGGTAAAGGATTGGGGCCCTGCACCCAGATGGGTTGCATTTGTGGACTTCTTCCTTGCTTCACGTGCGAAACATGCTGTTGTTTCTGGGGCTCACAGGCGTGTTGGGACTACATATGCCCAGTTAGTTGCAGCACTGGCCGCAGCCAACCACCTTGGTATTCTTTTACTCATGATTCCTCAATCTAATATATTTATTTGGGCCATCCTTCTAAATAAACTCTTCTGTAACTTAATGGTTATTTCTCTTTGCAGGAGAAAACTCTAATGGTTCCAGTTTTTCGTTCTTAAGCAGCTTCCAAAGTAATTTGCTAGCAGATGGTTTAAGGTTACAGGTTGGCTGGGGACATGTTTGGAACAGGTTTGCTGGTCCATTGAGTTGCCAAAACCAGTCCAACCAATGTGCTCACACGCCACTTCTCCCTCCAGCTTGGTGGGATGGTCTTTGGCAATCTCCTATTCCACGTGATATCCGTAGGCTAGAAGCTTTCGGTATCAAACTATCTGGTTTTGGCACAATTGATGAAAAATATCTTCAGTCATTTTGCAGTTCAAAGAAAAATACGGTGAACACTGCATTAATTTTGTAACGGTTTTGTTGGATTCCATTCTTATAGTTGAGGAACTCAGTGAAGAGATCCAGAAAGCAAGATTTGATGGAGCTTGTCAATGTACTAGAGAGCATCAAGGAGAAAACACTGAAATGTATTAAAATGATGGAGCTTCTTAGGCACTAGAGAAGAATCTGAGCTTTTTTTCCCCACGGAATCAATTGATAGTTTGCTTTGAAACAAATCTAAGAAAAATTCTCTTTATTAAAGAGAAAAAGGGATCCGTCAGAAATTTCAGTAATTCACTAAATTGGTTCCATCAACATAATAATAAATGATATTTCAGTAATTCACTAAATTGGTTTCATCAACATAATAATAAATGATGAAGTCATAAAATTCTTAGACTGAATTGGGTTTTTCACGAATGTGTCTTGGGCTAGAATATAATTAGCCTGAATGCGGGTTTTTCTATGGCTTCGGTTGTTTTTAGAATAAAAACAAGTTCTCTGTTGAAACATGAGCCTTAGACAACGTGAGGTAATATAATAGTAACCAAATAATTTATAACATTCAAATACTGAGATAATATCATACTGGGGAACAATTGCTTGTAGAGAAACGTGTTCATCCTCCACATGTGTTCATGTATCATACTTGTGGGGAACAATTGCTTGTAGAGAAACGTGTTCATTGTGTTCATGTATCATACTTGTGGGGGAACAATTGCTTGTAGAGAAACGTGTTCATCCTCCACATAAAGGACTAAAATGGTAAGGGACAATTATTTATAGGTGGCCAGTAGTAAGAGCTTGAGACTAATAAATATGTTTTTCTTGTGATCTCATGTTCGAATCCTATAATTGCTAATATTGATGGTCACTAGAAACTTAATTGGTCATTAACTTCAAGGCTTGTGGGGATTAGTTGAGGTGCACGCAAGCTAGCCCGAACACCCCACGTGAATAAAAACATGATTAGAAACAAAAAAAAAATTATTTTTTTTCATTGATCTCCAGATTAAATTCACTAAAAAAAAATCCATTATGTTGATCTTCATAAGAGTTGTTTTGTACTTGGACATTGAATAAAAAACATTATTCATTATTATTTATGAAATTAAGGTACATTTAAGATAATAAATAACAAGCATGATTAATTATTATTTAATATAATTATGCCTTGACTAATTATACAAGTTTTATATGATACGTTAATTATATTTTCTCCCTCCTATTTGCAACACCCATTGTACTTTGACATGTTTTTCGGAGGATCAAATTTGCCTAGTTACATAACTCATCATCACTCTTCAGGCACTCAAAAGACAAATCTCTGATGCTCAATTTCTCATAATTCAAGCACCATGAGACATTGCTAAGTTCATGTTTTCATCGACATAAACCCTTGATTATTTAGCACATCAATCTACCTCGACAGAGTGATTATATATATGTCCTTTATGTTTTAAAATCGTTTGTAATTGTAGAATAATTATTTATTTGGAGAATGCTCTCCATGCTTTCTACAGTTAATTTTCCTGTATCATCATCCCGACAATTTTGATGATTCGAATTACTAGTGTCTCCAAAAAGCCATGGAACTTTGAAGATTCGGCTTAAATTCTCTATTATATCTAAAATATCCTTAATTACAATTTAAAAAATAATTAAAACACAAATTAGAAAAACAATATTAAAAAAAATGATGGGAGATAAATAGTAAATTGATATTGTTTCTATACTAAAAAATGTCCCTTTTTTATATTTTTATCTAATTCTTTAAAGATTTTAATATAACTATATTTTTAAATAATAATTTGGGAATAAAATAAAGTTTATAACGAGGGGTTTTGTCGAATAATCTCTATAATTTCACAATACTTTATTATAATTTACCCACATCATTAATTTTTTTTTAAAAAAAAACCATCATTATCCCTATTTTTCATTTAGAGAAAACATATTATAACAAAGGTTGAAGCATAGAACAATAATAAGAAAAACATGGGTTAATGATTGAAATAGGATAGAACAAAAAAACCTTAACTTGTAGTTTTATTACTTAAGAGAAAACTCTATTATGGTTTGTCTCTTTAAGATATTTACAATACCTTAAATAAGCCCAAAAACAAACTTAAACAAACTTAAAAACCTAAAAATAAAAGAAAATAATAAAAATCCTAAACAAACTAAGAAAATTAAAATTATCAATCGCAATGCTTGGTTTCCTAAACTAAATACAAAAAAAAATCACCATAAAAAAATATTTTTAAAAACTAAATCACAAATAATAATAATTAATCCCCAAAACATCTTCAATCTTAATAGAATCATTACTAATCGTGAATGATGTATTCCACATTGTACTCTTGCTCATACAGAACCACCTCATTTTCTTCCTTTCCTGTAATTCTAGATAAAACAATATATTTTTACTCTTGCTTTCAACAACCATCTTCTCTTGTGGGTGCCAATACTATATATTTTCTTTTTATATTGAGGATATATATATTATGTCGTTTGTCACAAACCATATTCCTATTTTATTATCATGGCATGCCCAATAGTAAATGACATGTATCCATAGACACCACATCACACCAAACACTATTAAAATATCTCTTATCTAAAGAAAATAAAACGAGACATCATTTATCCACAATTACCTTGGTGTCTTTATTCACCCTAGTCATCTTGTAGGGCATAAGGTGACTCATGGTTTTCAATTTGAGCTTCTTTACTACCTCTACAAATATCATATTATCGCAACTTTCACTATTTACTATTATGTTGCAGATCTTATTTTTTATGGTGCACGTCGAGTGGAAGATGTTGATGTGAAACTGATCTTCATTTGAATCATTATTGGGAAACGACAAACTCTTTCAGATGACAAGGTTAGCACCACCATCTCCATACAGAATCTTTTGACTGTTATTCGAGTCATCATATATAAGATCGACCACATCATATGCAGGCTCTTTTATCAACATGTTATTACTCAAATAACTTTCTATTTTGCTACACTCATTAGCCCAATGTCTCAATTCACCACAATTATGACAATGAATTTGAAATGTTAAACCAGAACCCTAACATATACTCTATCATGTTGTCTGTTGAGTTTGTTGAATAGATTTGGTTTTAGGGGTGGTTAGCCTTTGATTATTGTTGGGTCCTTCATTGTTGTATTGATCACTTCAAGAACTCTTACTAACTACCCTATATATCCTTTTGTTTCTCAAATGTCAAAGCCCTTTGATATGCCTCTGAAAAATGCCTGTAAAGACCGCAAAGACCACAAACACAATACATCATGTATGGACCACTGTAAACCACTCAAATATCTCACCACCAACTACTCTTCCATATCTACCAAGTCATTTCTAGCCATTAATTGATAGAACTCATTAGTATAATCATTGAAAGATTTATCTTCTTGTCTCAAGTGTTTCTTCATCTTGTCTCAATCATTGATTCTTGACTTCTATTTTTCTCTCCCATGACCTTTTTAACTATTCCTACCGGGAAGAAGTTTGACCCTTCAATCTAATCGCAATCAGTTTCACCCTCATCTATTATGGAACCTCATTATACTAAGATATTTGTTCAACAAATCTATGAACTTTTCAACTTGTAAAGCTCCTGCAAATTCATGAATTTTGATATGGAATCCAAAATCTCCAGTTTTGTTTTCCTCCCGATCAAGAGACTTCCACATTTACTCTTAACTCTGGAATGGGTTTACGGTACTACCTAGGGATCCATGACCACTATTATCCTAGCCCTATCCTGATAGGTTTCTTTGTTCCAAACAAAAAGTCAACTATGTGATTTGCCTCTGCATGTACTCTATCACGAGCTCCTAAACATTTATATTCCAAGGGAGAACCCTTTCATCCACTCATTGACCATACCCTACTCTACAACTTCTTCCTACTATGGTTGTAAGGAGCACACAACAAACAAACAAATAGTCATAGGATTGCAATAATCTATAATTATTAGACTTTGAAACCAATTGGTGCATACAGAAGAACAAGCAAGAGAAAATAGATTAATAGTGATAATAGGATTGAACACAAGAACCTTAATTTGTACTTTTATTGCTTAAGAGAAAACTCTATAATAATATGCCTCTTTAATAGGTTTACAACACTTTAAATAAATCCAAAAACCAACCTAAACAAATTTTAAAAAAAAACCAAAAATAAAAGAAAGTAATAAAAGTCAAATTAGAAAAAACAAAATCATCAATCTCAATACTTGATTTTCTAAAATAAATAGGAAAAAAATATAAAATTATTATAAAAAATATTTTTCTAAACTAAATAAAAATTATATTAACTAAGAAAAATAATTTTTATCTTAAAAATCCTCATATATCATATTTCCATAATCCAAATTAAAAACAAAAAAAAAAGCAAAAACAAATCAATAACTTAAAAGATTCTACATTGAATGCTAAGTTGTGAAACCAAAGCAATTAAATAATTACACATAATTAAGAACTACATTATGCCATTTTTTATTCCAACAAATATATTATGTCATTTTCTTCTACAAATAAATAATGTTCTTTGTGTCCATTTGTTTAAGAAACTTTCTTACTTAATTATCAAGTGAAAACATTAACATACGTTATCAAATTATGGCATTTTTTTAATTCATACTACATTATTCCATTTTCTTCTACAAATAAAGAATTTTTCTGCATTGCCCATTTGTTAATTTCTTACAATTCAAAACCAGTGTACAAAAACTCAAAACTCAACAAACCAAGCTATTTCCAAGTTAATGGTGATATTTCATGGACAACATGTTATTACAAACCAAAATGAAAATAAATCCTCCAAGAACATTAGCATACGATGACAAATTAACAGTTAAAACCAGGTATCAAGGAATCTAAATTATGGCAGAAATGTTTTATGTTTTGAAAGTAATGAAAATCATTCACTCACTCAAAAGTTCATAGACCACTTCCAATATCTTAATTTTATAGAAAAATATAAACTTTAATTCTTTTGACGTCATCTAAGACAACAACTAGGTTTTGTTGAAAATACAACCGTGTACAGTAGTAGTACTTTACGTGTTGATGTTTTTTGTTTTCTCTTACGTTTTTTTTTCTTCTTCTAGGAAAGCGTGTATCAAATCTTAACACGTAAATAATTTGGGAATAAAATAAGGTTTATGTGATTTTGTTTTAAAACATGAGGGGTTTTGTCAAATCTTAACTTTTAAATGATCTCTATAATTTCACAATACTTTATTATAATTTACCCACATCATTATTATTATTATTTGAAAAAAATTCATTATCCTTTTTTTTCATTTGGAGAAAACATATTATAATATAGGCAAAAGCATAAGTAATGGAACAATAACAAGAGAAAATAGATTAATAATTGAAATAGAATAGAACAAAAGAATCTTAATTCATAGTTCTACTACGTAAGAGAAAACTCTATTAGGATATGTCTTTTTAAGATATTTAAAACACCTTAAATAGGCTCTTTCAGATATTTACAACACCTAAAATAAGTCTAAAAACCAACTTAAACAAAATGAAGAATCTAAAAATAAAAGAAAAGTAATGAAAATCCTAAACAAACTAAGAAAAAAAATTATCAATCATAATACATGGTAAAGAAGCTGGCGGATCAAATTATGGCAGAAGCTGCATGCATGGTAAAGAAAAATTTCGTTATCATTCAAACAAATGTTGCAAAAGCAACATATTCAATGTCTTTACTAGGAGATGTAGCTGCAATAAGTGTTGGCAACTCGAAAATGTTTTGCAAAACTTGAGGTTTGGCATACTTTGCTAGTTTTATTTTGTAGAAAGAAATTGGAAATGCAATTTATGCCTTCAGTTTTTCCTAGTTCGTAGACTCGTAATTACATGTTTAAGCCTAATTCAATTAGTGCCAAACTTAGGCTGGCCCGGCCATGGAGGGGTTATGTGCCAAAAAAACAAAAAGAGTTGTATAGTTGAATGTTTCTTTTCTTTATAAGAATTTTAATTCTGTAAATTCGTTAGAATGTAAAAAAAATTTCAGTAATTCACTAAATTGGTTCCATCAACATAATAATAAATGATATTTCAGTAATTCACTAAATTGGTTTCATCAACATAATAATAAATGATGAAGTCATAAAATTCTTAGACTGAATTGGGTTTTTCACGAATGTGTCTTGGGCTAGAATATAATTAGCCTGAATGCGGGTTTTTCTATGGCTTCGGTTGTTTTTAGAATAAAAACAAGTTCTCTGTTGAAACATGAGCCTTAGACAACGTGAGGTAATATAATAGTAACCAAATAATTTATAACATTCAAATACTGAGATAATATCATACTGGGGAACAATTGCTTGTAGAGAAACGTGTTCATCCTCCACATGTGTTCATGTATCATACTTGTGGGGAACAATTGCTTGTAGAGAAACGTGTTCATCCTCCACATGTGTTCATGTATCATACTTGTGGGGAACAATTGCTTGTAGAGAAACGTGTTCATTGTGTTCATGTATCATACTTGTGGGGGAACAATTGCTTGTAGAGAAACGTGTTCATCCTCCACATAAAGGACTAAAATGGTAAGGGACAATTATTTATAGGTGGCCAGTAGTAAGAGCTTGAGACTAATAAATATGTTTTTCTTGTGATCTCATGTTCGAATCCTATAATTGCTAATATTGATGGTCACTAGAAACTTAATTGGTCATTAACTTCAGGGCTTGTGGGGATTAGTTGAGGTGCACGCAAGCTAGCCCGAACACCCCACGTGAATAAAAACATGATTAGAAACAAAAAAAAAATTATTTTTTTTCATTGATCTCCAGATTAAATTCACTAAAAAAAAATCCATTATGTTGATCTTCATAAGAGTTGTTTTGTACTTGGACATTGAATAAAAAACATTATTCATTATTATTTATGAAATTAAGGTACATTTAAGATAATAAATAACAAGCATGATTAATTATTATTTAATATAATTATGCCTTGACTAATTATACAAGTTTTATATGATACGTTAATTATATTTTCTCCCTCCTATTTGCAACACCCATTGTACTTTGACATGTTTTTCGGAGGATCAAATTTGCCTAGTTACATAACTCATCATCACTCTTCAGGCACTCAAAAGACAAATCTCTGATGCTCAATTTCTCATAATTCAAGCACCATGAGACATTGCTAAGTTCATGTTTTCATCGACATAAACCCTTGATTATTTAGCACATCAATCTACCTCGACAGAGTGATTATATATATGTCCTTTATGTTTTAAAATCGTTTGTAATTGTAGAATAATTATTTATTTGGAGAATGCTCTCCATGCTTTCTACAGTTAATTTTCCTGTATCATCATCCCGACAATTTTGATGATTCGAATTACTAGTGTCTCCAAAAAGCCATGGAACTTTGAAGATTCGGCTTAAATTCTCTATTATATCTAAAATATCCTTAATTACAATTTAAAAAATAATTAAAACACAAATTAGAAAAACAATATTAAAAAAAATGATGGGAGATAAATAGTAAATTGATATTGTTTCTATACTAAAAAATGTCCCTTTTTTATATTTTTATCTAATTCTTTAAAGATTTTAATATAACTATATTTTTAAATAATAATTTGGGAATAAAATAAAGTTTATAACGAGGGGTTTTGTCGAATAATCTCTATAATTTCACAATACTTTATTATAATTTACCCACATCATTAATTTTTTTTTAAAAAAAAACCATCATTATCCCTATTTTTCATTTAGAGAAAACATATTATAACAAAGGTTGAAGCATAGAACAATAATAAGAAAAACATGGGTTAATGATTGAAATAGGATAGAACAAAAAAACCTTAACTTGTAGTTTTATTACTTAAGAGAAAACTCTATTATGGTTTGTCTCTTTAAGATATTTACAATACCTTAAATAAGCCCAAAAACAAACTTAAACAAACTTAAAAACCTAAAAATAAAAGAAAATAATAAAAATCCTAAACAAACTAAGAAAATTAAAATTATCAATCGCAATGCTTGGTTTCCTAAACTAAATACAAAAAAAAATCACCATAAAAAAATATTTTTAAAAACTAAATCACAAATAATAATAATTAATCCCCAAAACATCTTCAATCTTAATAGAATCATTACTAATCGTGAATGATGTATTCCACATTGTACTCTTGCTCATACAGAACCACCTCATTTTCTTCCTTTCCTGTAATTCTAGATAAAACAATATATTTTTACTCTTGCTTTCAACAACCATCTTCTCTTGTGGGTGCCAATACTATATATTTTCTTTTTATATTGAGGATATATATATTATGTCGTTTGTCACAAACCATATTCCTATTTTATTATCATGGCATGCCCAATAGTAAATGACATGTATCCATAGACACCACATCACACCAAACACTATTAAAATATCTCTTATCTAAAGAAAATAAAACGAGACATCATTTATCCACAATTACCTTGGTGTCTTTATTCACCCTAGTCATCTTGTAGGGCATAAGGTGACTCATGGTTTTCAATTTGAGCTTCTTTACTACCTCTACAAATATCATATTATCGCAACTTTCACTATTTACTATTATGTTGCAGATCTTATTTTTTATGGTGCACGTCGAGTGGAAGATGTTGATGTGAAACTGATCTTCATTTGAATCATTATTGGGAAACGACAAACTCTTTCAGATGACAAGGTTAGCACCACCATCTCCATACAGAATCTTTTGACTGTTATTCGAGTCATCATATATAAGATCGACCACATCATATGCAGGCTCTTTTATCAACATGTTATTACTCAAATAACTTTCTATTTTGCTACACTCATTAGCCCAATGTCTCAATTCACCACAATTATGACAATGAATTTGAAATGTTAAACCAGAACCCTAACATATACTCTATCATGTTGTCTGTTGAGTTTGTTGAATAGATTTGGTTTTAGGGGTGGTTAGCCTTTGATTATTGTTGGGTCCTTCATTGTTGTATTGATCACTTCAAGAACTCTTACTAACTACCCTATATATCCTTTTGTTTCTCAAATGTCAAAGCCCTTTGATATGCCTCTGAAAAATGCCTGTAAAGACCGCAAAGACCACAAACACAATACA
Organism: Populus nigra; assembly: GCF_951802175.1. NCBI lineage: Eukaryota > Viridiplantae > Streptophyta > Magnoliopsida > Malpighiales > Salicaceae > Populus > Populus nigra. The sequence goes on from NC_084852.1 coordinate 17,006,444, forward strand.
TCATGTATGGACCACTGTAAACCACTCAAATATCTCACCACCAACTACTCTTCCATATCTACCAAGTCATTTCTAGCCATTAATTGATAGAACTCATTAGTATAATCATTGAAAGATTTATCTTCTTGTCTCAAGTGTTTCTTCATCTTGTCTCAATCATTGATTCTTGACTTCTATTTTTCTCTCCCATGACCTTTTTAACTATTCCTACCGGGAAGAAGTTTGACCCTTCAATCTAATCGCAATCAGTTTCACCCTCATCTATTATGGAACCTCATTATACTAAGATATTTGTTCAACAAATCTATGAACTTTTCAACTTGTAAAGCTCCTGCAAATTCATGAATTTTGATATGGAATCCAAAATCTCCAGTTTTGTTTTCCTCCCGATCAAGAGACTTCCACATTTACTCTTAACTCTGGAATGGGTTTACGGTACTACCTAGGGATCCATGACCACTATTATCCTAGCCCTATCCTGATAGGTTTCTTTGTTCCAAACAAAAAGTCAACTATGTGATTTGCCTCTGCATGTACTCTATCACGAGCTCCTAAACATTTATATTCCAAGGGAGAACCCTTTCATCCACTCATTGACCATACCCTACTCTACAACTTCTTCCTACTATGGTTGTAAGGAGCACACAACAAACAAACAAATAGTCATAGGATTGCAATAATCTATAATTATTAGACTTTGAAACCAATTGGTGCATACAGAAGAACAAGCAAGAGAAAATAGATTAATAGTGATAATAGGATTGAACACAAGAACCTTAATTTGTACTTTTATTGCTTAAGAGAAAACTCTATAATAATATGCCTCTTTAATAGGTTTACAACACTTTAAATAAATCCAAAAACCAACCTAAACAAATTTTAAAAAAAAACCAAAAATAAAAGAAAGTAATAAAAGTCAAATTAGAAAAAACAAAATCATCAATCTCAATACTTGATTTTCTAAAATAAATAGGAAAAAAATATAAAATTATTATAAAAAATATTTTTCTAAACTAAATAAAAATTATATTAACTAAGAAAAATAATTTTTATCTTAAAAATCCTCATATATCATATTTCCATAATCCAAATTAAAAACAAAAAAAAAAGCAAAAACAAATCAATAACTTAAAAGATTCTACATTGAATGCTAAGTTGTGAAACCAAAGCAATTAAATAATTACACATAATTAAGAACTACATTATGCCATTTTTTATTCCAACAAATATATTATGTCATTTTCTTCTACAAATAAATAATGTTCTTTGTGTCCATTTGTTTAAGAAACTTTCTTACTTAATTATCAAGTGAAAACATTAACATACGTTATCAAATTATGGCATTTTTTTAATTCATACTACATTATTCCATTTTCTTCTACAAATAAAGAATTTTTCTGCATTGCCCATTTGTTAATTTCTTACAATTCAAAACCAGTGTACAAAAACTCAAAACTCAACAAACCAAGCTATTTCCAAGTTAATGGTGATATTTCATGGACAACATGTTATTACAAACCAAAATGAAAATAAATCCTCCAAGAACATTAGCATACGATGACAAATTAACAGTTAAAACCAGGTATCAAGGAATCTAAATTATGGCAGAAATGTTTTATGTTTTGAAAGTAATGAAAATCATTCACTCACTCAAAAGTTCATAGACCACTTCCAATATCTTAATTTTATAGAAAAATATAAACTTTAATTCTTTTGACGTCATCTAAGACAACAACTAGGTTTTGTTGAAAATACAACCGTGTACAGTAGTAGTACTTTACGTGTTGATGTTTTTTGTTTTCTCTTACGTTTTTTTTTCTTCTTCTAGGAAAGCGTGTATCAAATCTTAACACGTAAATAATTTGGGAATAAAATAAGGTTTATGTGATTTTGTTTTAAAACATGAGGGGTTTTGTCAAATCTTAACTTTTAAATGATCTCTATAATTTCACAATACTTTATTATAATTTACCCACATCATTATTATTATTATTTGAAAAAAATTCATTATCCTTTTTTTTCATTTGGAGAAAACATATTATAATATAGGCAAAAGCATAAGTAATGGAACAATAACAAGAGAAAATAGATTAATAATTGAAATAGAATAGAACAAAAGAATCTTAATTCATAGTTCTACTACGTAAGAGAAAACTCTATTAGGATATGTCTTTTTAAGATATTTAAAACACCTTAAATAGGCTCTTTCAGATATTTACAACACCTAAAATAAGTCTAAAAACCAACTTAAACAAAATGAAGAATCTAAAAATAAAAGAAAAGTAATGAAAATCCTAAACAAACTAAGAAAAAAAATTATCAATCATAATACATGGTAAAGAAGCTGGCGGATCAAATTATGGCAGAAGCTGCATGCATGGTAAAGAAAAATTTCGTTATCATTCAAACAAATGTTGCAAAAGCAACATATTCAATGTCTTTACTAGGAGATGTAGCTGCAATAAGTGTTGGCAACTCGAAAATGTTTTGCAAAACTTGAGGTTTGGCATACTTTGCTAGTTTTATTTTGTAGAAAGAAATTGGAAATGCAATTTATGCCTTCAGTTTTTCCTAGTTCGTAGACTCGTAATTACATGTTTAAGCCTAATTCAATTAGTGCCAAACTTAGGCTGGCCCGGCCATGGAGGGGTTATGTGCCAAAAAAACAAAAAGAGTTGTATAGTTGAATGTTTCTTTTCTTTATAAGAATTTTAATTCTGTAAATTCGTTAGAATGTAAAAAAAAAATGAACATAATAAAAAATATCCAGGTTACATAGAGAGTTATTTTACATTTTTAATAAATTCAAACTAGTAGGATAACCTTGAAACCTTCTTATCCTAATCCTTGTTTAGTCTGAGTTTAAAATTAAATTATGTGAAAGTTACTCCAACATAACTCAGTCAATTTGATTGGTCTAAATCCATCTTGATTGCCCCAATAAAAACATTTTGAGGATGAGATAAAGAAAAAAAATGATGAAATTGAAATTATAAAAAAAAAATCTGACCCAACTTATTGTCTAACTTGGGTTTAAAATTAAATTATGTGAAAGTTGATCTGATATGATTCAGACAACTTGATCAACCCCATAACAACCTGGCCAACCAGTAAAATAAAATACAGGGACAAAGTTGAGAAAAAAAAAAAATTGACAGAGAAAAAAGCTTCTTGACTCGATTCTTTATTTAATTCGATTTTAAAATTAAATTGCATGAGAATTATTTTCATATAAGATTAAAAAATTTAAGGAAGAATAATTTTTTATAAAGGGGGGGGGACTTAATATATCAATATTAATTTATTTTAGTATGGAAGTAGTAATTGATGTCGGATGCCCATTATGGCCCAATTAGGCTTGTGTATGACTTTTAGGGCCATGTATTGATGTAAATTGGACCCAGCCCTTTCCGATTAAATCCTTTCTAAGGGGTCCTTTCCAATGCTACTCAGCTTGTGCATCACTTTTAGTTCGAACATTCTCTTAATGAAAAAAAAAAGAAAAAATAAAATAAAATCCATTTATAAAAAGGAAGAAAGAGAAAGCATAATCATCACTGTAACACCTGAGTTAATGTCATGCTCGTTCATCTGAAAGAGCCATAAGTCAAGCTCATAGCCATGATGAACCGACAGCTTTTACATGAAGGAGTCGCTGCAAAAATAAATTAAATAGAAGAGGGAATTATTATTATTATTATTATTGGATTTGGCTGGAAGTGAGCCGATTTTGCTTGCACAAAAGCTACAGCCCCACCTGACTTTGCAAATTCCCATGCTCAGTGCACACTTTCAGGTGAGTGCATCATGGCTGGGAATGCCACGAGCAGGGTGTCATCATTGTGCTTGCTTGGATTTTTTATTTTTCACTTTCGTGCTGTTTTGTCTATTTATGTTACAAGGGAGATGCTAGTTAATCCATGTAATTAGTTTGTTAATATATAAATATTATTTTTTAAAATATTTTTTATGTAAAAATATATTAAAATAATATTTTTTTTATTTTTTAAAAATTATTTTTGATACTATCCTATTAAAAAAATCTAAAAACACCTAAAAAAATTAATTTAAAATAATAATAATAAAAAAAATTTATAAAATATTTTGAAATCCAAAACAAACCAACTTTTTTTTTTTAATAGTCGTTGTATCTTGGATTTAGGATTTAATTTCAAGATAATTTGATTTGGGATTGAAATCAATTTAAAATTCAAGTAATTAGATTATTAAGTTAACCCAATCAATTTATTTATTTTTTATTAAAATCATATTATTTATTTATTTATTAGTTTTGATTTTATAAATTAAATTAAATCACGAATTAACTTAGATTAGAATGATTATACTTTGAGTAATTAAGTAATCAAATCAACCACGTGGACTAAGCATTGTTTAATAACTATAGTAGGATAGGGTTTTTTTTTTTTTTTTACGGTTCATTTTAACCATCCATATCAACAACTCTAGTAATGTATACATGATAAATAATTAAATATAAGTATACATATATAATAATTACCTACTAATTTGTGATTTTAAAGTTATATATAAAATTATAGCCAACCGTAGTTTATAAATGAAAATATTGAAGCATTCATAAGTTTGAATAAACTATAAAGAAAATCCAATATTTTGACATTAAAGACTGAAATGAAATGTTTAAATACATATGTATCTTGGATTCAAGTCTCAGCGTGCACGTCTGTCACTTCTACAGTGTCTTACCTGTCTACTGGACTTACAGAGTGTTCAGTGAAAAGTAATTTAAATATACTAAATCCATGTGGCAGAATGGTCCATTAGAGTTCATCAAATTACAAATATGTAGCAAAATATTATCCTTCAATTCAAACTTCACTTCTTCATGAATAATCAAAACCACATATCTATAATATAGATACCCTTAACTATAATGTACAAAATGAATGAAATATAATTTATGTTTTGCATTAAGATCTCTCTTTTTGTTAAAAAAAATTTATAAAAAAGGTATAACAAAAGGTAAATTCATTTTATTCATAGACATATTTTACTATTAATTGTCATAGTATAATTACCCTCCAAGACAAATTTCTGAAAAATTGAGCACAAGGGTATTTTTATTTTTAAATTTTTTTAAAATGTATTAAATACGTTTATCTTTTATATCAAAAAAATTAAATCATACATCTAGGGGCCTTTTGGTCTTTCACTATGTTTTTTTTTTATTATCATGTTCATCAAGGGTAATTTGATTTTTTTAATAAGGATTAATTATTATTTAAATTGAAAAAGTTGTTGGCAAGTGCGGCGCACACGCCCGTGAATGAGAGGCACCCACATACTTGTGATGGCGCGTGCAACGCTTTTCAGTGGCAAAAAATGCTCTTCCATCATGTTGCTAGAAGTGTCAATGTGTCCTTTTTTTATTGGTATGATGCTTCCCGACAGTGGTGGGGAGGTTTATCACTGGTGGAGTTTTTTCCTTCTTTTCTATTTCCTACCTTAAAAATTACAAGTTGGTCCTTTTCGTTGTTGATACTCAACTTCAATCCTTATTCTTTTGATTTTTTATTTTTGCTATTGGTCTTTTTATAAAAGTTTTATCTGTTTTTAATTCCATCTTTCAATCCAAATTTGTGGTATATTATTTTTTTCCAAGACCTTATTCTTTTGAATTTTATTTTTTTCTTTGACTTTTTGTAAAAGTTTTATTGGTTTTCAATTTAATTTTCAATCCAAATTTATGATATATATTTTTTTCTAATTTGGTCCTTATTTTTTTAGTCCTTTTATTAAAGTGATTTTTCTTTTCGACTTTTTTCTCTATTTTTTTTATTTTAATTTTTATCCCCCATTCTTTTAATTTCTATTTTTGTTTTGTGTCCTTTTCTATAATTAATTTTTTTTTAATTTTATCCTTCAATATTTGATTGGCTGGGGAATGAACTTCGTGGTTTTTTACTTATTCTTTCTTCTGATTTCATCAATCGACTTTGTCTTTTTTTTTTAAATGGGCTCTATTGTTTTCTTTGATTTATTTTCTATCGGACTGCCTCAATATCGACTTCGTGGTTTAACACTTATTTCAATGAAAAAAGTGTTATTAAACCTAGTTTGATGGGTCATTTCAGTGACTAGTTGCTCCAGTTTTTAATACAAGACTAGTTTTAGATTAAATTAGATGGGAGTTGACCTAATTGATCCAATAAATCAAGCCTTAACTAGGTTAAAAACCTTTCAAATCTTGGTTTGAATTTTTTTATATAAATAAAACGATATCATTTTAGTTTAATCCAACTCAACCTGCTTAAACTTGCAAAGCAAGAGTTGAATTGGATCATGTACCAGCAGGGTCTAATAATTTTGTTCAAAAGAAACAAATTTTATTCTTTTACTTGATTAATGGTGCGTTGTCCATTTATCTCAAGATTTTGTAATTATCTTTCGTACTTACTTTTCTGGATAAAAGAAAGAGCGTGCAGCTCCAACTCGAAAGATATTGTTCAATCTTTAGTAAATACCAACTGAAAACGTTGTTGGCAAGTGCGGCGCACACGCCCGTGAATGAGAGGCGCCCACATACTTGTGATGGCGCGTGCAACGTTTAGTGGCAAAAAAATGCCCTTCCATCATGTTGTTAGAAGTGTCAATGTGTCCTCTTTTTATTGGTATGATGCTTCCCGACAATGGTGGGGAGGTTTATCACTGGTAGAGTTTTTTCCTTCTTTTCTATTTCCTACCTTAAAAGTTACAAGTTGGTCCTTTTCGTTGTTGATACTCAACTTCAATCCTTATTCTTTTGATTTTTTATTTTTGCTATTGGTCTTTTTATAAAAGTTTTATTTGTTTTTAATTCCATCTTTCAATCCAAATTAGGTGGGAGTTAACACTAGTGTATTCTAATTATTTTGATCATTTTTTTTATTATTTTGGTTTGTTTGCTATCATTACCAACACTTTTCATCTAATTAAAATAAAATCATCTTAGTTAACCTAATCGGGTTTATAACCCAAGATATATATAAAGCACGCTTACAACACTTAAACATTATTTTTTTATTAAAAAAACAATGTAGCTCTGTGGCGTAGTGTTAACCCACGCCTAGTGATTAATAAATTATTATCTAAACTAAAACCTTCAAAAACAGTGTATTAAACCTAGTTTGAAGGGTTATTTCAATGAAAACAGTGTTATTAAACCTAACTTGATGGGTCATTTCAGTGACTAGCTGCTCCAGTCTTTAGTACAAGACTAGTTTTAGATTAAATTAGGTGGGAGTTAACCTAATTGATCCAATAAATCAAGGCTTAACTAGGTTAAAAACCTTTCAAATCTTGATTTGAATTTTTTTATATAAATAAAACGATTTCATTTTAGTTTAACCCAACTCAACCTGCTTAAACTTGCAAAGCAAGAGTTGAATTGGATCATGTACCAGCAGGGTCTAATAATTTTGTTCAAAAGAAACAAATTTTGTTCTTTTACTTGATTAATGGTGCGTTGTCCATTTATCTCAAGATTTTGTAATTATCTTTCGTACTTACTTTTCTGGATAAAGAGAAAGAGCGTGCAGCTCCAACTCGAAAGATAATGTTCAATCTTTAGTAAATACCAACTGAAGGGGCACTACCTAGCCTGCTAGTCTGGAATGACAAGCTTCACAGTCAAGGTAAGTTGAGCTAAATTTTTCTTCAAGTAACAACTACTTATTGCATAGAACCGTAGGTTGCACAGCTGATAATTAAAGTAGGTTACCTCTCTTTTGAGGCTCTAGCACACAGTATTAATTGGGAAGACACATAATTATATGGAAGATCGATCCGTGTAGCTCGAACACGAGAAATAATTGTTCTTGAGCTAGAAAGAACTTTAGCATGGATCACCACTGTGAGATTTAGCTCCACGAACAAAAAGATTTGAGTGTCAAGTTTCTTTTTTCAAGAAATGAAGTTAGAGAATCACCCATGAAAAGACAAGATATCTGCTTCTTCTTCTTCTTTTTTTTTTTTTTTTATCTAAATCTTGGTATTTAGAAAACAACTGAATCCCAACTAATCTTGTCGAACCGAAACGACATGCTAAAAAGTAAAATTTTTTTAATAATGGTATTTTTATTTATAAAATTTAAATTCGAGATCTTATTTAAAAAAATTAAATGTTAAATCACTCAAAATAAGTATATGAAACATATTCATGATTCTACGAAGCTGCTAGAATGGTAAAATTGAAGATATTGTTGTGGTTGGATTTTCTGTTCATTTCTTTGTCTTCTTTTTCTTCTTCTTTAATTATTTAATTACAAGATAGAGTTATGAATCAAAAATTTCATGAGAGGGTAAGGCGTGATTCAATTCAACTTTGTTTTTATGTTCAAAATATTGATTTTAAAGATTTATTTTCACATCCAACTAGTGTATTCTAATAAATTTTTTAAATATTTACTTCAAAGTTTGAAACTAGAAATCTAAAGAAGGAAGCAAATATTCTTAATCAAAATAAATAAAAAAAGAAACTTGATGAGTTTTTTAGTTTAGTGTTGATGATTTATTTTGGTGTTTTAAAAGTATTTTTGAGAAAAAATAATTTTTTTTCTTTACTTTAAATTATTTTTTTTAATGTTTTCAAATTGTTTTGATGTATCGATATCAAAAGTAAAATTTAAAAAATAAAAAGAATATTATTTTGATATATTTTCAAGTTAAAACATTTTAAAAAATAATCGTTAATACAATATCAAACGAGCTCTAAATTAAGCATGAAAATAAAAAAAAAATACAAAAAGAAAAAAAAAACTGAAACTTGACAAATGACAATGGCTTAGCCAGGTTGAAAATTGGAGAGAGATTAGTTGAATTACTAAACCAAAAGTAGTGAATAATCCAGCAAGTATTCAAGTGTGAGGCAGAAGTAGACCTAACTTGTTCCACAGGCCAAAGAAAGAAAACAGAATAATAATTATTAATATACTGCATTTTCCCCCTTACATAAAGTAATTAAACCCGATTTTTTTTATTCAGGATAATGTAAATTAACAAGAATTAATTAAAATAATATTATTTAAAAAAATAAAAAGTTAATATGGATTGTGGCCTGATCAACAAAGTCGTGAGATGGTTTATAAAGTCATTCGTTTTTTTAAACCCGATTTAAATTAGTTTTTATATTTCAAATAAATGAATTAAATAATAGTAATTAAATGTTAAAAAAAGATAAAAAGAAATCAGAGTGAAAACCACACCTCTCTGTTTCCCTGTCAGCTAGAAAACCAACCAACCCCGGTCCACCACTACCCCGGTCCATCTCACTCAACCACATGCAATCACTTCTCGCCACATCACCCTCTCTCCATTCCTGTTAAGCTACCACATACACATGCACACACATAAACATCACACCACATCAAACTCTCCCCTCCCCTTCCTTCTGTCACTCCCGAACACACCGGGAGAACCCCCGCCACCGCCGGCAGCCGCCCCACCACGTTCATGAAAGCCTAATAAAGAGAGAGAGTCTTTGTCAAAGCTGTAATTTTTAATGGTTTTATAGGGTTTATGAGGGATTTGAATTGAGAGTTTTAGAGATAGAGATAGAGGAAGAGAGAGATTCGATTGAGAAATGTATGTGGTGCCACCACCAAAGGGATCATCGGACACTGGATCCAATGGAGTCGGGTCGGGTGATTTGCGGGTTTATCAAACTTGGAAAGGCAGTAACGTAAGTCACTCATTTATCATTTTTCTTTCACTATTGTGTTTTTAAACCTTTTATTGACTGATAGATGCCAATATTCTCATATTTTGTTACACCTTTTCTGTTTCTTTTCAATGAGAATCTGAATCAGCAAAAAAAGAAAGAAAAGATGCAGACTTTAGAGCTACTTTTAACTGTACATGTCAAATCACAAAAAATGTAACAAATGCTAGTTTCAGATGAGTTAATGTTTACAACAACAACAAAAAAATCTAATTTTGATGAACCCCTTTCAGTAAAATATTGAGTGTACCAATTATCAGCTATATTTGGCAAGGTTGAACTCGGTTTTGTAGTTATTTGGCCTTTAATTAAATGGAAAGGGATTGTTTAAGTCAATATCGTGATGATAAGATTCAGCACCCGGGAAACAAATTGCACTTTTGCGAGTAAAACTAACAAGAAGTTTGAAGGGATTGATGGGAAAAAATGATATGTGATGTGGTTTTGACTTCAAAATTGGTAGCTTTAGTTTCAGGATTGTTTGAATGGTAATGGGGTGATTTGGCTTTTTCTTAAATCAGGGGTGGTCTTATAACCACCCAGTGGAAGTCCAATTATTTTTTGTGTTTGTTTAATATTTGTGATTCTCATTTTGCTCTCTGTTATATCGGAAATTGAAATGATTGTTGGGAATCCATGAACTTATTCTTCTGCACGCTATAAATCTATGCTACCTCCTTCGGGATTAGTAGAAATTTGACAATAAAAATAGAATAAGAAATAAATAAAGATGAAATAGGAAAATCACATGCGTAATTGATTGTTTGATTCAGAGGTTTTAGATGCTGAACAAGAACTGGTTGAGTTCTTACAATATATGAGAGCTTCTTAACCCTGTTTCTCATTGTAAATAGTGATATGATGTTAGTGAAACTGATATTGATTGAATTGTGGTTGATTGACCATGTGGCAAACTATGTGAAATTGAGATTGGTGAACTGTAAGTGTAGTATTCAGCTTCCAACGTGCTTATGATGAGAATTGAGTTGATCCCAGGACTTAGAGTCAGCATTGACTACAATTGCATTTTTATTCTAAGAATGCAGAGTTTTTCAATTTTTTTCCAAAGAACTTACTGGAATTATGTTCTTCTGCAGATATTTTTTCTTCGAGGAAGGTTTATTTTTGGACCAGATGTAAGATCGCTTGCGTTGACTGTATTCCTGATTGTTGCTCCAGTAGCACTATTCTGTATCTTTGTCGCCAGAAAGCTGATGGATGATTTTTCAGATGATTGGGGAATATCAATAATGGCAGTTGCTGTTGTGTTCACTATTTATGTGAGCTCTCTCTCTCTGGCTCAACACACACACACACACACATCCCACTCCCACTCTCTCTGCAAACACATTTAGGTTCCTTTTACATGCTTAATTTACCTTGTAATTGAAAATAGCAGTTTCAACAATGTTTTTGTTGACCCTGTATTTTCCCCCCTTCATTATATTGGTGAAGATTATAGCAGCCAACAGTGTTGTCAAAGGTGAAAGGCGCTAAAAGACGCACGAGGCACTAGGTGCACACCTGAATGAACCAAGGCGATATGCTATAGATTAAAAGAAAATATATGTATTGTATTATATTATATTATATAAATCTAAAATATATATCTTCCCAATTAAGATTTGATCATTAGAAAATCAAAAGAAAATATAAATGACCATAACATAGTTGTATAAAGTTATATTTCTTACCCTTAAAAAAAAAAAAAGATAATTTAAAGTAGTAAGTAGCTAAATAGATTAAAAAGAAAACTTAATTATCATAATCATTATTCATTAATCTTCAAAAACATCTTCATCCATGCTTTCTTGTTCTGTACTTGTGCTGTTGTTCTCTGACTCTGTTCAACGCAAAGTGTGGTTGGTGTTTCTCTTCAAGTGTCCTTTCTTGATTGTATGTCTCCCACTTTAATGATTTTTTATTCTTTTTTATCCTAAAATTGTTTTTTTACAAAAATACCCCTAAGTTGTTTCTCATGGTAAATTAAAAAATAGACAAATAGGTCAAAACATAAATCAGTTAAAAAAAAAATCCAACAGAAAAAGAAGTATTTCAAGCAGGTGCTCGCTTTAATGCCTGGTGCCCACTCACAGGGCGCTCACCTTGGCAGCGCTTCATTGAAATTCATCACCTGAGGCTAATAAAGGCGTCATGGCCTCACCGGAGCACCTAGGCGAGTGCCTTAAAGCCCCTTGGCAACAGTGGTAGCCAATTCTGGCATGTGGTTCAGATATCAGAGAACCCAGATGGGGTAGTTTTTATTTTGGTACACTGCCAGGGATTATTGGAGAGCCACCAGTAAAGATTTAAGCACAATTTTAACCAGTCTTGTTCATCCATCTAAAGAGGATGGCAGGAGAAAAAAGGGGGTTGTTATGGTGGGGGTTCAAGGGTAGGCATTAAGATTTGTCCAAGCTGAAATTTAGAGCATAAGTTAAATATACAGTAGTTTGTTTGTAAGCTGGACAGGATAGGAAATATTGCTTAATCATATAGATTGGGGATAAGAGGTGAGAGTTGTGGGAACTGATTATCGTAATTTGTAGAGCAGGTTTAGTGGATGAATGTCTTCTGTAAAAGATATTGCTTCAAGGTTGTGCATTGTTGAGGTACTTTCTTGATTTTGTTAGTTGTTTAGAATGATGAGTTTTCAAGAGGGATAAATGTTTGGTGGTTTATTATATAGCATTATGCTGTTACGTATCACCATTTCACCAGTTTTGGCAGAGGATAGTGAGTCGATGTGCCGTGTCTTACCATTCTGAAGTTTTTCGTGCAATCTCATTGAATATCCAATACATAACCCCAGCTTGTCTCTACCCTAGTTTGTTGTCTCTTCTTACCATGTTCGCTTTGCTTTTACTGCATAGACTCTTCTTATTATGAATAATGATCATACTTGTTGCAAGCAATTGCATAGCATTCTAGGTATTGTCAATTAACCAATCTCCAAACAAGCAGGAGGTTGCACTTCAATGATATATGCATTCACATATATCATGTATTCTGTCACACACGCGCACATGCATACTATGTACCTAAATATTATTGGAAAAAATTTGAAATAGATCATTGTAAGTGTTTCTGTATGCTAGCTCGTTGCATCACATGTGATGCTCGTGATACAATATGTTCTTAACATGTGAATCTTAATAAAATAAAATAAAAGAAAAGCAAGAAATTTAATTATTAAACATATATTGATTTTGATCTTTTCAATATCATTATTGTTTATCAATAGTCATATACAGAACAACATTAACAATAACAACCAACTTTAGACAATAATAATATAACAAATTAGAAATCAATAATACCTTGGGTTGAGTTTGTGATTTGACCATGCATATGTGAACTATGACATTATTTTTTTTTACAATGGTAATCACATCGGCAAAATGTTTAGCATTAGAGAACCTGGAAAGGAAATTTTGGAACTGAATAAGAATGGTATTGTTCTGCATAAGATGAGGTTCCTGTAACAGCAAATGTATTTTCTTGTAAGATGGTTCAAATCTTATGAAGTTTCACCCAAAAGACTTTCTTTCAAAGCACAAGAAGAAATTTAAAATATTGCAATAGATCGGAAGATAACTACACTAATGTGCGAGTAAAAATAAATTTTTAGTTACAATTTGACTGAAATATCTTTTTAGAGTTTGACGGTCCAGGTTTAATTTCATGATTATATGCTTAAAGCAATCGAGGAACTATTGGATTACTGTTAGGAAGAGATTTTTTTTAGGGAATTAACAATGAATGACCATCTATGTCATCATTAATAACCAACCAAATCCAATTAGATTTATAAGTGAATTAGAAAAGGGTATTTGCAGTATTATACCATAATTGCCAACTGATCATAATAATTCAATTTCAAGGTGTTCTGATTATACATAATTCATCAGATGTTAATGCTCATTTTGTCTCTACCAAAGCCTTTTTACACCTTTTCTTTTGTATATCATATGGATAGGCTGGTGTTAGGGTTACCATGTAAGCTAGGGTAGCTTGTGATATGAAATGTAAGTTTATGTGGCCTTGTCTAGCAAAATATAACGTGAATGCCATGATTGGATCATACCATGTCCTTATTGTTTGGGGATGTGCAGTTATTATCCCCCATTTTATTCTGTTTTTGCCTTTTATGATTCATCTGCTACAACCAATGCATTTCAGACCTTGCACCACGCTGTTTTGACCTGTGTACACTTATGTAGCTCTTGCCATGCATGTAAAGCACTTGTTACCCTAATTTTGAGGATGATGATGGTGTTGTAAAGGGCTATCACACTTATGTAGCTCTTGCCATGCATGTAAAGCACTTGTTACCCTAATTTTGAGGATGATGATGGTGTTGTAAAGGGCTATCTTGTTCCTGGAGAGAGAGCTCGAAATCTGTCCTGAAATCTCTCTTCAATGTCTTTCCTGGGCATGATAGGGAAACTGTTTCTGTAATACTGAACATGAAGCTCATAAATGTCTCTGATGTCTCAGGATTTAGTTCTTCTCCTGCTAACATCTGGAAGGGATCCTGGCATAATTCCCCGCAATGCACATCCACCAGAACCTGAAGGCTTTGATGGGAGTGCAGATGTTGGGTCCGGTCAGACTCCACAATTACGTCTGCCACGTGTTAAGGAGGTGGAATTCAATGGAATGACTGTGAAAGTTAAGTATTGTGATACTTGCATGCTTTACAGACCACCTCGCTGCTCGCATTGTTCAATATGCAATAACTGTGTTGAAAGATTTGACCATCACTGCCCTTGGGTTGGGCAATGTATTGGCTTGGTAAGTGATCCTTTTTTTTATGTAGTTGACTGTAGCAGTAAAAATGATCTTCAGCACTATCAATTGGATAGGATAAGTAGTTATATTGCAGTGCATCTCTCCTCCTGAAATGCTGTTTCTGCTGAAGGGTGACAATTAGATGGACCCCAAGCTTGAAGTTAGGTTCTGCTTTCTTTAACCAGGAAAATTCAACTTGATATGGACCTGTCAGTCCTTTCTTGTTGATGCTATCTCAAACTTTGATGTGTTTGAACACATATGGTCACCACTTCTTACTGATAATCTGAAAACTTAATGAAATATCAACATATTGAATCTAAATGGTTCATGTATATAAACTAGCAGATTCTGATGTTAAGTTTCTAGAATTAATTTTTCTCAAGTTGCTGGCATGGAAAATAGCTGGATTTTGTTTGGTGTCTTGGTGGTCTTTTTGAGTGTCATCTCTCCTTACATTGATTGATATGCTTCTGGGTGCAGAGAAATTATCGATTCTTCTTCATGTTTGTCTTATCAACGACCCTTCTTTGTATATATGTTTTTGCTTTCTGCTGGGTCTACATTAGGAAGATCATGGGATCAGAGAACATCTCAACTTGGAAAGCAATGATCAAAACCCCTTCCTCCATTGTTTTAATAGTTTACACGTTCATATCAATGTGGTTTGTCGGTGGTCTTACTGCCTTCCATTTGTATCTTATCAGCACAAATCAGGTAAGAGAACAAGGTTCCTCTTTTCATAACTCTTTTATGGAGAAGTACATTCATTCACTCTCTGAATGGAACTCTCCCTTGTAATCAACTGTACACTTTCACTAATGCTCTCCTTGCTTGTTCAGACCACTTATGAGAATTTCCGATATCGCTATGATAGGCGGGCAAATCCTTTTTATAAAGGATTGGTGGAGAACTTCAAGGAGATCTTTTGCTCCAGTATCCCCCCGTCTAAGAACAAGTTCAGGGCGAAGGTGCCCCGGGAACCTGCATTACCCACCCGGACACTTGGTGGGGGCTTCATGAGTCCAAATATGGGTAAAGCTGTCGGTGACATAGAAATGGGTAGGAAAACTGTATGGGGAGACATGAGTGCTATGGCTGATGGTGAAGGACAACCTGCCAACAATGATCGATTGAACATAAAAGATGGTGAACTAGGTGAGTTATCCCCGGATATCAGGACCACAGTAGATGAAGTTGGGGACCGTGGTGGATTGCATCCCAGGCGATCGAGTTGGGGAAGAAAAAGTGGAAGCTGGGAGATGTCACCTGAAGTTCTTGCTTTGGCAGCTAGAGTGGGGGAATCTAACCGTGTGGGTGGTGGGAGCAGCAGTGGCAGCTTAACAGCTGAGAACCGACAATCATAGTTGTAGATTTGATCCCCATCCAAACCTAGGAAATGGAAGATTAACTGATTTGGTGAGTGCTGGGGGTGATTGCTGACCAAATGGTTGGTTATTCAACTTCCAAACTATATATTATGTGGAATATGGGGAAACTTTAGAGGGGGTGCTTGAAAATCTTTGTTGGTTTGACCATTGTGCTTTTAGGGTGTGGAATGGAATGGTGTGTTGTTAGTATGAGTGAGCTATTGTCAGTTTTGATTCTTGTATTTCTGGAATTAGGTAGTGTTCAATCTCATTTTATTTGAGGAATCAGTCAGTGTTTTCCTATGATTCTTCCTTTCAATCAGGGAGCCAATGGTTTTGACTGCCAGTAGCTTGATTCCTCATTTTGTTGCCTTTGGGCCTGCAATTAATAATGGGGTCAAGCATGCATAACCCTAAATTTACCTTGGCAGCTTCATTGTTTTAGGGTGCTGAAAGGGAGGAATTGATGAAATGTGGTCAACACATGCATCAGAATCCAAACCAGAACCTGGTTTTAAGAGAGTTGTAGCGCCACTGTGCCATGTTATTGTACTGATGCTCGAACCATCAGCAGTCTATAGTCAATTCAGGTAAATGACACTTCGCAATAATTCAATTCAACAGTCAGCGCATAAATATTTTTCAGGCTGAGAAAAACGATCCACAGCTTGAATTTTAAAAATAATTTTTTTAAATAAAAAAATATTATTTTAATACTTTTATAAATAAAATACACTTTAACAAATAATTTCTTCATATCTAACGCCTTAATGGCAGGTGGGATCTAGAAATTTTGGAAACTTGTCAGATTGCAGTCCTTGCCTCTGAGCAATATCTAAATTGCATCATGGGATACGCCATTGTTATTAAATTCTGTCTGTTGAGTTAACTCGGTGACTAGATTGATCTGGATTTAATAAAAGATCAGCTGTGAAAACAACCTGGTCAAACTCGGGTGACTCGGCGGGTCGATCGGGACCCGGCCGACCCGGCCAAACCCGAACGAGACCTGATTTTTTTTTAAAATTTAGGATTTAAAACCTATTAGTATATATACTCTATATTCCTAAAAAAATCATGTTTTTTCAATGTGGGATAAAAAACCTTTTGGTTTAAATACTTCAACTTAAAAGGATAACATAGTATCTTTTCAATGTGAGATTTGAAACCCTTTTATATATACACACTATGTTCCCATGAAAAAAATCATGTTTTTTCAATGTGAGATAAAAAAATTTTGGTTTAAATACTTCAATTTAAAAAGATAATATAGTATCTTTTCAATGTGGGATTTGAAACCGTTTCATATATATACTCTATGTTCCCATGAAAAAAGTTATGTTTTTTCAATGTGGGATTTGAAATCTATTAGTATATATACTCTATGTTTCCAGGAAAAAAGTTATGTTTTTTCAATGTGAGATAAAAAAAAATTTTAGTTTAAATACTTTAACGTAAAAACTTAACATAATATCTTTTTAATGTGAGATAAAAAACTTTTTAAAATATTATTTTAAACTTCATAACATGTATAATCTATATTTACATGGATTTTTTTATATGAAATATTAAAACTTTAATTTTTTTTAATTTTTCTGAGTTAAACCGGGTTGACTCATGAAACCCACGACCCGGCTTCTTGGCCGGGTCAATCCTGGACCGGGTTTAATATCTATGTGATAAACACATTTGGGTCTTATGACCAGCAATAGCTTGCATAATGGGCTTGGCCATGGCTGGAAGATGGAAGATGGTCCACAGTTGTGATGTTAGGCCAATTTCAATTTTTCATATCAACCTGACCTCAGGCTCATATAAGCCTAGCCTCATGCAATATCCATTGGATAAAGAAGTTAAGATTATAATATCTGAAGGTCAAATTCAGGGGACTCGTCTAGGAGGTAACTGTATAGTCAAAACCAGTCCTTTGGGGTGATTATTGCGGCAATAAACCTCAAACCTGTCATTTCAGTAGCCAGTGAACCTAACCCACGGAGTGTTTTGTAATTTGCCTACACCACACCTCGGTGTCAGAATCGCCCCTCTTTTAATGAGAGTTGGAAATTTTATTTATTTTATTGCTTTCTTGAACCGCATTGTTCAAGATTTATTATGCCTGTAATTAAACCTATCAAGATGAGGAAAGGAAACGCAATTAAACTCTAGGCTTAAAGCTTTACTTTGACCTTTTTTCACTGCAGCACCCCATATCATTTCTCATCCTCTTTCTTCTTCACACAAGACATCAATAGGAAATAGCAACAGCAAATGTTTTTTTTGTCTTGAGCATATGCCAATGTGGATGAAGTGAGAAATCAGGCCTTAGTAGGTGAGTTTGTTAATCTTGTCTTAGTTTCGAGGGTTTTTTTGGCTCTTTAGATGATGGATTTTTCCCTCTGTTGTCTCTATGTTGTTTTTTTTGTCACTTACTGGCTTTTGTTTTGACTGGAATGATGGAGATACATATGCAAGTAGAGGTTTGATTTATTTGTGTGGTGTGTGGTTCTTTTTTGGCATAGATATGTTTAAGAACCAACTGCAAGAACTTGCACAAAGAAGTTGTTTCAACCTCCCTTCTTATGCTTGCATTAGAGAAGGACCTGATCATGCACCGAGATTCAAAGCTTCTGTGAACTTTAATGGTGAGATCTTTGAAAGTCCAAGTTACTGCACTACATTGAGACAGGCGGAGCATGCGGCTGCTGAAGTTGCCCTTAATGTTTTGTCTTTAAGGGGTCCTGCAAGGTCTCTAACAGCAAGAGTTCTTGTAAGTTTCTTTTGTCAAAATCCCTCTTTTCTTGGTTTGTTTTAGATAGTTTTCTTGATTGCTTAAGGGTGTTTAAACGATGGATACCCATTTTGTCTTCAATTTGGTTACTCTAGAGTCTAGTCTTATTGTTTCTTTCTGGGAATTTAATAAAGGATGAGACTGGAATTTACAAGAACCTACTTCAAGAAACTGCCCATAGAGCTGGGCTTAACCTCCCTGTATATACCACTGTAAGATCAGGTCCTGGTCATGTCCCAGTTTTCACTTGTACCGTGGAGCTTGCTGGTATGAATTTCACGGGTGAGCCAGCAAAGACTAAGAAACAAGCTGAGAAGAATGCTGCTATTGCAGCCTGGTCCGCTTTGAAAAGATGTAAAAATTTCATCCCCTATTTCCTGTTTGTTCTCACATCCATTATATCATTACTTGCATTTTCTTTGTAATCAATGTATATTTTTGTGCAGTTCCAAACTTGGACTCTTTGAGTAGCAAAGAAGTAGACACTCGTGAAGAACAAGATCAAGCAGTTGTGGCAAGGGTACTGTCAAATTTCAGATCCAAAGATGAAGGTAGATATGCAAGAAAGAGGGATCATAATCAAGCAAGAAGAAGAATGGTTAGAGGGTACAAAGACAGTAGCGGTGCATCATCTTCCTCCACCTCAAATAACTTTATACTGTATCCACATCGGAGGCTCCTGGATCTTATATTGGATTCTACCTTAGATGGTTCAACACAAATGCAGAAGTCCTCCTTTATGTCTCTCCTTCCTCCACCCCCACCCAGAACAAGTTCAAAGATTTTGCCACCGCCCTCACATATAGACAATCCATCTCTATACTCATCGAACAGGCCTATTCCAATACAAGTTAAGGGAAAATCACAAGTACATGTCCCACTTGAAGAGCATTTAAAGGATGAAGAAGAATGGTTAGGTACTAAACCAGATTTCATCAAGAAACACAATGAGAAGGAGAGTGCCTGCAATTCAAGTTCAAGTAATCTTTACGGATCAAGTTCCTTATACAGGCCATTTCCTTTCTCCAATACTGGGAAGCCATTCACTTCCTTGCCTGATAACACTAGCCAGCACGAATCAACCCCCATTAGTAGCAGAATTTTTGTTGGGTCTACAAATCCATCTCCAATGGCATCCATTTCCATCAAGACACCCTCAAGTACCCATGTTCCAAGGCCTGTGTTCACCGGAGGGTTTAACCCTCACAGGATTGCACCAGCTGTTCAAATAAGGTCAGTGATCCCAGTTTGTGCAGCACCACCATCACCAACCAGACCCCCACAATCATCATCAGCTACAGGTGCTCCTTCCCTTTCTACCTTCACAGGAGTAGCTGAGGTATCAATGCTCAACAAGACACAGTCAAATCCTCAACCGAGTTCTACCGAATTCAAAAACAAGCTACAATTATTATGAATTAGCAGTATAAGTTGAAGAAAAGACAAATCTTGTTTAAACCCCCATAATTAAGCACCTCTTGCCAGTTGTGTCTTGATGGGGTTGGTTGTTAAACAAAATCGGTCCTTTTTCTTTAGCCTTTCAAAAACAAACCATGGTTTTGTCTCATGGGGTCTAAAGGTTAAATTTTTGTATTGATACGCCTGATTATATAATACTCCTATAAATTCTACTCTACTCCACCTTACATTAACTGAGAGAGAGGGAGAGAGAAGAGCATTAAATGTGATCTGGGAGAGTGGGTTGCAGGAGATAAGAAAGAGAGAGAGAGAGAATGAGAGATGGGGGTAGCAATGATGGCAGCAGACTGAGGGAGGACCAAGCAGACAATTGCAGCGATAAACGCAAGCAATTAATTTACACTCAGTTCTGAGACCAAAATTTATTAGTTTTGTCTTCTCCATTAATGCTCTCATCTTCTCCTCCTCCTCCTTTATTGTTAGCCATTTACTCTCACATTGTTTATAATATTTTTTTGGTTTTCTAGTGGTGTTTAGAAATGTGCATAGCAGATTTTTAAATATTTTTTTTTATGGGTTTGAGTTTTCAAATGCCAAGTATCCGTTACGATTTAGGTGCATTTTGGGCATTCCATGTTCGAAACATGGGTAAAATTGGAACTGCAATGAGTATCATCTCCTACCATTGATTTTCCCTTCTCTGTGTGTGGACCCATTTAAGAAGGTTTGACTTTAGCACGTAGCAAATTTAGTATTTTTGTGCAAGAAACTTTAGCAGCCGTGGTCCATTGTAAGAGCATCTTCTTTTTTTATGGTTTGCATGAAGAATAAATTGTATTTTAATATTATTTTAATAACTTGATATATAATTTAGTTGATGAAATAACTCTAAAGACAATGCGTATATATTAAAAGACAATTAAAAAACTAAAAAAATAATTCAAGTCAACTCATCAAAGAAAAAAAAAAGTTCCTGTAATAAACAGTATTTTAGCATTTTTTTTTTTATAGGACATACAAGAATATCATTTTATAAAAAAATAAAATAAAATAACTTTTTGTTTAACACTCCTCGAAGTACGTAAAATGATATATATGCATGTGTTTAACTTTCCAATCCAAGCATCTAGACTGGAGAAGCTCTCATGAATGCATTTGGAGCCTGCTTGTTGTAGCTTGGGAACAAGCGACAAGGAGCAGCACATGCCCTGTTAATGTTTTTTTTAGTTTTGAGGTCCTACAATGCATCTTCTGTGGCTGGTAACATGCATGTATGTGTTCAATGTGCACGTCTTCTGGTTCCTAGACCACCATTTTAGACAAGACCGATCCCCTGTAAGAGGCCAAGCATATTTGCAGCAAGGAAGTCTCTCATCCCTGTGAGAGGCTGCTTCCAAAATCTAGCTGGAATTCAACAAGGGTCCCTTCACGCCATGTAATTGTGCAGATGAACGAACGAGCTGAGGACAAGATCATCTTAGCTGAGAGAATGCCTAGTGTAAGTGCCCAAAATCAAGGAAGCATTGATGCAAGATGCACCCTTTTGGGACAAAATCTGCAGGCAACAAAAGATCAAGCCACCCCTGCCACTCTTGGCAGAAAGTACTGCTCTTTGAAAAATTCAACAGTTACATAAAGGGAAACAGCTTTTTTACAAGAAGAAAGCAAAAGAAAGTTTAACTTCAAAGAAACATTGATCCTGAGCAGTTGAAAAGTGGTTTTTCTTCTCTTTTTCTTCAACTTTGAACAGAGTGCTATATCATCATTGGACAGGTTGATGCATCTCCAAAATCACAAGCTACTGGGAATCTGTCTTCTATTGCTAATCTGAAGAAATCGTTTTACATCTTCTCCACATCTCCTCCCAAGAAAAACATTTCCCGATTCACTCCTAAATATTGCTAGTTCGGAGAAGTCTTTTTTAACTTTGTCAGAGAAAAAATATATTTTTCTTGGAGCTATCAACATTCTAATCACTACTTTACCGCTGCTACAGCCTACAACCATCACCACTCCACCCAAGGGCAGCGCTTCATTGTGTTTTCAGGGTAGTAGCCCTCTAAAGTTTCAAATTTTAAAATCTGATCCTTATGTTTATTGCGTTTTTCAATCAAGTCCATGTAAAGAGTTTATTTTATCATACTTGTTCATCTTCACTTTGACCCTTCATGTTTATCAGATCGCCCCATCATTTCATTGTAGCTGGACTATTGACTCTACCATAACCACCATCCTACAGCAACCAGCACTCACCGCCGCTGTAACGCCAATACAATTTCCAACACCACCACTTTTTTCATTTCAATATGTAAAAGTTTTTAAAAAAATCGGCGCAGATTTTTCTATTCGAGCATGGATTTTTTGAATTTCTTAATCTATATGAAAATGCTATTAACTTTTTTCATAATTTACTTATAAAACGTTAATATTAGCATTGTAATATTGTAATCTATTATCCTAATCTTAAATCTTAATTTAATGTTTCTCAGTTAACTGAAACCATCACGGGTGCTTTACAAGCCACTTCATGGGCTGGCCCAATTTGAAGAAGATAACTTCCCAGATTCGGGACTTAAATACATTAACAATTTTGAAGCTCTCCGAGGAGTCGGAAGAGGCATGGCAACGAAGGTGAAGGCAAGGACAGCTAGCACTCCAAAAATTATTTATTAATCTGCTACTATTTAATGGTTTATCATATTCTTAAACATAGGATAGCATAAATTTCATATTTTCCATCGCTCTTCAAATTGTTCATGTGCAGAAGAATTATCCGTGAATGGCTTAAATCCTAAGACATATACATACCGCACACTGGATCAAGCCTGTTTGTTTTTATATTTTAAAAATATTTATAAAAAAATTTAATATACATAGAATATTAGTGTTGCAAATATGATTGATTTTAAAAATTAAGTTTTTGGATCTAATTTTTTTTTAAAAAAATTCATTTAAAAAAACATTCTAAAAATCTTAATGAATATATTTTCAATCATAAAACAATCTCAAGTTTTCTACACCTTCTAAAATAAGACCCTACTTTTATTTTTCTTAAATTTTGGTTTTTTTTTTAACAATAACCTAGAATTTTATTTTGTAAATTCAGATTTTAGTTTAATATCAAAACATTTAATGACATATCAAATATGCAAAATAAATCCTAACATATAAAGATAAAATAAAATAAAAAAATAAATAATCAAAGTCCAATAGTGTAGTAAGAAGTGAAATGAAAGGGGGTGGTGAACGGTGTATTTACTATTTACAGTGAAATGACTCTCTTTTAATTATACTATATTGTATGATGTAGAACAGCTATGAGCCACCACACAAGACTTTATGAAGTAATTTTAACAAGAATGAACTGATCCTCGTATCTAACCTCATCAATCAATCAATCAATCAATCCAATAAAATTCCTCCCCAGCGACCAAAAGCCACCGGAAAACCCACTACCTTCCACTCGAAAAAACCTATAATTTTAATAACCTTATCGGCCTTTTGCCCACTGATTCAAGGCCCCGGTAACAATTAACAAAATCTAAAGGAGTGGGGGTTTTCGTTATGACAATACGCAATGAAAATCTTATTTTATCATTCCAACTAGACCAATTAACTTACGATTGGAGCAATTCAGTAATTTCACAATAGTCAATTTGTCATGGTAAAAGTTAAATGGAAGCAATTAAATATTTTTCACTTTTTTCATGCATATTATTATTATGTTGGTTTAGGAGTAAGTTTGTTATTTAATAAATATAAATATTATTTTTTTTAAAATGACTCATACGTGCGATGCACACGTCAGTGCGTGAGTGGCCTTATTCCTTTCAAGAGGTGTGTGTGGGGTCATACAATTACCAAACACCGCCTTCCATGGTGGTGTTGAAATCATCTTGACATCCCCTTCATGATAAAGTGATGCATGTAGTCAACAATTATCTGGTTTGGTGTTGACAGCCTTTTTTTTTTATCCCTTCTTTTCTCTTCCTTACTCGATATCCACATCTGCGATTTTAAAACAACCTTTCAATTTGTTACTCTTTTATATTTGATTCATGTTCTTTTAATTATTATTTTTATTTGAAATAATTTATAAAATTAATTTTTTTTAATTTTATCCCCTTTTATTTTTTTTTATATTTCAAATTTGATTTTCAATATTTTTTTATTACTATTACTATTATTAACACAATCATTACTATTATCATTACAATTATTACTATTATAATAAAAAATTATTATTACTATTATTATCACTATTAGTAGTATCATTGGCATTATTATTATTGTTGTTGTTGTTAAAAAAACAAAAACTATAAACTTGATTGGAAGGATAAAATTGAAAACCATAATAACTTTGACAAAAAAACCAAGAAAAAAAATTAAGAAATCAAATTATATATGAAAAATTAGAATTGAAGAATTAAATTGAAAATAAATAAATGTTTAACAAAAACAAAAGGAACAAAATAAAAAAAAATAAAAACCAAAAGTACTGAATATGAAAGACCAATAAAAAATAAGGACCAGAACTCATTTTTTATGGAGGAGAAAGAAATGAAGGGGAGAAAAAAAGAGTCATCGGTAATAAACCAGACACTGTACGTTTACACATGCCACTTACAAATGAAGAGGACATGGTGAAAAATGAAATGAGATGGCAATATCACATTTTTCTTTAATAGAAAGTGTCACACGCGCCAACAATTTTTTCAAATAAAATAATATAAATTTTATATTAAATGACATAATTACCCTTGCTCAAATTGATATTTACAAAAAAAAATCCAAGGTAAAAAGACCCTATTACCCTTAACTCTATGTTTTAATTTTTCTAGATAAAAAGGCATATGTGTAATTGTATTGCGGATAAAAAAAAGAAATAGGCAAAAATACCCCTCCTTGATAGTGTTAGTTTTTATGGCTCTAAGGGCCTTTTGGTATTATATTATTTATTGTTATATATAAAATATAATAATGCTTCTAAACAAATTTATAATGACTAATTTGTTATGTGAAAAGATAAAAACACTTCTAATTAAAAAAGGGAAAAATGACTATTTTATTGTAACAGTGAATAGAAAAATACGAGTGTGGCTACAGAATTTTGCTTTACGTTTTAATTGTTTTGATATATTCTAGAGAAAAGAATTAAAAAAATGACTGGGATTGTATTGAGTAGTTCATGATTGTTAATTGACTTGATTATAAACTTGGTCCTTGTATTCTAATAAAATTATTAACCGGTTCTTTTTGTTTAAAATCTAATTTTCAATCCCTAAATTATTAAATTTTCTAGTAATATAGTCCATTCTTTAATTTCATGTTCATTAATAGAAAGAAAAAACAAAAAGACACACTTGAGGTCGTGGCCTAGCGGGGGAAGGGACTTGTTCCTTTCCTCTGCACCCGGGTTCGATCCTCTTTGTGCATGTCTGTTATCTCCGCGGTGCTTTACCTGTTCATTGGGCTTGCAGGGTGTTCAATGAACCTGGGGATTAGTCGGGATGAGTGTAAGTTGACCCGAACACCCCGGGTTATCAAACAAAAAAAAAGACAGAAGAAAGTGAGATAATAAAATTTGACATAGAACTATATATTAAATTGAAGATTGTTACCATTGGTTAAACAACTATTTAATTCTTTAACAGGTTAACTGATGAATCTACCATATTCTTCCATATATTATTTCTTATAAAAATTTGAATGAAAATGCCCCACAACCACCACAAAAAAAAAAAAAACTTTTTAAATGTATAAAAAAAAATTAAAATTAGACTTTAAAAAAATGGACTTGTATGTTTGCTTAAATTATTTTTGTGGGTCAAAGGACACCTAAGCCTACCGTGGCTACACATCATGTATGCATTCTTACCAGTATTAAACTATTAAACCCCCCATTTTCTCCCTTGTCCATCCATGCTTTGCTGGCTCCTCCTCACTGCACACTATGTTGGAACTATTATTATTATTATTATTATTGAAAATCAGCCCCACTGATTTATTAAAATGTGTTTGAAAACGGAGTTATGATTTTTTTAAAAAAAGTAATTTTTATTTTAAAATATATTTTTTTATTTTTTAAAAATTAATTTTGATATTAGTGGATCAATTTAAAAACATCAAAAAAATAATAATTTGAAATAATAAAATATTTAAATTTTTTTAAAAAACTTTTTGTGTTTTTTAAAAAAATAAAGTTTTTATGATTTCCACATGCCTCCACCCAACCCGACTCCTTTTCATCAAGTCGCAACAGAATTTAATTGCGTTTTTATTCTTCTCTGGCATCTACCAAACATATTCTTTGGATATTCTTTTTTGTTCTTGAAGTAAAATAGAAGAAACAAAAAAAAAAAAAAATTCCATAACCAGTTAAACGCGTTTTTCATTTTTGCATCCACAAATCGTTTTCCTTCCTTGGAATATTCTTGACTCGGTGGGTGGGCCCCTTAGGTGAGCATAATCTAGCACGCTCTATACTATTATTTGTTGATCACCCATTGGTCCACTTATTAAAACAGACAATATTTTTTTAAAAAATGATTCAATAAATTATAAATTCTAAAATGCCATATACCTATAATTATTTATGGATTTAAAGAGTACTGTAAGATTTCCCTATATATATAAAAAAAAGGCAAAATTGAGTCTTGTCTAGAAAATAAATCTGAATGGCAGATGCGACGTGTCACTCTCCCATTAAATTTAAAAAATGCTCCTCGTCTCCCCTAATCAAATCCTCACCTCTAGAAGGAAACAAAATAATAAAAACACATTAATTAATTAATCAGAAAAAAAAACTTTTGACAAAGACTATAAACCGAAAAGGGTTTAAGACACAGGAAATAAGCAGAGGATTTTTGGAATATCCAAGAGGATATAATAACGCACAGAGTGGAATATTCTACGTGGAGATCCATCCACCCAGTTCCCGTTCCTCCCCACGAATATATAAACCCCTCTCCAATCCCCTGTCCTCGCACAGCAATCTCCAAAATCTTATTTTCTTTACCTAATCAGTTATTATGGCTCTTAAAGCTGTTCATGTCTCTGATGTTCCTAATCTTGACCACGTCCCTGAGAATGCCTCTCTTTCTCTCTGCTCAACTCGTTTCTCCAAAGGTAAATTGGCAAAAGGAGAGCTTTTTTGATTGATTCTTGGAGTTTCTTGATGTGGGTTTTGGGTTTTTTTGCAGGAGTTGAATTGAATAGAGAAGCTGCGTTCAAGACACCAAAGTTTTTGGTGATTGGGCATAGAGGGAATGGAATGAATATTTTGCAATCAACAGATCGTAGGATGAAAGCTATTAAGGAGAACTCCATTATGTCTTTTAATAGCGCTGCTAAACACCCCATTGATTTCATCGAATTCGATGTTCAGGTATAATTATTACCATCTTTTTGCTTCCTATTTCGTTCTAAGAAGGGAAAGAAAATCTTTTTTTCTGTGCTTGCTGGGAATTCCTTTTTTTTCTGTGGTTGTGTTTTTCCTTTTTCTGGAAAACAATGGAATTTAAGTTCTTCGAATCTGGTGTTTTTTCTTTTACGTCGAGGTGATGTCTGTAAGCATGGTATCACTTAAGGTGGTTAAGAAATATATTAAAATAATATATATTTTTGTTTTTTTAAATAAGTAAAAACAATACAAAAATATTAAAAAATTAATTTTAAATAAAAATAAATAAATTTTGATCACCCTCTATTTGGGACGGGACGCAATCACTTAGATCTCTTAGTTATTGGTTGCTGTGTACAGTTTTAGACCTTTAACCTGATTTTTTTTTAATAAAAATCTATTATGATTTGAAAAACAAGTTTTAATAAAAAAAACAAAATATATGCAAATAAAGGTATAATTAATTTAAAATAGCAGTATAAAAAAATGCACAATTAAAATCTAAAAAATAGATATTTTATTATTATTGAATATTCATGAATTTTTTTAAATTGTACATATTAGAATCATGTATAATTTTTTATAAAATAGTTGCTTACATTATTATAAAAAAAACCTTTAATTTTATTTGAAAAGCATGTTATCATCCTATAACTTTTAAAACATCATTATAATTATTTTATTTGAAAAGGATTTTAATTTAGAATATTAAAAAAAAATTAAAAAAAAGGAAATTAAAGAATATTAAAAAAAATAATTATTTTATTTGAAAAGGATTTTAATATTAAAAAAATAGAAAGCATAACCCTATTTCGTTTTTTTTTTTTTTGGTTAAATTTAATGATGGGAGGATAAGGAACTGATTGTGCTTATTTTTTGCATGGTATCATCTTTTATTTCTGAAAAAATAGATATTATTCAAAATAAAAGTATGGAGCTGGATGAGAGACAAAGGCAAGAAAATGTGAAAAAACGAATTGTCGTTTTTGTAGGTCACAAAAGATGATTGTCCAGTCATTTTCCATGACGACTTCATCCTCTCTGTAGATAATGTAAGTGTCTCCAATGCATTCGGAATCTCTATTTTTGGCTACCTAAGAATCTTATGGGTTCAATTTATTATTTAGAAACATAAATAATTTTGAAGTTATGAATTTATTTGCAATTTCAGGGCATCATTTTCGAGAAGAGAGTGACAGAACTTTCCCTGTCTGAATTCCTATGCTATGGACCCCAAAAAGAAGCAGGAAAATCAGGCAAATCTTTGGTTAGGAAAACAAAAGACGGGAAAATAGTAGAGTGGAATGTAGAGAAAGATGACTCATTGTGCACTCTGCAAGATGCGTTTCAACAAGTAGAGCCTTCACTTGGCTTTAACATTGAATTAAAATTCGATAATCACATTGTCTACCAACAAGATTATCTCATTCGTGTTCTTCAAGCCATCTTGCAGGTATATATGGACGACCTTTTGCTAATCAAGACCCCTTTTTTAGCTTAAACAAGAGATTTTTCTTAATTGGGGCATGCATTTTGTGGTGCAGGTGGTATTTGAGCATGGTAAGGATAGGCCTATTATTTTCTCATCATTCCAACCTGATGCAGCATTGCTTGTCAGAAAACTGCAGGGCACCTACCCTGTAAGTTGTTAAATTTGATTATTTGTTATTTATGTAAGCATGGTACTCTTTATCTTGTATTGATGATTGTTGTTTTTTTTATTGCATTACAGGTTTACTTCTTGACAGATGGGGGTGTTGAGATTTTCTATGATGTAAGGAGAAATTCCTTAGAGGAGGCTATAAAGGTGTGCTTGGAGGGTGGTTTGCAAGGGATTGTATCTGAGGTCAAAGCGGTTTTTAGGAACCCTGGGGCAGTATCCAAGATCAAGGATGCCAAGCTTTCACTTATAACTTATGGAAAATTGAAGTAAGTATTTGGATTTTCTGACTTTGAAATTCACTCTTTCATGCGATTTTGGTAAAAGAATTTCATCCATGAAAAATCAAAGGTCAAACCTTGTCAAGGTACTAATTGTGTTTTGTTTTGTAGTAATGTATCAGAAGCTGTTTACATACAACATTTAATGGGTATCGATGGAGTGATAGTTGATCTGGTTCAAGAGATCACTGAGGCGGTATGTGATCTGATAAGGCCATCAAAGGTGGAAGAAGCAGAGAGTTTAGCAGAGGGGCATGATGAGATGGAGGAGAAATCAAAGCCCAAATTCTCACAGAGGGAGCTTTCATTTCTTTTGAAGCTCATTCCAGAATTGATACAGCACTAATCCCATGCCCTTTTTGTATAATTTCACTAGAAGTTTAGCAGTTTTGGTCCCTCCTTTTTTATGCTTGTACATAATTTGAGGGGCTTGCACTTGAGACTATTGGATTCCAATTAAAGTGTGGCACGGAAGGCCGCTTGACAAACAAGGGAGGTGAGCTGCGGCTATTCGACAGAGTATTGTTTAGTGATAACGAGGTTGTTGATGGCAGTGTTAGTGGTTCTATTGGCACGAACAAAGTTAAGGAGAACAACATCGAACCACTTGAACTAATCATCATTGATTATTAAGTTTGATTGTTAAATACATAAAAGAAGTGGCACAATTGCTTTTGGCTATTACTTTAAAACGATATTGATAATTCAACCTTTTCCTTTTATGGATATTAATTATTAAACTTTAACAATCACTTTCCATAACATTTTGGATGGATGGATAAATAGATAGATTAGATCATCTAAGTTTTTTGCACAAATTAATTAATCATTTGTGAATTGTCACATTCCTTTAATTTTTAATAAAAACTATAATTTAACTGCTATTAATATCTCTTTTCTCCATATAAAATACGCTGATGCATTTGTAACCCCCAAGTTTTTGTGCATTGAATATATAAAGATTTGAAAGGTTATCAGCTTTAATGAGAAACTTTTTACCTTCCTCGTAAGATTTGATTATCTCAAACAAAACTGTTTGGATTCTTATGATCAAGTAGCTTGTCCTTATTGAAAGAGATGACTAGGTGGTTTATCTTTATTAAAAGTTGTGTGTCTTAGGAAATAAAATGACAGTTTGAGTAGATTTACATAGATTCGAGGTGACATGAAAGGTTATTCATCCAATGATGAGGATGAAAAGTTATTTCCTTTATAATCTTAACCGTTCTTGCTTTCATGTTTTTTTTTCTTTTTGCAATTTCTTTATAAAAATAGATTTGTTGAAGATTTATTGAGCAAGTTTCGCTTTATTTTTAAGAGAAACTATCATATTAGATATTTCCTACTTGGAAATTTCTTTTTATTCCTTACTAGAAATATAAACCCTAAAAAATTCAGATCTGACCCCAAAAGTAAGGATATTGCTTCATTTGTGTTGAGTTCAAGTTTCAACCAAAAACCAGAGGAAGTAGTAGAGGATAACGGCTCATTAGATTGGGCCCTAAAACTATAGGGGGTGGAACTCTAGCATCCACCTTTGGTATAGGAAAGGTAGTTATCATCATCGATGAACCCATTACTATTTTAAGGGAACCTCAGGGGAGAGAAGCTACTTAAAGCCTCTAAGGACAATGCCCCTATCATTTTAAATGTAGAGCATATGGCATTTATCAATGATCGGCATCCAAAAGAGTATATACCTCAACTGCCTACAAGGGTTGAACAGATTAGCAAAGCAACCTTTGGCTTTATCTAAGGACATTTTGAAATTACAACCCCTATATGCATTTATGAGCTTGGGTATTCCTTCCCTCTCCAATGGTTTGTGAGGGAAGTGTTTAGGCATTACATGTTAGGTCCAGACCAGCTGCATCAAATTGCATGGATAATTTTGGTTGTCTTTGATAAGTTCCTTATGCTTGTTAGAATCGAGCCTATGGTGAACATTAACATCTAGTTCCTGGCACCAATGGTGACAATGATATGCATTGTTCTTCACATTCGCCAACAAACCTACATGATTTATGAAGGGGACTTTCCAAGGCAAGCTTGTGCATGTCAAGAAATGGAGAGGGAAGTGACTGATAATTAGGTATAATCCTAAAGATGGGATCAACCTAGTCTGATTCCCCCTTTCAAAAATGCCATATTAGATTCTTGAACAGTTTCGATAACAGCTAGAACAATAACAGTCTTTCTGCTTTCCTGAAAGCCTAGAAATGAAAGTAGGGAATGAATACTTTCCTATTAATGTAAAGTCTTGAATTAGTTCCTTTATCTTTCTTTTCCAAAAGCAACAAGAGGTACTCATGAATCGATTTCTGGTAATTCAATACACCCCGTTCACTTCGAGATCTCTTTTGAAGGTGCAAAATATAGGATCTATTATAAATAGAAGTGGAATTTGTATATGGTATGGGTATTTTTTAAAACATTAACTCAATCTCCATCCATGTCTTTTCTAAAAAATGGATATTTTCTTCCGGTCTCTAGGCTTTCCATCCGTCCATGTCTATTTTATGTGTGACAACAGATCTTAAGTTGTATCTATTATTGGAGAGCACCTCTCATTAAGTTGAACAATATGACTCGTCTAAACTCAAATGAGGAGAAACCATGTGCTACGTTGATGTCAGTCTTAACCAAATACAACATCAATAAAATGGCCAAAATGCATTACCAAGCCATGTTGCAAAGTATACCACCTTTTTATCATTTTGTTTTTTGTGCATTTAAGTTCATTTATGAATTTGTTTTTATGCAAGGTTAATAACCAAAGGAGAAGGAGAAACTTTGATAAGGTTTGTAGAAGAGAGTTTATCTACATCAAGTAGGGCATCTTCATTTCTTGATTTGAGTGGCGACAAGATTGGAGAAGAAATTGAGCCCAACCCCATCAATGTAGATGAACTCATTGTTCCTAATGACATTATTCCCGAGGAAATAATGGCAAGATCTACCACTCCCGTAAATGAAAGTTAAGGGAAGTCGTTCTCCCCTAGTTAGGGGTCAAGCAGAGTTGACCGCTCCTAAAGTACTTGTAGGTGTTGTTGCTCGCTTTAAAAGAAAAAAAAGGTCTTCACCCTTGTGGATACTAGCAATGTAGCCTCAGCTGTAGGGACTTCCTTTATATTGGTAATCCTAAAGCCTTAACCCTCGATCTTAGTTGCAAAGACTTTAATTGTTGGGGCATTTATCTAGGGTGCTTATAAGGAAGTTGAAAAGAGGTTTAAGGATGGTTTTGCTAGCGTCGTCCTCAGTCAAGCTCATTTTACTTTCTTAACCTTGATTAAGGAGTAAAGGTAGGCCATAAAAGTTGTCATTTGCGAGAGGTATGGCTTTGATCAGACTGACCTAGAGGTGTGGAAGCATCTAGAGAGGGTTCTTACCATTTCTTCAAATATCTAGAAGATATCTGATGAGTAAAAAACTTACAACCATCATCAAACCTTTACTAAACAAATAGTCTTTAACGTAAGAAACTTTCTTGTCTGACTTCATCATTTACTTTAGTTTATCATTATTATTTCTAACCACTGTTTGTCATTTGTAGACTTTCATGATGTACGCTCATTCCAAGAGGTACTGGATGACTAAGAGGAACTAGGTGAGGGAAGTCATTGCCAAATATAGGGTAGACCAAACTGCCCCCCAATATTTAAGGGTGGGTTATCACACGTTGCATTCTAGAAGTCTCTTTATTATGCCATTGATGGTGATTAGAAATGTTAAAAACAAGTTTAGGGAGAACAATTGATGGCTTTTTAAATAGTTTCTCACAGATAGTGCCAACTAATGATGTTTTAAAATTCAATATGCTTAGAAATGAGGTTTTGAATGTTTGGACAATGGGTAATCACACGTCCATGTTAATATTCTTTTTGTAGGATTTAAGGATCCTTTGATGATAAAGTCAGTGATTTTTAATAAGGGGTTGCACTAAATGAGAGAATGAACTTTAAATTCTAAGAACAAAAGTGTTTGTTCTTGTTTGTATATAATAAATGCTTTGAGAATAAGAGTATGAATACTCTAAGAATAAGAGCATGATAAATTCTAGAGTTCATGAAGTTTATGGTTAGTGGTAGAAGACTTACACATGCAAAACAATCCTTTTTTAGTGGGGTTTAGGGATCCTCCGATGATATAGTAATTTTTAATAAAGGGTTGCGATAAATGAGAGAATGAGCTTTAAGTTTTAAGAACAACAATGTTTATTTTTGTTTGTGTATGATAAATGCTCTGAGAATAAGAGTATGGATACTTAAAGAATAAAAACAAATATGAACCTTTTACTTGGGTGGTGGAGGGGGTTATATATAGCCTTTGAACCTTGTCATGTTGCTAGAATGGAGGGATTGTAGTGTCATTTCCTCCAGATAGCATTAATAAAAGATAAATATTTATTACACAACATTAACGAAAAATAAATATCTCTTACACAATATTAATATCCCTTAGATGATTTTTATACACTTAGAGGTGTAAGGAGATGATTATTCTTAACTTTTAACATTTTATGTTAAAAGCCAAAAGAATAAACAAACAAAGCCTCATGACCTAACATAGAGCCTATAATGATCGTCATTTCCATACGTATTTAGACCTGGAAAGATCTCAAGCCCAAAGATGTTAGATATGACATCTTGCCAGATCTACATGTACTTGAGCTCAATGCATATCTGAATTAAAGGATGTTGGGCTTAAAAGCAAGCCAAACTTATGTCACATGGGCTTGGCATTTTACCAAGCCTAAATATATTGGATTATTACTCTGTCTTTGGCCTTTTAAACTTGGGTTTAGACAAAAATAAAATATATAAAATACGTTGATTCATCAATTAGCAATGGTGTTATAAGTACTTAGTTTTCCATACAAACATGATTATTTATTTTTTACGATGGTGAATTATTATCTCTAGAATTATCAACTGATCGCAAAACTCATTCAATATATAATTTTAAAAATTATAATTTTTAAGTGCTAATATATGAAAGGAGATGATTAAAATTATTCTTGAATTATCATGTTTTGTGTAAAAGGTTTTTTATTTGATTTTTATGTTATTATTGACCAAACTCATTAAAAGCATTCGAACTTTTAGTATTTGAAGTCGAAAATTGTTACATATGCTAATAAAAATTCATTCTATTTTCAAAAAAAAAATCGAGCTTAAACTATATATATATATATATATATATATATATATATATATATATATATATATATATATATATATAAGACAATATGGAATGATCGCAATACAAAGATTAAATCAAATGGAAGGATTAGTTCAAAATATAATAATTACAAAAGAAAATCAACTAGATTAATAATACATGTCTCAATATACCACAGTCCCAATAGTTTAAGACTAAAAAGTATATTAAACCAAAAAAAAAAAGAATTTACTTTCTTGGCCTATAAATAATGTGAATTTTCTAACATACATGTGTCATATAAATTACCAAAAGTCTCTCACCCTCAAATGCAAATATATCAATTCACAAGAGCTTTGTAATTACAATTTCTCCATGGAGTTCTTCAAACAAGGATGGAATCAAGCAAAACATTATCCTAAGAGTAATTAATTAATAGGAAAAATTACCTTTAATATCTTATAGTTTGGTCCAACTATTGTTTGAAAAATTATATTTTATATAATAAATTTTATATATACTCTAACACTTAGTATTCTCTAAAAAATCAATAAAAAATATCTAATTATTTATATAATTGTCATTATTTTTCATTTAATGACTAAAAAGCTCTTATATTAAATATCACAACTTTTTCATCAATTTTTTTTAAAAAAAAACCATAACCAACCCCTATATTAAATATCATAATTTTGCTATCAAATTAAAAAAAAAAACCTTAACACCACCCTCATTTCTTCCGCCACCCATACCTTTCAAATTAAACTATTAGGAGGAGGAACAGAGTTCCTCCTCATTTCAATGAACTTAATGGTGAGTTTTAAAATCCAAGATGTTTAAGAATAAGGCTAATGTGTTGGATGATTGGTTGATTTTTTAGTTTAAGCAATCCGATCAATTTTTCATAGTTAAGATACTTGACAACTTGATATAAAAAGCCTAGAAGATTGATAACTGGTAGTAGATGATGTCTGGTACAGTAGGTAATCGGTAACTGTAGTAGTAGCAAATGGTGCCTAGTAAGTTAAATGACCGGTAGTTGGTACATGCAAGAAGTTTTCTTTGATGGATGTGAAAACTCTCCAATGGTAAAGTCAATAACTTTACAGAGAGAGAAAATACAATAATATTCTACAGTGAGATGCTTTGAAAATATATATGCAATAGAGAATGAAGAGATTATGAACCTTTATCTTGAATGATTCATGGTATTCATGGTATATTTATAACTCATGAATCTTATTTTTTTGTGGAGAGGAGGGGTTGAAGTGTAATTTCACCATTGTGATATTTTGAGTTGTATTGTACTTAAAATAATATATATTGGATTAGTATAAATACTGAAGGACTCGCGTGTTCCCTAACGAGTGTTGGGTTTGGGCAAGGTGCTCGAGCCCATTGGAGGTGAAAGTGAGTCTGAGCATGCTTTATTGAGCCAAACATATTAGGGTGCATACCCAACACCAACTATGCTTACGCCCGCTAAGGTGCACTATTTAACGCCCCACACTTTCATACGTGTTTATAGTTACTTTCTTTTGATTTGGTGCATAAAAATACATGTAATTTTTTTTATTCAATTCTCATATAAAATTCTACCGAAATTTTGGAAAAATCTCCCATATATTAGGAGGTTCCAAGTTATCGACATATACCTTGTTTACACTTCTAATATCTCACATCTCATAATTAAGTCACGATCTAATCATCTTGGGTCTCAATTCCATAAACATCATCATCATCATCATCATAACCATAACATTTATAACATACATTGAACACAAATATCATTATAGATGAATAAATGAGATAAATACGCATACATGGAACATGATTATATGAATTTTAGAGTTAACTTTATCTATTAAAGTTTAAACATAAATTATACAAATTAAGTTATATAAATGTTTTAATATTTCAAAATACAAAAATATACTCCCTAGAACTAGATAACGAAAAGCAAACAAAAGCTAGGATCTACTCTTATCATACATGCGATGATCCTGAAACAAAATACATATTATTGAAACATGAATATCACATTAGTGTAATAACATAAATATCCAATAATTTTAAAAGGCAAACATGTATTCATATTCTATTCACTTCTCTTTTTTTTGTTTCCATTGAAACTCTTTCTCATTCAAGTACTAAAACCATTTCATCTTCCATTTTCGACTTCCATTCAAGATTCTATAAGATCAACCACAACTATTTCCGCCAAACACATTGCCGATACCAATTTCACCGATATCATCATCACCTCGTAGGCGTCGATGCATAGCGATCCCCTTACTTAGGATCCTAATATACACTAAATGTATGTTAGTTGATGCATGGTGATCCCCTTATCTGGGATCCTAACATACACTAAATGTATGTTAGTCCATGCCCCATAGGCATCGATACATGGTTATCCCATTACTCAGGATCCTAACATACAATAAATGTATGCTAGTCCATGCCAATTTCACACATTAATATCATAATTCCTTATTCGACCATTGTTATTATTACAAATTTCCATTTTGAACATGGCTTGTTTTTTTTTGGAAGCTAAAATGTAATATCACATATTCCCTGAAGGGAAAGAACCCAATTTTTACCCTTAACGCGTCTAAATAATTGCTTTAATGACTTTCTGAATTTGCCAGCAAAGATCACATTTCGAACTCTTCTCGGATTTTTGACTATATTTAGAGTTCTAGGACTATGTTTCAAGCGAGGCTAGTCTCGTTGGAAAGTTAGGACACAGGGCTACAAGTCCACTAAAGGAAGGAGAACTCAGTTTTACCCCTAAGACACTCAAAATTATTCGTCAACAAATTAGACTTACTGCCCTATAAGGTCTGTCATGACCCAATCTCGATTGGTGACCCATAACTGGAATTCTATAACTTCAAATTGAGTAAGATCAATTTTTTTAGTTATTCAACATCTAAAACTACAATTACTATGATGGAACCTAGTTCTAATTCCCTCATTCTCCTCCTCAAATTCTCTCCAAAAGTTAGGAGATGAATCTATCTAGATTCATCAACCTTTCCATTTACACATAACATCTGCAATTCGACTTCGACTTCCCCTCTTTTATCTCAACCCCTAGCCATATCTCATACCATATAAGAGTGTCAAAAATATCTTTTAAGAACCAATTTATTCTATTTATTTCAATCTTCTCTCTTAACATTTTCCGAACAATATTCTTTTAAACATAATCCTTGCCATTTCAATGTGCATTTTTCCTCATTTCAACACAATTAAACACATGTCATGAAGCTAAATATGTCAAATTAAACATCCTCTATTTAATGCATAATAAAAACAATATATTACAATAAATTCAATAAGAAAAACCACAATTTCCCTTTTTCTTGTTTGCTCTTCATATGGTTGGGTAACGTTTCTTGCCCCCACTCATATGACCAACTTTTATATCAATCTGATCTGTGCTTAGAAATTAGGATAACAGGCATATTAACCTTATATAATTTTTTCCCAGCAACACTCATGACACCAACCGTCATGTTTAATTATGTTTTCACTCTTAAGTTTCTCATCTTTTCCTATCATAAATCAACATACCGTATAAACAAATAAAATTTTAGAATGTATTAAACTTGTCACACCTGACATAGTGGCGACCTTAAAAATAAAGTTTCATGGAAAGAATGAATTTCTGGCATCCTATTCTTTAATGGGGAATGATTTTGTTTAAGGAGTCGCCACCTAATATTATGGTCACTAGGAACCCTAACTGGTTAACAGAGATTCTATGGTTCGAGATTAGTTACGTAAAAGGGAAGATATTATCACCCCTTAGATATCCTGCCTAAGGCAGACTACATTGCTGGTTTTGTCTTAAATTGCTAAATATTTATTAGTTGATGTTATGATAATTTGCTTATAATATTCTTGACTCTAGCGACAGTAAATATTCAACTACGGATACTTCCAACTCTGGCGTTGGTAAATATTACGTAGCTATAAAATAAATTTAGATCAATATTTTTATTTCTGACTCTAGCGTCAGTGAATAAACAAATAAAATAAATTTATTTTTACGCATACACACATTTTTAATTTTTTTATGTAATTAAATAAAAATTAAATTATTATTTTTATTCCTAACTCTAACATCAGTGAATAAATCAATAAAATAAATTTATATTATTTTTATTCACACACACTATATATATATATATATAGATTTATATATATATATAATGAATTTTGTTTGGGCTGGGTCCGGCTCAGCCCATGTGGCTGGGCTGGACCCAGCAGGCCTATCCGGGTCACAGGCTTGACCCGGCTAGCCAGCTTTTTAGTTTTTACCAGCAGGCGTGTGTGAACTGCTCACGCACGCCTGCTACAGGAGCATGTAATTAAAATGCAAGGAGGGAAAGCGCAACTTACCGGGCGTTGCACTTGAAGATGAGGATGACGGTGATGGAGGGCCGGCCGGCTGATGCTATTTTCTCCTCCTCTGTTTTCCTCTTGGTGTTCCTCTAGTCTTCCTTCTCTCTGCCCTCTTTTTCTTTACTTTTATGGCTTCCTTCCTCTTCTCTGATCTCTCTCTCTCTCTACTGTGTTTGCTCTGTTTTTGTTTGTTTTTTTTTTGTGTCACCTGTGTTTGTTCCTTTTCTTCCCTTGGTTTCTTGGTTCTCTCTGTCTCCTGCGTCCTCTATTTTCTTTTTTTATGCTTACCCCCAGTTTTTCCCCCTGTTTGCGTCTTCGTCCCCGTTTCGTTCGTTCCCCTGGCTTTTTCGTGTTCTCACTCCCCCAGTTTTTTGTTCTCGGTCGCCTTCCCTATCTCTGTTTTAGTTCGTGCTCTCTGTTTTCTTCTTTCGTGTTCTTCCCCTCAGTTTTTTTTCCCGTCTTCGTCTGTTTGTCTCCTGTTTCGTCCCTATGTTTTTTTGTTTCAATTACCCCTTGTTCTCTCTTTTTTTTTCGTTCGTGCTCTCTGTTTTTCTTTTTTTGCCTTCTTCTTCTGTGTTTGTTCGCCTATGTTTCTTTTCTTTCCCCCTCGGTTCTGCCTTTTTTTTCGTCTGTGAATTTGTGCTCTGAAGATGAAGGCGAAGCTGGGGTACGTTGGCTTTTTCTCTGGTTTTTCTTCCCCTGTTTCTGTTTCGTTTGCTTCTCCTCCCCCCGTTGCTGAGGCCTTTCTCTGGCTTTATAAAAGCCAGAGAAGGTCTTGTGTCCCGGCCTCCAGAAATGGCGGGCATCGTGGAGGCGAGAGATCGTGGCTTCAGGAATGGCATCGTGGGCATAGTGGCGTTGATCTGCTGAATCTTCCCCTGGCCATGATCTGTTGAATTTCCCTGTTAAACCGGCTTCCTCCGCGCGAAACGAAGGAGACAATGAACAATGCTTTGGGCGTCTGGTTATCACTATGGTCCCTAAACAGTTTAAACTTAACAATTGGGATCCTAATCAGTAATAATTGATTTCTAATTGTGCCCTTGGGTTAATTTCAATTAAATCCCTGAATTTATTTAATTAATCAATAAAAGTTTAATTAAGTCCGCAAACTTATTAATTCTTCTGATTTCATTAATTAAACTAATCCAAATTTTAATTAAATTTCCAAACTTATTAATTCTTCAATTTTTGACCAATTTACTCTCAAATCTGATAATTTCATCCCTGAACTTTGAATTTGTATTGTTTTAACCTCATTCTCAAATATATTTTTATCCATTCATTTTTTATTATTTATTCAGAAATTGGGTTATGACAAAACTCTTAAAAATATAAAGAGATGAGGTGGTAAACACCTATCTGTTTCTCTTAGTGGTCCTATTCTGCTAGCTTGAGGTTCCGCAGTCGATGCCTCTCCTAAAACTTGTAGATCTACTATGTAAGAAGCATAACTTCTAGGGCGTTTGTTTTTAATTTTCACCTTTCAATCTAGAAAACATCAGGACGAACAACATATCCAAACTATAGCCCGATCCAACAGTCGACGGAGGAGAAAACGGTCGGCTACTAAACTATTCAGAAGTGTATTTTCACAGATATTTTTCTCCCGTGATATCTCTCAAATGGGGACTGATATAAAAGATCCCTCTGGTGAAAATGCACAATACATGGAGGAGAACAACATATCCAAATATCGTTCTGATCCAATGGTAGAAAGTGAAGTCATAGCTGTCGGATTTTCTGTCATCAATATATCTTCTTTCTAACCTCTTTCTGAACTTTCTAAACTATCTAAACATCTCTTTTTTATCATTTATTGACTCTTTTAACCACTCTAGATTAACATTTTGGTGTGGATTTCATCAAGGAATAAGAAGAAAAGATCAAAGAGCCATAACTCCTCTTTTGCTCTTGCAAGTCACTGCAATAGAGAAAATTGAATGATATTTATAGTGTTATCTTTTTGTTAATTGCACCTTTACCCCCACTTCTTTTTATCATTTGTACATGAATATCTAATCTTCTATTATTTGAATATTGAGTTATCTTGATTTTACGTATTTGTTTTGTCCACACAAATTTTTCTTTTTAACAATTTAGTACTATATTCACTTTTTATTTCATTGATTTTATAATTTTTATCTTGATTTAGGTTTTTTTAATTTTATTTAATTTATTTTACTATTGATTAAATTTTTTATATTTTAATAACCTAGAAAAATTATAACTAGAAATTTACACAATAAATAAATGGATGCCCACTGCACTGCATAGTGCCTACGGAGGGAGCATGGGCTTAGGCTCCTTACACTAGCCCATGTTTCTTATGTATGTTTTGAGCTTTTTTTTTTTTTGAAGAATTTTTTTGGGTTCGGTTTAGGGGATTTTTTGAAATCATTTTATTTGTATACGTGAATCAATCCACACTTTGGATTATACACATTCTGCTTGGCAAAATATCTAATTAATATTAAAGCATGCATCGAGACAGGCAGCTAGCTAGCCAGAGTACCGATGGAAGAACAAATTACATGTTTTCATGACAAAACGATAAGATGAAGATAATGTAGATTAAAGAGATAGGAAGATCATGGCCTTCCATTATATCGAATCTCACTATGCAATGTCAACTCCAAGGACAAGAAGCACCCACGACCTCGGCCTATCCTGTGAATGCCTTCGTTTGAAAGGCGTGTTTTTCCTCGAGAAATTAATGAACACTCGATTTGTTCAAACACGAATCTAAAGGTGTTGTGTTCTTCAAAATGAATTAATAATAATAAAAATCAATGCTTTTTTTGTTTTTCTTTCTTGATGATGGTTATTCATTATCATGGATACCATTTTACAATCACGACTTGTGCCTTGATTAAGAAATCATGATAGCTGTGTGTGTGCATGACTCCATGCATGAACGATGACCGCTTTCTTGGCTTTTAGCCGGTCGTTTTGCGATGAAATTTGCTTTTGAATTTGAGCCCACGAGAGAGGGTGCAAGTGTGAGAGAGATATAAAGCAGATAAACAATGTGCTAATTTGGGCTATGCCCGAGAAATCTCCAGCCAAAATCATGCACTAAATTAATTTTTTTTAATATCAAATTTAAAAGGGCTAAACTTTGATTTCATTTGCGTGATTAATCAGTCTTTTGCAAAGTCGATTTTTAAAAATCAAATCAAAATTTTGGTCTAAATCAAATGCAAATAGCTCGTGTTTTGGTGATAATTTTAGAACACCACATGCCTCTTTGGGCACTAATTATTAAAGAAGCAAAATCTTCTTGAACCAAAAGTCTAGTCCCAAATAACTATTTCTTTCTTCACCTAAACATCACGAGCAAACCCTTCAAACACTCAAATGATCACGTCGGCAGATATAACCCATAGGAAACGGCATGGATCTTAGACTCAGAAAAATAGTGAAAGCAAACCAACAAAACAAGTCTTTTGGGAGGAAACTTGATGTCAGGATACGGCCTTTGATCTTCAATATTAAAAGAAAAAAAACAGCTAAAATCCCGTCTGCACACAAGTTCAAATTGATTTAACTTGAAGAGCAAGCCTAGGATCTTCGAAGGACCCACTTGAAAAATTGTTGGACTCTTCCTTTAATTTGATTTTGAATTTCTTGATCTTGCCGGCGCTCTTAGGTTACTTGGTCACATGGAGAGGCAGTACTACTACTGGGGAAGGTTAATTAATTTTCAGGGTAACGCAACCATTAAGAAATCCACACGCGCGCGCCCTAAGAAAAGGTTTTAAAAATACTCATTAAACCATATATTAATTTTAAAGTGAGATTCAATTACAAGTCTTGCTAATCTAATAGCTCACGTGTTTTTTTTTTGTTTTTTTTATGCTTTTTTTCTTAATATTTAGAATTACACTGATTCATAATATTTGACCACCCT
The DNA here is from genome assembly GCF_951802175.1 of Populus nigra. NCBI lineage: Eukaryota > Viridiplantae > Streptophyta > Magnoliopsida > Malpighiales > Salicaceae > Populus > Populus nigra. Next base: position 17,049,386 of record NC_084852.1, read on the forward strand.
CAATTCAATCAACACGCCTCTTTCATTTTATTTATTTTTTGGTTAAACTTATGAATTGAGATTATATTTTGGTTTTCGGAGGTTATTAAGAAAGTATAGAAGGTAGATGAGTTTTTTTTTTTACGAAAAAATAAAAAAAAAGGTGTCCACAAATGGAATTTCAGTTTTAAATTGTAAAATAATAATCCTTTCATTCCAAAAAAGAAAACCCAAAAATAATTACCTCAAAAATAGGTTCGGGGGAAACAAATTTTCTTGCAGTAATATATATTTAGAAATTACCATTCAGTTTATGTATTATAAATCCCATTGTTCATCTTCGTTTAACTCATAAATCAGATTAAAAGTACCATGCGTTATCAATTAACAAAATCCAAGTTCTATCGTACAAGGAGGGTCTTTAACAAAAATAAAAATAAAAATAAAAATAAATAAATAATCAAATCAAATAAAAGGGACGGCGTGTTTTTCATTGGGTATTAGTAATAGTATACCTTCATATCATGAACTGCGCCCTATCTCCTTTTTGTTTGGTCTGATTTCCTAGCTACAGTCTGACGACCAGAGGCGAGCCTAGGGATTTTGGGTCGGGTCGTGGGTTTACTAGGGGGAAAAAAACAGAACAAAGTAGTTGATGTTGAACCACGTACGTCCGTATCGTGTCCACTAGAATATTTGTTTTTTAGTGATTTATGCGTTTGATTGCAAGTGTCTTCATTAATTTAGACGGAGTAACATGAAGGTCAGTGTTTTAATCTCTTGGATTTCCCCGTGTTGTGCAGGCCAGCTCTTCTCAACGTGCCAAACGTGGGTCTCAAGCACAGTATACGAGCGTGTGCTTCTTGACCGAAAGCACTGGTGTTTTTGTTGGCCATTGCCCTTTTGGGGTTTTCTTCATGTCCTTCTCTTTCTTGTACACGTACGCTTGTTTGTGAGTTGTGAGAGAGATGACACGTCAAAAAAAAGCAAGGGTGTTTTTCTCAAGTCAAGGATGGAGGTTCCAGTAACGTAATTAGCTAGTTAGATTGGGAATTGGAAACAACTAAGGAATTTTCTTTCCTTTATCACCTCCGTAAAACCATTTATATAAATAAATGACCTTTGTCTCTCCTTGCCCTAGCCCACTAAGACAAACCAAGGCCACCACAAGTCTTCTTTGCCCTTTCTTTCATCTTGGTTTTCTCTCCCCCCCCCCCCCCTCTCTCCCCCTCCAGCTCTTGTTTGCATGATTCAGTATATTACAACAAGTTAGCTTTAACCTTGTTGAGTGAATGATCATCCAAGTCTTGGCTCAACTTGGTTAGGGAACTTGATTTGGAGAGCGTGTGAGAGAGATTGAGATAGGAAATGGAAAGGCCAAACTTTGTTGAGAATGGAGGGCTCAGATTGCCTATTGGATATAGGTTTCATCCAACGGATGAAGAGCTTGTTGTTCATTACCTGAAGCGAAAGGTCCTTGGTCTTCCATTGCCAGCTGCTGTCATTCCTGAGTTTGATGTATTCCAAACCGATCCTTGGAGCTTGCCAGGTTAGTCAAAAACCCATTCTCTTGAACTTGTAAGTCGGGGTATTATTTAGTGCTTACTAGTCTTGTATTAGTTTTGTTTTGAGAGAACTGGATTTTCTTAACTAAGTTGGACTATATCCTGCTTTCAAGATTTTTGAAGACTTTAGATTCATGCTCTATTTAAGCTCATAAAAGAAAGCCCTTTGAGTTTTGACCATGTTTGAGAGATCCTGAGATGGTTTAAACCTCATAATTTGTTCTGGTTCTAGGTAATTTGAAGGAAAAGAGGTACTTCTTTAGCCAAAAGAAGTTGAATGACTTTGGAACAAAATGCAAGAGATCCGCTGGTTATATACCTTCTGGTTACTGGAAACCCGTTGGGAAAGGCAAGCAAATTGTAGCTTCTGGTAGCAACCAAGCAGTTGGAATAAGGAAAACGCTGGTTTTCAGAGAAAGAAATCATTCTAGTAAGACTAGAACTCAATGGGTGATGCATGAATATTGCCTTGTAGGCTTGCCAACAGACCCCAAAACCACCCAGGTAAAAATATGAAGCAGTTCCAGTGATACTGCGTGCATATGGCACGCAGTCGCAACATTGTTTTTTTCTATGCAATTAATGGATTTTGTTTATGATACTCTCATGTGCAGATGAAAGTGGGAGATTGGGTTGCTAACAGTATATTTCACAGGAAGAGGAAACCTAAAAACCATGTGGTCATGATTTCCAACCCTTCAAACATTAACAAGAGGCAAAATGTCGAGATTATTAGTCCTAGTTTCATGGATTTTATGATGGAACAAAGCTCTGATGAAGCTGGTGCTCCTTCACAATGTTCAAGTGGAATCACCGAGGTATCTTCTAATGAGTTTGATCAGGAAGAAATCAGTTCCTTCATTAGCCTGTTTACTTATCCTTGTAAGAGGAAGAGGACTTGAAATTTCCTCCGCAGGGAACTCTGTATCAGATGAATCAGATATTGTACGTGCAACAGTGATCAGAATGACTAAAAATGAAAAGAAAAGGCATTCAATTTGTCCATGGACTTTACACATATTCAGGCCTGTCTATCTAATTCATGAAATTGCTTGTGGTGTTATTTCTTCCCTGTAACTGTGCATGCAGTACATGAAATTTAATATCACATTGATGATTGAGATGGAATAGTTGTAACAATGCAGGACCATTTATCATTATCATTTCTGTCAATAAAGCTCTGAAAAGGTTGTCTAATTTAAGCAATTTACTATCAAAAGGTGAACCATTTTCTGAGAAGAATGATGCAAAGTAGGCATAGAAGAGAGGAATCCAAAGTAAAAAGAAAGGTTCTACGCTATCTAAATAATAACTGTTAGAAAAGTCGATCCCTTGTGGACAAGCACATAGAACCATCGATGCCAAAAGATTTATGGTGAAGAAAGGGCATATCTACACATGGGGCTGGATTCTCGTGCGTATGCAATAAGAGAGTGACATAGCTCCCTCCTAAAATATGATTCTCTTAATGGTGTTCTCAAGACTTTTGTGTTCACTTACAATGTTTTGAATTACCAGGCCGAAGATTTAAATTAACGAAGAGATTCTCTCATTATTTCATGCTTTTGAATAGTAACTACATTCAAATCAATATGTTGTTCTCCCTCTCGTCAAGAGTGTTGTTTGTTGTGTTGGGAAAGGGAACAAGGCACAAGGAACAAATTTTCTTTTATAAATGCTTCCAGCCTTGGACGACGCAACCTCTCATGGGGTGATGTGAACAAGATTCCTTGTGTCACCCAGTGAAAACCAAAAGAAGAGAGACAATTGTGATTATTTTACCATTTCCAATTCCATATTCTAGAATACAATACCTCTCCACATTAGGTGATGCACATATAAAATATACATTTCTCCCACTTTATGGTATGAGGGAAAAATAAAGTGATCACTAGAGGGTAGAGATTATGGATCAACTGGTTAGATATGATGCCACAACTTTGATTAGATTATAACAGGCGTGTGATCTTTAAAGAGGGATCACTATGTTTGTAGGAGTGTAGGGAGTAGGGACTCCCTCTAAGTTGGGTCAAAGACACTTCACATGTCACCACATGTAATGTGTATTCACAGGAATGCAATAAAATATTTTGAACAATATTTTTGTGATCAATTATAATAGTTTTATTAATTATTGGGGTAGCCCAAATTGTTTTATTTTTTAATTGAAATTAAGACTAATCGTTTAAAAACTTAAATTAATTACACATGAAACAGTGGGACTCAGTTAAGTCATAATACAAGATCAAATATAATCTTACTGAGGTTTAGTGACAATCCATTCATCTCTAGCCGTAAAATTTTTGGATAATTCAAAATTTGCTAATCAATTTGTAGCCGTGTTACCTTCGTAAAACACGTGTTAAATCTTAACCACTTATCATCGAGACATTAACTCTTTAGCTCTGGTTATCAAAGCAAAGTTTGCATCAAACCTTGCATATTACTGAGGTATGAGATTAACCGAAATTGTTAATCTTATGCTGTATTGATGGAGGATTGACTATCTTAAAGACAACTGTTTCGGTGATGCATGAAGCTTCATTGAAGTGATGCACAAGTAAATATCATATCATTGTCATAAATTGTAGTATCAAGTAAGAGATTAATGTTGGAAAGGATCTACAACCTATGGATGTAGGACATCAGCATCACACTTATCTACCCAATTCTTTCCCAAAACCAAAGAGTCAGCAAAATACACCCCGCTATATCTCCTTGCCTCAATCACTGGGCAATTAGTTCTTCAAATTTAGAGCTTTTCTTCTCAAGGGGAATTCAAGCGAATAGATTTTGGGTTCAAGTCTTACATTTTTGTATTGATGAACTGATTGAGACAAATATCTTTCCTTGTCCAGTCATGTAATTTTCACCTTAGATGTCGACTACCTACATTTAGACTAAATAGTATGGCCTCATCACATCATTATGGGTTCAGCTGAAAAGTGTGCGATGTTATGCTACAAAGTTTGATAAAGTAGATCTCATTTGAAAACAACAACAACAAAATGTCCTGCATTTGTCAAAGAATATCCATCCTTGTAACCAAAATTAAATTTGCCCGCAAGGGGAAAAGGAAAGGAGGTGCTTGTTTTTTTGTGTGTGCGTGTGGTGGAGGGAGTTGGCGGAGGAAGAAAATTGCCGACCGACCAAGGTTGCTTGTAGAAGAGGTTTAAGAATCATTCATTCATCAAAGCAATGAACATTCTGCACGTCACCTACTAAGAAACAGAGGTTGAGCAAGTGAAAATGGTTTGCAGATGTACATTGCTGACTTTGATGTCTCTATGTTTTGTCAATAAAGTAGGCCTGGTCGTGTAGGTAGGCTACAACCAATTCGTAACACTAATCATTTGTACCTTTTTTTCCCGTGGAAGTCAATCATACCAAGAGATCCTAGTATTTGTTTTTTCAAAGAAAGAAAGAAAGAAATCTTAATGTAAGTTTCAGGATGATAGTAGGTTTCTATGAAGACAAAGTACGTGCGTTTGTTGATGATAATATCAATACCTTATTCCAGAAGTAATAATATGAGAGCCCACGCAGCCTGCTCTGGGGCCTTTATGGTTAAAAGCGGACAAAGGAATAAAAACGATTGAAGAGATTTTTGGCTTGCAGTTTTTGGATCCCAATCCTGATCGAACCTAAACAAAACTGGAAGAGAAGAGAGGACGATTGCTTGTCGGGCCTAAAACGAAATACCAACCCAGCAATTTTCACCATCTCATTAACCCTAGAGCAAACTAAAAGAAAAGGTCTTTGAAAAGATAACATGAAAGAACTTGGTGCACTTCATATCCTAGTTATAAGACGTCACTCAAAGGTCACCTCGGCCCAAGGCTGTGTCGTGGGTTAATCTATGAATCAACAAGTCATCATAAACTATGATTTTAAAAAAATTGAAACAAAATCATTTTGATAAATAAATACAACCTAGTTCAAAGTAAAAACCTTGCTCAACATGTCAGGCCTATGACTACGCTTCATACCCAGCTGGCCAGCAGTACTTAATTCATGGTGTAATTCATGGTGTATTGCTAGAACACTGAAACCATACTGGAAGTACGTGATACTACGAGGGATCTGAGAAAGGAAATGAGGTCACCCTCTCTAAAGCAGCCTTAGCGTTCCAGGATAAGTGGTAACTGGTAATTGAAGTTTCCATTTCCTAGACATACAAGGATCACCTCGTATCCTTTTTAATTTCATCTTGACAATCTGGTTTTACTACTACATTTGCAATGCCAAGCCTTGAAAATAATATCCTTCCACATTCAGACAGTGGTACAAAAGACACGGGATTCACGATATAATAGTCCTCAGTTTTTGGATCTCTATTATTCACGAAATTGGCTGGGAGGGTAGAGATGGCACATATTTTTACCAGGCAAAGAAGAGTCCTAAGAGATAACCAACAGCAATAGCCACCCAGTAGTTTTCAGCTTTCACAACTTCGTTAAAACTAGAGCAAACTAAGAACGGTGTTAAAAGAATCACCTGAAAGAAAGTGCAGGGCATCGTACCTGGCTAGTGCAGCACCGTACGTCCCTTATCTCTCTCAGGAAATGCCTAGAGTTAAGCCATCACAAAATTCTTAGAAGTATACAATAGGGTTCTATAACACATAATGACTAGCAGATAAGGAACTTGAACCATATCATAGGAAAACTGAATGATCGTGGACCAACCACACTGAAAGTACAGTATGGAAAGCAAATATGATGCCAAAAGAAGGGATCAGGAACTGCAATTAGATCTCCTCTAAAGGCTAAAGCAGTTCCCAGATTCTTTTATAGGTGGATAACTCCAGTTCCTGTTTCCTATGATAAAATGGTCCACCATTGGCAGATAACAGACTCTGGTTTTCCAACACAAATCTCCTGACAAATCCTTGAAAATAATCTCCTTTCACATTCACAGTGCTATATTGCATCACTAAATCAACACCTAAACAAGGAACATAAAAGACATGCTCATTTAAGTCGTTATAAACTCACACAGTTACATGGTCTCCTGAGCAACCTTCTTGCTAAAAAGGCAAACAATATTGAGGAGCGATCTAAAAGCAAAGGAGCCACGTGATCTAAAAGCAAAGGAGCCACGTGTAATTAATAGCATGCACTGGATCAAACATGCCATCAGCATGCATAGAAAATACAAAAAGAGTCAATAGTAAATGATGCAATCACATTTTATGTTGAAAATCTTTACAAGGTGAACAAACCATTTCAGTTGTTACATGGAAGTGATTGGACGAGCTCAAAATATTACCTAAGCATAAATAGACCTAGCAAGACAGCACAGACCAAAAAACGCTTAAAAAAACTTGCAATCACAAGCAGCCTTGAGAGTATCTTATGTTCTATCTCACTCATTTCAAAGTCAGCTTGCAGTGTTGAGGCCCTCTTTTTTGTCAACTCCAGAAGCACCAGCTGCAGACATTTTGGAAGGTTGCGATTGAGAACATGCCTTCAGGACAGCTTCATTCTGTGTAAAAGCATGATTCAAGAGATAAGATATGAATATTTAACAAAAGGATTTAAAGGATTCAATGGAATTCATTAAAAATTAAACAACAAAGAAATAGTACAAAAGCATGCGATGCTTCAGATTTGAGTTTGAAAGAGCATAGCAGTAGCAAGTTTGTGCTTATAAAAATATGTCTCTGTCATTTGTGGAAGCAAGCGCTAATGTTAAGCTCTAAACTAATCCAAAAGCATCTCAAACAAAATAAATGCACCAGCATGTTGAATTTGAAAGACAAACTTCAAGTAAGAATAACACAGATGAAATGATGTGTAATTGTGTAAAAATAGAAAACAAGTATCTGTATGAACACGGCCTAGTTTTAAGAATACAGAAGCCATATATATATGTATACATATATATATATATATGTATATATATATATATTTGTTTTATTGATTTAAGTGACATGGCTGAAGAAACTAAATTCATGAGTTACATCACGAGGCTCTGGCAGAGAATTGATAGGAAAATGTATAAAGGAGAGAAGAAAGCTCAACATGGTCTTTGTAGATAGAAAAGGCATGTAATAAAGTACTCGGAAGAACTTTACAGTAAATCATGGAGAAGAAACAGTCTCCATACAATACATAAAATTTATAACTGAATACTTTTATTTGACAAAACAAGAATTTGTGGATAGAAAGAAACAAACACACAAAGCTAAAGTGGAGAACAAGTCATCCTTCAAATGAAAAAAATAAAAATAATGACAATATCCCGAATAAAAATAAATAAAAGAACACGCAAAATCCCTCTGAATATTAGAAATGCCTCTAAAAGCACTAGCCACATTAAACCAAAAACATGAAGGAAAACTATCCTATCCTATAAATCAAGTAAAAGGACCACAAAACGGTATTCCTTGCAATCATTCTCCGCGCCGATGTCCATTAAATATAGAAAAAACATTAACCAGAAATGGGGAAAACCAAAAGTTAGATTTGGGGATCGACGACGACGACGACAACAACAACATCAAGCGAGTCGCGGTTTTTACGCATTTTTAACTCTACTGAAGCTATGAATAAGAGTATTAAGTGTGAATGGATTCAATTAATCAAGACTTGTCACTTTAAGTACCTACCTACCTGGGTTCGGTTAAAATTCAGTGAAATAATATATGTTAATGAGAGTTTTATGACAAATAAAAATTAGGAAACTGAAGCAAAAATTGAAAACTCTAAGAACATATTAAAACCCTAGGAGTGAACATGCGATTTGATTTTTCTTAGAGAGAGAAAAAGAAAGACCTGCCAAACCCTAAGGAGGCGTTTCTTGGCGTTGGCCTTACGAGTGGTGGTGAGTTTAATTCGTTTCCAAACGAGACCACCAGAGTCATGCTTCTTCACTATCTCCATCACTCTTGTCCCCCAAAATGCCCCCGCCCCTACCATTCCTCTCTCTCTCTCTGCTTCCTCTTTCTCGTTTTGCTAAGCTACGCAGTTTCTTTCTCTGCTTGCTTTGTGTGCTCGTCCGCCCTGCTGCGCTACACCTAGAGGAGGCGAGATGGAAACGCCGTCGTTTCAGTTAAATGTGGCTAATTTTATATTTTTAACAGGTTTTCTTTTTTACTACTGTCTTTTCTTTTCTTTGTATTTTGTTTGTAAATTATATATATAGCCCATGCTATGCTGGGGTCGATTTAATTTTTTTTTTTAATAAAAAAAAAATCAAAGCAATGCAAGTGTTATAAAAAAGCTAAAAAAAATTTAGACTGGGGTTATTAACTTCATAGGATTTATTCTATTAATTTAAATAACATGAATAAAAAATATAACGACAATAAATGAAAAACTAATAAAAAATTTCACAACAAAAAAATAGATTAAAAAAATCAAGCTCATCCAAATTAACATGTCGAATTCATGACCTGATCATGATTTCAGGGTAATCTAATTGAAAACAAATTAAATAAAATCATGAATATAAATTATAAAATAATTTAATATTCAAAGGTGAAATCGGAAAAAATTAAAATAAAAAAGCAATGAAAAAAATAAAATTATGTCAACCTAAGTTAACCCGCCAACCACATAGAAAGGAAAGCAAGAAAAAAAAACATAAAAATCAATTCCTAATGAATTAAATATTCAATGATGAAATTTTAAAAAATCTAATTAAAAATAAAACCTCCAAAAAAAAATACCAAAATCAACTTATGTTAGCTTAAAAACCTGTGACACTAGTTATGAGCTTAAAATTCTAGTATATGAAATTAAAAAAAAAATGTAATAAAAAAACCGTCAAGAACAAAAGAAATGACAATTAAAATAATGTAAACTAAATTTAATACAAAAATAATATGATATAAAAATATTGATGGGTGGAATTAAAAACAAAATTCAATCATGAAAGTGATAAAAATAAAAAAAGAATAGGGATTAAATTTTAAATTTAAATAAAATCAAACCAAATGATAAGGAATGAAATAGAAAGGAAAAGTTAATCATTTTAGAATAAAAACAATCGAAATAATAAAAAAATGTAAGAATTAAATTGCATAAAAAAAAATACAACCACATAGAAAGGAAAGCAGGAAAAAAAAACATAAAAATCAATTCCTAATGAGTTAAATATTCAATGATGAAATTTTAAAAAATCTAATTAAAAATAAAACCTCCAAAAAAAATACCAAAATCAACTTATGTTAACTTAAAAACCTGTGACACTAGTTATGAGCCTGAAATTCTAGTATATGAAATTTAAAAAAATAATGTAATAAAAAAACCGTCAAGAACAAAAGAAATGACAATTAAAATAATGTAAACTAAATTTAATACAAAAATAATATGATATAAAAATATTGATGGGTGGAATTAAAAACAAAATTCAATCATGAAAGTGATAAAAATAAAAAAAGAATAGGGATTAAATTTTAAATTTAAATAAAATCAAACCAAGTGATAAGGAATGAAATAGAAAGGAAAAGTTAATCATTTTAGAATAAAAACAATCCAAATAATAAAAAAAATTATAAGAATTAAATTGCATAAAAAAAATACAACCACATAGAAAGGAAAGCAGGAAAAAAAAACATAAAAATCAATTCCTAATGAGTTAAATATTCAATGATGAAATTTTAAAAAATCTAATTAAAAATAAAACCTCCAAAAAAAATACCAAAATCAACTTATGTTAGCTTAAAAACATGTGACACTAGTTATGAGCATGAAATTCTAGTATATGAAATTAAAAAAAAATAATGTAATAAAAAAACCGTCAAGAACAAAAGAAATGACAATTAAAATAATGTAAACTAAATTTAATACAAAAATAATATGATATAAAAATATTGATGGGTGGAATTAAAAACAAAATTCAATCATGAAAGTGATAAAAATAAAAAAAGAATAGGGATTAAATTTTAAATTTAAATAAAATCAAACCAAATGATAAGGAATGAAATAGAAAGGAAAAGTTAATCATTTTAGAATAAAAACAATCAAAATAATAAAACAAATATAAGAATTAAATTGCATAAAAAAAATACAACCAGATAGGAAGGAAAGCAAGAAAAAAAAACATAAAAATCAATTCCTAATGAATTAAATATTCAATGATGAAATTTTAAAAAATCTAATTAAAAATAAAACCTCCAAAAAAAATACCAAAATCAACTTATGTTAGCTTAAAAACCTGTGACACTAGTTATGAGCCTGAAATTCTAGTATATGAAATTAAAAAAAATAATGTAATAAAAAAACCATCAAGAACAAAAGAAATGACAATTAAAATAATGTAAACTAAATTTAATACAAAAATAATATGATATAAAAATATTGATGGTTGGAATTAAAAACAAAATTCAATCATGAAAGTGATAAAAATAAAAAAAAGAATAGGGATTAAATTTTAAATTTAAATAAAATCAAACCAAATGATAAGGAATGAAATAGAAAGGAAAAGTTAATCATTTTAGAATAAAAACAATCCAAATAATAAAAAAAATATAAGAATTAAATTGCATAAAAAAAATACAACCACATAGAAAGGAAAGCAAGAAAAAAAAACATAAAAATCAATTCCTAATGAGTTAAATATTCAATGATGAAATTTTAAAAAATCTAATTAAAAATAAAACCTCCAAAAAAAATACCAAAATCAACTTATGTTAGCTTAAAAACACGTGACACTAGTTATGAGCATGAAATTCTAGTATATGAAATTAAAAAAAAATAATGTAATAAAAAAACCGTCAAGAACAAAAGAAATGACAATTAAAATAATGTAAACTAAATTTAATACAAAAATAATATGATATAAAAATATTGATGGGTGGAATTAAAAACAAAATTCAATCATGAAAGTGATAAAAATAAAAAAAGAATAGGGATTAAATTTTAAATTTAAATAAAATCAAACCAAATGATAAGGAATGAAATAGAAAGGAAAAGTTAATCATTTTAGAATAAAAACAATCGAAATAATAAAACAAATATAAGAATTAAATTGCATAAAAAAAATAAAAGTACACTTGTATTCTTTGGCAAGAAAAAAAGAGAGAAGAGAGGTAAAAGAAGAAAAAAGTCAACCAGGACCCAACCATTGGTCCAACCACCACAGGCACAACACTATTAGAAAAACCATAACGAGAAGCTTCTAACTTTGCCCAGGAAGATGTTGTGTGGACAATAAATGATGTCGCGTGCGTCGCTCAAAGGGTATGGGCATCATCCACATACGTGCCAATAATTTTTTTAATTAATATTTAAATTATTAAAAAAACCAAATCACCCCGACTCAATATGTTAATTACAAAAAAAACAACATGAAAAGATGTCAATACCCTTGGTTACAAGGTTTAAATTTTTTAATTTAAAGGGTATAAATGTATTTATATTTATATCGTTTATAAATTTGTTAAAAGATCGTATGGATATGGATCTCGAAGAACCTATTAATTATAAAAAAAAAATAACATGAAAATATGTGAATACCCTTGCCTGTTAGTTTATTCATTTATTTTTGATTTGAAGTATATGAAAGTCTTTACACCATTCCAAAGAAAATATAAAAAGAACAAATTAACCTTGTGAAACCTTTAAATAAATTTTACTTCCAAGAACGATGTATATTTTCTTAATAAAAGGTTAAAAGATTAAATTATCCAAAAAAAAAATTGAATAATAACTAATGAATCCTTAAGAAACACTACTAAATTACCCCAAGAGTAAGCTAATTTTTTGGTTGGAAGGTAAAAAAAATAAATTATCCTATTTTTTTTTTAATATTGGCTTGAGTAATGTTACACACACACACACACACACATATATATATATATAATAAAAATAATTTGGTTTGTAAAAGTGAACATATTTTTTCAGCAAATGGAAAAAAATAGATGACTAACATATTGGTAAAATAATTTTGTTACTCCTTTCGTTCCAGTTTTATTGGCCTTCGTCAGTTTTGAAAAGTCAAGAAATTGACTTCGCTTAATATTTTTAAATTGGTTTTAATAATTAATATTTTCAAAAATTATGTTTTAGAAAGATTAAATTTCTATTTTTAAAAAATTTTATCCAAGATAAAGTTAAAAAAAAAACATGTAAAAACAGGAAGAAAAAAAAGGCAGTTAGAAATAGATTGTATAAATATAGCAATTGAAAATAAAGGTGATAGTCAAGCAATAAGAAAACCCAGTTTTTGCATTACACTGCAATTCTCTCTGCTTCTTCTCCTATCCTCTTTTCTTGCTTTCTTCTCAAATTACACTTCTTTTGTTAAGAGAATTCTTAACAATTGATACCAGAGTCAACTTTTTCTGGCCAAAAGAAAGCTGATACTATTAAACAATTAACAATGGTGAAGAATAATCGAATTAAAGCTTTAGAACATGGAAGGAAGGTTGATGAACAAATGCAACCTGAGAAACTTCAAGAAATGACAGAGGATCATAATAAGAAGTTGGATCAAGTCAATTCTGGAGACTATAATGGTTACTCTTAGGCAATCATAGGAGGCCAACAAGTTGATAGAGAAGGAAGGACTAACACAGTTCCCAGGAGGTTAATCTCCAACAATAGGATGAATCAACCAGGTGAAGGCATGGGAAATCAAGAAATAGCAAGAGTACGGTACAATGTAGCATTGCCTAAGGTGAAGTTGCCAACTTTTCACGGAGAGAATTCAATAAGGGATATTTAAAAGTAAGATAGTGATTATTTTTTAAAGTATTTTTTATAAAAACTTTTGATCAAACTAAATGGTAAGAGAAATTCAATAACGTCATGGCAATAAAGAAAACATATTCAATCCAAGAACTGTTCTTTCATAGATTAACAACCAGGTGAACCTCCTTCAAAGACTACTAGCCATTCTAAAATGAAAATGCTTCGTAGTTCAAGGCAAACCCTTGAAAATTTACACGAGCAAAAAGAAGATTGGAACAATGTTTTAGACGTGGGAAGGAGTTTGCACATGATAAAATTACAGCTGAAGAAGGTAAGGTTACAAGTATGGAAGAGCACATTAATCAATTTCGTGATCTTTGCCTAGATTCATGAGACTTCGATTAATTGTGTGGAGCAAAGATTGAAAGAAGTTCGCAACCTTGTTTACAAACAAGAGAAGGCAACAATCAGCAACACCAGTAACAGGATTTAAGCAGCACTTAGCAGTTAGAAGGGAATCAAACGTGGAAAGGAGTTAGTTAGCAGTTAGAATACAATTAGAAGTTAGTTAATGCTTAGTTACTTGTGAGTGGGAAAGAGGAGAATGGATTGTATAAGTAGAGCAATTATATATATAAAAAAAAATCCAGTTTTTGCATTAGACTGCAATTATCTCTACTTCTTCTCTTATTTGCTTCTCAAATTACACTTCTTTTATTAGGAGAATTCTTAGTACATAATTAGCTTGTGAAATTATGATTTAGTTGGTGAAGCCATGTGCTTTATATTTTATTGACTTGTTTTTTTATGTAAGTTAATTGTTTTAAAAATTAAATTGGAGTTGATTTAATTGTCCAACAAACCAATAAATCAAGCCGTGACTTGATTAAAATTTAATATGATTTTTTTAAAAAAATAAATTATATAAAACAGTGTTATTTTAATTTTTTTTAAATCTTGAAATATTGTTATTTTATATTCATTCAATTTACCTCTAATATTTAATTATGCCTTATGTTAGGGTTAATAACAATATTGTATATGTGTACAGATATAAGCTTATCACATACATGAGACATGGCACATTAATTTTATCCAAGTCTAAAGAAATAACGGGGAAACATCATACAAGATCTTGATTCTAAAATTTGATTTCATAAAGTTAAAAGAAAAGAACATATCTCCTTAATCACCGATCATTACATCTTGTCAATAACAAGATTCAGTTAACATGACCTAATCTATTCAAACAAGATCCCGACATGGAGGATTGCGAAACGGGCAACATCACAGCAAGGAACACCGACAAAACAGAGAATTCCATAACAGCTTCAACCAACAACTTCATATGCGATTACGATGTAAAACTGAAACTCATTGCTTACAGGGCACACATTATTACCAGATTTTGGAAGTCACACTTCCTCAAATGATAGGATTATTAATCTTTTTGTTGGTAAAGAATAACCCTTTATTTAGAGAGATCTTTTTAACTAAAAAACGAGTTCATTACACTCTTTCCCCCCCGTAACCCTTGTTGAATTCTCTATTAATCTCTCGTTTTTCTAGAGTTATATATCCACATTACTTTTGGAACCGTCAGGGGAAAGAAGAAGAAGAAACTAAGAACATTATCTTAATGGAGCCTCTAGCTTAGCGAAGGAGACCATTGGTAATTCCTTAACTTCCTAATGTTGTTCAAGTGGCCTTTGTTTTGTTGCCGTCCATGTTCTAGTTCCTCTCCCCCCACGGGCCGTGAAATACAACAGGAGGAGGCTGCAGGGCCAACATGTGAAAATGTTGGATCCATTTATGATGGTAAAGGTGGCTGCAAAGATGAAGAAACCAATTCTTCAGCTAGCCGTAGTCGGAAAAGCTTTTCCAGCTTTGCAATTGAAAGAGGTTTCTTGAAGTGGGTTCTTCGTTCTAATGATAAAGATAGAGGTTTATACAGGGAAAGAGAGACTGTCCATAAGGGACGAAAAGATGTCTCTGATTCACCAAAAATGGAAAGGGAACCAGAAGCAGCTAATGTTGTTCAAGAAGCAAAACATGTGAAGACGGTAAATTCTAAGGTCATGGCGGAGGAGAAAATCATAAGGGGAAGGAACCCTAGTAAGGGGGCTGGAGACAATGAGGTGATGGAGGGGGCTGCTAGCAATGGTAAGGAAAATGTAAAGGAGGACAGCATATTATATTTTCAAGAACCTCCTAGTTTCAGGATATACTGCGTTCATAACGTCTCCGTCGATGGTGATAGTAATGGAGGTGAGATTTTAATCAAAAGATAATTAATTAATGAGGATTATTCCACAGAATCAACATGCCTTTCGTTTATTTTTCAGGGTGAAAGGATCTCCTGTAATTTTTAGATGCTCAAATATTAGAAAATCAAGGCAAGATGATCTTGAACTTTTTTATTCATAATTTTCTGAGAAATATATTTATCTGCGAACCATTTTCTTTCAGAGACTTTGGGTTTATGAGTTTCTTTGTGGAGGGTTCTTGTTGATATGAAAACACGGAGCTCCAATTCTGAATCTTTATGGCTATATATAAATGATGCACAAATATGTGTTCTCAAAATTAAGCATGCAAGAATAAATGTTAATGCATTTTAATTCTTGAGTTTTTCCTTTCCAAACCAAACACAGGTAGGACTAATTACCTTCTGGGTTTCCTAATTATGTGATTTGTTTTCCTTTTCATACAATTTATTGAGATTAATAGGCTCCCCAGTTATCTATTTCAATAGAATTATGCACCTGATAGTTAACAACATTGCCCTTTAGCACTGCCGCTAATAAAGTCAGCTGAAACCATTCTGATCTGTATACATAGCTGCAATCCAATACTTGAAATGATTGTCTTTCCTAATGCAAGACAAAGAGCTTAACCCAACATTTCTGGCATTTTGCATGTATTCGCTTACAGTACTTAATCACATCCTTCAAGCCTAAGCAGTACGTGCATGTTGTTGAAACGGGTTCTTTGCAGAATTGATATTTACCATTTCTCTTCTTTGGCCAGGGATCAGAGAGCCAGGCAGTGGAAAGAAGAAGAAAAGTAAAATCTAGGACTGCTTTACGAAATGGTAGACCTGCAGCAAGAATGAAAAGCTTCCTGCTTCTCTCGTGCAGCTGTCCCAATCCTTCAACTCCTCAGGATAAGTGTCCATAAATCGGTTGGATAAGTTGTCTATCTACATGAGATACAAAGGCGATCTTTCATTCACTGCCTTCGATTTTTTTCCCTTCGAATTCTTAAGTTTCAAAGGCAACGTTCTTATTGGAGAGAGCTCCATCTTCCCGGCTTTGGGAAGTAATATTGGGTAAACATCATCATCTTTGAGCCCCCCTCCCCCATCCCTCTCTGTAGCTGCAGTTCTGCTTCTGTTTAGAAAAGGGGTTTGGTCAAGTCAGAATTACTGTTAATTGACTCTTTTGACCTGAGCGCTCCATTTGTAATGTTCAAAGGTTTTCTCTCCGCTGTATATAGTCAGTTGTGCAAATAAATGCAAGTAACGTTTCTGAAAAACATTTAATCTGGATAGGTTTTAGGTTTTTTCATAGAAATTACTAGTTCGAGTTCTATTAATCTAAAGCTATTAAAAACTTATATAATCTGTAAAATTAATTGAGATACACACGTACTAGTCGAACATCCATGTTAATTAAAGCACACATAATTCCCCACCTGTAAAAAAAGAAAAAAAAACCTGTTCAGATTGAGACTAATTGCCCCGAATTGGGCTGCTGGGCACATGAAGTATAATTGTGCATAATTAGCTTTCGCAGCATGCATGTCAACATCATGCGTGACTTTTCCTCCCAAATCAGCCCATAAACAAAGAAACTAGCTATCTTGGCTTGCTCCTGGACCAAGAAAATAATCTTTGACGTGATCAAATATTCTTAAAAGTCAGAGACAAACAATAATAGATAGAAGGTCATCATGTTTAGTCGCAGTAATGATGGAGTAAAGAGGAGCAAATTTCCTCGTTATCTTATCAGAAATACGCAGGCCAAATATATTCTTGCTGGAATGGTCTTAGCAGAATAGAACCGCAGCCTACACATCAAATCAACAGGCAACATGGATTGCGAAAACGCCATCCTTCGGTCTCTCCCTTGGGCTTTAAGCAACAAACCTCTTTGACCGCATAAAATCAACATTCAAATGACCGCGTATCTTCCATCTTTTTCTGTCCCTGTCACACCCTCTGACTCTCCTGGACATGGCTGGACCTTGCATTTACAAAATAGTAATCCCTCTTTAAGCCACAAAGTAGAAAAGAAAAACAGTGAAATGATGAGCAGATTGTATATGTCTGTGTCTTAAATTAAATGGAAGCCTTTATTACTTTTAGGTATTGAAAGAGGATCATATGTTCATACTTTTGCAAAGAAGGCAACTTCCTCAGCACTGGGAGAGCTCCATTCCTCCTCCTCTTCTTTTTTCTTTGGATATTTTTGGTCAAGGTACGCAACATCTCATGCTTCTTTATGAAGTTTGTAATCAAAGATTTAGTTGGACCGGTATGAGCCTTTTTTTAGTTAAAGATTCTCTAACCTTTAAACAGGCCTTAATTAGGTAGGATGGATTTGGTTACTCCCTTTAAAATGAATATATCTTTAACGTTTGAAAATCTATCATAAAAATAAATTTATTTTTATTTTTTTAATTAAATATATTTATGTTATCGTAATCTTCACCTCTACTTTCTCCAGACAATAATCATAATCATTATATAGAAATTAAAAAAGGATAATTGTCCCAAATATTTTTAACAATCCCAATCCATGGGAGGATTAGTTTAAAATTCCCATGGTTTAATTTTGGAAAATTTTATTACAAAACATCATGTTCAAATCTTGAAAAATACCTACGAATAATTGTATTAGAATGACTATGTAAATAGAAAAATTGTTCAGTATATCAGAAATTATATTTCTCTCTCTCACGTCATGATAAGATCCATGTATAACTTTTATCACAAATTTCAACTTTTTTAAAGATAATTACAACATTTAACATATTAAATAATTTCTCATCCACAATGCCGCATCTTGAATATTTTCTATATATATACACACACAGATGCATCAATGCTAATATTATTGTGATGACACTGCCCGCACTAATAATCCTTGGGATTGCAATAGTAGTTATGATTTAAAGTATTTTTTATTTAAAAATATATTAAAATAATATTTTTTATTTTTAAAAATTATTTTTAAAATTAATATATTAAAATGATCTAAAAATATAAAAAAATTAATAAAAAATTTAAAAATTTTAAAAAATATGATTTGAATAACGTTCTTAAAAGAGATAAAAACGATTTTGGAGTCTTCGAGTCAAATTTATCATGTGAAAGAAACGGAAGGAAACCTTACTCGCGTCGTAGTATTGCATCACCTGAATAATTAAAGAAAATAAAAATCTTGTAAGTAGTCGGCCAAACTTGTCATGCTTGAAGAAGTGAACTTAATAAAAGATTTCAATCTAATATTTGTTTAATTAAGGTCTAAATCTTGCCTTTTAGGTCTTTTTTTTTTTTCCTTTCTTTAGAATGTGTTTGGATGAGGTCATAACCTTCCTTGGCACCTTTTTTTTTTTTTTTTATTTTGTCTCTGTAACACTATTCTGGTGCTAGGGCAAAAATGAGTTTTTTTTAAATAAATGTTTCCTTGGCACATGATTTTTTTTTTATTATTATTAACGTAGGTGTTCGGGTTAACTTGTACGTACCTCGATTAATTCTACAAGCTCTGAAAGTTAAGAACCATGTAAGCTTTCAATAGCCCTATGGTTTGTGAAATTCAAACTGGTGACCTGTAGGAAGCAAACCTAGAATTTGACCAGTTAAACTATACCCCTCAGGATTCTCTTCTTGTTTTTTTTTTCTTATAGGGGCATATGATATAAATTTGACAGGATTACTTCAATGAAAGATCTTCAAAATTATATGCAACTTCATCTTAGAAAAGAAAATTAATGGAGTAATTTTGATTTTTGAATTGATCAATATGGATGTGGCTTTCATAATATATTTGATAAAATAAAATTCAAATAAATTTGTTATTCTTTAATACCATTTCAATTTTAGATCAATTATAATATAACAAATTTGATTAAAATATAATTCATGAGCTAAAAAAATATATCATCATAGAAAAATTTTGGATTTTTTCTCAGAATTTAAAAGTTTTGGCCTAAAATTTTAAGAAAGAGAGAGAGTAAAATTAGCTCAATAAACAACCCATTAAGATATCTCTAGTTGAAATTAAGATTGTATATTATTAAATTCATCGGTACAATTTCATAATTGCAATAAAATACAATAGAATTTAGAGTAACACTAGGGTCCTGTTTGTTTGCTAAGAAGGAGTATTTTTTTGAAAGTGAATTTCGAGAAAGAAAAGTATTTTCCGATATTTGGTAGTGTAATGAAAAATAAGTTGGAAAACACTTTTCAGTTTTTGGTTATGTTATGGAAAATGAGCTAGAAAATAACTTTTAATGTTTTATTTTTTCAAGTTTATTAAAAAAATGAGGAACAAATCTTACAAAATAAAAAGTTGAATGAGAATGAAATTGAAAAAAAAAATATAATTTCATAAATGATCTCAGATAAAATAAATAATAATAAAAATAATAGAGATCAAATAAAAAATAAAAAAATTGAAAGATGAAGAAATTAAAATAATAATAATTAACATTTCATAAATTATTTCAAATAAAATAAGTAACAATCAAAAGAATGAGAACCAAATTTGATAGATAAAAAATTCAATAAAAAAATATAAGGAAAAAGCAAATGGCAATTATAAAAATAAGGATCAAAGTTAATATAAAAATTAAATTTTAAGAGATGAAATTAAAAAATAAATATTCAAAACAAAATATATATAGTAATCAAAAGTTTGAGGATCAAATTTGATATAATCAGCAAATAATGACGTTTCTAAATTTTTCACAACTTTCGAAAAGTGTTTTCTACCCAAATTTTACAGGAAAACACATTCCTGAAAACCAAGTTAAATTTTCCTTTAACTGGAAAGTGTTTTCCGTTGACCAACTTTTTTAATGGCAAACAAACACATGAAAGTTTGGAAAGTGGTTTCCCGGAAACCATTCCGGAAAACAAACACAGCCAAAAAGAAACACTTTCATGGAAACCAAGACAAATTTTTCTTTGACTGGAAAGTGTTTTCCGTTGACCACATTTTCTAATGGCAAACAAACACAGGAAAGTTTGGAAAATGATTTTCCAAAAACTACTTTCCAAAAAACAAACATAACCTAAATGAGAATATACACTACGTTGTAGGCCAATTTGATATTTTTAAAGTAAAAAAATATATTCATACGACAATAGTGTTTTGAAAATACAGCAAAAACTTAATACTCGGATTATGTCCTTGAATAGTAAATTGAACAAATAATGAAGTAAGTATCTATCTATATTTAATTAATTAATTTTATTTAATTTAAAAATATAATTTTAAAAAAATAAATTTAACAAAAAAAACTCCAAATAACTAAACCAAATAAAAACACAAAAGACGGAAAAAGCATATATATATATATATAAATTGACTTCAAATAAGAATTGCCCAAGCCACCAAATCCAAAATATCTTAACAAATAAGGGTTAAAATGGTAAATACAGAAACTGAAGATCTGCCCAAATTCATTATCGGTCAAAACGAACGATGGTTTTATTTTCTAGAACTCTTTGCTTCTCTTTCTTTCCTTGTCAGCAATATCTGACTTTGACTAGCCTCCTTCCTACAACCAAAACCACATACCACCCCCATGAATCTCCCACGCGTCACAGTATCAAATCACCTCATTCCCATTGAATTACCAAACTACCCAGATACTAGCACGTGCCGCCCAATAAACTGTAGCTCTCAATGCCTGCGAGAGGCATTATAAAAACCCCCTATTTCTTTGAAAAACAGCTTTATTTGCTCGTTTTCTAAAATTTTAATCAGTTACAAGTCGTTTTTGACCAAAACAGTTTTTTTCCTCTCTTTCCTTTGTTTTTCTCCTCTCTCAATGTCGTTGAGACTATCGAATTGAATCTCTCTCTCTCTCTCTCTCTCTCTCTCTCTCTACCTAATTCACTCTCTTTCTAAAATCCGCTGAATTCGAATTCTCTCTGCTTCGCTTTGTGAATCTTTCACTGTAATTAGGGTTTTGAGGAAAATGAAGTCCAAACTGAGAGGATTTAGACTCAGAAGAAGCGAACCGAAGGAAAAAATTGACTTCTTACCTCCTGCTCAGTTAGATGAGCTCGCTCAAGCTGCTCAGGTACTCTTTTCTATGTTTTTGGAGTTGATCCTTTTCTTTTTCTTTAGCTCGACCAGTTAATACTCTCTCTTTAAGCTCCTCTAAACTCTTGTTAATCTTGATTACTAATTTTTAACATTAATTCCTTTTTTTTATCCGTTCAATTTGCGAAAAAAATTAACTCCGGAAGACGTAATTTATTTTATTTTACTAAATAATTGAAATATCTGGTTTTTTTTTGTTAATTAGAAATTTAGATCGTTTTAGGTGTTAAGTTTTGGGGATTGAATTTTCCTTGAATTTTTACTATTTTTTTTTGGTTGTCTCTAATTTTTATTTTTATTGTTTTTTTGCAGGATATGAAAGACATGAAGAATTGCTATGATAGTTTACTTTCTGCAGCTGCAGCAACAGCAAACAGTGCATATGGTATAAAACTACTAGTCTTTGTAGCTTTTGTTATTCGGCCGTTTCCAATTAGAATTTGTTTTGGGTTCAAATAGTGAGCTTAATTTTGAACTATTTGATTTATTTTGAGTCTGAATATGTTGCTGGTTTTCATTAATAATATCAGAATTTACACTATTGAAAATAATTTTTTATAACTTTACCTACAATAGTGTTCCTGTACTTTGTCATCTGGTATTACGTTTACTCTCGGTGGCTATATTGACTTTTCCTTGTTAAAGCATTGCTTATGTAATCGTGTGATTGTTTATGTTAACTGGTTTCGTTAAATTAAACCATGGTATATGCATGTGGTAGTTTACATGTCATGTATAACTTGAATTATTTTATACACGGTTTGGCAATCTTTTTTATCTTTTTTTTTTTTGTGTCGAAGAATTCTCCAATTTGACTCCATCTGCACTTTCAGAATTCTCAGAGTCATTGCGGGAAATGGGTTCTTGTCTGTCGGAGAAAACAGCATTACATGATGATGAAGGAAGTGGTAAGTGAAACTGTGAAAGAGTGAAACAAGATAAATTAAGATGCAAGTTGTCTTTCAAATTTTTTGAGATGCATTCCATGTCATGGCATGCTTCTTTTCATCAATCTGGAAAAGATATACTGTACCAATACATGCTCTTTCAAATTTACCTTGGAACGAGTTTGAACATAATGAAACAAAAATATGGACTTAGGCTTTCTCTCAACTACATGGCATTTTCTTTTTTGCAAATAAAGTTGCTGATTGCAAATGTGGGATGAGAGGGTCTTTTAATTCAGTCATCCAAGTGGTCTGTAATTGTTTTACTTCAAATTGAATGTATTTTTATACACCTGACAATCTGTCCCCTTAATAATGGTCATGTTTGTGAGCTTATGAGTGATTATTCCTTTAGTTTGAGCTGATTAGATATTAGCTTGTCATTAATAAAATCATGTGCCATTTTTTTTCTTTTGTATTTGAGTCAGATAACATTCAACTCTAAGACATGTACATATGCCCGCAAGCAAAACATATCAGCTGAAAATATCTCTCTTTTCATTTGTGCAAATAGACATTCCAATTTTGTGGATGTGACTGTTAGTTTTGTTTAGATAGGCTGTTGTCATATTTACAAGTATCATATCAAATTTTTTATTTTGTTGGTGGTGAGGTACCTATTCAGGCAATCCATCCGTGTTTGCTCGTGGACCTTAATTTGTGTTTCTCTTTTTCCTTTTCCTTTATTTTGGACGGGGAGATTGCTTTCTCTTAGTTCCATTCTAAAACTAAGCATGTTGTCATGATTTTAAATTTTTTCTGCAGGTAGGGTTTTGCTAATGTTGGGGAAAGTGCAGTTTGAACTTCAAAAACTTCTTGATAGTTATGTGAGTGGTTATATATTTATATTATTGATACTTTTTGATATTGTTATGGATAACACCTTCCATTCATCCTTTTATTAATTTACTGCAACATGTATTTCAGCGGTCTCATATATTCCTGACGATTACAAATCCATCAGAATCCTTGCTCAATGAACTTCGGACAGTTGAGGTTTGTTCATTTTGATATCTTAGTTGTTGTTTGCTCTATTAATAGAGAACACCCCCCCCCCCCCCAAGAATCATGAATTCTTTTATTTTTAAATCATGGAGGTCTCTAGTTATGTAGAAATTCTAAATGCGTGTTTCTTTTAGCAGAAATACAACTTGTTTGACCTCGTTGATTGTTGTTGGAAACAGTATTCTTTAGATTAAAAGCAGTCAAAAGCTTATTTCAAAGTGTTAATGGGACTAAATGGTCAAAGCAGTTCAGAAGCACCACAAGTTTTTAACTAAAGTGTCTAAGTGGTGCTTTTGCCAAAAGCATCTGCAACCAAGACCCAGAAAGGGCCTTAGACTATAGAAATTACTAAAACAAGAAAAGAAGAGCAAGGCATCTACACAATAAAAATGGAAAGAAAATCACAACACTAGGGTGCATAGGTCTTTGTGAATCTTAGTTTAGTAGACATCTCTAGAGAACCTTGAAGTAGTTCCTGAAGAGTCTTAAAAGAACTATTCTACACACCAGTTTTATTGACAGATAGTGATTGTTAGAAAATAGAATATCTTGGATCCTTCTCCACCCAAAATTCACCAAATGTCTGCAAACATGGCTTGTAACTGCAGGAACATTAAAGTTTTTCTTATTGTTGCTTATGCAGCATAATGCAGTTTAAGAAGGTGAATGTGTTTCCAACTTTGTGTGGGCCAATCAGAATATGATTTTCTCCTCATTTTGCTTGTGTCCATGTAATTTAATTCAAAATGTAATAAAATGCTGCGGCTGCTGTTCAACTTTGATGGTGTTTTCCCACTCTTACCCCTGATCTTTTGGATGAAAACAAGAAATACATGCAACCTTGTTCTTGCTTAGTTTTTTAAATAGGATATCTGAGCTCTTAGTTTGTGCATAGTCAACTTTTGTGAATATAATGGACATTCAAGCTCTGTCAACCAATTACTGGCATGGATGATAAGCTGGTAATTTAGGTTTTGAATAGAAAGTTAGATTTGCAAGAACTGGAATAAAGAGAGATTTTAGGTGGAAGTTCTGATGATGAAGGTTTAGACTTTAGCAATTTAATTAAAGAAGCCTTCTCTTTTAATATTTTGCTACTGAAGTTTTTCCTTTCCAAAGAAGGTCGCTCACAACTTTGTATCTCCTAGGCTCATTGACTCACTGGCATGTAAGCATTGTACTAAATTTTGCGTGGTGACCTTTTCTTGCTGTGTGTTGCAGGATATGAAGCGACAATGTGATGAAAAAAGGTTCATCCTTATCTATTTAATCCTACTTTGATTTCCTCAAAGTAAAAATGTCTTCTGAACTTGGCATGTAATGTTCAGAAATGTCTATGAATACATGGTGGCACAACAGAAGGACAAAGGAAGGTCAAAAGGTGGGAAGGATGAAAGTATTACTTTGCAGCAATTGCGAACAGCTCGTGAAGAATATGACGAAGAAGCAACCTTGTGTGTTTTTCGGTTGAAATCTCTGAAACAGGGACAGTCTCGAAGTCTTCTAACACAGGCAGCTCGTCATCATGCTGCTCAGGTTTTTTTTGTACATCCTTGAAAGTTTATATTTCAAATACATTCCATATCATTTTCACCTAGGCAGTTCAGGTTGAATTTGCATTTTTCAATTTCTTAAATTGTTGATGATGATATGTTCTTCTTTATGCTTTCAACGCAGTTGAATTTCTTTCAGAAGGGACTTAAATCACTTGAGACAGTTGAGCCACATGTTAGACTGGTTACAGAACATCAACACATTGACTACCATTTCAGTGGGCTTGAAAGTGATGGTAGAGAAGATGGCGAGGATGATGGCGAGGATGGCGGTGATACAAATGAACGCAGGGAACTGAGTTTTGATTACAGAGAAAATAATCAGGGGAATGCTGTTGTTTCTGCAGCAAGGGGTTCTATGGAGGTAAGTATATGATAGTAATCAGAAAGTTTTAGTGTTAGAAGAATAATGTCCCACATTGAGATATTCACTGGATCAGGGGATGGCTTCCCTTTCCAGTTATGTTGAAGATGGAATCCATTTTGAGTGCAAGATATGTGCTCTTTGAGTTCCCTATTCATGGCATGTCCATGCCATCAAAATGATATAATATGTGGCCTAGTCTTCACACTGAATTTTCATTCCAAGTGTTCAGAGTGCAATCAGATCTGCTAATAAATGGATGAGGAAACCTAGTTTACTCTATGTCTTGCAATAAGCCGTGGACCTTTTGTTATCTTGAGTGGGATCTTTCCATATTGGGTATAGAGGTCTTACATGAAGGGGTTGATATAGGGGCGTTGTAGGATGGAGTGGACTATCTTTTCAAGGCAATCCAATTTCTCTCATGATTTTTATGGATGCATTGTAGGAATTAACATCCTTTTCTTTTTGTGGGTAAGGATGGGCCTTCTCTGGTTTTTACTTGGAATGTTTATGGTGGTGGGGCAACAAAGGAAAAAATCTTATTTTCTTTTGGACTTAAACCTTGCTAATTTTAAAAGATACTCTTCTGATGATGGGTAAACATGTATTGTATGAAAGGGAGTTCATGTTTAAGACAGCATGTTCTTTGCGGATATAATTGAACTAGAGAGTCCACTCTTTTTATTCAAAGGATGAGACACATTCCCTAATTCACACTGAGACACTGTTGACTTTTTTTTTCTCAAAAAACTTTTAAAAAGCTATGTTTTTCTGCTCATGACATGGCTACTTGTTGTCCAGGTGGATGAAGAGGACCTTTCATTCCAAGTTCCAGCAGCAGAAAATGTAGAGGTACAATTAACACTTGTTTTAGTTAGTAGATTTGCTTCTGCTGATTGTTTTTGTATTTAACCAAAAATAATAATCCATCACTTAATTCTGGTTATAGATATATGCATGTCGCTTGATCAACTTAACTGATAAAATTTTTGGATAAAGACTTCAGCTTCGTATGCGTACTTTTTGCTTGGTGCAAAACCATCATAATTATTTTCGTTTATTGCCAGCTGCTTTTACTTGTCGGCTCTGATGATTCTATGAATTAAGGTCAGAGGTGCAAGCTATTTGGCATTTAAAATTTGTACCTTTCTGCAGTTAAACCCAGACAAAAACCATGGTGGTTTCCAGTTCCCAAGTAGAGAATCAAGAGGAGGCAGCCATTCAGCACCAATAGTTCCAGAAAGAAAACCTGATCCAGTTGAAAGAATAAGACAAATGCAGCAAGCATCAAGGAAGTCCAACACATATGTGCTGCCCACACCTATTGATGCAAAGGGTGCAATCTCTTCAAGAACAAGTTATTCAGTTCCCAACACAAGGCAAACAGACATCAGTGGACGCACTCACAATTTGTGGCATTCTTCCCCATTGGAACAGAAGAAGAATGAGAAAGATTCTGGTGATGGTCACCTGTCAGATTTCACTGCTTTAAAAGCACGCTCAGGACATAAAGAGAGCAACAATCCTAATGCCTCCACCCAATTACCTCCACCTTTAGTTGGTGGAATCTCATATCCACAGCTTGATGTACACAATGCATCCGATTACAAAAAAAATAAATGGCAATCCTTCTCTGGTCCAATAACCAGTAAGCCATGGTCAATGAAGCCTTTATCATCCAGTGGTCCCATTTCCTCAACTGAACTTTCACAACAAGTTTCTGGAATGCTATCTCGTGGGGCAAATCCTCAACCTTCTTCATCCCCCAAAGTATCCCCAAGTACATCACCTCCTCTTGTTTCTTCACCCAAGATAAGTGAACTTCATGAACTTCCAAGGCCACCAGGTAATTTAGCTGCCAAAGCTGCAAAACCTTCAGTGCCGATTGGACACTCTGCTCCATTGTCGAGAAATCCCGAGCTTGCTGGAACAAGCAAGATTTCTACAGGGGCAGCAAATTTGGCATCACCTCTTCCTCCCCCACCCTTGATAGTCCCACGTAGTTTCTCAATACCCTCGAGTAGTCAGAGAGCCATGACAGGGCACGTTTCTAAGCTTTTGGATTCTTCTCAAGTATCATATAAACCTGGGGAAGTCGATTCTCCTCCATTAACACCTATGTCCCTCGCAAATATGAGGCCAGCACCTGCCATTTCTGAACCAGTACCGCATTCTGGTCAAATTAGAGGTAACAAGACATCATGTTCATTAATTTTCTGACGCTGAGTCAAGCTAGCAATACTTTTTTGTCAGCTAAGAGTTGAGCATATCCCATCTTAATTTTTTCTTTCTATTTTTATAAAGTATTCCCTTGTTTTGTTTTGTTAGAATTTGTATTATTAGTTTCTACTCTGAACTAGGAATATTTTCTAACCTGTTCAATATGAACCGTGCTGCATGAACAGCTAATTCATTCAATTGTGTCTATAGAATGGTTCAAGAAATGGTCCCTTATTGTATCACTTGCAGGTAACATTGAATGTGTTAGAGGACTGTTCCTTAATGTGTTATTAAGTTGTTTTTGTGATGCTTATTATGTTTTGACTAAAGACGATGAGTAGTGTTATCGAAGGTTTTATTTGGTATTTGCCAAGTGGACATGCAATTTTGACATTCTTCCCCTCTGGTGTTAATAATAAATTCTTTTCAGCATTGACACTCTGTTTTTGGTTGCCGGGTCATAAACAATCTATAACCAATCTCCAGCACATGAAATAATCTCAAGGACTATAAAATCAACTTCTGAATTATTTTCAAGTAGGGCATTTTCTGCCAGTAAAGATTGATAAAGAGGGCTCAACAGATGAATTATTGGGTCAGGTTTGGTGTGGAATGTTGTTTTGACGAACATTAGTTAAACACCATTCTGGAAATACCTATCTCCCCTGCTTGTCTTGCTTTATTATCTTTTGTTTATATTTTAAGGTTCAGATTTTGGTTCTGATTGCAAACTCGCTGGATGCAGGTGGGAGCTGATAATTTGTTATGCACACTAGCTGAAAAACTTCGATTTTTTGGAGTTCTCCTGACTATTTTTTGGATATCGTCATCTACAAGCTCTGGGTACTGTAAATATAATTACTCTATGCATTGTTTAGTTTCTCATCCCAATTTCTGTTCATCGTGTGATTTATAATGATGAGAACTAAGCTCTTCATAATTGTGCCATCATTACACATCTTGTATATCTTCCAGTCGAGCAATTTTTTTTTTTTCTGTCTTTTCTTTTATGATTCTTCCCCACCAAAGAAATCCCAAACAAGGGTAAATTTTGATTTTCCACGAGTGATCTCGGGATTATTACTTCTCTTATCTCATTCTTGTTTATGTGTTGACTGTTGATGTTATCAAATGGTTTTGAGAGGGCGCTTTTCAATCCCTACTTTATTTTTACCTGCTTTGAGAGTTCAAATCTCTGTTCTACCTGTAATTAAGGGGGGGAGGAATGGCAAGATAATCAATTACTCCTTGTCTTACAAATTCATATCAAGTTGATGACACCATGGGGTTTTTCCAAGGTCCAACAATACAGATATATTTTCTATAATTTTGAACGACCTACTGTTGGTTTGTTTGTTTTTTATATATAAAAAAGGTATTTCTGAAAAAAAATGATATATTTTTTTATTTTACTTTAAATTAATATTAATATTATTAAATTATTTTGATATGTTAATATTAAAAATAATTAAAAAATAAAAAAATATTATTTTAATATATTTTCAAGTAAAAAATATTTTAAAAAATTATAATAATTATATTTTCAAACACTAATTAATGCGTCTAACCTACAAGATGTAATTACCTCTTTTACTAACTTCAAGAATACTAACTTTTTTTCCCTTCTTTACCCCGAGAGGAGAAAATCCATTGTTTGACGGATTGCCATGAATATGGGTGTGAGGCCACCGCAATGTCATAAAAATGACTGCAAGATTTTCTTAACGTTTTTTTAACGGGTAGTAGGGTGCTGATGTGGTTCAATGTGATTGATCGCTTGAAATTTCGGGTTCAAGGATAGAGACCAGAATGAAGATTTGAAAAGGGTATTTAACTAAAATAGCATAATTTGATAAAATATTTTGGGATATAATACATGAGAAAAAAAACAAAATAAAAAATAGCATAATTTGACTTAACTGTTGTTATAATAGGAATATCATTTATAAATAACAGATAATAACAATAGCGGTTCTAAACAGATGTTATACAACCATTAATGATAATTGCAATTGTGTTAAGCTGTCCATTTCAATCTTAATTTTTACATAAAACAAAATCTAAATCACTACAACTACTGAAGTTCAAACAAGACTTTTAATTATCAAATAATTGAAAGTGTGATATTTTAACATTAATTTTATTTGTTAATTATAATCTCAAATTAATATGGGTGTTTTTTAAATATTGTTTTATTTATGTTTATTTTTTATGTTATTAATGGATGATTTGAAATTTTAAACAACTTCTGCACATATTCACATGTTAATTAATAATTTTTAATCATGCTTATGTAAAATAAGTATGAAATGCATAATATATAAGATGATTTTAAAATCAACGTGATAATTAGTTAAAACAATATTATAAAAGTAATAAAAATAAAAATAACTTTTAACTAAAAAATAACACTATATAATAACATATCTGAGCCTATTTATGTTTTTTGCGACAAGTAAATGGACCAACTTCATCAATAACATGACTTTCACATGTCTGTATGGTCTTATCCTATAGGACAACATCATCTAGGCTCAATGTCTTTCCTAACAGGTTAAGCGTAGTACGACATGTCTGGAACCAAGAAGATGCATAATAGTAAGCAACTTTATCATCATCATCGAGATCATGAAGATTAGTCGCAACACGTTGATCATCATGTAACAACTATCTAACCTACTATGAAGAAAATAGAAATTATTAATCCATAGATAAAATGCAACAGTTTTGTCGAAGCCTATAAAAAGTTACAAATACTTTAACATTTTGAATCCGAAGTGTATGTGACTCATACTCCATCTCTTCGTGTGGAGGAACCTATACTGAATTTGGTGTAATGATTCAACGTGTTATACTCAAGTACTAATCCATATATTCCTTATTGAAAATTACAAGATGCACCTCTCTAAAAACAAAATTTTTTCGTGCATCCCACATCGATATATGTTAGAGATGGTGAATCATCCAATTATAATCAGTGTGCCTACTCGAAAGGCTAATAGAATGCAACTGATCGATCGTATATATGTCAGATGAGATGTGTTGCTTAAAGCTAAATTGTCGCATTACACGGTTTGGGCAATGCATCTCAACAAGCTCAAAAAATATGAGGGGGACAATTGATGTCCATAAGTCTATGATCAATGTGCAATAACAGGAGCAACTTTCATATCATCTTCTGAATAAGGATTCCACACAACCTATTGAAACATCAACCATGCAATTATTTTCAATCATTTATCAACATCAACCATGCAATTATTTGTCATAACAACATAAAATTTCTACATCAACAATGCAATTATTTCTCATCATTTACCAACATCAACACAAACAATATTTTCTCATAATTTACTACATCAACACAAGCAATTATTTATCATCGTTTACTAATACCAAGGCAATCAATTTTTTCTAGAACATTTACCAATATCAATGCAAACAATTATTTCATCTACATGTAGATATACAAAAAATCAAGCATCAATGCAAGCAAATAATTCTCATCATTTACCAACATCAACACAATCAATATTTTCTGGAACATTTACCAACATCAATGCAAACAATTATTTTCCAATATTTAATCAATATCTAAAAAATTAAACATCAACGCAAGTAATTAATTCTCATCATTTACCAACATCATCATAAGCAATATTTTCTTATCATTTACCAACATTAATGCAAGCAATTATTTCTTTATTATAATTTACTAAGATACCTGATTTAACCATTATCTATCTAACTCACTATGATAAAATGACAGAAAGTGGGTTGGATTATTTTCAAAATATATAATCTCACGCTAATTGTTAATAAATAAGTATTGAAACTTATTATAAGGTTTCCATGAAAAATATTCTTAATCTAAACAATATAATTTGTATGTTCAATAACTTATTACTTGTATCCTAATGAAAGTTCTAGATCAACCTCCAGAACCTGTATAGATATAACATGTTTAGACTCCATTCGTGGTCGCTCCAAGTGTAAATTCTCCCACAATCATAACTTTGTGTACAAAAAAACATACAAAAAACAATCTAGGTAACGTTTCAAATGAGTTCTCATGTGTTCCAAAAAGTTAAATATTTTTTTGTTTTGCAACTCATGCTTTATAGTAAGAAATTTTAAACTTGTATTGCAATTTAATTTCTCCTATGCTAGAAACAATATAGGCGAGGTTATCTTGAACAAGAGTTGCAACCGCTGATGCAATAAATTTAACATCAAAACTTTGCTATCTCTAAAGGAATATGACTTTTTTATAGTATCCCCCACATAAGTACCACTAACATTTAGGTGAATGAACACATTGTAATTAAACAAATATTTGATTTGAATGTTAAAACTTAAACGCGATATTCAAGTGAATGTGCAATGTGTCATTACTTAACAACATTGACCAAATCATCTTTAGCTATGAAATCTTGTCCAATAATCAAATCACCACTACCAATGATTTTTTACAATAAATAGACCAATCATTACAAATCATATCATCAACTCCAATATCATGATGAAAATCTAGAACAAGAGGCCTCATCATCATCATCTAATGTTTCAACTAAACTCTTAACACCCCCGTCTTCATTATCACTAGGATCAGAGGAGCCATACCTACGTTAATCATAATATACAGTTTTAATCCAATTTTCATCACAAATTCTCATAACCTTATCTTACAATGTTTTAGATGTATCGACACCAGCTGAATGTAATAATTATCTAAATGACCGAGCAAATATGGGTATAGATATATTAGTATCTACATGCTCCACATTTTATGAGCTACTAAGTTTAGGTTGGCTACTCATAAAACTCCATCATGTTCGTTTCACCTTGGACAAACATTTCCATTATATTTCTAAAATCCATATCACATGCAATCAATGTCAAAAAATAATGATATTCCCCAACAAGACATCTCTAAGTAATATCTATTTCAACATCATTATAATTCAACTCAAGTCTTCCACATATATATTTTTTGGTATCTTCAAATGGCATGTCTCTAGTACCATTTAAGAACATAATATTTTCGCAAATATAAGTGCTACAATTATTCGTATCAGAAACAATAGTACTACTATAATGACACAACATAAAGAAATTTGAAGACATATTTTGTAAAATAAAAATACTCATTTCATCATAAACAAATTATCTCAATTAAATGCAAACAATAATTGCTATTATTTTGACCATAATAGTAGTTAATTAATTAATTAATTGCAAAAATTCAATTACGATATTTTTTACAAAATATCAATTGAAAATTTTTTACAATTAAAAATATCAAGTATGACAGTTGAATATCAATTTTTACAATTAAAAATTCAATTGCAAATTAATTATAATTTTCGCACAAATATAAAGATTTTCTTCTCTCTTTACTTTTGTCTTTTCTTTCTCAAACTTTCTCGAAAGATAGTTATTATTATAAATTTAATACATGAGTTTAAGTGAAGGAGTCATCGATTTATTAAAAAAGAGAAAATTCGCTTGTAAACTTAAAAACATTCTAGGGATTGAGTATGCTCCTTCATTGGCTTTATAATTCTTAAATTATATTATAAGAAATAAAATTTACATAAATTTCTTGATTTCATATAAATAAAGTCTTGAATAGAATAAAAATTAAACTCTGAATCCTTGCACAAATGAGCACCGATCACATGATCATGAAATCAAAATAACCAAATAAATAAAAAGAGCAAACAACCCATGTTAAATTAATGGGCTAATCTCAATGTTATTAAACTTGGTTTGCATTAAATCATCATATTATTAGCATATTGTTGGATCACCAATATTATAATATGATCATATTTTGTATCATGTGAAGCATAAATAAAGTACAGTGGTAAATGCATAATTTTAAAAAATAAAAAGTTACAAGTTCAAATTCCACATATTTTTTTCCTTGAAAAAAAAAACAGTTTGATCAACCAATTTAACCAACTAGGTTTAATTAGGTCTCTTACATATCCAATTTTTATTATTAACCCAAACTAGGAGGTCGCGTTTCTAGTCAAACCATTCAATTTACTTTAGATCCAATAACGTTGGATAATCTATACAAACACATTTGTATTATAGGTTTTTTTATTGTCATCCCTTGAATTATTGTTTCTTTTCTTTCCACAATTCAGAAGTGTTTGTTTTTATGGTCAAACCTATTTTCAAAGTGATATTTTCCTAAAAAGATGTCAATTTGATATTTTAAATATTTTTTAATTGTTTTGATATGTTGATGTCAAAAATTAAAAAAAAAACATCACACACTCGCATTATCAAACAGACTTCAACTTCTAAATCATATAGCATTTTGATTAATATCTCATTTGTGGCATTTCTTCCATTTTCCCATTAAATAACATTTGATGTTCATATGTTCCATTACAAAATACTGAAAGATCATATAAAAATGGTAAACAAAATTAAAATATTAATACATCAATATTATGATAAAAATATCATTCATGATGAAATTATCTTAAGAAAAAATCCAGTGACTTTTCTTTTAGATTTTTAGGAAAACTTGCAACATACATGTGATAAATAACGACTAAATGTAACATCATATAATAAGAAGGGAGATTATATTATATTATATTAACAATTAAAATAAGTTAAGAGTCAGTTTAACATCAAACCGAGTTAACATATTTTTTAATCATTTTAAATTAAATTTGTGTTATCATTTAATGATTAACGCTTGGAAGTAATGTAAGATTGCGGGTCCAAAACTTAGAGGTGCTATATTATTTTCCCAACTAACAAAAAAGGTCAATATATTATTTTGTGTTCTAAAACAAAATGGTGTCTTAGATCAATTGGTTAAAGCACGCGAAGCACTTGCAAACTTGTTGGTTTGAATTGCATCAGGCGCACAACTTGATTTAAAACAAACACAAACGACTTGTTGTCTATGTTTTTTTTTTTAAATAAAAAGATGGGGTGGACGACCCCTTATATAAAGCAAAAGAAAAAAGGATGGGTCAGATGTGTGGGCCTACTTCAAGCCCATGCGTCTGGCTCTTTAGGCCAAGCCTAGCTTAATATGGCAAGACTTTTTTCCTTAACTATTTTTTTGCTTTTTTTTAATCTTTTTTTCTTCAAGTCCATCATGTAGAGGAGGGATTTTTTATTTAATTTTATCTTTTAGCATTGGGTTGATGGTAAATAGCTTTTATATTTTTTGTTGTATAATAAAATAAAAAATTAAATCAACCAAGTGGAGTCCATAACCCGGGTCACGAGTTTAGCAAATTGACTAAATATTAATCAAAGATTCGGGTTGAAATTCGAGCTTCATAATTTATTTTAATTTACTTTTTATGAGATTATTATGGTCTCATGACCTGACAAATGGATTAGCAGGTTATTCCCGGTTGATCTGAATTAATCCAATATATTTTTGTCTCAATATTTATAAAAAAGATCTCATCATGAATATTTATTTTGAATCAAACTATATTTTTATTAGTTATCCGAAATGTCTTTGAACCCACTAAGTCGATAGGGCCAATCTCTATATGATTTTGTTTTTCAATTAGAAAAAACATTAGCAACATCTAGATATTTTTTCTTACGTTAAAAAAAATTACCCAACTCTCAATGTAAAACAAACCAAAAATCTAGTTGCAAATCTAAATTACTATGGCTTAAAGAGTGCATGCTAATTCCTATAGCCAAAGCTAAAATACATCCACTAATGCTACCATCACCACCCACCCAGAACAAAATGTGCTAATTATTGGACTTCTACCATAGAGACATGTCCAGCTTAAAAGGATAGTATTGTTTCTAGGATTCTCTTTGATATTGTATTAGCTTTTATTTTTTTATTTATTTTACATGCAAAAACCTATCTCATAATAATTTTAATTAAATACATTTTTTAAATCATAACTAATGCTGTTATCCATTTTAGGGGTCCACATAAACAAAAAAATAAAAAAGGAAAAGAAAATACAAAAAATCAAAACATGTTGGAAGAAAATAATACACACACACACACACACACACACACACCAGAATGCCTAGGAAATTGCCAAAGACTGGTTGATGAAAAATTTGACAGTATTTTTTCTACTAATGAAGAACTTATTAAGAAAGGAAAATTCAAAATTGTATGTTTAAGGGCTGAATTGGATTTTTTTTCAAGGTTTAATTGAATTTATTAAGGGTTTAATTGATAAAAAAACTAATTTTTAAAGTTAATTCAGGTTTTAATTAGAAGAAATTATAGTCTAGGGATCGAATTGTAATTTTTAAGAGTTAATTTAGTCAAAGTAGGGGCTTAATTGCATAAATATTAAAGTTTGATGGATAATTAGGGACTTGATTGAAGAAATGTAAAACCAAAGACTAACTTGTAAGAAGTGAAGGACTTCAGAGTTTGAAATTGGTGAAATTAGGGGTCATAATAAAAAAAATTGAAAGTTTGATGGTCAATTAGGGGTTCAATTAACAAATTGAAAACCAAGGACTAGATTATAAAAGGCTTTAACTTTGGGTCTGGAAATCGAGTTTAACAGGGATCAAATTGCATAAAATTAAGAGTTCAAGAGACAATTACAGGTAAAATTAAAAGAAATTGGAAAATGATGGATTAAATTGAAATTTTCCTAATTAAAAATTCTAATTTGTAAGGTTTATCCTAGACGACACATCGTTCGACTACTATGTATCTTATTCTTTGACAATTTTGGCTAATCGAGTAGGCATTTCTAGACAAAGGCATATGACATGTCCGATCACCTCTGAAGCTATAACCACCATTATTCAACTGAGAAACACCCACTCTACAACCTTATTTCCATGAAATTAAACGTTTGCATCCCATTTTCTTTAATGATCTCAACAACATTCTGTCTCTGATCAACTATCATTACATTTTCATACTTTTATGTTGATCAGGTTAACACCTTTGAATGAATAAATGTGGAACCATAGATCTTCAAATTAAGGCCATGTTTGTTTCCCGGAATTCATTTTCCGGGAAACCACTTTCCAAACTTTCCTGTGTTTGTTTGCCATTAGGAAAGTTGGTCAACAGAAAACACTTTTCGGTCAACGGAAAACACTTTCTGGTCAACGGAAACACTTTTCGGTCAACGGAAAACACTTTCCAGTCAAAGAAAAATTTGGTTTGATTTCTAGGAAAGTGTTTTCCCTTTTGGCTGTGTTTGTTTTCCGGAAAGTGGTTTCCGGGAAATCACTTTCCAAACTTTCTTGTGTTTGTTTGCTATTGGAAAAGTTGGTCAACGGAAAACACTTTCCAGTCAAAGGAAAATTTGGCTTGGTTTTCAGGAAAGTGTTTTCCTGAAAAATTTAGGCGGAAAACACTTTCCGGAAGTTGTGAAAAATTTAGAAATGTCATTATTTGCTAATTATATTAAATTTGATCCTCAAACTTTTGATTGCTATATATAATTTGTTTTGAATATTTATTTTTCAATTTCATCTCTTAAAATTTAATTTTTATATTAATTTTGGTCCTTATTTTTATAATTGCTATTTGCTTTTTTCTTATCATTTTTTTATTGAAATTTTTTATCTATCAAATTTGGTCCTCATTCTTTTGATTTTTACTTATTTTATTTGAAATAATTTATGAAATGTTAATTATTATTATTTTAATTTCTTCACCTTTCATTTTTTTTAATTTTTTAGATTTGATCTCTATTATTTTGATTATTATTTATTTTATTTGAGATAATTTATGAAATTATATTTTTTTTCAATTTCATTCTCATTCAATTTTTTAATTTGTAAGATTTGTTCCTCATTATTTTAATAAACTTGAAAAAATAAAACATTAATAAGTTATTTTCCAGCTCATTTTCCATAACATAACCAAACACTGGAAAGTGTTTTCCAACTTATTTTTCATTACACTACCAAACATCGGAAAATACTTTCCCGGAATTCACTTTCCCGGAATTCACTTTCCCCGGAATTCACTTTCCAAAAGGAAACTACTTTCCTGCAAACAAACGGGGCCTAAGTAATAATGGATCCAATATAAAAGTATGCACCCCCTCTACCAAGTTTAGGTGATCTCAAGTAATAATGATGTCAGAGTTGCTCTAACGAAGCCATGAAAGTGGCCAACCTAGTCAGCTTTAATTGAGACACTCATTTGCACAAAACCACCCAATTTTTTTTGTGTGTTAACATTTAAAAACTCGTATAGGGTTCTTATCAAAGTCTAAAAACACTTGTCACAAGATCATAGGGCTAAAACACTTCATCTTAGCCTTCAAATTTGATCAAAACCACCTACATCCAAAACCAATTATGATCCTATGATGAAACCAGCCCAGTTTTAGTTTGTTAGAACCCTAACAAACTAATTTAAAAGTCCTGAATCATCCTATAAAAAAAGAGGAAATCGTACCTAAAATAAGAGAAAAAAAGAGAGGATAAATTTGGTTAAGATCTAAGGGATTCAATATTGAGTTCAAGAGCTTAAAAAAGGTTCAAGGGTTTGGTTTTGTTGTTTTAAAGAAAGGAGAAAGAAAAGCAGCAACAAAAATCTACTCCCATTGAAGATTTCAAGCTTGGAAGGTATCTTTTACAAACTTTGAATGTAAAAGTTTAGTGCAATATTTTTAAATATTTGACGTGAAGATTGGTGTCTTAGTATGTTAAAATTGCATTTTAGTTTTATTTGAAATCTGCCAAATATGACAACATGGTATTGATGTTTTTCTGTTTGGTTAATACATGGTTCCATACTCTCAAGTTTTGGTTTAGTCCTATGGAATGTCAAAATGTCAATTTTGAATCCCAAATTGGTTAAGCATGCTTGCTGTTTTGATCTGGCAATTTTGAAAAATGGAACTTAATGTGTATTTATGATGATTTGTTTTTTTTTTGTTTTTTTATTTCAACTATGCTTAGTATTGATAATGTAGTTGTTGGAATTAAGAAAGCATGTTTTAGAGGCTTAAAATGATCACTTTGGGCTTGATAGTGGCTAGCTTTTTTCTAGGCAAGTTCTGGGTTCCTAAGGCAACGTTCTTCGTGTTTTTTGAAAGAACATTACCTTAACTCTATGATTTGGACTGTTTATTTGCACTGAAACCTTCAAACAACTTAATTAGAAAATAATCTAGATTTAAAATGCATCAAGACCACATATTCATTTATTAAGATTCTAGGTTTCTTTTGACTGTCTAAAATATATTTTGATCAAATTATGGCTTCTGAGTGATAATTGATGGTTTTCTATGCTTGATTCTTGATCTATGCATGCTTGTGAATGAAACCATGCCTTTCCCCCCCTTTAAATCTGGTTTGGTTTAGGTTTCACGTTGCTGGATTTAAGCCTGAATGTTCTTCGTGTTCTTCATTTATTTTGTGTTTGATCCGTCATATCCAATAAATTTTCAATTTTTACGTTTTTCTTATGTTTAATATGTTTTAACTTTAAGTCATTGTTTTTGGTTTGTTTTCAGGTCAATCTAGTCGGGTTAAAATCGGGTCAAATATTTAAGATATTGTGTGGTTTGCAATTTTTTTTTATAAAAGGATTTTTGGCCTAAGAAGATGTTTGACAAACACACCCTTAAATCTGTTTTTGGTAGTTTTTCTAAGAAAAAAATGGGTCTTACCAAACATGGCCTTACAAAAATATAAAATAAAATAACAAAAATAGCAATATAAAAAAATAATTTTTGTTTGTTGCATACGACATATTCTTATAAAAAATGTATTTTTTTTAGAAGGAAAAAAATTACCTATATTTTTTTATTTTGCTTTTTTTTTAAGTTACAACAAATTTGTAAAACTCCTTAAAGATTTGACTAATATTTCAATAACCCCTAAAATTTTTAAATAATGAGAATTAATAGTCAATATTCTAGTATAAATTTTGGACCTATAAGTAAGCTAGTATTTAAATATTAGGAATTGACTAAAAAATTCTCAGAATTATTCTAAATATTCATCAATTTTAATTGGAGGTATTTTTTCCCCACAGTATATAAGTTGTAGAAAACTCTTTCGCCTTCTAGAATAGATGAATCCTGTTAAGGTACCTACATGAATCATTTTCCATAAGAATTTATTTGGGCTTACAAGCCCATGATAAATTTAAAATATCAGATTTATTCATAAGAGTAATTTGTTTTTCCTTAGCCATAAACAAACCACCGATTAGAAACCCATCAAAACCTTTAAACCATATCTAGACCACACAATGCAGTCTATCCCAGGTAAGGTGCGCTGATAGTATTAATATCTTCTCTAGCCACAACTAGTCTCTTGCTCTTGAAATTTCTGATAAAAACTTGTACGCTCAGCTCTCTTATCGACCTTGAACTAAATAACTTGATGGCAACTCCCTGACCCCTGACATTACGTACCTACATGTAACAACTAAAAATATTTTTTTAAAATTACAATTATAAAAATTACCATAATATCAAACAAATATTTTATGTAAGTGGGCAGCATAAAAGGATGAAGGAGTCCATCGCTGCAAATAAAATGTAATTCAATTGCTATTATTATTCACTATCTCAACAAAATAAGTCTTGAATTTGAGCAAAATATTATTTTAATATATTCTAAAATAAAGCACTAATATTCACTTTAAAAAAAAAGGTGCGAAACCAGGGGGGGTTTATGTGACCATCATTAGCTGCCACGTACTTGCTAAAATAAACAGATCAATGCAACGTGGTAGCTTCTCATCTCTCTTGATGTTGATGAAAAAGGAGCACGACAATTTCAAGTAATGCACTATGAAAACGACCACAGTTTTAGCCTCCCACCGCTGATAATATAATCCATGTATTTTGTTTTTGATTCAACACCATTCTTGTATTCTGCAAGACGAGACTGCCTCATATCTTAAAGGATAATAAAGAATAAATAAAAAGAAAAAAGAAAGATCTAATCATAGTAGGTTTGGTGTGATTGAACATTTGGAGGGGTCAAAATCCA
Source organism: Populus nigra (assembly GCF_951802175.1). Taxonomy (NCBI): domain Eukaryota; kingdom Viridiplantae; phylum Streptophyta; class Magnoliopsida; order Malpighiales; family Salicaceae; genus Populus; species Populus nigra. The sequence continues at coordinate 17,089,981 of NC_084852.1, forward strand.
CTCGATCCAGATATTGATGGCAGGCATGGGGTAAGGGGTGACTTCCACCAACTTGTTTGGTGGGTTTTTGTTTCCAAGGGTCTCCCCTTTCGGTGTTATTGAATCTTGAACGACCAAGATATTGGAGAACTTTATTTATTTATTATGGTGTCATAAACATAAATATACTAGGTTATTGTTTCATATATCTCATGGCTCGGACTAAATACTTTTATCAAAAAAAAACTAAATGATCAAAAGAATCTAAATATATGAATTTAATTTTTTTTGACATGCCGGATCAATCATAATTAACATATCAAATATACGACTTGAGTTTTGAGACTGTGATAACCATTTAAAAAGTAAATTGGAACCAATTAATCATTACAGAAACGAAAACAAAACATATATCAAAGACTAATTCAAAATATTTTTTAAAAATATTAAGATGAAAATATATTGGATCGATATTCATTTCACGGCTTAACCTGCCAAACACGCTACTTAGGCCATGAACTCTATTAGGTTAAATAATCTTGTTTTTTAAAAATTTATTTTTTATCTAAATATATAATAACAAAAACAGAGATTTTTTTTTAAAAAATAAAAGATAAAATTAAAAGAAAAGAATTAAATGAAAAAAGACAACAACATATTGGATTGATCCGATTTTTATAGCTTAAAAATAATAACACAAAATAGAGGAGTAAAATTGAACTTCTCTTATCGAATCAAACTTGTTGACATCAAAATTGATCTTTTTAGTGTTTATAAACGATGTCAACCGATGACTTTTTCTCTTCTTGCCGGAATCCAATGAATTTTTCTCTTCTATCTTAAACATAACAACCGAGAAAAAATGAAAATAAACTTTTGGATTAAAGTTTAATTTTTGGTAATTATAGGGATTGTAACGGTTGAAAAGAGAAAGTAGGAGGATAAAAATGAAATTTTGAATTAAAATTTTGATTGGTAATGAATTTTTTCTAATATATATATATATATATATATATATATATATATATATATATTAATTTCAATTACATCCTTTAACATTATGTTTATTGGGGATTGAGCTACATAATATTTTTTTTAATTTATTTTTCATTAGGTTATCACAGACTTATGACCTGAATAACGAGTTTGATAGGTTAACTCTAGTGTTTTGTTTTCTAATTGACTTTTTTTTTGCTATCGATTTTATCATTCAACATTGAGCTAATAACGAATTAGACTTTATAATTTATTTTGATTTACTTTCCATGAGGTTACCCCTATTTTATAACCCAGATTATAAGTTTCACGGGTTAACCCTAATTAATCATAGTTGTTTTTATTCCCCTTTTTAATCGTTTTTTTTTTCAATTTTATATTTCAACACTAAACTGATTAAGAATTAGACTTCATAATTTGTTTCAATTTTTTTTTCTATTGGATTATCTCGGTCTCATGACCCTGATCAAGAGTTTGACAAATTAACCTAAGTTGACTCAGATAATTTTTTTATCTTTTTAATTTATTTTTTTCCTATTTCATCATTCAATATTGAGTTTATTAGAAATTAGTTTTGTAATTTATTTTGATTTGCTTTTTATATGGTTATTATAATATCATGACTTGGTATGCAAATTAACAAGTCAACCTGGGTAAACTTGAATAGATCAAATATATTATCGTCTCAATGTTTATTAAAAAAAATCTTATTTTAAATATTTATTTTGAGTTAAAATATATTTTTACCGGTCATTCAAGTTGTTTTTGGACTTATCAAGATGACTGAATCGCATCGAATTAATTCCCACACAATTTTTTTCTATTAGAAAATGATTAATAACTCCAATATATTTTTTTATATTAAAAAAATAATTCGACCACCACAGAACAATCATATATTAAGTTAATAGTGTTTAAGTTTTGAATAAGTAATGTAAAGTAGCATAGGTTAAGAAAAAAAAAGAATCTAAAGTAAGTTTCTTGCAAATTTTATGGCTTAGGAAAGAAGTGGGAGTGAAGAAGGGGTGGCGCAAAGAGAGCTTAATTTTGAAATTACAGCCATGAAATTGAAATGAATTGAAAAGTAACAAAACGGAAGGTGGATTATGTTAATGTAATGACTCTTCTGTCTCTCTCTTTCTTGGGATTATAAACATGCCCCTAGGCATGGTTCTTCTTTCCCTTTCTTCTTCTTCTACAACTTCCTCACGCCCACTTTCTCTCTATCAAAAACCCAATACAGAAAAGGGAAAAAAAAGTCACCAATAAATATACACTTCTCCTGTTTTAATTTTTATTTATCTGGAAATTCAGTTGCTTATAGCTTATATATTTCTGATATGATCTGGACGGAGATTTTGATTTGATTGAATTATATGGAAGATCATCTTTGAAATTACTTATCTATCAGAATCCTTGCTCACCTTTTCTTTTGGTGGGTCTGTTAATCAGATTGCTGTGGCTTTCACATTCATGTGATTAAAATTTACATAATTATGTTTTTGATAATTTTGATGATTAAACTCTGATTGGCCTCTGGGTTTTTCTTAATTTTTTTAATAATACGCTGCTTTAACTTGAAACAATCATCAATTTTTATTTTATTTTTATTTTTTGCTTATTTGATGATTAAGCTTAAATTGTGTTCCGGGTTTGGTTATCTTTTTATGGGTTTTGATGATAAAATATGCTGCTTTAATTTAAAATAATAAATGTTGCTTGTGATGGATGGTTTCAGCTTGGGGTTGAAGTGAATGTGTGCCTTATAAGCAACCCTTTTGAGGTTTTTGTTTGTTGATCATGTCAAGGAATCAGTTTATGTGCTTTAAATATATTCTCTTTGCTTTGTTCGTTTTGCAACTCAAATCATTTCTTGTTGTTTGATCTTTTGGCTTAACTAGATAGTTGATGAGACTTTGCTTTGATTCTGGGATACTTTTGCTTTGTTGTTTTTGGTTATGGTTATGCTGCTTTAGACTACTAATGGATTACATTTGTTGTATGTCTTAGTAGTTTTGGTGTACTCGATGGTAGTTTTGTCCTTTTGGGTTCTTTCTTCTCTTATACTGGAGTTTACTATATTTGCAATTTGGATTAGATCATTAGTAGGTTATGGTGATCCGTGTTTGATCAATTAAGGATTCATTTTGTGGTCGTGCTTGAGAAATATTGGAAATTTATTTAGTTCATTGAAAATTCTGGTTTAAATCATATTGTTCAAGATAGACAACTAACTCTCTCTTTTTCTTCTTCTTTTTTTTTTTATCAGGCAGAGGCTATCACTCTGTTGGACTATGAATTCTAGTTGCTTCATTGCTTGCTGGTTGGGAGGTAAAAAAATCTGGGCTACCCGTTATGGTTGGATAGTGATGGCGAGTTTGGCTTTCGCTGCTCAGTCCCATAAAGGAGTTGTACGTGAAATGTGGTGGATGCCTTTGGTGGATGCGTAGTACTTTCTCCTTTATAGTAAGGAAAAAGTTTGGTGGGATTCATTTACATTTGATTGTCATGCTCTTTCTGCTTTCGTTCAACTACATTGATAGGATTAGGAGTCTGGAATCTGTTTTCAGTAGTTAGTATAGAGGAGCAGTTTCTAATCTGCTAGCAAAGTTGAGCCGGTGGCAATTTCTGTTGTGAAATTAAAATGCTGCTCTTGTAAAACAGAGAGAAGGGAGTGATAATTTATTCAGCTGTGCTGGATAAGTAGATATTAGTTTCTCTAAATTTTAGTTATGGGTTTGCCACAAGTTTCCTCTACTGATAGTGCTAATGAAGTTCCAGCAGCATCGTTGGGCACTTTTTTGCAAAGCCCGCCACGATATGCTGGCATAAGTGGATTGGATGGAGGAAATATTGGCAGAACAGTTGGGCATACTAGGACTTCCTCATTAGGAGATTTCCAGGGGAAACCCTCCTTGGATCTTTCAAAATATTCGGAGAATTCATTTGAATTTGGAAGGGCAGTGGATGTTGTTTCCAATTTTCATGGGTTGAAAACTGGTTCTGTGGATGAAGTTGGTCGTTGTACTCCTAAAAGTGGGAGGAATATTCCAATCCCTGCTTCTAGGATTGTGGGTTTTGAATCACATGGAATGAGTTTTTTAAATAATGGATTTGAGATTCTTTCTGCTGATCATCTGTGTTCTTCTGCTGTTGATGGTGTCACGATTAATGAGGCTGAGTCAAGTGGATCACTTGTCAGGAAGCGGTTACTGTCATCACCTTTAAATGATATGCTTTCTGCAAAACAATTTAATGGTGAGTCTTTGGATATCAGCTGCAATACTTCTCGAATGAGTTGCCCTACTCATGCTGATCATTTCAAAGGTTCTGCATCACATGACTACAAGAAACCAAATGTTGGCAGAAAAATTCATATCAGTGTGCCATCTCGATCCTTATCTGGCTGCTGGGAACAAAAGAATGTGCCATGTGATGATAGTGCTAGAAGGTCTGTTTGTTTGACTGATGGTCCATTATTGGAAAAAAATGATGCACTCTCTTGCTTTAATTGTTTTTACTCTCCTGGACACAATCATTACCTAGAGTCTAAGGTATCCTCCCAAAAGGGATTTTCATCTCCACTCTCTCTGTCTCCTCTAGGTCCAAAGTCTTGTGTAAGTATGAAACCTGTGGGAGGATGCAGAGAGGTCAAGAGCCAATTTGAGGATTGTTATTTGAATTTAGAAAAAATAGGGCATTCATTTGACAGAAATGACTCAGGCATTAACTTTGCTTCTGAAGAAGCAGAGTTCAGGATCTCAAGCAGATCATTTGAAGATATTGGCTTCTGCAAAGAGTTTTGTCCATCTTCCTTGGAAGGCACTACTGACTCAGGTTGGTCACCTTTCTGTCGAGAATCTGCTCCAGCCCAATGCATAAGGCACCTGAGAAGTTTGGGTGGTCTTTCTGTTAGGAGGTCCTTGGTTGGTTCATTTGAGGAGTCACTACTGTCTGGACGGTTCTTTTGTGGAAAATTCACTCAGGTAAGTAGCAATGTGATGCTATATGTGTATTTTGGTGTTTGGTTTTTGTTTCATTTCTTGGAAAACATCTGATATTTTATTCTTTTGGATGGCATGTTCTACCTTCAGAGAATTGATGGCTTCCTAGCTGTGTTAAGCATTACTGGAGGGAACTTTTCACCGCAATCACAGAAGCTTCCATTTTCAGTGACCAGTGTAGATGGAGATTGCTATCTACTGTATTATGCATCCATAGATCTTAGTAGAAATTCATCATCAAACAAGTGTAGGGGACAAAAATTTAAAAGATGCCTAAGCAATGATGATTCTCAAATTGTCAGGAGTCGCTTGCATATACCCATGAAAGGTCGAATACAACTGGTACTTTTTATCTCTCTGCAAACCTTTTTGGTGGTCCTGAGTTCCTTAGATAAACGATGATTTCTTAATTTCAAATTGTTTCTTCCACCTTTAATGTGGTTTTACATGTTTTGGCAGTCTTCTTTATGTTTATGCTCTTGATTTGTGGTGGAACCTTTTTCCACCTTAGTCACATTTAATGGAAGGGACCGTGATGAACCAATTTGATGAGAATGTCTTTCTTTCATCACATCCTTTAGGAGTTTTCTGTTCTAGGGGTCTATTGCTTATATTTTGTCTTTAGCATTGAGAAGAGTGGTATTTATCTTTAATTTGTTTTACATTTTATTGGCATTTGGGTGTGCTGGTAAATCACAATATTAGACATCTTTGTTCTGTTTCATTCAAACTTTATGCAGCTGCAGATTTTTGTAGTTAATAGGTGGGTTGTTGATGTAAGAAATGTCTGTTATTTACTATCAAACTGGCTTGCTTTCTTCAGGTTATCAGCAATCCGGAGAAAACTCCTCTTCACACATTCTTTTGCAACTATGATCTGAGTGACATGCCTGCTGGCACCAAAGTAAGATGTAGTAGCACTTGGATCATTGTCTCTAGTACATTCAGGCTTAATAAGTATGATTTGCTGTTGAACTTTATATAAATACATATATTCTTGTATCTAGTATGAGAATTGATGCACCATGAGCAATTGGTTATTTGTTGGCATTCAGCTTCTTGAGGTTTCCTGATTGCTATCACCTTCCTAGATAATGATATTTGTGAGCGACTAGAATGAGTTAAAATGAGTTCTTTTCCCAATCAAAAGCTTTTTAAACAATTCTGTTAATTGATTGCTACCTATACTTTTGAAAATGAGCTAGACAATTTGATGGAGTTTTTTCAGAAACCAGAATCAGAAGGTTGAGCCTAATTTTTTTTTTTTTACCAAGCTCCTCATTGTTCAATTGAATATAGGGTTTTTGTTCTGATGTAACCAAAATCATGAAACAGGCTACCAGCACCTGTTTTTTTTTTTTTTGTTTGGGTTCTTGCATTGCCACATTCATACAAACCTAAAGGTTTATAGTTTGACCTAAATTTTTAACTTATTCTACCTCTTTCTTGTTGTTAATATCAACGCAGACGTTCCTGCGCCAGAAGGTCTCTTTGGCTTCTTCTGGACCAACTTCAACAGAACTGAAACAAGGACAGATGGGTTTGGACACAAAAGTGAAAGACAAGGTGTCACCAGTATCACAGAAAAGCCATCCTGTATACCCTGCAGCTTCTGATGGCCAGAAGAGTAAAATTAAAGGAAGTGAATCCTGTGATATAGTGGATGTGGTTGATGCCAGGAGTTTCCCCAAGCAATCTCGAAATGTAGAAAAGGTGACTGTGGACTCTTTGATGCTCGAGGCCAACTGCAGTACTCCTAAATGCCAGAGGACTGCAGGGAAGGAGTCCACTGGGGTGGAAACATGCAATAAAACTGACAGAAAACCAACTCATTGTTGTTCAAAGATAAATGAAAATACTCCCGGTGGTGGTGCTCTTCGTTATGCACTTCATCTCCGTTTTCTATGCCCTTCACCGAAGAAGTCTTCTAAATCAGTTCAGAAATGCGTATCTGATCCTATAGCTATACCACAAAAGATGAGCTTAGGTGTGGAAGGGGAGCGTAGGTTCTACTTGTACAATGACTTGAGAGTTGTGTTCCCTCAACGCCATTCAGATGCTGATGAGGGCAAGGTATGTGATTTTAAATTCATGCAATATGTGGCTTCCTAGTGTCATCACTCCACTTAGCTGTGTGCACAAATAGTGAATGAATTGCCCCGATGTGTTGAAAGTTGAAATGGTACATATATAGGTTTGATGCTCATTTCTGGTAAATGTTGATAGGGATGTTGAAGCTGCTGATTAAATTCCAGTTCCTAGGAATCATAATTGGTTGCTGGGCATCTGCAGCAAATATTATTGGCATCATTAAGACTGCTTAAATTTCTTTATTTTTTTTTCTTCTCCAAGTAGCATTGTTTTAGAGTTCTAGACATTTGGTAAATTGCACATGCGTGATTTTATTATATCCTAGTTTAGTAATTCTGAATAGATAACCACTTGTGAAGAATTCTTTCAAGACTTTCTTCCATGACTTCCAAGTGAAGGTGTCCTTGTCGAGTTTCAATGGGGAAAAAGTTTAAAACTAACAAGAAACATGGGCAGTGCGTAAAAGGGGAAGTAAAAACTTGGCCACATAGTGCAACAGAAGTGGGAGAACCCCAGCAAGTTTTCCTTGTGAGTGGGAGTGAGACACACCAAGAAGCTAAAATGCTTGAGAGCAAGTTGTCTTCATTCTGAATGTGGGAGAGTGCTGATATGGACAATAAAAAAATGTTACTATTTTCTTTCTGGTGTCTTACTAGAATTTGTTTTGCTTTCTTTGGCAGTTAAATGTAGATTACCATTTCCCGGAAGATCCAAGATACTTTGACATCAGCAACTGAAACATCTAATTCATCTCAATGGAGCTGGATTCTTTGCTGACACTGTACATGTTTCGTTTTAGTCATCTCATCTCGAAATGACTGGCTGGCTGACGACTAGCCCCATACAAGCTGTAAATACCTCAATTCAATAATTAGTGGGTTAAAGTTTTACATTCTTAAGCTCTCGAGATGATTCCCATTTTTGCTCTTAGAGGTATTGAATATGCTTGATGAAGTCCTACCAAACATGAAAGTGCAGACGCGATGCTTGGCAATCCTGGTGATCGTCTCATGGTGCTGCATGTTGGACCACGTAATTTTGGCGGGTAGTGGTGGGTCCTTTTGTTTAAAAATGAAATTTGGACTTTTGTTGCAAGGAATGATCCATTGGGCCTGCCTAAGCCTAGCGCTTCTCATGGCCCCAGATGCCCAAATAAGCAATTCCCATTTGATATTAGAGGTCAGAGGTCAGAGTTTGGTAGCATCTTCATATATATGGATATATATTTAAAGAATTGATTTTAATAGCAGTTATTTTTTAAAAAAAATTTATTTGGAAATATATTAAAATAAATTTTTTATTTTTTATATAAATATATTAAAACAATTCAAAATCATAATAAAATAATTTAAAGTAAAAAATTATAATAATAATTACGTTACAAAAGAAAAAAAAAAGAAATTATAATCAATCCTCGTTCGACCATTATAATAGTCATCAAGATAATTTGAGTTCTAGAGGTACAAATTTATTTAATCAGTAAGCCAATACAAATAACATGATGTTTATCGTCTTCGTTTACAACTTTATATATACGATTGCATTCCATTGCTTATAAATTATTATTCCTAGTTATATAAATTTTTAGTGTGTGTGTATATATATATATATATAATCCTAATTAAGCTTGCAGCACGATAATTAAACCTGTCACGGCACAAGTTAAAAACAAATATAAAATAATTTTATTTAAAAAAACAAAAATAAAATAACATTGTATTTTAGCCTGGGGGATTGTTAATCTAATCGGCCGAGTTCCGAGTTAGCCCGCAAACCAACTATATTTAATAGATATTATATACAACTTACATGGAACTAGTTAAAAATTGTATTAAACTTCAATTAACTTCTCAACGTACTCTATCAAATTGTCCCGTTATAATTATAAGTTATATTAAAAAAAGACTAGGTAAATTAGTGTAATAATATTGTTTTTTCTTTTTTTTTCTTTTTTCTGGTTGCATTCTTATATGTTCAATTTCATATAATCTAATTAGATTTAACTTTGAGGGGAAAAAAAGAAGGAAAAAGCAGTATTAAAAAGGAGTGCATGGTGTTTGGCGTTGCGTTGAACAGTAGTTTTGCTAATTTTTGAATTTTTTTCTGCTTTGAATTAATTAATTTTTTATTTTTTTTTATGTTATGACAAGCCAACCTAAAACAACCCATTACAGGAAACCCAATAATTCCCTGTCACACGATCAGCCATCAACCTTAAGAACCCTACTTTTTTTTTTTTTTTTTTTTTTTGGGGGGGGGGGGGGGGTGGCGGGGTTTGTTCTCGGGGGCTGAGCTAGTCACACCTCACTAGTCACTAACCTATGGAGTCACAGTACTGCAACTGCAATATTTCAGTCCATAATAATCACACCACACATCCAGCACTCAGTCTCTCAGACCTCAGTGTGGTTTAGCTGACGTGGCCCTTCATTGTTGAGAAGGGAATAATATCATTCTTCTTGCAAGTTTGAAATGTGATAAATTATATTAATAGATAAATACTATAGCTTTACTAAATATGCATGGCCACGTGTGTGTGTGTGTGTGTGTGTGTGGGGTATAAATATCAAATATGGTAGTATTAATATCATGGATATGTCAGCTCTGTGAGGCGACCCGAAACGCTCACCCTCCAGCTTGGATCGGTATCAAAGAATTAAGTCTAAAGTTGACATGTTTTATTCGGGTGAATCCAGTTAGTCCACTTACAATTCGGTTAAAACTTAATTAATTTTTTAAAAATAATAATATTATTTTAATTATTTTAAAAAAATATTAATTTAGACTAACTCATCTAACTCATAACTCGAGCTATACATTAAGTTAACCCTGAATAACTATGAAATATATATTATATAAGATTTTAATTTTAAAAGTTATATATATAAACATTCGGGTGAATACATAATTAAATTCAATAATTGGTACGTTCAAAATCAAAATAAATAAAAAGATATAAGTAGGGTGGATTTATTTACACATAGAGAAAATATATAAAAAAGTTTAAGAGAGAATGTGTTTGATAGTATTTTTAAAAAATAATTTTGTTATTTAAAATAATATTTTTTATTTTTTAAAAAAACAACCAATAACAAACTTTCAAATAAACTCTGAAACCCATTTTGCCCGTGTTGATTCGGGGCCATGGTCGCAGTCATTCCTCTCTCTCACACAGACAAAACTGTTTAGCAACTCCTTCGGTGTTTGGCCTCTTCAGTTTCCACCAATTTCATGTATCCGTGTGTGTGAGTCTGCTAGCTAGCATTTTGGCTCAGAAGCAGTGCCTGCTGTCATGTCTCTTAAAAAACTTGTTATTTTTTATGTGCTCTTATGAAAATAAATCCTTAAAATAAATAAATAAATTTAATATATTTCAAAATAAAATATATTTTTGAAAAACAACCCATTATATATATATATATATATATATATATATATATATAGATATATTGGGTAGAAATTTTGGTGATTTAGGGCTGCAGCACTGCTCAAGACTGACACTAAACACTCAATGCACTCAAGAAGGGAGTAATAAGTACATAGATATCAATCCTTTCCTTTTGATCCCATAATTTTTATCTTCCAAAATAGTGTTCCCATTCTGCCCTTCTCTTTCCTGCTAGCTAACCTAGGAAAATCTTCCAAAACTTTAAGATGTAGCTGTATGCATATGGTGTTACCTCTGTTGGTACATATTTTCTGAAATTAATATATTTTTTTGTTATTTTAAATTATTTTAATGCATTGATTTTAAAAATAATTTTTAAAAAATAAAAAAATATTATTTTGATATATTTCTAAATAAAAAGTATTTTGAAAAGCAACCGCAACCACACATCCAAATAGACGCAAGCTGGCCACATACAAAGCATGAAGGATATTGTTTTTGTGTCCGATCATAGTATTATTATGTTTGATTTTGCGTTTCAAAAATATTTTAAAAAAAAATTAATTTTTTTTATGTTTTCATATCATTTTGATGATGTATTTTTAAATAAAAAACACATTAAAAAACAACAACTACAACACTCTGCAACACTTCTTGAAGCCCTAACACAAACTTAGTAGCTAACTCGTTCAACTTTTATTTTTCATTTTTTTTTAAAGCAGTTGAGAAGATAGCTAGAATGGTGGTACTTGATACTATAGTTTTTTTTTGTTTTTTTAGGGTGTAGTAAGTGGGAACTACTGGCTAGCACTGCAAGAGTACACAGGAGGATGAAATCAAGAATCATAACTTCGCCACAATTCTCTCTTCAGTAGTTGTTGATGGGACAAAGAGACATTTTCTGCATGAATCAAAAAATCAAAGCCCATACACGCGTCAAATCATCATAGGTCATGTTCAGGTAATTACTAATTTATTTTTTTACGCCTTAATTTGTATACGAGTCTGAGTTTCAAAATATTTTTTATATAAATATATTATAATTATGTATTTTTTTATTTTTTAATATTAACATATTAAAAAAAATTAAAAACATAAAAAAAATTCAAAAAATAATGAAATGACTGTTCAATTATAACACCAAATATATTTAAAGATTCAATACATCAAACTTCAATCAATAAGGCAAATAGCTATGTTCAACGTAATCTAAACTTCTTGTTTTTTTTTTAAAAAAAAGCTATTATCAAAAGAAAAACATATTAGGCACTATATAAATAGTTGGATTAATGAGTAGTCATGATTTTTGTTTTGCTTGATTACGGGGAAATGTTCATGTTAGCTAGCTAGACATGGAACCCGAATAAAATTAAACGAATTTTGGAATCTTTCTCACCCACTCTCGATATTCATGCATGTCAAAATTTAATAGCATGCAATAAATTAATAACAAGCTTTAGTGCTGTGATTACCAATCATCACCAAATTTTAACTTTAATGTCAAGATTTATTGAAAATTGATAAAGTTTATAAAAACAAAAACATGACTAAATAATTATCAATCAACTATAATTATAAAATGTGGTGCAACTCGTGGATTCAAAGCTTATTAAAGCATATTTAAGTGTGGTTGCGGTTGTTTTTCAAAATGTTTTTTACTCATAAAAGTATTAAAATAATATATTTTTTATTTTTAAAAATTATTTTTAATATCAGCGCATCAAAATGATCTAAAAATAATAAAAAATATTAATTTAAAACAAAGAAAAAAAACAAAAAATTTTCAAATTTTTTCAAAAACGCTTTTGAAACGCAAAAACAAAAGCTCAGAGTAGAGTTTACTTTGAAGCAATTTTTTATTTTATCAAGATAATATTATTTTAAATTTTTTTAAAGAAAAAATTATAATTTAGATTGATTTATCGGATCAACAAATTTAACTATTAAGTTAAGATTTATACATATCTTCTCAATAAATCAATAACTTAATGCCCATTATTTTTATCTAACCTTATTTTCTTCTTTCTTTAATATCCATGGTTTTTTTTCTGGTTAAAATCATAATCTTAATTAGAAATCAGTTATGAACAACACCAATTAATTCATCATCTTAAACCCAGTAAAGGTTCAAAACTACCCATATATGATATATGTGAAGACATAGAGGGGCATTTCCGTCCACTTGCTCACAACCAATCATATCCCTCTATTCTCTCTCTACACATACAAACAAAAAACCTTAAACCCCATAAAAATCTCACTCCCTCACTGACCCTCACACTCTCATCCCCTTTTCTCTGAAAAATTAAACAATGGCAGACCCATCAATCTTCAACTTCCTCAACCATCAACACCAACAGTACCCTTCTTCTTCTTCTTCTTCAAAACCCACAAAGAAAAGCTCAACAAACCTACCCCAACCCTCCTCTTCTCGTCACTTTCCATGTCTGTACTGTCCTCGCAGGTTCTACACCTCTCAAGCTCTTGGTGGCCATCAAAATGCCCACAAACGTGAAAGAGCTGCTCTACGAAGAAACAACACCACCCTCAACACTAGCATCTCATCAGACCCTTCTTTGATTATACCTTCATCATTTCTTAACCATAACCTCCCACCGCCAGCAAGTACTCCTGCAGTGCCCTTTTTTAACCAATACCACCGATATCATCAGCAGGCACTAGACCACCCCATGATGATTACCAACTACCAGTTTCCAGCACCACCCAGTACAAATGGTGTCTATGTTTCGGTTCCTCATTATGGTGGGCTTTATGGTGTCTCTGCAGCTGCTACTTCTCTTGATCATGATATTGGTAGTACTGGTAGTGGTTATGATCTTTCAACAAGTACTGATAATGATGATCCTAATGACCCTACAAATATTGACCTTACCCTCCGTTTATAAGCTATGATTAGTTTCTTGATGTTTGGGTTGATTATGGGCTCTTTGAAAGCGACGAGGTTTACAAAGTAATCAATGAGAATGGAGATGCCTTGTTTGGTGTTCCTTTTAGGGTTAAATATCATTTGGATTATCTTAAATTCCATGTTCTTGGAGTTTTAACTTAGTTAGCAGTGGATTTCATGGGGATTAACTTTTAGATTATCAGTAATTATGTGTACTGATGATGTTATTAGATGGTATCTTATAATTAATATGCATGATGTTAATGTTTCTTTATCTTGATATTCTCTCTGTCATGTTCTGATTAGGGCCCAGACAATATATGTTTTTTTTTTTTCTCAAGCGTGTTTTACCATCCCGAAAATGCCCTTCTGGTGACCGGAGTGGAATTTTCCGGTGGGGTTTGAGTCTAGAGAGGAACAAATAGATGCTAATCTCAGCTTGCAATTAATTATGTTTATCAATAGTAATCATAATTAATTAGTGTCTATACTTAATTAATAGAAATATTGGTTTACATCTTCATCTTTCATCTTTCTTTTTTTCCCCTTAATTAACGGTGGCGATGTAGCTGGGTTTTCTCAAAGAAAGGTTTATGTCTAATTTACAGATCATTCCTTTCCATGGTCCAGCTGTAATTTAAATATTCTCTTCAATTTTTTTTTTCAGTTATCCTGTTTTGTTTTTTTCTGTTTTTGAAAAAAAAAAAAACCTAGAAGCTTTCAAGCACCTTATGATCACATGTAACAATTACTTGAAAAGAAGTAGAAATAATGTGATGTTTGGTGCGAATCCAATAGGAGTTTGAAAGAAATAATTTTTTTTAAATTTAAAATTAGTTTCATTTTAAAATTCTAATATCAAAAATAAATTTTAAAAAATAAAAGAAATATTATTTTTATATATTTTTAAATAAAAATTACTTTTTTAAAAAATGAAATGATATAGTTACTGAGGTGGGTTTGGGTGTGTACGTACACCAAAGTGATCACTCGGCTTTTGAGAATAATGGGGGCATATATGGTACTATGTACAAGAGAGTCCCAAACCTCTTGGTGTGAATTTGAGAGCAGCTATGAGCCATCTACGTGATAGGCCTATAGCTACACGGACCACACTTCTATTCTCTGGAAAATAAGTTCTCCGCATGCATGCAGTGTACACACACACACACACACACACACACACACACACACACACAAGGTATAATCTCAGCTACACAGATAAGCTGAAAGAAAATGGTACAAAACAAAATGCTGCGGATTTCCAATATTGCATGTATACACGTGTGCACTCTTTACGTACACATGCACGCACACACGCACACACACAATTGCATGCTCACTGTCTCAAGAGAGGGAAGCTAGCCCGAACAGAAAGAGGTGATCATAGTTAAACTCGAATGATTCAAAAAATTAATATATATATGATTTAACTAATCCGTCAAAATTATTTCTTGTTTATATTTTTGAAATTGATTTTTTTTATTTTTTAAATTAAAATAATATCATTTTAATTAGTGGGTGGACATGGATTCGTAGCTTTGCAATTCGGTTGCGTGTTATTACTTGGGCTTTTGTGGTTTGTCTGGGAAAAATGATATGGTTGGAATGAAAGAGCTCAATATTCAAGAAAGAATGATTGTTTTTATTAAAAAAACAAAAATTCATGTAGAATTAATTACGTACGGAGGAAGAAAAGATGGTGGCTGTGCGGGTTTTTGGTGCGCATTGGCATCCATCCCCCAGACGATAGGTCGGTCTACCCTGATTTAAAGTATATCTTTGTATTATGGTATTCTCGTTATTTTTCAAAATAATTTTATTTAAAATTATATTAAATAATAATTTTTAAAATTTATTGTTTATATCAATACATCAAAATAAATTTTAAAAAATAAAAAATAATCTAAAACAAAAAAACTCATTTTTTTACGAAAAAACACATTCCAATAATAATAAAAAAAACCAAAGGGATTCTAACTGCAAGTCGTACGGCTTGACCCTCGTTGTTCAAGAAACACAAACGGCAAGTCACTGTTGGTACCCAAGAACGATAGGTCATTGGTCAAATTAAATCAAAATCAAAAAACCATAGTAAGAGCGGTCAACCCATGCCCATTTTAAAATAAAACATGAAACGTTTTTCTATATATAAAAATATAAAAAAAAACTCAAAATAACTTTGTTTTAATTAAAAAAAACATATTTTTTTTACTAACATCTCAATTCGAGCTAGACCTCTAATATATATAGGTCTTATAACTAGCCAAATAAAAGGAAATTAATTATTCATCTAATTATTAATTTGAACCTCATATAAATTAATTAGTTTAGTTTACATTTGAGTACCCAAATATATGCTTATTTTCTAAATTTGCATATAGTAATTCAGTTTTGAAAAATATTTTGCTCATTAATTAGTTTTACATTTCATGCAGTTCTGGTTGTAAAGGAAATTTGTTCATTTATATTCCTCTATACTTTTACAAATTAAGCATTTTCTTTTTAACTACCTTTAAAAACGTATAAATTCTTTTCCCCTAAAATTCATAAATTATAATAAATTAACTACTTATAAAGATATCTATAAACTTTGATTTGGGCATGATTAATTTAATTTATGGCTGAGTGAGAGTCTAGTGAGTTTGTATACTAGAGTAGTACAAGTAAGTCTGATTATCAATTGATTTCGACATTAACTGAATATATATATATATATATATTTGATATTACAA
Organism: Populus nigra; assembly: GCF_951802175.1. NCBI lineage: Eukaryota > Viridiplantae > Streptophyta > Magnoliopsida > Malpighiales > Salicaceae > Populus > Populus nigra. Next base: position 17,106,082 of record NC_084852.1, read on the forward strand.
TAGTTTTTGCTTTTATAGTTTTCAAAATAAATTTTTTAAAAATAATAAATTATATTTTTTTCCCGAGCAAAGTTTTAATATAAATTTTTCCTTAAAAACCATGCAAATTTATAGTGTATTGATTAATAAAATATTCTTAAAATTATATTTATAATAAAACACACTTTCAACCATGCTTCTAATAAAATACAAGCTTAATTATCAACTTAAAAGTTGTACGTACCAGTAAACAAATAAATTTTAGCTAAAATAATATTAATATTAATGTCTTTTCTTTCAAGAAGCTGTGAACCTTTTCTTTATAATAAAAACAAAGCCAAAAAAATCCACCCATATTAAAGTTCTGTTTGTGTTTTAAGAAAAATCCACCCATATTATAAAAATCTATCAAATGAAAATTTTAAAAAATATTTTAGATTCAAATTATTATTTTGTATTTTTTGAATTGTTTTGATTTTCTAATATCAAAAATAAATTTAAAAAAATAAAAAAAATATTATTTTAATATATTTTATATAAAAAAATATTTTAAAAAATACCATCAATCACGTTTCAAACATTGCCTCTGAACTAGGAAGCATTCTGAAGACTCCTCAAGAATTTTTGCATCTTAGAGCCGGTGGCGGAGGGAGGGGGGCGGCCGGGGACGGGGCCCCTGTAAAAAAGTGCCCCTCCCTTGTAAATATTTGTAAATATTTAATAAAATTAACTGTAATTTTTTCTTGATAACTAATTTATAATTTCGCCCCTCCTATATCTTGCTCCGCCCCTGCTTAGAGCCATCATGGTCACGGAATAATCAAAGAAACAATACAGCGTGTGAGAAATGAAATCTGTTTCTTTATCTTATTGTCTTTACGTGAAAGGAAAAGGGGATCACTCAAGGTTTTGCTTAATCCTCGTACGTACACGTGGCCACACAAGGAGGACTGATGCCAAAATCAAATCAGGTGGCTTGACTTGCAAGCTTCACAATTAGACTAGAAGGGCCTGCTAGCTTTATCCATTTATTTAGGGTCCCATTCTTGTATCGTAAATCTCCCTGTTAAGGCTGTAAGATAGGACTCCTACACCTCAAATCATCATGGAGATGACCGATGGAGCAGGTGTTCTGACCCAAAAGAATGATTATTCAGTGTGGGCGATTCCACCTGAAGATGTGAGAGAAAGGCTGAAGAAGTTGATGGGGGGTCTTAGATCAGAGTTCGGTGGGCCTGAGATACTCCAGCCACATATAACTGTTGTCGGTGCTATGAGCTTAACGGAGCAGGAAGCTTTGGAGAAGTTCAGGTCAGCTTGTGAAGGGCTCAAGCCTTATCATGCTAAGGCTGATAGTGTAGTTGCCGGGGCTTTTCCTTCTCAGTGCCTTTATTTGCTCTTTCAGTCAACGCCTGAGGTGGGTCTTTAAACATTCTTTAGAGTTTGATGGCAATGTTAGTGCTCTTTTTCTTGATACTGTTCTCTCGATCTGATCTTGTTTTAGATGCATCAAGGTTCACATCCCTGTTTGCTCATAATTTCTTTAACCCTTCCAGGTCATGGATGCCAGTGCACACTGCTGTAGGCATTTTGGATACAAGAGGTCTAATCGTAAGTGTTCTTCACTTTCAATTGTACAACTTACAGTCATGACGTAAGAAAAAGGAAAGCTTGTATAGATGATCATGTTTTTCTACGTATATTTGATTATCCTTGTAGAGTACATGCCCCGTCTTAGCCTTCTTTACGGGACTCTAACAAAAGAAGAGAAGAAGAAGGCTCAAGAAAAAGCTTATCTTCTTGATGAGAGCATCAATGGCATGAACTTCCAGGTAAGTCGCCTGGCTTTGTGGATAACAGACCGTGAAGACAAAGGAAATTTGGAAACGTGGAAGCTGATTGCTGAGTGCAGCCTTAGCCCCAACTAGTTCTTCAATTCTTCTTTCTCAAGGCATATAGTTAGAATAAGACATACCACCAAGTGCTCTTCAGCTGTATGAGCACTTGGTTGGGTATGCAAATTTATTACCAGTGGACTTAGCTGGGCAGGAAATTTGCTTTTTTATGTACTAGAATGCTATATATCATGACTTTAATGAATACAGTATAGATTTATTCAGCAATCAGTGTATCCATCATCGATGTTGTATCAGTGTGAATAAATGAATCTAACATCACTAATATCACTCGGCCAAAGCATCCAAACATGATGAATTATGATTATTTATATATAAATTGGAGGATGCAGCAACAGTTTGGATCATATCGTGAGGCTCCACGCGTAATATGCAATTTCCCGATCTTATTTGACAATCTGGATTGATTAGCAAACCAAACTGCAGTGTGTATAATGCAGAAGAATCAAATTTCAAATGTTCGAACTCCGAGCGAACTTCACCAAAATCATCTTCTCCAACAGCACCAAATAGCACAGTTTTTGCTCCAAACCTTGCTGCCAGTCTAACTAATTCAGATTGTTCTGGCCAGATTAACTTGTATTGTTCACTCTGAAAGTGGTATGCATGGAGAGTTGAGTTCAGCAAAGCTATTTATGCTGCAGTGAACTCACTCTAGAAGATCAAGAATGAATGGCAGCCACCAGCCGCCTTCATACTGCCACTAACCACCATCATTCACACTTGAAACTTTGAATTCTTCATGTTGTCATTTCGTATATAAATAGTAGCTTATGGTTGTTTTACGTGGAAAATTAAAAAAAAAACACTAGAGATAAAGAAAGAACATGATTTTTTTTTTTCAATATATATAAGATTGTTTTTTTAATAAGAGAGAGATAGCTTGTTTTATCCCCTCTAAGTGTGTTTCTAAGCCACCATTAGTAGTTTCTTCACGATGTAGGGTCCTTCATTATGAACCCCACGATGTTTTTAAGATACATTTGAATTTTTAAAGTTGTCCAAAACACAATTTGATAATTCCACGATGTAAGGTTCTTCATTCACTACAAGATTTAACAGTTTTACCAACGGAATTTTTCCGTCGGTGTAAGACACATATTCCGTCAGTAAATTAATTACCGACGGAATCACCGACGAAAATGCTCCGTCGGTGAATCTTTTGTCGGTAATTTTTTTTTCGTTGGTAATAAAATAAATTATTAATGAAGCGGATAAATTTATTTTTTTATTACCAATGGATTTACCGACGGAATTATCGATGGAATTTCCATCGGTAATTATTTAAAAACATTTTAAAAAAAATTCATTTTATAAAATTATAAAATAATTAAATTAGCATAAATTAACACTGTATAATATATACTCAAAATGCTTGGAAAAAAAATAAAAAAAATCAACTCAAGCAAATTTGCAACAAATAAATAAAATGAAAAAATAAATTCAACTAAAAAAATTCATATGAAAAAATAAAGTTGCAATTGCTAAAAATTTAAAAATCCTATAAATAAATCAACTAAAAATTGATCTCATATGAAAAAAAATCTCACAACAACATTTATACAATTATTAAGAACAAAAACAATTAAAAATAAAATAAAAAACAAATATAGTGAAAAAAATTATGAAAAAAGAAGAAAAAAGAAAAATCTTACCTTAATGTAGTTGCAAGTGAAGCTAAGGAGAGAAAAAAAATTTCGTTAAGCATATTAATGAAAAAAAAAAATAAGAGGATAAAAGAATAAAGAAGAAGAAGACATACCCAAGCATGGAGGAAAAGAGAAGGAGATGAGGAGAGAAAAGAAGAGAAAGAAATATATATTGATGTTTTTTACATATAGTGAAGAAGAAGAAGAAGAAGAAGAAGAAGAAGAAGTAGAAGAACAAGAAGAAGAAGAATAATAAGGAGAAGAAATGAGTCTGTCTCATGTGAAATAAGGGGATTCAGGCTTTTTATTGGGGCGCGTTACCGACAGATTTACCAACGGATAATTGAATATTAATATTTTTTAATTATTCCGTCAGTAATTCCATCGGTAATATTTAATTTAAATTTTTAATTTCGTAAAATTTTTTCAGAAACCGCCAATAACTACCGACGGTTTTTCAATCCGTCGATGATTCCGTCTGTAATATTTAAATGAAAATTTTAAATTAATTGAATTTTTTCAGAAAACCGCCAAATAACACTCTCTGGATAATACCGACAGAAAATTCTGTCGGTGATTCCCTTTATAATTGACATGATGAACAGTGTTCACAGTTTACCGACGGAATTTACCGATGGAATTTTCCATCGGTAATTCTGTCGGTAATTCCATTGGTAAAAATGACACGTCATCTTTTTTTGTTTTGTTTTAAATTTTTTTCCCACGGTAATTCCGTCGGTATATACCGAGGGAATATTTTCATCGGTAAAATCCCTCGGAAATTTACCGACGAAAATATTCCCTCGGTATTTCCGTTTGTATTTATCAATTTTCTGGTAGTGATTACGAACCCAACTATGCAAATACTAGCCCTATCAGAGCCCGCGGTGAACCACATATGCAACTTGAAGATTCTGCCTTGTTTACCACGCGCAGTTCACACGTTCCAAGGAAGAAGACGAGTGGAGTTCACGCGCTAAACCATAATCAAGTCGAGCCGCGCGCCAAATCCAGGCCACCAAGCCATTTAGTCGAGCTTGCAATTAAGTTGATCTACTAGCCAGAGACTATTCCTAGAATATTCCTGGATCAACACCAACGAACCTTCCTAATTCCAAAATCATTTTTTAACCAATTCCACCCATTTTTGACCCATTTCTAACCAAGTCAGACTGATTCCTTACTATTTGGACCAAAAAGATTTGAATCCAAACTTTGTAAGGTGAATTTGAATCATTGCAAATGAAGTCCTCAAAATCTATTTCTGATTATCATACAAGAATTATGGAGATAATCAATTAGATGAGAAGAAATGGAGAAGCCCTTACATATTCTTGAATTACCAATAAAATCTTAATATCTCTAGATCCAAGATTTGATTGTGTTGTTGTGGTTATTAAAAAGTCCAAAGAATTGGACAGGTTAATAATGGATTAACTTTTAGTTTTTTTGCAAGCTTATGAACATAAGATTATGAAAAGAAATGGGGATAAATTAATGGAGCATGCCTTGAAATCAAAATTATCCCTCAAAGAAGACAAATACGAACAAGAAAGGACTTCAACAATTAGATATAGCACTAGAAAAAGAGGTTAACAAGGATGATGAGGACTTCAATGATCTCAAGGAAGAGGATCTTAGAATATAGGATTTAGAGGCAGATATGGTAGAAACACCACTAGAGTAGAATGAGGTCAGCAAGCATATGCTCCTAGAGGAATAGGAGACAATTACAATAAATATGACAAAAAGAATATTTAGTGTTATAGATGCAATTAGTTTAGGCTCTATAACACTGAATGCCAAAAAAAGCTCCATCAAATGTACATGAACAAGCCAATTATACAGAGAAAAAGAACACCATAAGAGGTCTTATTATATTATTTGTCTAACAAGGATTATGTGAGAACTAGTAGGATGTTTGGTATCTAGATTCTAGAGACAGTAATTACATATGTGGATAACAAGAGTTGTTTGTTAATCTAGATGAGACTGTGCAAGGACAAATTACTTTTGAAGATACCTCAAAAGTTCCGATAGAAAGTAAAGGTAACATCCCAATCAAGTAAGAATGGAGGTCATAACTATATCATAGATGCTTACTATATTTTAGCCATGAAGCACAAAATGTTGAGTTTAGACCAACTTCTAGATAAAAGTTATACTCTCTTCATGAAGGATTAATCTTACAATTAAGAATGAGAATGAGAGATTAATTACCTATATGAAGATGTCTAAAAATAAAATGTTTCCTCTAAACATTTAATATGATACAACAAAATGTTTGAGAGTCATCACCAACACTGAAGTGTGGTCCTGACACCTAAAACTTGGACATCTAAATTTCACAAGTTTGAAGATGCTAGTTAGGAAGAAGATGGTAAAATGTATGCCCTATATTGATCATCCAGATGAAGTATGTGAGAGTTGTGTCCTCAACAAGCATTACAGAACTAGTTTTGCCAAAGAGGTCAATTGGAAAGTAAAGAAACCACTAGACTTAATACATACTAATGTGTATGGTCCTAAAAAGCCAATGTTAACTAGATATAATAAGTAATTCCTCACTTTCATTGATGATTATAGTAGTTTGATATGGGTATACTTTCTAAAGAGGATGTCAAAAGTGTTAAATTTTTTTAAAGAGTATAAAGCAATTGTTGAAAAGCAAAGTGGCTGTAACATCATAAACTTGAGATCTGATCAAGGTGAAGAATATACATCAAATGATTGTAAAGTTTTATGTAAACAACAAGACACCAGACAACATTAGCATATACATCGTAACTAAATGGTGTTGTTGAGATAAGTAATCGAACTGTTCTTGATATGACAAGATGTCTACTCAAAGCAAAGAAGTTGTCCAAATAATATTGGGCTGGAGTTATATCATGTGTAGTGTATCTATTGATTCAATGCCCAACTAGAAGTCTGTAAGTTGTCACTCTAGAAAAACTATGGAGTGGCCACAAACCAAGTGGTACTCATCTTCGAGTCTTTTTTACGTGGTTTATGCAAAGATCTCAGAGGCAAGAATGACCAAACATGATGATAAAAATGAGAAATGCATCTTTATCGAATATGGTGATAGAAAAATAGGATACAAGTTGTATAATCTCATAACAAAAAAGGTCATTATGAGTAGAGATGTTATCTTTAAAGAAGATATAACTTGGCAATGAAATGAGGATCAAGAATAAATCAAATGGATCGGTACTGGTTTGATCCTTGAAGATAAAGAAAAAGTATCAATATTACTTACAAAAAGTCTGATAGTATCAACAAATGAGCCATAAACTTTGGTATATATTTTCCATGTATTTAACAAGAGAAACACATCAATATCAGGATCACCACCACCACCACCATCAGTATCCTTATTAGAAAAACCAAGAAGAATGAGAAACTTGAAAGATTTGTATGATGTTACTAAATTCATTAAAGATATGAATCTGTTTCATTTCTTCATAAATAGTGACCCACTTAACTTCAATGAAGCTAATAGAAAAGAAATGGATATAAGCAATGGATAGAGAAATACATGCTATTAAAAAGAATGATACCTAGAAGCTTACTAATCTACCAAAAAGCAAGAAAACATTTGGTGTCAAATTGGTTTATAAGACAAATACAAAAGACAAAGTACAAAGGTACAAAACAAGATTAGTGAAAAAATGCTACAAGCAGCGAAAAGGTGTTGATTATGGAGAAGAATTTACTTATATAGCCTGGCTAGATACAACCAGACTAATAATCTCACTGCACAATATAGATGGAAGATCTATCAACTTGATGTGAATCCAACATTTCTAAATGACTTCTTAGAATGAGAGATATATGTTGAACAACCACTTAAATACGTTAAAGCTAGTAATGAAGACAAAGTATACAAGTTGAAGAAAGCCCTATATAGTTTAAAATAAGTTTTGCATGCTTGGAATACCAGAATTGACAGGTATTTTCAAAAAAATAAATTTGAAAAATGTCCATATAAACACGCAAAGTATATAAAGAAAGAAGTTGATGGAAGCACGCTATTTGCATGCTTATATGCCGATGATCTGATTTTCATCGGCAATAATCCTACCATGTTTAAGGATTTCAAAAAAATATGGTACAAGAGTTTAAGATGACAAACATTGGCCTGATGACACACTTTTTTAACCTAAAAGTGATACATAAAGAAGATGAGATTTTTTGTGTCCTAGAGTGGTTATGCCAAAGATATTCTTAAATAAGTTCACTATGAAAAACTATAATCCGATATTAACTCGAGTTGAGAGTGGATTGGAATTGAGGAAGAGTAAAGTATGAAATGTTGATCCAACCTAGTTTAAAAGCTTAGTGGAAAGCTTAAAGTACTTGATATATACCAAATTGGATATACTATATGGTGTAGGACTTATCAACAGATATATGGAGACACTAGATTAGTCTCACTTGAATGTAGCCAAAAGAATTCTCTGCTTCATCAAATAAATGATGAATAAGGGTAGAGAACTGAATGAAAAAAAACACAACATAACTTATCTTTTTTTATGGGAGATACATCATTCACATGGTCATCCAAGAAGCAATTGATAGTGATACTATCAAGTTGTGAAGCCGAGTATGTTGCTGCCAACTCAGTTGTGTACCATTTAATATGATTAAGGAATATGTTGAAGCATTTGGGATTTCCTTAACAGATTTCCTTAACAAAATCATACGAAGATTTATATTGATAATCAGTTGGCGATTGCATTGGCAAAAAACCCAGTGTGTGTGTGTGTGTGTGTGTGTGTGTCATGAAATAAGTAAACACATTAATACATGTCATTATTTTATCTGAGAGCATATGAAGAACAAATAAGTTGAATTGATATCTTGCAAAATAAATAATCAAGTTGCAAATAATTTTTACAAATCCATTAAAGGATGAGGCATTTACCATATTGAAGTTCATGCTTGGAATGACTTCCCTCGATTGAGTTTAAGGCATGAAATTTGTTGTAGTAAACTCATTCTAAAAGGTCAAGAATGACAACAACCAACCATTAACTAGCAGCTACCAGCCGCCTTCACACTACCAATAACCACCATCATTCACACTTAAAACTTTGATTTTTTTTTCATGTTATCATTTTGTGTATAAATAGGCAGTTAGCTTATGGTTATTTTGTGTGGAAAATAAAAAGAAAAACACTAGAAACAAGAAGAGGGTAAGAGTTTGAGAGTTTTTTTCCCAATATATGTAAGATTGTGTTTTTTATATAAAATAACTTGTTTTATCTTCCTTTGGTAGTTTCTCCCACCAATAATTTAAACACTTTAAATATAAAATAAATTTCATCCTCAATTTCACATGATATATAAAAATCACTCCAAAGGAAACTATAGTAATATGTGATTACCAATGTACAAAACTGGTCTCCTCGAAGGAATTCCTTTAAATCCCTTCACAATCTTCCCATATTCTAAAGTTGACAGTATTACAGGGCTTGTAACAATCATAAGCAACCTAAAACATGATAGTTATGAGAATAATTTGATTCCACCATATTTAGCTTTGCCTTTGGGTACTAACCACCGGTTATGGTGACAACTAAAGTATATCTTTTTTGATAAGGATATAAATAACTCTGTAAGAAACATAAATTATATCTCAGCTATAAATTAGCTAAGTTACAGGAATTTTGTTCTTGTCCTAGTGATAGGAAATATGGATGGTATTTTTAAGACAGTAAAGAGGCTTCTATTTGATTCACATATTTTTATTTTAAATTCTAAAGGGGTTGGAAGTATTAAAAAAATCATCTCAACCTAAAATTTTAACCATCTCCAGGTTACATCATCAGATTGTTTAGAAATTATGCTATTCAGACCACGTCAAGAACTATCCACTACTTAGGAAGACAAACCTATTTTATTTTGAGAAAAAGTCCCACTATTTTATTTTGAGAATAAGTCCCATTTTAGTTGAGAATTGATTCAGGAAAAAACAAGATAGATATTTTCTCTTTGAATCCATGTGGGCTGGGGAAGAAGGTTGTAAGGAAACATCGATGAAGGTGTGTGGCAAAATCATCCTAGATCATATAATTTAGCTTCTACTTCCCGGATTTTAGCTTCTTGCTTGCGGTGCAGAATAAAAAGAATGGAAGGAGAGTACTTTTGGCAACATTGCTAGACAAATTTGTGATTTAAAGAAGCGTTTGAAGGATTTGCAGTAACTGTCACAATCAGAATATAATGTACTTAAACAGAAAAACATTGAGAAGGAATTTAGAGGATTCATTGTGAAAAGAGGAGATGATATGGTGCCAAAATCACAGATATATTGGTTAAAAAAAAAGCACAAGAACATCTTTTTTTCATACTAAAGCCTCAAATAGACAGAAGCGAAACAGAATAATATGACTAGTCAATAATTCATAAAGAGACTGAGTAGAGAAAGAGGACGAGATGACAGGTGTATTGGAGGGCTATTTTAATAATTTTTTTAAATTTTCAAGGCCTGATAATCTAGAGAGAGTGACAGATGCAATGGAAACAAGGGTGACATGAGATATGTATAATTTGCTTACAAGGAAATTCTCATGAGAGGAGGTCCTTGCAGTAGCTCTTCACCAAAGCATCTGGTACTGAAGGTCATTTAGCTCTTAAATTAGACATGAGCAAAGCATATGATAGAGTAAAATGGTCCTTTTTAGAAGCTGCAATGTTGAAGGTGGCTTTTCATAATGATTGGGTATCTTTGAATATGAGTTGTGTAACTATTATATCCTATATTGTTCTACTTAACGAGTCTCTAGGGAAAACTTTTTCACTATTGAGAGAACTGAGGCAGGGGGATCCACTCTCTCAATATCTTCCTCCTCTTTTGTGTAGAAGGTTTTTCAGCACTACTCAGAAAGGCAGAACATGAAGGGAGATTGCATGGAGTTGCCATATACAAACAAGCATCGACAGTTCCTCTTTTTTTTAGAGAATGATAGTCTTCTTTTTGTAAAAGCCATGGTTCAAGAAACTGATACGATCGGTCAAACTTTGCAGTGCTATAAGGAGGTTTCAGGCCAGAGGATTAATTTTGATAAGTCAGCTCTCTCATATAGCCAAAATGTGCCACAATCTCAATGAACTTTAATCCAATGAAGGATGCAAGTAAAGGTAGTTATGAGTAATGAAAATACTTGGTCCTACCGATTATAATAGGAAAGTCAAAGAAACGTGTGTTTTCGACGCTTTGTGATCGAGTTCTGAGGAAGTTGAAGGGGTGGAAAGAGAAGCTTCACCGGTGGCAGGAAAAGAAGTTTCAATCAAAGCCGTTGCGCAATTCAATGTCGACCTTATTTTATGAGTTGCTCTTTTGCTTCCTATGGGCCTATGTCAGGATTTGAAGTGGTTATTGCTAGGTTCTGGCAGGGACAAAAAATAAAGAGGAGAGTTCACTTGTGAAATGGAATAGTTTATGTTTGCATAAGAGTGTATTTGATATTGTGGTAGGTTTTGTAGTTATGATTTGAAAAAAATTATTTTATAAAAGGCACTTTTGATTGAGGTTGGTTTGATATTTATATATGTTTTGCTAAAACTGTGGTTCAAATTAAGATTGAACAAAAAGTAATTTCATGTGTTTGGTTAAAAATGCTTTTTAAATTGAGGTTATAAAATAACTAAAATATATATATATATATATATATATATATATATATATATATATATTGATGGTTTTTAATTTAAATATTGTAGATTTAACTACTACTATTACATCATGAAATAAATAATACTTTATATAAAATATTTTTTATTATTCCATTTAACCATCTACAATTCCATCATGTACGAATTCATCCAATAAAGACTACAGTTTCCATGGTTTTTTGAGCGTGCAACAAAATCAGGTAAAATATCATCAGGAACAAAATTGAAATTATGATCAAATTCTGCAAATGCTACGTCATCATGCAATCTCCTTCTAATTTATATAGTGTCATTGAATAATGTTAAACACTAGTTTTTTGAATAAAACATAATTAAAAATAAAAAAAATTGAATTTTTTATTGTTCGCGTGAACAGTGTAGAGTGAAAATTCACTCTTTGTGAAGTAAACAGTGCAGAGTGAATTAAAAATCGAGAAGCAGTTTAGAGCTGCTTTCGATTTACTTACATTTTAAACGTAAAGAATACTTGGTCCCACAAATAGTAAACAATATTTTATACTTTACCAAATATTAACTTTTTTGTGATTTGCTTCAACCGTATAAACAACCACAAAATCAAATACACTAAAACAAAAGGAGGATTAGGATTTAGAATTTAGAGATTTTAATTCTTCCAACTTAGCTATGCTGGCAAACCAAGGGAGGAGTTTACTTCAAGGTCCCAATCTTCTGTTATATAGGATATTGTCTGCAAAATATTTTTCAAATTGCTCATTGGCAGATGCTAAACCTAAAGATCGTATGCGCTATACATGGAGGAGTTTGTTAGAGGGTAAAAGGATACTCGATGCAGGATGCAGATGACGAGCGGGAGATGGGAGTTGTATCAGAATTTGGGGTGATAAATGGTTACAAGAGCAACATGGTTTTCAAGTGTGGTCAGCACCTCAAACTCTTGCAAAGGTTCAGAGTCTGATTCATGTGAATGGTAGCTGGAATGATACTCTTATCGAGCAATTTTTCCTACCTTTTGAGGCAGCCCAGATTAAACAAAAGTCCGATCGGTATAAGAGGCATTGCAGATCGACGGGTATGGATGGCACTCTACTTCTTTCACTGTTAAGAGTGCTTATCAAGTGGCTTTGAATTTACAGCAAGGACATGAACCCGGCACAAGCAATTCTGGTGAGCGAACCAGAAAGATATGGAAGCGTGTGTGGTTACTGTCAATAACTCCAAAAATTAGACACTTTCTACTTAAATGCTTGCATAATTCGTTGGCTACAAGAGAAAATCTGTTCAGACGCAGTATAGTGGACTCGCCTGCTTGTTTTCGATGTGGAGCACCAATGGAGTACTCTCTTCACATTCTCAGAGATTGCACTCTTTCTCGATCAGCCCGGAGTATTCTTCGCCCTTCTCCTTTTAGCTGCCTCTACACATAATACTGATGTTATGCAATGGCTTGTTGATTCCATTTTAAGCGAAGATGATAATGTAGCCGAGTTTGGAAATATGATTACGTGGGCCTAGTGGTATTCCAGAAACGCTCCGCTGTTTCAACACCGAGATTGTGATGCAGCGGGTTCTATTCATATTGCTCAATCAACTTTGCAGCACTATCAAAAAGCTACTACTATGGTCTGGTCTCGCAATCAAGAGACGTCAACATGACAACCACCACCGGAAAACTTCATCAAAATCAACACTGGCGCTGCCTTACTTGCCTCCTCATGTGGTTTAGGTATAATCATTCGAGACCATAAGGGATAGGTTCTACCAAGTGCTTGCAGATCAATTCCTCTACAACAATCAATCCCTATTGGCGAAGCTCAAGAAGCAGGTTTCTCCCATATTAAGCTAGATATGAATTGCGAACCTCCTGAAAAAATGCAACTCTGATGATGATTGCCTCTCAGTTATCTTAGGGACATACTCTATATTGCAAATTCTTTCCATGAATTCTCTTGTGGGCATAGTAGAAGAGGGTACAAAAGACTAGATCATTCTTTAGCTAATTTAGCCGAGTATGAAAGTCAGGCGACTACCATTATGGAGGATGTACCTCCCTATTTTGATAGACCTAGCGGACAGTAATGTACCTGTTTCTACTCTTTGAATGAAATTCAGAAAGTTGTCAACAAAAAGAAAAGGAAATGAGTAGGTGGTTGGGTTATTTAATCCTCATCGTCTCAGGTGTTGTTTCGGTAGCAACAACAATTAGTAACAGAAATCCAAACCAACTCCTCTTTCACTCCTATGATGGAGGACGCAATATATGACACGATACATCGATAAAAGAAGAGAAATATGTTTATATGAGATGATTGGTAAACTAGCATGCATACGGGAAATCAAAGAAGAGGGGTTTGAAAACTACTTTGCAATCCTATGAGACAATTGGTGTGACATTAAGGAAAGCAATCCTATCTATGAAATGGTAGCTTCATGGAACACAAGATCCATGTATAATGTGTGATGACCGCTTAAATGTTGTGAAGCTACCAAACATTACTCAGTTGTGAGACAAAAAAAAAAAGGTGTTTAAAACGTTTAATCCAGAAAAATGAGAGAGACATTGACAAGGAGTTCTTGTATTTTTTATTGAACAATTTTTTTTCCCGTTGTATATTTTTGTATTTGTAAAGACTACATTAAACAGTGAAGATACTCAAAGCTGCCAAAGAGCCTTTGGAGAATCTGTCCTTTGATCAAAATGTTATACAGATGGTGTTCATCCAAATACATACAGTACAAATTCATTCAGAAATCTGAGTTCCCCAATCAAGACCTCTTGTTTGACTGTCATGGATGCGTATCAATGCGGAATCAATGAATGTAACATCATGGATTGTGTGATAAACCATCTAATCAAGACATGGAATTATGATTATTTATTTATCAATTGGAGGGTACAACAATGATTTGGATCATACCGTGAGGCTCCAGTATGCCATTTTGCTGAGCTTATTTGAGAATCCAGCTTGAGTATCATATCAAAATGCATGTGTAGACTGCAGAAGAATCAAAGTTCAAATGTTGGAACTTCGGAATCAAACCCATGCGTAGACTGGTAAGCTAGCCGAGCCAATAAATTTCTATAAGGATCACTTTCTCTTTTCTCCTGCAAAAAAGCTAGGCATTTCTCCACCTCAGACTTGACTTGCATGTATAACTCGTGCGCATTGTCCTTGTCTCTTAATTCACTTATCCTTCCTGCGGAGCAGAATTTGTGATCGAAGTCAATCTTTTGTATATGAATTATCCAAACAGCATTGTAAAATTTAAATGACCACTTTACATAATCAGTAATTCAAGCCAATCTACCAGTGCATGATTATATTTAATACAACAGGTTGTCCAAAGATCATACCTTCTGTTTCAATTGGTTTCCCAAAATAGTAATAAAACCTGCCTGGAAATTTTGGCAAGACTACCGGAGAATGAATATCTTGGTTCACCTCAGAATTCAATCCAGTCCTATAATAAAAAAGAGGTACGATAGTTTTTACTGAGAATAAGGAAAGTTAAAGGAAATAAATTTGGAAATACAAATAAATTAAAGTAACATAAATTGTGATTTAATAAAAGTCAAGCAAAGATAACGTACCTCACTGTGTCAGCCTCCTCCGACAGTGATTTAATAAAATCCTTAAGGAAAGGAATCTTCATTTGATCATCATAATCAAAAACTATCTGAGACAATAGACTCACAGTCATTCACCAGCATCAAGTCAAACCACTGTAACAGAAAGAGACTTTGACAAAAGTGGATCATATACAGCGTCTTTAAATGGTGTAGATGTCATGTTTGAGATCATAAGTCACAATTCATCCACGTTATTCATGTAAACACACAGACTGATGTTTATATCACTAACAACAACACTTTTCAGCCACACTGGCTGTGAGTCACAAAGCTATTGCTTCCTTCGTGATCATGCTTGTGGATCTTTATCATTATTAAATGCTTTGCACATGCTTAACGACATTTGCATGGTTACTATATCTATTCCCCCAAAATCTCATGTTTTGAACAAGTTTTGAGAGTGAGAAAATAACAAACCAGTGAACGTTCTACACAAAAATAAACTGAGGGAAAAACAAGAAGAAAATAAATGAATCACTCCAGACTTACTTCACCAAAATCATCTTCTCCAGCAACACCAAATGGTACAATTTTTGCTCCAAACCTTGCTGCCATTCTAACAAACTCAGATTGCTCTGGCCAGATTAACTTGTATTGTTCACCCTGAAAGGTACACATGAAGAGTTGAGTTCTGCAAAGCTATTTAAACACTTTGTAGTTTGTATCTTCATGGCCACATAATATATAGAAATGAAGCCAAAGAAACTGAGTTTCCATCACGCTGTATAAATTAAAGCTAATTCCATGCGCCCTCCTCCATATTGAATTTCTAAAACAGTGGAAGGTAGTTCTCTTTGGTAACATATATCATGTTGGTGATATGACTTGAATTAATTGGTTATGTGCATGATTATTGATCAGCCTACACCAACCACACTAGTCCCTTGCTTAACTGGCTTTTCACATATAGTATCATACCTTGTTAAGAAAGGAAAGCTCTTTCTGTTTTCTTTTTTCCCCTCTAAGACTGGACTTACTAGCTGACCTATGTCATAGTTTTCCTAATATTTTATACTATTGTGAAGAGGCAATTCTTGATATTCCCTCACCATCTGAATCTTCCGCAATGTTTTGTTTAATTTATTTGTTGGGGTTTGTATTACATCATCATTGCCCCATATGTTCGACATTTACTCATATCAAGGAATTGAGCCACCTGCCACTTTATTTCAGACAATTTCCCCCTACAAAGCAAGTGGCATCCTTGCAACAATTAAAATCAAGAATCAATTTTCTTTATTTTGAACAGTATCGAGATTCAAATTTTTGACCAGTCTGAACGTTGAATTTACTACCAAATAAGAAATGTTTATTATGGTAAAACATAACCATTCAAAGCATTACCTTTCGATGACAGGCCTCACGCAGGCCTCCTGGGTACAGTAGCACATGGGCCTTCGAAAATAGAAGTTTGTACAAATTGGCTCCGGAAACAGGAACTGCACCCATTGTTCTGTATGTGTCAAAACTTGATAATTCAGGTAAATAACCTTCTTTCTTTCTCGTAAACATCATTGGATGTGCCATCCCTCTCATAAGAATGTTTCTTTCCAACAAAAGGTTCATGACCATTGGCACCAATTCATATCCCAATAACATGTGATAACCAATGAACAAGACTGGTCCCTCCGAAGGAATTCCTGCAAGGCCCTTCACAATCTTCCCGTCTTCTAAAGTTGACAGCATTACAGGGCTGGTAGCACGCATAAACAACCTGAAACATGATAATCATGAGAATATTATTCATAATAAATATGATTCTACTACAACTCAATTAATCTTAAGAATACGTTTGAGCTTTAGCTGCAGCTGCTAACCACTGACTGGTTATAGGTATTTTTAAGATAGTAAATAAGGCTACCTGTTTGATTCACATATATTTTTGATTTCAGAGGGGGTTGGAGGTATATAATCAAAAACGTAGTCATGGCATTTCCCACGGCGATAGAAACTAGCACCTTTGATGACAGTCACCAAATCAACTCCATCTTCCTGCACAATGGGGCTTAACTATAACATATATCAAAAGAAAACTTGCTATATAACAATTGAAACATAATATCTTTTAGATGTATATACAAAATATAGACAAGAAGAGAGTTTACTGTACCAAGAAGAGGTAATGACCGTTGTCATTAAACCTACGAATTTCACATTTTGGAAGTGCACGGCGAAGTCTTTTGCCTTCATCTTCACTTGGTAGTAACTGATCCCTACCACTAAAAACAACACAGCCAACTAAACCTCATCATTCTGGAAAAATCAAATTGAAAGCAGAAAACATTATAACATCAAGCAGGAAAAATAATGTTGGCATTCCTTCAATAAAGATAACTCGTAAAAGTTCAAACCATGATAAGACAGTGCATGTAGATTTTTCATCAATTAAAGTTCAAGTGGATAATTCAGATCATAAAGCCAACTTCCTAGTCATATTGTCTTTTTATGCTTAAAGCTTTGAGATAAGAACTGTTTTTAGCATTGGGGAAGAAGAGAGAACTTCAATTAGTGAAATTGGAAACCTTTTTATTTAAAACTAGCTATCCATTAGGGGTTCATATTGTAGATCTAGAACAAGCTCCTATTTCTTTTCTTCTTTTTTGGGAGGAGGTGGAAGGGAAAGAATTCTTGTGCTTTTATTGTTGTTAAGCTATTGGGTGAAGTGACGGAAAAAATAAAAATAGTTCCATGATATCTATATCTACTCAAATGCTGACATGGGATAGATTATGCAAAGAGTAGGACCTGGTGAGTAGCAGTGTTTGAGCTTTCACAGCATGGAGGCGTGAATTGGCAAATGCTGAAGCTGATTTAAGCATCTTTAGCTTCCACAGAAGTGTTTCTTCGGGTAAGATATTAGCTAGAACCTGTGACATAAATTATCAATTTCTTTAGCTTCCACAGAAGTGTTTCTTCGGGTAAGATATCAGCTAGAACCTGTGACATAAATTATCAATTTCTTTTTTACGAGTTTTAAAAAAAACATGGCCTAGTATCAGCATCAAAACAAGGAGGTACAGGGCATCACTATCATCTCCACATAAACTTCAACAGACCACAAATTCCAACAGATGTCCAACATGATTATTTTTTCTGAGGTCTGGAGATGCATGGATCATAATAATGATAGATCTGTCATCACAAGAGAAGCTAAAGACAAGAGTTCTTGATATGTTGAAAAAAGTGTCTTTGACATCTTATGGATATGCTTACTAGATTTCAGGAGTTAAATATGAATATAGTCATTTTAAATAACCTAACGTGGAATCTTACATAGACATATGATGACATTGCAGCAACATCTTTCAATAATCCTTCGGCTGTTTGTTGTAGAGGAAGTCCCTTCATTACCTTGTCCATTGCCATCCTCAAAGGATCACCTAAACGCATGGAAAGGCCATAGCTGGTATCAGTTGGGGATAAAAATGTGTGTAATACTTAATTTGAAATGTTTTAGCATGTAAAATTCAAATATACCAGGGAACTGACCAGAAAAATAAATAGCAAAGGAAAGGGATAAATTTACCATAATCCGTTCCTTGCAGCAATTTCAGTTTGAAGACTATGGCATCTTACTCGATTTCATTCTGACTTTTCAAATGCATACTATTTATTTTGAAAGGAGAAAAAGGCCATTGGGCATCGACTTTGATTGATACCTTATAGTGTCATGAAAATCAACAACACAATGAACAGACCTCTTGTGCAAATTTCAAATAGGCATAGCATTGATCTCAAATCAAATGTTCAAGATCCGAAACCAAACCTATCATGATTCACTTGTGGAATCATATTGTGACAGTGAGTAAAACGACAATAACATGTAATTACTTAACTATTTACACCCTCAATCTCTACCAAAGAGAATAACAAATGAAAAGAAAAAAATGGCCATGCAGAAATCAAATGGTTCATTATGCTTCTGGCGACATTCCCAAACAACTAAGATCTGAAAGACTATCGTAAGTAAAGGATTAGGAAATAATCTTCTATCCGTAGAGTTGGAGATATTCACCAGGCAATTAACCGAAACTTCTTACAATATGCAGACTATAACATGGCTTTTACGCTCATTTATCACGGTACAACTTTTTTATCACAATCTGACATAAAGAATTTTTAACTTCATTTTCTTATCAAATGTTTACAAACGAGTCAACATCATTCCCCTTTCAGAAGCAAGCTTGGCAGTGCCCAAGCATCTACGTAACCTAAGTTATTTGTTATAAGAAAAAATTCACGTAGTAGCAAATACTGTGGCTCTAGTAGACAATAAAGATGAACCTGTCATGGAGCTCAGCATATAAGAAAGGATAAGCTGGTACTGAACGGGTATGATTCCCAATAGAGGTATGAGAGGTTGCAACTGTGACTTCTCAAAAGAAGTTCCTGCAATAAAATCTTGAACAAATTAGTGCAGAGACCTTCCAAAAGCACATTTATGTGGTTGTGAAAGTATATCTACGCATTTCTTGAAATTCTAACAGAGGCTTGTGCAATAAATCCATCTCTTTGGTTCCCAAGTGTTAAACCAGCCTCTTGCATCAATTCATTTTTCAAAAAATTAGTGCTGCCGTTCCAAACCTTTGGATAGTCAAATGGACCATTGAAAAATCAGTAACTCAATTTGGTAACTCTGATGATAAATACACATGTTTTCCATTTAAGTACTTGTATGGATTCTTGCTTTTAACTGAAAAATCTACTATAACATCCAAACACTCATAAGTAGGGACAATATCTGTCGAACTTTGTGTTTAGTTTTCAATGCAAAGCGTACCTGGATTGGCCAAAATAAGTGAAAGATCAATATCAGGGTTACGAACTGCAACGGCTAATGCAAGGCATGCTCCAAGAGATTCTCCAACAAGATATATGGGTCTATTGGGTGAATGACAGTTCTCTGATCTAACTGTTTGTTCTACCAACTTCACTAGGTCTGAACCAATAAGATTAAAAAAAAAATACAAAGGCAAGGGTGTAATTATACTTGCTGTTGATTACATAAAATGAGCTAACTAGCGATAGAATGAGATAGAAAATGACCAGTAAATGATGTTCTATCCTTAACTGGAATATGCAAGCACCATATGTCGAAAATCCTATTTTCAAAGGAAAAAAACATATTAGGTAGCAAGATTCTCATTACTAAAAGTATGGTACACTTGATCAGAATACTTACTCTCCCAGAGATTGATGATGCATAATAAGCCCTAGCCCAACACCATCGATCCCTGCAAAATTCAGATTTTTTCTAGATTAATATTGCAATAACCACGAAAAAATTTAAAAAACTTGAAGTGACTACTGCAATTTATTCCCCTTCTGAAACAACAAACACAGCAAGAATTGCATCAGAAAATTAAGCTCAAGAAATTTTGCAAACTTCGTTTTCAGAGAAAGCAACAATCTACTTCTACATAATTGCCATTAGCAGAGAAAGTGCATCTGTACATGCCCCTTTGGAAGCCACATTTGTCCACATTGCAAAGGTTGCATACAAGTCAATGAACTCCTAAACGTAGCAAACAGGACAAACTTGTATGCTGATCATTCCACACTAAGAAAGACATCTTATCTTTCACTGGTTCACCTCCAATAAATACCATCTTCATAGAATGACAGGTTTTGCAAAATAACCACGGATATGCTAGTGAGAAGGCTAAATTAAAATAAAAATTCAAAATTTTGAGGATTTAGTTGGAGAAAAAGGTCAGCTTTGTGAATGCGAGTAAAATATAATCCACAAGTCTAGTTTTAATTCCTTTGGAAGTGCATGTTTTGAAGGCATTATGGATTCATGGTACATCTTTTTTTGCATTAATGATCCAAGTCTAGTCCTTACTGGGGTTTTTCTCTGGCACATATGTCATCGAAAAACACATTTACTACGTCCTTTTTTTGTGTGTGTGTTTTGTATAGTAGTGTAGAGTATTTTTTAAAAAGTGTTTTTACTTGAAAATATTTTAATATAATTTTTTTAAATTTTTTTTTATATTAACACATCAAAATCATCAAAAACACTAAAAAAATATTTAAAAATAGAAATTACTTAACTCTCAAACACTTACTAAAGTCAAGTATTATAAAGGTTTTGCAGTAAGTTTATGTAATTTTTTATTCATAATTATATTCAACTTAATTTTTGATATTTTATAAAATATAAACTCGACTCATTTAATTTTTTTAGATCCGAGCAAGTTACACTAAAATTTTTATGAGTATTGCAAATATATGTGGATTGGGTATATTAATTCTTTTATTCTTTAAGGATACTAAAAAATTATTAGGTTGTAACTGTTGAAACTAGATAATATTTTTAAAATACATATATTATGCACAACATGAAAACTATAACAATTTCCATGTAAAAACAAAACAAGAATCACAGTCAAATATTTTATTAAATAATTAGGCAGCAATATAATATAAAAACAAACTAGTAGGAATAGACTATAAATTACTTTAGAATTTGTGATTTGAATAAAAAAATAAAAGTTTAATTAGGATTTTTGGGATTTTTTTTTCATGGTCTCTTGATTACCGGAAAAAAAATACTAGAATTATAAAATGTAATTTCACTATTTTAGATCAAATTAAAAGGAGCAACTATATTTTTATGTGAAAGTGGGAATAAAGAGAAGAAAAAAAAATAAGAAAATGAGAGACGGTTGTTACAACGAATACTAGAGAGGAAAGAATGAAGAGGGAAAGGAAAAAAAATATTATTTATATCAAAAACTTGCCTTGCTTATATTGAGTTATACAGGTTAAGTCGGGTTAAATAAATTTTAAAAATTTCAACTCATATTTAATTCATGATATTTATTTATTAGATTTTTTAATTCATTATCATCTGTAATATATAAAATATTTGATTTTAATAAATTAGATTTGGTTAAATAATACAAATATTATAGATAAACTTGTTTTTTTTAACACCCCTAACTTAATATTACCTTTTAATTAAGAGAAAATAAATATTGGCTTGATAGATACAAACTATATTTTTTGTGATAATAATTCTGACCGAAAATTAGTTTTTTAAAAAAACATTTTTACATAAATTTACAAATAGATTTCGAAGTAATAACAAATGATAACGCATTGTCATTAATAAAATTCTCCCATGGAACCCATTATAAAATGTAGTTTAACCTACTACTGTTTCAATATTAATGTGTGATTGATTAATTCTCAAATAATATATATTATTTATTAATGTGTGATTAAGCGTTAATTTTGTGTGATTAGGACCACAAATAGGAAAAGGTGGGGGTCTGTATCAGACCAAACATAGAAAAAAAGAAGTTATTATTACATCCTTTATATCTCTCACAACCAATCAAATCTCGTAAAAGCCAAGCTCGAAAAGATAAGTGAATCTAGTAAAAGCTTAATTTTTTTAAATTAACAAAAAAAATTAAAGAGAGAGAGAGACTGACCAGGCAAGTAAAGGAGGAGAGGAGAATCGTCCAGGCGGGAACCACAGTCCAACGGAGAGAACCACCGAGGCGGACCACCACCACCACCTTCTGATCTGATCAAATCCTTTGACTCCTCAAAGTAATCTTTAAGGCTCTTTCTACTCCTTTCTTCATCACTTTCATTTCTCTCCAACCCCAGCTCGTAAGGATTTTTTTGTTTCTCTTTTGTTACTCCCTCCCTCGCTTCTTCTTTGTGTTTCTCCTTGAAAATCCCGTTCTCTCCAAAACTAGTCGTTCTTTTTGTTTCACTTCTAACTGTCTTCGTGAATTGACTCTCGCTGGAAACAGCAAATTGCCTTTGACTCGGATTCGGTCTCAAATTACCGGATGATGGTGACGGTGTTACTTGGCAGGAGCGAACCACCGTGGAAAAGGCAACACAACCACCGGTGGCCGCCATGACAGTTTTTGAGAGAATATGTTAAGGATGTTTTGTACTTTACTGATTATGACTTAATTTCTCCAAAAGAAAAAATGATTTGCTAATATATATATATATATATATATATATATATATATATAAGCACATGAAATTATAATAATGCTATTAGATCATTGGATTATTAAAAAAAGGCAAATAAGAGAATAAATAAATAAATATAAACGATTAAACCAAGGAGGAGGGGTTTTTGGAGTTTGAAAGTGGGCATAACAAGCTCGCAATCATGAGAGTGTGATGGTTAAAAAAAATCATTAGGAACAAGAAGGTTATAGCTTAATTTGAAGTCCTATTTTTTTAGTTTTTAAAGAAACATGATTAAAGCTTAAAAGTTTTTAGTTTTTGGTTGTTGAATCACATAGGAAAAAAAAAAGACAATAAAATAAATATAAAAACTTATTTAATTAAAAAATAAATAAATTTGTTTTTAGAATAGCTATAGAACAAATAAAGAACTAGATAATTCCACTTAAAAATCATTATAGTTTTCACTTAAAAATATTAAAAGTAATTATTTTTTGAAGTAAAAGACGACTCATTTCAATTAAATCTTAATAAAATTATATAATGTTTATATTTATTATAAAAAAAAGACTGATGCTTTTTTATTTTTTATACTTATATTGTAAAAAAATCATTTTAATATTGAAAGGATTATTTTTTAAAATTAATTTATATTAATCTCTTGAAAATATTAAATTTAATCTATATAATGATGATTTTACCTCAAACAAAATATAAATAAATTAGAGGCTAAAAAAATTATCAAAAAAAATCCAATAACACACTCCCTGAGCTTAGATTTAATTAGATTTAAATGTTAGGAACTCCTTAGCAGTAACCAATAAAATTACGATATAATATTGAAATTTTAAGTTATTAGTGGAATTTTAACACCAATTTTATATTAAACCATCAGCAAACTGTTATTTTCTTTAATCAGATTGGTTCTGATAATTGCCTTTTTTTTTATAATGTGGTTGGAAAGTCTTTCTTAAAATATTTTTTATCAAAGAGCATTTTCAATTATTTTACTAAATAATAACTTGATGTGTTTGGGTTCATTGGCAGATGGATTTGTGTTATATTTTATGTCTAAGATTAAGATTTTATTTGATTTTATTTGGGAACGTTGTTGAAACCATGTTATCTCATATTTTTAAAAATAATGCTAATTTTTTTTTTATGTTTTTAGATTATTTTTATGTGTTGATTATAAAAATAATTTTTAAAAATAAAAAAAATATCATTTTGATACATTTCTAAACAAAAAGCACTTTGAACCGTAATTACTATCACAATCCCAAACAGGTCGAGCAAAAAAAAGTTTTTATATATACACCGGTTTTCTTTATTCATTTATATTTTGGCAAGTTATTATTGTTCGTTTACAAAAAAAATTAGAAATAAAATTTATTCATGTAAGTCATTTAATTATAACTAGCCTCGATGTTTGTGTTTTCCACAAGACTAGAATATATACTTTTTTGTAAAAATTAATGTTTTATTGCCAAAATAAAATAAGAAAAGACAAAAAAAAACATGGTCATGATAAACCTATAAACCATGATAATCAGGGCCAAGCAAATCTGATATATTACGTCAAACTCTTAACATAGATCATTAAATTAGAATAACTTAATAAAAAATAACGAGAATTATAAAGTTTTTTTTAAAAAAAACATGTGTTAACTTTTTAAACCTGTGACCTAGGTCATTAGACCTAAAACACCAATATAGAAAAACCATGAAGTCCAATTCTTAATCAATCAAAACTTGAAGGATGAAATTGAAAAAAAAATTCAATTATACAAAAGGGTTTAAAAAATAACAATTAAAAAAAAAGAATCAAAATTAAAATACAAAATAAATTTAATATCTGATTTAAGGGTGAAATTAAAAAAAAATCAATTTAATATAAGGACAAAAAACAATTAAAAGAATAAGAGTCAAAATTAATATAAAAAATAAAAACAATATTTTGATTGAATAGTAAAATTAAAAAGAATAATAACTTTTACAGAAGGCCCAAGAAAACAAATTAAAAATCAAAACAATGAGGATGAAATTAAAAAACATAATATCATTAATTTCAACTGAATGATGAAATTGAAAACCAATAAGATTTTTACAAAAGAACCAAAATAAAAAATAAAAAAATCCACAGAATGAAGACCAAGTTGGAGAATATGATATTTGGTAATTTGAGATTGAAAGACAAAATTGAAAACAAATAAAACTTATACAAAATAGTCAATACCAAAAACAAGAAATTAAAATAATAAGGATTGAAATTGAAATATCAACAACTAAAAGAGTCCAACTATAATTTTAAAGGGAAAAAAGGAAAAATAAAGAGAAAAAAAGCTAACCGGCGACAAACTGGAGGACAATAAAAGACATACATTGTATCAATAAAAAAAAAAAACAATGATGCTTTCACTAAGATAATAAAAAAAAGTATTTTTGAATGTTGAGAAATACCGTATGCATAGCTTAAGCATCTCCCATGTGCCTTTAGGTATACCACAAATGCATTTTAAACTAGATGACTCTTCATTCTAAACAAAAGTTATAAACCTTAGCTTAGTTCAACTCAATGGCTCTTCATTCTAGAGCTCAGCATTTTAAACTAGATTTTTTTTTTTAAAAATAAAAGGATAGGTTGTTTTGATTGAAAAAAAAACAATTGAGTTGACTCTACCTATAAACAATCCAAGCTTGAATCATATCTTGGTTTTGTAACTAAAATTTAAAGCAACAATCCAAATTGTAACCATGCTATAAAATTTCTATATGCATCCTTGCAGTTGATTAATGTTCTATAACAAAAATATCAAATATTAAAAGAGATATAAATGTGTATAATGAAAGATATATATATATATATATATGTATATATAAATTTATCTTTTAAATATTTTAAAAATAAATTTATATATTTTTAAAGCATGGAGAACATTGAGACTTGTCTAATTTATTTGTCTGTTAAATAAATTAAATAAATGCTACCTCAACGTGTGCTATATTGGGCTTTAAATTATCTTAGCCTAATGTTCAAGTTAAGAAAATATTTGGAATAATAATAAATATTATTTTTTAAAATATTTTTTTGTTTAAAAATATATTAAAATAATATAATTTTTTATTTTTTAAAATTAATTTTTAATATTATTAGATTAAAATTATTTAAAAAAATATATATATAAATGTTTTTTTAAAACATTAAAAATTAGCAAAACGGTGCAACCGCCGCTCAATACAATTAATTAACAATCTATTATACTCATGCCAATATATCATATTTGGTATTTCTTAACAGACACAAAAGCTAAAACCCTAAATCATCGGATGACAAACAAATT
This sequence comes from Populus nigra, assembly GCF_951802175.1. Taxonomy (NCBI): domain Eukaryota; kingdom Viridiplantae; phylum Streptophyta; class Magnoliopsida; order Malpighiales; family Salicaceae; genus Populus; species Populus nigra. The sequence goes on from NC_084852.1 coordinate 17,132,210, forward strand.
ACAAAACCCTTTAAAACCCAACTCATATTTTTGATCAAAAAAAAAAAAAAATGATGAGAAGATTACTCTCTTCATTGCTCTCATCAACCCCACTCTTAACTCCCAAAACCACCTCAATTTCCACTTTCACTGCAATTCAAACTCTCAAAGACTCAAACTTTGCAAATGGGGCATCTGGATTTATGGGTTTTAGGGCTTATAGTTTGTTAAGTTTGAATGATTTGAGGGACAATGTGCCAAGGAAGCAGAAGACAAGAAAGGGTCGTGGTATTGGGTCTGGTAAAGGAAAGACGGCAGGGAGAGGTCATAAAGGACAGAAAGCTAGAGGGACTATGAAGTTTGGTTTTGAAGGTGGACAGACTCCAATGCGAAGGCGTTTGCCCAAAAGGGGGTTTAAGAACCCCTTTAGTCTCACTTTTCAGGTATATTTTCCTAGTCTCTAAGCTCCTCATTCTGTCTATTGTTTTGAATTGGAAAAAAAAAATGGAACCTGGGGTCTGTTATCTATTGGTTTTTAGTTTTTATTTAGAGCAATGAAGCCTAATTTGCATTTGATATGAAAATGTAGCTGTGGTTAAGTGATTGGTAATTGCAGCTTGTCAAAATTCAATTTTTTGTTGTTTTGAGGATTCGCTGCTGAGATTGATTAGGAATGAAAGTCCTTTTTTTTTTTTCTTTTTCTTTGTAGGGATCATAACAGACACGAGGTTAGTCTAGGATTATATGTTAACCTGAAAGAATGCTTAATTAGACGCCCAGAAGAATTTTTGGAGTCGTGTTTTGAGTTTATAGTTGTGCTATTCTGCACTACGTTTCAAATGAGCTGTGCTTGCTTTATGGATGCTAGGATAAAATGTAGGGATAAAGAAAGTGAAATGGAAAAACTCTTCTTTGATGGGATGCAATCTAAATAGTTGTATTTTGCTGAGTTGATGGCTGTTGTTTTCTCTGGTATTAGATAAAGAAAAACAATCCATTAACATTATTTCAAATTTGTTATATTTATTGACTATTTGAATATTGCTATTGATTTCATCCCTTCTTGTAAGTATATTGTTAATGGTCTCCATTCTTTTGCTCATGCCTTGCTCGTTTACTCCTGTGCTTTCTCTGGCAGCCAGTAGGTTTGGGAAAGATTGCGAAACTTATCAATGCAGGGAAAATAGATTCCCATGAATTAATCACAATGAAAATCCTCAAGGTATGTTAGTGTCCCACTTTAGATCTCAAATCTAAGCCACTGCGCCATGGTGGGCCTTGGTCTGTGCTGATCATTACAATTATTCCAACAGGATACTGCGGCCATTGGGAAGCAGATAAAAGATGGAGTAAGACTGATGGGACGTGGTGCGGAGAAGATCCAATGGCCTATTCATCTAGAGGTAAATTTTATTTGAAAAGTTTCTGCATTTATACAAACTTGACTAGAAGCCTTGATTTCAAGTATTCTTGAGGCAATCCAAAGTGCCCTGAGGCATCATTATATAATTTATAGTTTGTGTCCAAATCCTCTGGAATTTAGTTTTTGTTGGTTCAATGATGACAGCATCAAGTATGCAAGCAAGCTATTAAATAAAGAAACACTGGGGTTTTAGCTGCGGTGGCACTATAGGCATAACATTCCAGCAAACTGCTAGGTTTTCCCCTTGCACTTGAATTTTTTTCCCCTCTATTGTTATCGTTGTCTGAACTTAATGAACAAACAAATTTCTAGAAAGCTGTCAAAAATGTGCTGACTCACAGATTCTACTTCTTTTACTTGTTGTTCAAATAGGGGAAACAATTATCCAAATTATAAGAATCTGCATTTTACATTAATCAGAGTGTTTGAAACAGGCCACTTAAGCATATATCAATTTTGTGTGATGGAAATTATATGTTTTACATTTTAAGTACAAGTTAAGATCCAGAATTCAGAGCTAAAACTATTAACTCCTTGGGGATGTGATACAATCCAATTATTGAGAAATTGGATTAGCTATAAACTATGCTAATTCCGAGGAGAGGAGATGGCTTGCTACCTGATTCTAACCATCTCCCCTTCCAAGAGTACTAACTAACTAACTGAATCTTCTCACCTATACTGCTTTTCCTACTAACTATACCAATTTGTACTGTAACAATGCCCCCTGCTTAAAGAACCTTGTCCTCAAGGTTCATTCATTGCTCGAGTTCTGTTTATAGGTACATTCCATTCTATGGTCATACATTTAGATCTTCTTCAATTGGATCCTTGATTTAAGTACTGAAACTCCAGCTTCAATGTCTTCAAGTTTCCAATCTACTTGGGGCTGGGCTGTTACTGCAATGTTGCCCCTGTTAGTGTAGACAATAGCACAACAACCTTCGGAAAAAAAACATTTGCAGCCATGATGTATGTTCTGTGATCAAATATTCTCCAGTTTCTTTTTCTAAACTTACAATTCCATCGAACCAATCTAGTGATTAAGAGGCTCCAAATTTTCAGGAACATTTCGTATTTTCCAAATATTTCAAGGCTTCCAACATAACAGTAAGGTTGTCGCTGCATAAACCCATGTTCTTGTCGAGCTATAACCCATTTGAAGACAAAGATTTATTGCTTGTTTATCACTGTCAATCTTCCAAAACAAACAAGCCTGCCTGATTTCCTTGATGTCCAAAAACAGTTGCTTTTGGAGTGTAAAGCAATTATGCAACCAGAACATTTCACAGAATTTCATTTTGACAACACAATTTGTCAGGGCTTGATGTCTGATAAAAGAATTGATTGATATTCCAAGCAAGTCACTAGCCTCCAAAGTCCATGTTTCTACACCTTGCCATAGAATATGTATCGAATACCCGATACCATCCAATTCAATTTTCCCCTTTGTTGCAACCTTGAATACAAAAATGTTATGATTACATAGACAAGATCACAACCACCTTTTATGCCCGCAATCACTTTTCTGAAAGCATTCCCCATGTTGAATTATTTCACAACAACAGTCGTTGATTCTTTCATAATTTTTATCCAAGCAATTCATCCACTTAGTTCCAGAACCAAGCTATCATTTTTTTTCCAATAAATCTTCCAGCTGTAGCAGGTCACTGCCTAATACGGAATGCCTTGCACAATCAAATGTGTAAAAGCAGACATAAAATTCTTTTGATTTGGAAGAGAACCCATATGTGAATTGGTATACAAGGCTGTCATTGCTCACAAACAAAGAATCTGATGCTTCTTTTATACTCTTTTGTGCACATGCATAACTAGACATAGCCTCCACTTCTTCATGACAATCCCCGACTCTAACACCATTCCTTGTAAAATCTCCACCAAAAAATCCAACCTCCAAAAATTACATCCCTCAAAATACCACAAATTGAATCTCAAAATCATCACAACGCTGCCATTGATTCCTAATATCAGTTAAATGCTCTTGATTAGCTTTATCAATAGCATCAAGAACAAATTGACCTTATCTTGATTAATCACTACATTATCTTCCACGTTTTGACAATCTTGTAGCAACAAACCTTCACCAAATTATTCTCAATGGATAATTCAGTTTCCAGGCATTTCTTAAACTGAGTTTCAACAGTTTCTTTGATATCAGACCCGATGCAATCAGTTCCTAAAGAAATCCCATCCATGTTCTGATTTTTAGCAAAGAACTCAGAGCAATGATCATCTTTTATCCTGTATTTCATCAAGGCCCACAAAATTAATCAAATCAACAGCTGTAATATAGGACTTGGATTGAATCTGACTTGATTCTTGGGTATGCAAGGAAGGTTCTCATTCTCTAATCTCTGTTTCCTGTTGATTCATCAATGGCAGCATCTCCTTTTCATCTGTAGTGCTTTCATCTTGCAATAGCCTCTTCAAACTCTCAAGAATCTCATTCTTTAACTGATTAAGCTTCAAAGTCAATTCTTGAGTGGTCTGCTACGAATCTTTATCCAACACTGCTGGGTTGCGAGACTTTGGTATGTAAGTCTTTGATACTGAATTCTGATCAGATTCTTGATTTTGCAAGCAGGAGCAATGGTGCTTGCCATGGCTTGAATTCACTTTAAAGCTTTCTAATTGTGTCTCCTCAAAACTAGGCTGCGAAATTTAATATCTAATATCTAATCTACAAAACCCATCATAAATGCATCTTCCATGAAGGGAAGTTGTAGCTGATAGTGCATTTTGAAAGGATTGAAAATAGACCAGAGAAAGCCCTTCAAACTCTTCAATTTAGGGCACACAACCATATGGATTAAAGACCTGATGCAGGACATCCTTTGTAATAATCTGGTAATGAACCCTTACTGTAGGAACTTCCATTCTGGCCTTCAAGATTCAAGATTTATGGACAGTAGAGATGTTGAGATATGAATAAAAAGGAATTGAGCAATTAATGGCCAAGGATGAACTGCTCTGCTACCAATTGATACAATCCAATTATTGAGGAGTTGACTTAGCTATAAATATGTCCCCGAAGAGGGGAAGAGGAATATCAACCAATAATGGTAGGAAACAGGAAGAAATCTTATTGGTTGAAATAGAGAAAGTGACAGGAAAGAGAATTCAGAGAGAGGGAATCACAAATGCCAAAAGATACCTAGAACCCTAGCTAAAGTCCTTTCAAGACATGTAGGACTTGATAGTTGATTCTAACCGTCTCCCCTTTCAAGACTACTAACTAACTAATTGAATCTTCCCATCAATACTATTCCTACTAACTAACTATACCAATTTGTACTGTAACAGTGTCATGGAATTTCTTGACATGTTTGCTGAAATTGATTAAACTTATGCTCATAAATGATGTATACAGGTGTCAAGAGTTACTGTCAGGGCAAAGGAAGCAGTTGAAGCTGCTGGTGGATCTGTCAGACGAGTGCATTACAATAAGCTGGGTTTCCGGGCATTGCTTAAGCCTGAGTGGTTTGAAAAGAAGGGCAGGTTGTTGCCAAAGGCTGCCAGGCCTCCACCAAAGCTGAAAGATAAAGTTGATAGCATAGGCCGCTTGCCTGCCCCGACTAAACCTATTCCTTTTCACACTGAAGAAAAGGAGGCGGCCTCTGCTCCTACCTAGTTGATCAAACAATCATTTTGGGGTCACTTAAGAGTGTATTTTGATGAAGAAGTACTTCACAAGCATATTCTCTCCCCCACAAGGTCTTCAATTGCATTCTATTTTCACATGCTTTCCATGAATCATGCAGTGTTTAACAAGTGAAGCCGTGGAAACCTCCATTTTGATGGGCTCTTAAAGAAATAAGGGAGACTTTTTGCGATGTAATTCTAGTTTTGCAATCTTCTGGAACACAGATTTTTCTTCCAAACAAGAGCAACTTGTGAATGGGTTGAAGTAGGCAATGGGTTCTTAAGTTATCATTTTGTGACAATTTTGACTGGTTTGGTTCCAAACCAAAGGGTCCATTGGCCTCTTATTTTGCAATTTATTGTTTCTTTAAATCTTGTATCGAAAATAATATAAAGGACACTAGAAATACAGAGTGCAATCCCATCTTCATTTGCTCGTCATATCAGCTGGTAACTTTTCTTGGAAGGGTATCTACAATTCAACATCCACCCGCTCCACCCATGTCTTGGTCCTGTGACTAGCTAGCCCCTTATCATCTTCTAACCGATCAGTCCATCGACTTCATGGTTTTACCAACCGCGTTGGCACATCAGTGGATGCATTATACTTTGGTCTAGCTGGAAAAAATGAATCATATAAGCTATGTGCATGTTCTGCTTCTTGCTCTTTCCAACCATTGAGTTCATTTACCATCCAAAATATGGGGAAAAAAAATCCATCGTTTTCATCGATTTTCCGAACAATGCTGCGTGCTTTCTTGTCATCAACAAGAGAATCCCACCAAATTATCAATGAAAATCATTTCTTTTGTAGTTTAGAAGTTAAACAGGCTCCAAACACTAGCATACAATGGTATATAACTAGACACCAAGTCGTTTAGGCAAATCGTTCTTCATAACAAGGACCAAACTCTTTATCTTGCAATCCTGTGATCTGTTTTGGTGCATAAATCATGTGATCTGTTTTGGTGCATCTGTTTTCCGAAGAAATAATTTTATATTCCAGTGGATTCAGGCGACTGGCCACCCAGAGTTTAGTTCAATGATCAAAGTCACTGTTAACTTACCTTGATTTAAATGCTTTGTCAAAGTCACTGTTTTGTAGCGTCTGTCCACGCTTCCAAACACCTATAAATAGAGTTGCTCAAGAAGAAAAATCTATCAATTGAGAACTTGTTCCATTCCATGCATCGAAAAATAATATGCTTTGTGGTATGATAAAACTGAGTTCGTACTTGAGCTCACCAATTCCACCACCCCAAACTCTGCAGTTGCAGCTTCATCAGGAGCTCACAGTGGAAGCATTTTCCCGTTTTGGGGATTGAAAAAGAGGTGAAGTTTCTAACTTTTCAATGCATAGGTAATGCGAACATTTTGACGTTGTAAATCCAAGCATCTTAAATGCTGCATACATAGTTTATAAATTTACATAAACTTCAGTGCAGAAAAGGTTTCTGCCAATAATCAAATACACTTATCAGATACCTATGATCAATCTGAAGGGAATAAACTATAAGAATCATATGTAGCTTTGCTCGGCAAAGGCACCCAATAGGGAAAGCAGAGTTTCTTACTTCTTTCTCCTTATTAGAGAGTGAAACATTTGCCAATGCTGAGACTGTAGTTTACACCATTCTGTGAGGTTTAGTGCCTTTATGCCCAGGGAAGATTTTCAATTTTCTTTGAGAACATGAGAGAAAATCAATCTTCAATGAGCAAGAATGAATGCTCAAATATCAAATGTTGGAACTTCAGCATCAAAGCCATGAGAGGCCTGGTAAGCCAACCGGGCCAATATATTCCTGTAAGGATCACTTTCTCTTTTCTCCTTCAGAAAAGCAATGCAGTTTTCCACCTCAGATTTGACATGCAAGTATAATTCATGAGCTTTTTCCCGGTCTCTTAATTCCTGCTTCCTCCCTTCAGCACAAAATTGAGAATTCAAGTCAGTACTCCACTGGCATTAAGAATATGTATAAAAAAATATTGCAAAATTTCTACCACTGTTACTCAAATGCTGTTATTAATTGAACATTCTTGGACAAGTTCATAAAACAGTTTTAGCAGCTTTCTTTATAATTTTAGTTCAGAATAAGGCACTTTCATTACTCGGAGCTGATCTTGAACTTCTTGAGAAATGCGGACATGAAGCAGCAACAATAGTTGTGGGTAATGTTTTAGACATGATATTGGCAAGGTGCAGAAGCATATAATTAGGCTGGCTGGAAAGCCTTAGGTGTAGAGTGTTGACACATGTTTTTTCTGCTACATCCATGATTATTATTACTATGCAGATAATCAATGGTAACGAGTTGTCCAATGACCATACCTTCTGTTTCAATTGGTTTCCCAAAATAGTAATAGAACCTGCCTGGGAATTTTGGTACAATTCCTACCTGGTGCAGATCTTGTTGTCCCACCTCACCACCCGCTTCAGTCCTATCAGCAAAACAATATGAAAGATCTAAACATTGAAGCAGTCAAGTAAAAGAAAAAAAAATTGGAGCCAAGAAGATAAACTCAATATGGGTGAGATTTAATGGAAGGAAATCAAGGAAAACAAAGATTCACATACCTCAAACTCACAACCTCTTCTGATAACCCTTTTATGTAATCCCTAAGGAAAGGAATCTTCATTTGATCATCATAATCAAATACCACCTGAAAAACCATGAATACAAGCAATCAGTTATTATGAGACTAACCCAGCTTGATTTTAATTGATTGTAAGAGATTGCGTGTCTGATATGAGCCGAACACAAGGCTTAGTGTTAACATAGATACGCCAGAGAAGAGACAGCAAGAAAAAGTTCATGCACAGAATTTCTGCAGGCGCACACTAACTGATATTGAGAAATCTAGCCTTATACTACATTGTTATAAATCTTGTGAGTTCTAAAAAAAATTAGTGCTTTCTTTTTAATGTCTCCTTTGGGTTTCCCAAATAATAAGAAGTCAAACATGCTCTGATGACAAATGCACACAAAAATATACATGCCCTTAGTGTCAAGATTTTGAGTAAAGAGCATTTGTCACAGAGCAAGATATATTCCATTAGCAAGATAAAAATAAATAAATCATAATGTGGCGCATCTATATGCAAAAAAGTGATGTAAATCAATCAGATAGAAATGAAGTCCTTAAGACTTACTTCACCAAAATCATCCTCTCCAACAACACCAAATGGCACAATTTTGGCTCCAAACCTAGATGCCATTCTGACAAACTCTGACTTTTCTGGCCAGAATAACTTGTATTCTTCACCCTGAATAGCATGAAGAGTCAATCATTTGCAGAGCTATTTCAATTTGTTTATATATATTAAGTCCGTTTTCTCTTAGTGGCCAAATGGACCATTGCCACTTCATTATATTTTCATAGTCTTTGAAACAAATTAGTTCTCTTTTTTTTCTTGGAAGGCAAGTAGAATAGTAGAAATATGTTACTTTATTCTTGTATAGTCTTGCGATTGTTAGATTCAAGATTCAAACTTAAAAGAACATAAAATTAAACTTCTTTTGAAATGTAAAACCACCTATCTCAGTAAAATGTATCTATCAGAAGCATTACCTTCCGATGATAGGCCTCCCGCATTCCTCCTGGGTATAATAGTGCATGAGCCTTTGAAGACATAAGTTTGTAGAAATTGCTTCCTGAAACAGGAACTGCACCCATAGTTCTGACCGCATCGAATTGTTGCAATGGAGGCATCATCCCCTCTTTCTTCAATTTCACGTACAACATTGGATGTGTTATCCCTCTTATAAGAATATTTCTTTCCAACAAAAAGTTGGATATCAATGGGATCACTTCAAATCCCATTAGCATGTGATAACCAACATACAATACTGGTCCTTCTGAAGGAACTCCAGCAAGGCCCCTCACAATCTTCCCATCTTGAAAATATGAGAGCATCACAGGACTTGTGGCCAGCACAAACAATCTAAAACATAGTAATAATTATGAGAAATTGTAGTTAAAGCAAACACAATTTCAGGACTCATTTAATGATGAGGACTAAGGACTATAGCAAATTTCAGGTTGGCTTTGACCATATACAAATCAATGTTGCATGATACATTGCACAAACCCTACCAAGACGTGATCTTCAAATTAATGCTTGAGAAGAAGTTGATATAAGCATAGTATTTCCCATACCCACTAATGTCATGCCAACAACAGACTGATGAAGTTAGAGAAATTGTTTCCCTGTTCAACTGATAGAAAATATACCTTTAATATGTAAGACAGTAAAATGGGGCTACCTGTTCGAATCATATAATTTTTTGAATTCAAGAGGGGTTGGTGGTATGTAATCTGATATGTAGTCAAGATACTTTCCACGACGATAGCAACTAGCTCCCTTGATGATATTTGCCAAATCAACATCATGTTCCTGCCACAAATGGGTATAATTACAAGGAAACTTGAAAGATAACATATTGAAACATGGTATCTTTTCAGTGCATAGATAGATGAGAGTGGGAGAACTTATCTTACCAAGAAGAGGAAATGACCACTGTCGTTAAACTTGCGAATCTCACATTTTGGGAGTGCAACATATAGCCTTTGACCTTCTTCTTCACTTCGAAGAAGCTGATCTCTTCCACTGAGAAAAGGCAAACAACAAATCAGACTCTAAGCAGCAAAGGTGCTAGTATGCAGGAAACACAACGAAAATAAATTTATGGAAGTTAGAACTCCAATTCTGGAAGCAAATGTATTTGGATTTTCCATCGATTTAAATTCCAATGATATGGAAATGACAATGCCTAGTTACTGCGTATGATGTCATAGTTTATATTATAGACTTCATAAAGGAGAATTTTTTATTGTTCTAATCAAAAATTTTATTATTCATGGATTAGCTAAATAAAGATGCATTTAGTAGAGTTAAAGCTGGGTGCTAAATAATAATTCTCGTGCTTTTGTTGCTATTTAGCTATTTAAACGAGTTTGAAAAAGAGTTGAAACATTTATACAACTGACATTTGATAAATTATGCATGAGAAACAGACCTAGAAAGGACAAGTGTTTGAGATTTCACAGCATGGAGGCGTGAATTGGCATATGCCGAAGCTGTTTTAAGCATCTGTAGCTTCCAAAGAAGGGTTTCTCTAGGTAATATATTAGCCAGAGCCTGCAACAGCTACGATCAGTTTCTTTCCACAAGAGTAACACCACATGACTTGGTGTAAGCACCAGCATAAGAAAAGTGAAGACGAGATGACACCATCATCTTACATAAACTTTTAAATGTCAGCTAGGCTATATATTTTGATTAATTTCTCTTTATGATCAATTAGAAATATGGCCTGTCAATGCCATGTTCATAAATATTACAGGAGACACTTAAGAGTTGATGAGAAGTCAAGTGAAACCAGTCTTTTATAGTTTCATTAAGACTGTACTATCGTTTTTCAAACAAGTGTAATTTATATCAATCAGGTTAACATGTCCTAAAGTGAAATCTTACGTTGAGGTAAGATGACATTGCAACCAAATCTTGTGATAATCCTCCAATTGTTTGTTCTAGAGGAAATCCCTTCACTGCATTGTCCATGGCCATCCTCAAAGAATCACCTAGATAGATGGAGCATAATTGCTGGTGTAAGCAGGATAAAATATTGTATACACGACACTTTATTTTCCATGATTTATTGAGTTATCAATATTCAGATAATAACAAGCAAATGGGAAAAACAGAGGAAAATAAAAATCCACCAAAACTGCAAAACAAGACTGTAAACCACACTGCAAAATCAAATTGAGCTTATTAAGCTTGATATTTAGCCCTGTATCTTTTTGGTGGATTCCATTGGGTGGTGAGCTATCCTAAACTCTAATCTCTGAGGTGATTATTTTTTCTGTATCTCTAAAGGGTTGAAAAAAAAAACCTATCCTTCATTCATCCTTCCTCCACATTTTCATTTCCACCATCCAAACTAACCAGAAATTTGTTGGCACCGGCCTCTGAATTTTTTCGGTACCAGTAGAGAAGCATAATAATATAAAACTCTTCAGCTACACCTCCATGCCCAATTTTCAGCTCACTTCCAAGTAAACCCTCTTTGATTTATGGATTTACATAACTGAGCACCTACTCTCAAGTTTCAATCAATAGAGGACCATGTAAATTGTTTCCCAATTTTCACGATGAAATTGGATAAGGATAATGCAGGAAGCCAGAGCTACTAAGGGTGGATTGCAAGGTTATTTTCAGGAAAATCAAAAGATTCCCCCAATAAATCAAAAGATTAACAGACAAAATCTTATAGAACTAATCAGAAACTTGCATTGCAACTGACACCAAACATCAGTTCGTATGCAGAACAAAATATTGCATAAAACGTTTACTTTTCAAATATTTTGGTATGGTCAATATTACCCCTTTTCTAAAAAATAAACAGGTTGTTTTACCTCTTAGCATAATCAAATATCTATTTGAAGCAACAAAAAATATCAGGAAATATAACTCTAGTGGACAAGGTGAACCTGTCATCAAGCTCAACATATAAGGAATGGTAAGCTGGTGCTGGAAGGGTAAGACTTCCAATAAGGGTATTAGAGGCTGCAGCTGTGACTTCTCAAAAGACGTTGCTGCAATAAATCATCAAACAAAAATCATATGTAACTGAGCAAGATGAACAAACTCTTCTAAAAGCGCATGTGATTATTGGACTAAATCTAAGCTTTTCTTCTCATGATCTAACAGAGAGCTCTGCTTTACATTAATTATCCAAAGTTAAAGATCCATTTATGTTATTCATCGGCATAAAAATTCCATTTATTTGCTCAGTCACATAGGTCCTTGCTCATGTTGATTCTCTATTACCTCCGCCATAGATATGGGGAAAGTACTGAATGTCTCAAATTTCATTGGATGATAGATAAGGTATCAATTTTTCACCTGGATTAGCCAAAACAAGTACAAGATCAACATCAGGGTTACGAGCTGCGACAGCCAGGGCAAGACATGCTCCAAGAGATTCTCCAGCAAGATATATAGGTCTATTAGGGAAACAGTAACTCTCTGATCTTACTGTCCTTTCAATAAGCTTCACTAGGCCTGAATCATGAGAATCCTTTTAAAAATTGCTTATACAAATACAAGAGCTCATCTCTATTACAAATAACACGTATCAAACAGGTTACAGGGTAAAAAAAACTACCTAGAAAGGATGTTCTGTCCTTAACTGGAATATGCAAGCACCATATGTCGAAAATCCTAGTTTCAAGAAGAGAGAAAAATCATATATTAACCAGCATAACCATTAACGCAAGGCAGAATATGTGGACAGGAAATAGAAAGTCATGTAATGATTATATGTTGGTTTTGGATGATCCACAAAAAAATAAAAAAAAAATCTGATGTAATAGTGTCAAGGTATCTGAGGAAATACTTACTTCCCCAGAGTATTGTGCTGCTTGCTAAGTCCTAGTCCAATACCATCAATCCCTGCAAAATTCAGAATCTTTTACTTAACAGTTAAAGTTTATTTTTTTTTGGAACAGCAACTGTAGAAGTTTGAACTGACTAATTTGAAAGTGAGAAATGAAAACCCAGTACAAACAGGCTGAAAACTTGAAAATGGAAGTGCTATCAACATTGCATAACCTTCACAGTCCTAATCTACAAAATTTTAAATTTAGATATAAAAAAGTGAAATTTCAAAAAACAAAAATAAAAATGATTGAGGACTAACATACAATCCAAGGTCCAGCAAACCTTATTAACTAAACTAGAGAAAAGAAAAAAGGTTTGCATCATTCAACAATCATTAAACTTTGTGTATTTTTGTAAACCAGAGTTAAGTCCATGTCTCCCATTACTTTTTTGTTCTTTTTTTTCCCCGACAATATGGGGTATCATCTAACCAGCTTGTCCATCAACATCAACTGAAAATAAATTCTCTTTTCAAATAAATTTTAAAGACGCGGTGATTATGAGAGAGAGAGAGCAAAGCTCTCTTACCGTAATGAAAAGGAAACTAAATCTTCTAAAAGGATGGCAATCGGATTTCTACTATATTTCTACCTTTTTCGTTTAAAAAAAATTAAAATATTAAGATTTAGGTATTCAAATACCATTTATATCCAATATAAAATAAAATAGTGATATTGCCACATAAATAATTTTAAATTAGGTTCGACAATACATATACTCTATCTATTTTCCTATTAGCTAAGATAATTATCTAAAAAAACCCATCTATCAAAATCAATTTGAGTTGGCATCCGATACGTTTGAATTAAATTTACATTACTATCTTCCAATAATTACTTTTATTAATAAAAAGAAAGGTTAAATTGTTAAAAAAAAGCCTTGAATATTAGGGAAAAAAACAAAAACAAAACCCCTTAGAATAAAAACAAAATCATAATTTTTCATTTTAAACAATATATATATATAAATACCTTTTGCATTTGGATTTTATATATATACACACACACACACCTTTTGCATTTGGATTTTCATGGGCTTTTCCATCCATTTCTATTATTTAGGAGTAAATTAAAAAAATTAAACATCATCAAAAATTAAATATCAACATTGAGAAATTGATGAGAAATTCTTAAAATTCTTCTAATCCCTCTCCTTTTCTCTATGAGAAAAAAAAATTAAAATCTATTTTTAATTAAACATAATTAACATGAACCATTCAAATCAAAATTCAAATTAAACCAACAATTAATAAAAATGAATTATTTTTCTTTTTTATTAGGAGTTGTAAAGAAAGACTAGATTATTTATCCATGGATCATTTTCATTTAAGTTAAGAAATATTCAAGCATTGATAATATGTTTTGAAAAAAAAAATTAAACAATGTAAAGATTAATTTGATGTGACCCGGTCAACTTGGGTTTAATTTATCAAACCTGGATCATGAAACCGGGTGAAATTTAATAGAAAAAAAATTAAATTAAACTATAAAGTTCAATTCTCAAGCAATCTAACATCGAATGATAAAATTAAAAAAAAATTAATTAAAAAGATGATAAAGAAACATGAGTCAACTCGGTTTAATCCACCAAATCCTTGACTCAAGTAATAAGACTAAAATAATAGAAAATAAACCGAAATAAATTATGAAATTTAATTTTCAATCAAATAATAAAAAATAAAATTAAAAAATTAATTACAAAAAAAAACTAAAAAACCTAATCAACTGCATTAATTTATAAAAATTGTGACTTGAGTTATAAAATTGAAATAACTTTATAAAATATAAATTAAAAAAAACCTTAGTTTTGAATAAATCTAATAGTCAAGATAAATTGAAACAAAAAAAAATTAAGAAAAAAAAATAAAAAGAAAGAGAGGAGGGGAAGACATCTACTCACTTAGTTCTTATTGATTGTGGAATTAAGAGGAATGTTTTGGGCTTTTTCATCCATTTCTATTATTTAGAGGTAAATTCGAAGAATCATATTGTTTAGGATCAAGAATGTTTTTGGTTAAGGGAGGTGTTCGTTTTTGAAATAAGTACGGTTCAGGGAGCATTTTACGATTTGACGAAGTTGTTATTCTTATAAAAGGAAACTTTCCACTTTCCAGTAAATTCGTGATCTACTTATGTAAATAAATATTAGCTAATCTACAAAAATAATCAGATAATAAATTGGCAAAAAAGGACTGACCAGGCAAAAATAGAAGAAGAGGAGAGTTGTCCAACCGGGATCCACACTCCAACGGAGAGAACCACCGTGGCGGGCCACCACCACCACCGTCTGATTTAGCAATAAAATTCTTCGACTCCTCAAAATAATCCTCCAGGCTTTTTCTACTACTTCTCAACTCCATCTCAGTTTTCTCTAACTCCAGTGCATACGGATTCTTTTGCTTCTCTTTCATTCCTTCTCCTTCTTCACTCTCCTTCAACCTTCCATTGCTTACATGATTCCTCATCGTCGTTTCATTTCTCTCCGTTGTCGTTTCAGTTGATATCGCTTGCTCTGTTGAAACAGCCAAACGACGAGCCGTATTTGATACATGGTTCAGTTTCAATCTACCGTTTGACAAAGGCGATGTGGACGGCGGTGCACAGCAACGGACTGACGGGAAAAAACTACCTACGGTGGTGACGGTTGACATGGTGGAGTACCTTCTTCTATCTTTCTCTGTTTCTCTTGTTTGGAGGTCATTACCTATAAATTGGTGTGATGTTTTCACTAAAATTTTATATTTTTTCAGTTTGGTTTTTAATTTTTTTTTGAATGATTTAATTTTAATTAAATAATAATTAATTTTGAACCCTTATAAAAAATAAAATTAAAAAAGAAAAAATTAAAATATAAAATATAAAAAATATGAGTGAAGTGATATAAGTTTTGAAAATAATGATTCTTTAACTTAAATAATTATACAAAATCGGTCTCATAATGTTTTTTCAATTTTATTTTGTTATAAAAAATTATTTTTGTTATTTTTTTTATTATGATTGAAAGAGAATAGAGAAACATCGTTGAATTTCAGCGATAAAAAAAATATATATTATGAACATCAATTTAGCTATCAAAATAAACAATATTTATGTCAAATTGTTTTATTTCATGAAAAAAGTTCATATTAGGTATTTTTGTTTCTTAAAAGTTCGTGAAAAAATAGATCTGAGTTAGAGTTGATTTTTGATTTCAAGTTGAGTTCTGTTTTTAGAAAAGTTTTTTGAAGTCATAAATAAGTTTATCATGGTTTCTAAGATGCTTTAGATAAATAACAGGTTGAAAAATGAGCTTTTAGGTTAAAAGAACCTTGAGCCCGATTTTCCGGCTACTGGCTGAAATTTGGACAAAATAAATAACATGTCATCTGATTTTTTTTTCAAGAAAATAAAGGGGGTGACATGTCGTCCTCCTAGGTGCAGTTAAAAATAAAAGGGCCCAATCACGTGGGTCCTAATGAAATGACTGGTAGACAGCCAGACCCAACAACATCTAATTCTTTTTTTTTTAATTTCAATTATTGTTTTTTTTTAAAAAACATAATTATATTTATATTGATACGTCTTTTCTCATTTATTTTATTTAGAGAATCTCTTTTAAATAATAATAATTTTTTGGTTATGTGTTTAATTTTCAAAAAAGTTTTTTTGATTTATCTATTTTTTTAATCTTTTGTACTGATGAGCTGTATTTTTGAAAATAAAAAATATTTATTTTCAGATGATATTTCTAATATGTGTAGCTTTATATATATATATATTTTTATTTAATCATTTTAATATATTTGTTTATTTTCATTTGATTAAATAAAAATATTTTAATAAATAAAAATTAGCAAACATTATCGGGTAAATGTTCCATCTTGCGAGATTAAATATTTTGATCTACATTTATCTATCGGTTTTTTAAATTTTATTTTTAGATGTTGTTAATGACTTTTTATTTATTTATTAATGCATATAGTTCTTAGTTTATTTGATTAGTTTATTTGATTACATGTGTGTATAAACTTTTTAATTTATAAAATTTTTTGAACTACAAAAATACATTAAAAAACCTACATATATAATTTTTTATAAAAAATAAAAATAATTAACCCACCAAGAGCGCAGGTCACATAATTAATTATTTAATGAAGAGAAGGGCAAAATGGCGAAATAATATAATGACAAAGCCTAACTAATTATTTAATGAAGAGATGGGCAAAATAGCGAAATAGTATAATAAAAAAGCCTAACTAATTATTTTATAATAAATAAAGTATCGCTGTATTTATTAGCAACTTAGAATTAAGTTGAAAACGTGTGCATGACAAATAAAACAAATTTTTTTTATTGATTTTGACACCCTTCATGCACTGTTTTTTTTTTTAATTTTTTTTTTAAAGGTTGAATGAATTCTTATATTTGTTTATAGTTTGAAGGATCGGATCTGGTGTCGTCTCCTTTGGTACTTTGCAAGCTTGTTCAACTACAAGAAATGCTAGGGAAGTGATTAATAGAACATTCCGTTCTTTTAATAATAAAAAATAAAGGAACTCAGAATCATTGTCAAGTGATTTTGGAAAGATAAGTTTTAAAGTGACGATAATTTTAATTTCTGACTAGTGCGAAATGCTAGCAAGTGATTTTTAGAACCTTCCATTCATGTGCCATCAAAATAATAATAGCATATGGAACCCAAGATTCATGAGTTCTTGATTTCACCGAGGAGTAGATTTCTCCCCCCTTTTTCTCTTTTTATTTCAATGGTTTTGATTAGTTTTATTAAATTCAGCTCGAGGTTCATGAGTAGATCCAAGATTTAAGTTAAGGGTTGGGTGGATTAATTTAGATTGATTTAATTCAAAACAATGTTATTTTAAAGTTTTTTTTATTTTTTTTTTAAAAACACCTAGTTAAAATGAAGTCATTTTGATTTTTTTTAAAGTTAAATCAAGTATTTTTTTGGGTTGATCGAGTCTACTGAATCACAGGTAGACCTATCAGGTTAACTCATATATGATTTCATATGAAATAGACCTGGACTAGGTCCTTAATTGATAGATCACAGAATTGACCGTCTAGAATGGATTGGATTTAATAACCTTGGTTTTCATTTAAAATTAATGGATGTGGCATCTTCTAGTACAATTCATGACACTAGGAGGGCATTTGATATCATTTTTATTTTTTCTTAATTATTTTTTTTGTTTCTTAAAAAGTGATAATATGTTAGATTGTTTGATATTGTAGTAGCTTCTGTTTTTTATTCAATAAAAAAAATTGATTAGTTAATGAAATAGTTTCTGTTTTTTATATTGAACCTCATATATAATTATATTTCAAATCTTGATTTTATAAAAGCTAAAATAACATATTTTTCATTTAAGAAAACCTAAGTTTTATTTATTTTACATAGAAAATTTCATTTCATATTAGTTTTAACTAAATACATATTTAATTTAGTTTGCATAATTTTCTTTTCATTTTTATTTCTTAAAAAATAATGAACCAATGGATCGTCTTGACCCAATACATAGGTCTTCTAGATTGACAAGTGAGTCATTTTAGATCCTATTTGGCATTGCAATCCAACCATGCTTTTGAAAATTTATTTTTAGTTTTAAATTGATTTTTTTGAGTGTTTTTAGATCGTATTGATGTGCTAGTTTCAAAAATAAATTTTACAAAATAAAAAAACATTATCTTGATTCATTTCCAAGCGAAAAACACTTTAAAAAATAATTTTTACCATTCTTTCAAACAGGTTTTAACCAGACTAAATATATAACATAATCAACTAGGCCTTGCCAATACCTGGTCCCATCGCGTAGATCAGCTTTGGGGGCACATGGCTTCTTAGTCTAAACCCTAAGTCTATCAGCACTAGTCTTAATTGACTCTAAATTGCTTGATTTTAGCTTAATTGACTAGATAACATGCCTATCAATTTTTTTTTATTGTGAAAAAGATATCAAGATAATACAAATATTTTTTTAAAAACATATATAAAATTTTGATTATTAACTTGAGATAAAAAAATAATAATTAAAGTTTTTTATTTAACATGAGCGAGTAAAGTTTTTGTGATTTAACAAAACTAGCTAATTCATCTTAATATTTTTAGAAGTTATATTTTTAATCCTTGTATTTTTGAATTGGCTTAAAGTTTTTATTGGGTCAATTTTATTTTTTTAAAATTTACTTTATTGTTTTCTTTCTTGAAAAATAGAAAAAAAGAAAAAAATTTGGATGTAATGAAAATATTTGATTACAAAATAAGGTATTTTTGAATAAGAAATTACTAAATTGATGATGATCAACATCAATCAAGGGACTATTTAATTATTTAAAATTCTATAAAAACTAATTAATTAGTTATAATTAACTCATTAATTAATCCGAAGAAAATGAATCAAATGATCTAAGAAGGAAATAATCCTAATAAAAAAATTATATTAAAGGTTAAAATCAATTTCAATCCGGCAAGAAGTAAATAACAAAAAAGTCGAGCATAAAGAGGTGTGGCAAGTTGAGGCAACTCCCAACACTTGATGCCTTCCTCGCTTTAAGATTCTAGAGATGAGTGGAATGGGCAACTGTAAAATATATCGGCAATGAGTTCTATAGTAGTAGCGGCAGTGTAACAGTATTGTTTCCAGCACTAAAAGAACTCAGTCTGTTCGTCATGGATGGTCTTGAAGAATTGATGGTATCAGGTGGAGAAGGTGAACAAGTATTTCCTTGTCTTGGAAAGTTGAGCATACGGAGGTGTGGCAAGTTGAAAAGCGTTCCGATATGTCGTCTTTCATCTCTTGTAAAATTTGAAATTGAAGATTGTGATGAACTGAGATATTCATGTGGTGAATTTCATGGCTTCACGTCTCTTCAATTCTTGAGGATACGGTGGTGTAAGAAGCTGACATCCATTCCAAGCGTACAACACTGCACAGCTCTGGTGGAGTTGAAAATAGATTGCTGCCCTGAGTTGATCTTAATTCCAGGTGATTTCTGAGAATTTCTTAATGATATTTATTAAAAAATAATTTTAGATCAAACTATCATCAGATTAGATCGAGATATCATTTAATAAATAAATTAACGAGTTCAAAACATTATGGATTTTAATTCATAAAAAAATGTATACCAGATTGGAGCCAATAGTGAAATTGAAAATTTGAACTTATTTTTTCTCCATAGGAGAAAGGAAATACATTTGTTCGTCGCCAAGTATGATTTAGACCACGCATGTAGTTATCTCTATGCCAGTGAAAGCTCTTTGATCTTCTTTATAGAAAGCAAACTTTCTTTGAGCAGAACAATCAAATCTCAAATGTTGGAACTTCAGAAGTAAAACCGTGCATGGCCTGGTAGGCTAATCTGGCCACTACGTTCCTGTACGGATCGCTTTCTCTCTTCTCCTTCAAAAAAGCAAGGTTTTTCTCCACTTCAGATTTGATTTGTAAGTACAGTTCTTGAGCTTTGTCCTTGTCCCTCAGTTCCAGCTCCCTGCCTTCAAAACATATCAATTATTCAAGTCAACACACTGCATTTAGCTTCGACAAGATGAGATATGTTCGTTTTGCATACGTCCACAACTGTCTCTTCTATTAAAAGATGACGCTTATCTTGTGTGAAGATGGCCATACCTTCTGTTTCAATCGGTTTTCCAAAATAGTAATAGAACCTGCCAGGAAGTTTTGGTAGAATCCATGGATAATGCATATCTTCGTTTCCCAGCTCACCATTTATTTGAGCCCTGTCATCACAAGAAAGTGAAAAATCTGAAACAAGCTAACAATGTAAAGATGAACATTTAGAACGAGGACAAAGCTTTATTTACAAGGTAGTGGGATGTTCTGATTGAAGTAAAAAGAAATGAAAATGAAAAACTCTGCACCTCACTTTGATTCCCTCTTCTTCTGTGTATCTTCTAATGTCTTCTCTTAGGCAAGGAAACTTCATTTGATCATCATAATCAAAAATCACCTGAGATGATGAACATGCGATCAGTTATTCATTGAAGGGTAGAAATAAAGTAATGGAAAAGAATGAGATTAAGACTGACATTTAGCTCCCAGCGGGACTTACTTCACCAAAATCATCTTCTCCAACAACTCCAAATGGCACAATTTTGGCTCCAAATCTGGCAGCTGTCCTAACAAACTCAGAATGTTCTGGCCAGAATAACTTGTACTGTTCACCCTGAAAAGTATGAAAACATTTGATTGTTCCATAATATAAAATGTTAAAACCTTTTGAGTGTCAAGCACATAAAGTCTCAATGCCAGAAGATAGTCACAAAAGCTGCTAACAAACTTTGGTTCCAATTTTACTATGTGTATGAATAAATGCTAAATCACACTATATGGAGCTGGGATAACACAAATGTTGAAGCAACTATTTCACAATGTAGGCATGTTTATCGAGATGAAACCTTGAAAGCTAAGCTACCTTCCGATGAACAGCCTCGCGCGCTCCTCCTGGGTACAGTAGCACATGAGCCTTTGCAGATAGAAGTTTGAATAAGTTGGTTCCTGAAACTGGAACTGCACCCATAACCCTCACTGGATCAAAATCTGACAATGGAGGTAGCCTCCCTTCTTTCTTCTTCCTCATGAAAACAAGTGGATGAGCTAGCCCTCTCAGAAGAATATTTCTTTCCAACAACAACTGGGTTATCATAGGGGCCAGTTCACGTCCCATTAACATGTGATATCCAACGAAAAGGACGGGTCCATCTGAAGGAATTCCTGCAAGGCCTTTCACAACCTTCCCATCTTCCAGAGTTGAGAGCATGACAGAGCTTGTAGCTAATAGAAACAACCTAAAAACACAATAATTATTAGAAAACAATATTTATCGTAACATGATTCTGCTGCAATTTCAATCACCTCAACACCTATAATACTGGAGGATGTACTAAAGTAGTTGGCAGGCTGGTGAAAATATTGTCTACCATAACATAAATACAAATTAAGGTGGCAAATCACATTGGAAAATGTCCATCTAATCTATATAGTTCTTGAGAGGAAGTTGAAATAAGCATAATTTTTCCATTGCCCACAAATATTATGCCATTGATGGACAAGCTAAGTGATTAGAAGTTTTTTCATGACCTGATAATAGAAAATGATCACTTGGTCTTGTAAGAGAATAAGATAATGAACCTATTCGATTCGTATAACATTTTGAGTTCAGAAGGGGTCGGTGGTACATAATCTGAAACATAGTCATGGTACATTCCACGGCGATAGAAAGCAACGGAACCTTTGATGATTGTTGCCAAATCAATGCCATCTTCCTGCCACAAACAGGCACGGCCACTAAATGGAACATAATATATTTTATATGCAGCACAAAGACACACAAAAGCTGAGAGAGATTATCTTACCAGAAAGAGGAAATGTCCACTGTCATTAAACTTACGATTCTCACATTTTGGGAGTGCACGAAAAAGTCTTTGACCTTCCTCTTCACCTGGTAGAAACTGATCCTTTCCACTAAAAAAGACATGCACGAACCAATCATTTATACTTGGAGAAACAAAACTCACAATTATCATGCAGGAAATAGTGTGGGCACTCATTGAACGAAAACAATTTGTAAGAGTTAAGACAATAATTCTTAATGCAATAACTGTTGATTCCCTGTAGTTATTTCAAATTCAAGTGCAACGCGAATGGCAATGCCAGATTACAGCTTTTGTTGAATGCTTTTGCTTTTCTTTTTCTACCACGCTATGGATTCCAAAAGAGACAGACCTGGAAAGTACAAGCGTTTGAGCTTTTACAGCACTGAGTCGTGAATTGGCGAATTCTGAAGCTGGTCTAAGCATCTGTAGCTTCCAGAGGAGTGTTTCTCTAGGCAAGAGGGCAGCTAAATCCTGTGGCATAAACCATCAACTTCCATTAACAAGACCGACTACACATGACAAACCATGAATATCTCTAATAAAAGAGTCAACTAAAGGCTTTTTGTTGATCTGACGTTGAGGTGAGATGACATAGCAATAACATCTTTTGAGAACCCTCCAATTATTTGATGTAGAGGAATTCCCTTTACTGCATTGTCCATTACCATCCTCAAAGAATCACCTAAATGTGTGCAACACAGTGGCTGGAGTCAATTGGGAAAAATTGTAGTTTACTAAAATCGATATTGTAGCAGGTCCAATCACAATGAAGCTGGTCTAAGACTCATTTATGCAATATCTAACATAAATAAATTTTTTTTTCCATTTAAAAGATACTTTTGTTCATGTCAGTATTATCCCGTTTTCTAAAAGCTAGTAATTAAATTGTCATTAACTATTAGCATAATGAAATGTGTATCTCAATCAAGTAGAAAAAAGGCAGAACATGCAATGATTCTAGATAAGGAAGGTGAACCTTGTCATGATATAAATTATATATTTATTGAGATAGTTATTTGACAAACCTGTCATTACGCTCAGGACATAGGAAAGGCTAAGTTGGTGTTCGACGGGTATGATTTCCAAGAAAGAGATAAGAGGTTGCAGTGGTGACTCCTCAAAAGATGTTGCTTCCGTATAAACATCAAATTAATTAACAAGCATCATTTTGAATCATAAACTACATAGTAATAAGCTGCCACATCTTTTTTAAGAGCAAACTTTCTCTGTTGTTCAAGCAATTTTTCACCTGGATTTGACAAAACGAGAGAGAGATTAACGTCAGGGTTACGAGCCGCAACAGCCAAAGCAAGGCATGCTCCAAGAGATTCTCCAACAAGATATATAGGCCTTTTCGGTGATTGGTAATTCTCTAATCTTACTGTTCGCTCAACAAGCTTCACAAGGCCTGGTTCATTGAATTTTATTAAGTAATTAAATGCATATATGGCATCAATCTTTCCCACCTGTATTGCAGTACAAAACAAGTGAAAGTGTAAACATAGAAGCTAACCTAAAAAGGGCGTTCTGTCCTTCACTGGAATATGCAAGCACCATATGTCAAAAATCCTAGATTTTCAAAAGAGGGAAAAAAAGGAGAAATCATATATTAGGCAGAGCATTTCGTTCAGTAATTAGAACCTCTTTATCATGAATCAAGATGGTTTCGATTATGCATTTGTCAAAAGAAAAAAAAAACTATCTTAACTTAAAAACTTAAGTTATTTTCATCCCTACGATCTTGGTAGTTGCACCATCAAGAATTTGGATTTTTTCCCCTTCTATATTTACAAACAATGGGGTATTTGTGGATCATTTCAAGCCACCACAACCAATTACCTAGGGCTTGGGATTAGCCGCGCTAGGTTATGCCAGTCCTATTTAACTTGAAGGAATACTTACCTTCCAAGAGTATGGTGATGTTTACAAAGTCCTAGCCCAACACCATCAATCCCTGGATATATATAATACACTACTATTAATACTTATAATGGCGAACAAAGAAAGATGTTTTGAAATTTGCGATCAATAAAAGAAAAATAATAGAGATTGATCACCAGGCAAAAAGAGGAGGAGAGGCGAATTGTCCAAGCGAGAACCACACTCTAACGGAGAGAACCACCGTGGCGGACCGCCGTCCGATTTAATGAAATTCCTGCAGCCTTCAAAGTAAGCATCCAAGCCTTTTCTACTACTTGTAAACTCGATTTCTTTTTTCTCTATCTCTAATACATATGGATTTTGCTTTTCTTTTTCCCCCTCTGTTTCTGCTTCTTCTTCCCGCTTCTTTTTAAACCTTCCATTCCCATTTAAATTGGTCGTTGTCGTTTCAGTTTTTAATGGTGTCGTTTCCGCTGATATCTGACCAGAAACAGCAAAACGAAGAGTCGGTGTTGGTGGGGGCTGTAGTTTTAGTTTACTTGTTGATGACAACGATGAGGGCATTACACAACAATGAACTGCCGTAAAAAGGCAACCTCCGGTGACCGTCGACATTCTGATAACCTCTATAATCTCTCTCTCTTTCTTTCTATATATCTTGGTGTTGGAAAATTTAAAAGAAGTTTGATTGAAAGCGATAAGGTTAAAAAAATAAATTAATGACAAGAACGAGGAGAGCGAAGAGCTGTCCAAGATTTAGATAAAAATTAGAAAGGTTTGAGATTCAGGTGTGGTGAGTTTGAATTATGTTCTTTTTATAGAATAAAAAAAAATAAAAAACATGTATTTTTGGTTTTTTTTATAAGTTATGATTTGTGTTTTAAGAGGAATTTATCTAAAATAAAAAACATCAACCTCCACCAATCACATTTTATTTCTAAACACACTTTAATAAATCATATGATTGATAGTATTCTAAAGATTTAAGTATATTTATTAAATCTAATTCAAATGGATAAGATAAAACCCAGTCATGACAATCTTTTTTAATAAAACAAATTCAAAAAAAAGTTGATAATTTCCATTGGGTCAATCATTGTTGCAATTTAATTTGAATTTTTGATAAAGTTATCTGGATCAATTCCTTCTTTTATTTTTTAAAATATAAACCAATCTAGATTTTGAGCCGACTTTTAGACTAGTTCTAGTTTTATAACAGTGGTTTTAATACGTTAAGTGGATTTACTTTCTAGTTATCATTTCAAGTCTTAATTTAAAATCTTAGAGAAAATTATATTTTAAAAAAATTAATGAATGCACTGATTCAAATATAAATAGATGGTCTACAACACAAGATGAAAAAATTTAATCTTGATACTCGAAAATCAAACATGTAAGAAACTTGGGAAAAAAACAATTATCCAAAATATTAATTCTCAGTATGTCTCAAGACATAAAACACTATTCATTATAATTAGTGTCATGATTTTTTGTCTCTTGATTTTTTTTTTGTCTTGGCTTTGGGGGTAGGATGATCTTTTTACCATGACATAAATATTTTTTTCAGGATTGTGCATGATTATTTTGGTAATTTAATTTTTAAATGTACAATAAAATTACTAATATAGCCCTTTAATAAAATAATCCAATGCCTTTTACACAAAGGCATTTTTGTATTTTCAAATTTTATAGAACAATTGAATTACTACATTACCCTTACAATTCAAATTTTTTAGTCTTAGTTTCAGGGGCTTGGTTGTAATTTCACCATGGTTTGTTAGCTAATATTGTTTAGTCCCAAGAGCATTTTCAGTTTTTGTATAAAAATACAAAAAAGTTGTTGTGTGCCTTGCACGCATTAGCTGCCGCCGCTTTTTAGCAGGGCGTGCAGCTAGCTTCGAAGGTTGTAACTGTGATTCCACCGCATCATTTAATTTGTCTCAACATCCTCTCCTCTATAGGTGGCACGGGTATGATGGTTCGATATGATTTGACCTGGAATGACTTTTCTTCTCTCTCTCTCTCTCTCTCTCTCTATTTTCATTCTCTTTGTTCCTTGGATTGCATGCGGACCATGCAAAGATTCATATCAACTCTTCAATTAATTTTCTTTTTTGATTCAGCCTCTCTTTTCTTATTCGCAATTGTTTTATTTACATTGATTGTTTCTAATTAGATTTTATTTTTTATTCCATCCCTAATTATTTGATTTTTTAAATTTAGTTCTTATTCTTTTAATTTATATTTGCTTTGTTTTGAATCATTTTCTTGATTGACTTTTTTTCTTCCAATTCCACCCCTAGGCATTTATTTTCATTTAATTTTTATGTCAAATTTGGTCCTAATTCTTTTAATTATTATTTTTTAAATCATTTTCTTAATGCATTTGCTTTGTACAATTTCATCCTTAAACATTTAATTTCATTTGATTTTTATATTGAATTTAGACCTAATTCTTTGAATTACTATTTTTTTTTCATTGTTTTTTTTCCTCAGTTTCATCTCTCAATATTTGTTTGATTAAGAATTGTACTTCATTGTTTTTTTGGGTTTGCTTTTAATGAGGCAACTTCAATCTCATGACCCGGGTAATGGCTCTGAAGGATTAGCTCGAGTCGACTTCCAACTTTTTTAAAAGTATTTTTTTAATATTTTTTGCTAGTATTTGTTTTTTGCTTTTCTATTTCTAGGAACATTCCAATTTCATGTCATAGAGCATGTGTTTGACTTGTTGACCTTAGTTGGCTATCGAGTTCGCTCGAGGCTTTTTTTGTTATCTGTTTTTTTTTAGCTTTGACAAGTTTTTTTTTTAAATTAAATTGGTTGAGAATTATGTTTCTGAATTGAATCTGAGTAAACAATTTTAATGGGATGCGACATTTAGAGATTAAATCAGATTTAAGAGGTTTGCCATTTTTTTTTTCTCTTTTTCTAAATTGACGTTGTCTTATTTTTTTTTATCTTTTGTTTTGTTAATTCTTTTTTTTTTTAAACTTTTGTTTTCTTATTTTTCTCAATTTGATTCTATTTCGTTAGCCTTCAATAATATTTTTCTATTACACCCCCATCATTTTTAATCTATAAATAATCTATCATATTACAAATAATTTTCAATTTCATCCCTTAGGATTTTGTAATCTTTTATGTTTGGTCATAATTCTTTTAATTGTAATTTTTTTTTGGATTTCATCCTTATTAGGCTTTTTCCGTCAGATTTAGCCCTATTTTTTTATGTGTTCCTTTTTTTTTTGCAAGTTTTTTTTATTAATAGTGTTGTAACCCATTTTTGGATCCCCACAAATAAATATATAATAAAATAAAAAAAACTGAACAGTGTCGTTTTGACACTGTTCCTCTTCCGCTTGCTGCTCCCAAAACTTAGAGCCCCACACCCCTTTAAACAAGAAACAATGATTGCATGCTGCTCCCAAAACTTAAAGCCCCGCGCCCACTAGCCGACCAACCGTCGCGTGCCCTGCTCCCCATGCGCAGCAACGTCCCCGCTCCCCCGTCGCCTATAAATGCTGCTCTTAGCAGCTGCAAAAAGGGGGGGTTTGAGAGAGTTCAGTTTTGAACGAGAAAGAGAGAAACAAACCAGCCCCCCTCCATTTTGATTTTCTTCTTCTGGGCGCTGCCCCCGCTTGTTTTTCTGCCAGAATCAAAGCAGCCACCCCCTTGCTTGCACATTGATCCATCTTCTTTCTCCTAGCACCGAACCAGAGCACAAGACAGCCCCCGAGAGCCCTGATTCTCTTCCAATTTCCCCCTACACACGTCCTCATTTTCCTCTCCTGAACCGTCTCCCTCTCATTTGGCAACAAGAAAAAACTAGAGAACAAAAGTCCCCCTCTTCTCTGCTTTTCTCCCTTGAGGCCGGCCATTTCAGAGCCTCTCCCCGCCATCCCTCTATCGGCTGCAGCCCTTTCGCCAACGCCCTCATCATCTCCTCCATCCCAGCAGCAGCAACAACACCAGGAGGAGGAGCAGCGGCAGCAACACCACCAACCGCACCAGCTCATCACTCCTTCGTTCCAGCAGCCACACCAGGAGGAGGAGCAGCCACAGCAACTCCACCAACTAGCAGCTGCAGCACCATTGAAGAAAAGGCAGCAACCAGCTCCTCTGCAAGGAAAAGAAGAACGGTGCCTCACTCCTGGAACTGCTGCCATTCCCTTTCATCAATACTGCCAATAACAGCAGCACCATCACTGGAAAGAAGCCACGCAAAACGCAGCAGAGAAGAGGAAGAGCAACCACAGCCAGCAGTCGCGCCACCATCAAAGAAAAACAGGAACCTGCACCTCTACGCAGGCGAAGGAAGCAGCAGCAAGGCACTGCCCGACACTGAGAACAGCCTACCATTTTCTTCCCAGCCGCGACAACCCCACCAGGAACAGAGCACGTCCTCTCCACCACCACCAGCTGCCACTGTCTTCCTAGTCGACAACAGCACAGTTGGGAGCAGAAGGAGAAAGGGAAAAAGAGGAGAACAGAGTTGAAGAGGAACGTAGAGGAGAAAAAGGAAAAAAAGGCTGAACACCGCACTCCAAAGGCCGGCCACCATCTCAGCCATCCTCCGGTCAGCAACCACCACCAACACCTCCACGAAGCCACTGTAGAGAGAGAAGAACAAGGTTGACAGAGGGAACAAAGGAAACAGGGGAGAACAGAGCTGAAGAAAAAAAAAGCAGAGAGGAGGAAGAAAGGCCGACCACTAGCCCAGCCACCCTCCGGTCAGCAACCGCTTGCAGCACCGCCTTCAGAGCCACCACAAGTCAGCCCTCTGACCCTTATCTTTTTTTACTGTTCATCGTCTTGCATGCAGAACGTGCACTGTGCACGTTCTGCAAGCAAGAAAATAATTACCCGGTTACTGTGTGCACAGTAACCGGTTAATTAATTAACGGGTTACTGTTCACCTGCATAGTAACCCCGGTTACTGTACAGTGAACAGTACCAGTCATGTGGTTTTGGGCTGGGCTGAGTCCAGCCCTGTAGAAACCAGGCCCCAATTTATTTTGGGCTGATTTCGGCCCAGTTTCCTTTTGGGCCGGGTCTGGCCCGTTCGAACAAAAATTCTTCAAAAATTATTTCAAAAAAATATGTGATTTTTTGTAATTTTATTAATGTATTTTGATCAATATCGGTTTGTATTTTTATACTGTAAAGATACAAATCCGATATTAAAATACCCGGTTTTTGTCAAGACATAAAAAAATAAAAATAAATTAAAAATGTTTTGTTTTCATGCATACGGCCTAGTCTCTCCAATATAAATATATAAATATTATAACATCATATTTTTACACAACAAAGGAAATTTCAAAAACAATATATGTATTAGCATGCATTTTGGCTTTAATAACCAGTTTATTCAAGCCATGAGAACTAGGCCAATATTTCAAAAATTCTAAAAAATCTTTTTGTCTTATTTTAGTAGATGGGATTACGAATTTATACGTAAAACGTATTCTTGACATTAAAAATATGTTTTTACATAGACGTTATAACAGTTAGGTTTTACCCAATAAGATAAGGACCTCCTTATTGAGGAGGACTTTTCTTGAACCATAAACGGACCAACAACTAGAAATACAATAACACCTTAGCTTTTTATCAGACAATCAAACAATGCAGCTTACCTTAGGTAAGACGTATTTGGGGTGCTAATACCTTCCCTTTACGCAACCAGTCCCCGTGCCCGATCTTTGAGACCAGTTAGGGTTCCTAGTGACCAAAATACTAGGTGGCGACTCCCATTCCATTTTTTCACTGCTAAGAGACAAAGAATTCCTTGTCTCCCTATATTTACCAAATATATATCCAGCCATTTGAGGGTGGACGATCGCCGCGACGTCGCTCACGCGCGACAAATAGTTTTTTCAATGATTTCATCATTCAAAATTAAATTAAATAACATTTATATTTTTTGATTGAACATGAGTCCATGATTTAAGAAGATGCAATTTTTTAGATTGGATTAGGTTTAGCAGGATGTTCACCTAGTTTTGCTTGTTTTTTTTCTTTTTTTAAGCTGATATTTTCTGTTTTTTTCCCTTGAAGTTTGACTCTTTTTTCCTGGTTTTTCTTCAGTTAAGTTCATATTGAGTTATTTGATAATTCAAATAGGCTTAAGTGTGATTTTTCTATTTTTTTCATTGACTGTTATTGGTTTTTTTATAAATATTTAAATTATTAATTTAACTATTAATCTAAGGCTTGAATTTCTTTTAACCTATCACTTTTTTTAGATTAAAAAAATTTGTTTAGCCCACGTGTGTGCAACATATATAGTGGATAGGGGTGAGCAAAAAAACCGATAAACCGTTTAAACCGAGAAAACCGGACAAAAAATAACCGAAAAAACCGAACCGAAAAAAAAAAACCGAATTAACCGATTAAAAAATCACAAAAAAATTCCGGTTCGGTTCGGTTTCGGTTTCTGAAGTCTGAAACCGATTGAACCGAACCGAACCGAACCGGTTCAACCAGTCAACACTTAAAAAAAAAAGCAAGTATAAATACAATCTTTTCTAACCCTAGAATAAGGCATTAAGCCATCAGCCGCCCCCCCCCCCCCCCCCCCCCGCATCTCTCTCATTTCACTCTCACTTTATTCTCCCCCCTCCCCTCCCTTCTCTGCATCTCTCTCATTTCACTCTTTGGCTGGTGGGCCGCCCCCCTCCCCTCCCTTCTCTGCATCTCTTTCCCTTCACTCTCTGGCTGGTGAAAAATCAAAGCAAAACAAATTGGTCATCGTTGGCTCTACTAAGACAGAGTGATGAAGAAGAGTACTTGGTTGAGTTAACTCATCAAATGACTCACTCCACCCTTGAAGATGATTTCAAGAGAAACGACCTCCCTTACAGCACCGAAAAAACTAAGGTATTGCTTCTTTTATGTTTCTTTTTAAAGTAGGACAATCTGCTCTAGTTTCTGTGATTATGTTTTTTGGGGCTAATGTTCGGGTCTTGGGTTTTTTGCCTGATTTGCAAGGTTGGGTGCAGTTGTAGACAAGGATCTAGCCGTGGAAGCCCGAATGGGTCTTCACCTCCAGCAACTTGGGATTTGTTGTATGAGATTGCAGGAGAAGTAGAGAGGACCATTGGGTTCTTCCGGTTTGGAAGGGAAAAAAACCGAACCGAACCGAACCGAAATTAATCGGTTTGAACCGGTTTTCGGTTCGGTTCGGTTCAAAAAATTAAAAAAAAAATAATTCGGTCTGGTTGTTTATTTTGGTTCAAAACCGGACCGAACCGGAAATGCTCAGCCCTAATAGTGGATATCTAAAATGTAAATATAATAATGTCTTTCCAGAAAAATACTTTGAGCTAGTTATTTGAAATTCCAGGGGTGTTTTTCATTTTGATTCGTTTTATTGTCAGTACTAATGAGTAGTTTATGTTTGATTGATTGTCTTATAACCGTACGAATCTTGGATCTTTGGATAGACTGTCCACTCTTCATGTCTCGTTGGAAGCTTATTGATGCATGCAGGCTGGTCCTCCTTTCTTTCTTTCTTCTTAGAATTTACCAATTGGAAATTAGTAGATTGCAAAACTAATTTATAGAACCTTCTATACTCTTATCATAAAATATTATTTTCAATAAATAAATAAATAAATAAAAATGTAGCACTAGGCTCATGCATGACCTCTTGGTATGATGATTGTTTCACCCACAAATTGATGTCACGTGGAGTTTTCTTTCTGTCTCATATTATATTATTTTCAATAGATAGCATAAGAGAATTTGTTTAACTTTATCATCTATACTTTATTTAATTTTATCTATTTTTTATTTGCTATATTTTTATTTGAGATTCTTTTCTATATATATATATATATATATATATATTCCTTCAATTATTATTAAAATTTCAATCAAGTTCCCGAATGACAATTTTCTATATTAAACCTCAATTATTAACAAACAATAATGATTAGAATCATAACAATCCAAAATAATTATAATTATTACATAAAACTCTAAAATATGTGGTGCTTTTTTATAAGAAACTTATAATTGTGGATTTACTGTGCATTTTATTTTTATTTTGATCATAAAACTTTTATTTTGGATGATATAATCATAATTAAAGATAAATTATTTTTAATTTCTTAAGCAAAAGATCAATTAAAAGATAAATGACCAAAGTGAAACAATTACCCAAAATGGGTGGGGCATGCCTAGAGTTAGCGTGAAATGTACACTTTGATCTTACATCTTTACAAATAATATCATTTAGATCCATTTAAATGTCAAAAATTCAATTTTAATCTAGAACTTTATTTTTTATTATTTTTAGTCCATTGTTAAGAGAAAGGAGAGAGAGGGGATCGTTAGATATTAGCGTATAGAGAGAAAGTTGTCATTGACATTGATTTCAATCAAGAAAAAGGTTAATCTTGGATTTAACAAGTTCCATTTGATTAGGAGAGTTTAACTTGAGTGTTATTTAACCCTAATGTTGTCCAAGAAAGTAGAACTAGCCTTGAGATATTTTTTTGTTGATTTTTAGTTTTTAGATTGATGTTTGGGTTGTTTGAAAGCATAAACAAGTTTTATTTAGGTCTCTAGATAGTTTTCTAGGTATTTTTAAGGTCAGAAAAGGGTAGAAAAACGACTCTTTTTGTTGAAAACCCACTACCTTGTTTTTCCAGCGACTCTCCAGTTGTCGGATTTTGACAGCGCATCATCACCTATATATATAAACAACATGTTGTATGCGATATTTTTTTCTATAAAAAAATGAGAGCATATGATGTGTTGTTTGTCATATATTATTTGAAAAAAATATAGAGGCCTAGCATGGCGGCCAAGCCATTTGTATGGGCTAGGCGCATGGGTTAACCCACTCACCTAGCTTGTTTTACACACACACACACACACAGTTATTAAACCCAACCTAAGAGAAGGACTGAGAGATGGTCTAAGTAGGTTAAAGAAAAAATATTGTGTTGTACTGTTAACACACTCACATATTATTAGGAGTGTTCATTTTCGATTCAGTTCGGTTTTTATAAAAAAAAATAACTAAATCGAATTTATTTTTTTAAAAAAACCGAAACCGAACCGAAACCGGTTCAAACCGACCGGTTTTGGTTCGATTCGGTTTGTTTTTTAGAGCCAAAACCGGTTCAAACCAGTTTTTGGCTCGATTTTTTTGGTTTGGCTCGGTTTTTTATCCAGTTTTTTTCTGTTTGAGTTCGGTTCGGTTTTTTCAGTTCTAAGCTTAAAAAACCAAAACCGAACCAAACCGGTTGGTTTTTTTAAAATTTTAATCGGTTTAATTGATTTTTTTCACGGTTCGGTTTTTCGGTTATTTTTTTTCTGGTTTTCTCGGTTTAATCGGTTTTTCGATTTTTTTGAACACCCCTACATATTATTATGGATTCATTGTGTATTTACGATTTGATCATAATAAAAGATCAATTGCTTCTGATTTTTTATGAAAAGGAACATTTGAAAGATGAATGGTCAAAGCAAAAAAAATTATCGAAAATGGGTGGTATGTCAGAGTTAGTGCAAAATACACTTTGATCCTTTATCTTTAGAAGTAATATCATTTAGGTCCATTTAAATATCAAAAACTCAATTTTTATCCGCAACTTTATTTTTCTTATTTATTGTCCTTGGTGGGAGAGAAGAGAAATAGGGGATTGCTAGACATTGGAGACATAAAGAGAAAATTGTTGTTGATAATAATTTTGGCAAAAAAAAAAAAAAACAAAAACTTGCATTTAGGTCTAGACATTGGTGATAAAAAGAGTGAATCATTGTCAGCAATTTATTTTTTTATACTGAAAATAATATCTAACCCGGGCTAAGCGATTGAAAGCTGGATGGATTGTGCTGGGAAATTGAGGATGTTGAAATGAAGGATGAGATTGGTAAGTAATTTTGTTTTATGTGTTTGATTGCCAAGAAATATTAAAGTTGAAAGCTGTTCATTTACATCTGTGGTGGTCTGGTCAGAGCTAGAAGTGAACAAACTCAGTGCAATACAAAAACAAGAAACAAGGAATCAGAACAAAACTTTGACTAGAAACTATTTTCTGGATTTCAGTTTTCTTTGAGCTCTAACGTCAGTCATCATGTGATACAGGAGATGATTTGCTGACAATATCCGACAACAGTTCTAAGAAAACCATTGATACAGAAGCGATGGCATACCAAAACCTAGATTATTCACTGGAGGAGAGAAGAAAAATCAAGCATGAACTTCAAGAAGACAACATCATGAAGAATACGAAGAGGAAGATCGCAACTCAAAACACGAAATGGATTCCGAGAAAGGTTTTTATTCTGAATTCCTTTTGTGATTTACAAAGAAACTGTTGGGTATACGATCAAAGTCCCACATTAACTAGAAATGAAAAAGATCATAGGTATATAAGGATGGATAAATATTTTCATTGGTGCGAAGCCTTTTGGGTATAACCCAAGAGCAAATCCATGAGGATTTAGGTTTAAAATGGACAATATCACACCAATATAAAAATAAATGATGTCCATAGTCCTCACATAAACTAATGTGTATGAGAGTTAATAAATATATCTTAATGCTTGGGGCAAGTAAAACATTTTATTATTAGAAAAAAAAAACCAGAAAGGTGGTTGGAAGTCATTTTTCAACTATTTATGAAATTTCTTATAACTCCCTGTAAGTTACATGATACCCCAGCTACCATTATCCCACTGGAAGATCTTGAGCTTCTTCGAGATCAGCATGGTGAAAATCAATTTTCATTTGAGCAGAAGAATCAAATATCAAATGTTGGAACTTGAGAAGTAGAGCCGTTCGTGGCCTGGTAAGATAGTCGGGCCAATATGTTCCTATAAGGATCGGTCTCTCTCTTCTCCTTCAAAAAACCAATGCACTTCTCCACCTCAGATTTGATTTGCAGGTATAATTCATGAGCTTTCTCCCTGTCTCTTAATTCATGCCTCCTCCCTTCACAACATATATGATCAAATATTCAATGAAACCTCCTTGCATTAAGAATTTTAAGCAAAAGTTACAAACTTTCAATGACACCTACCCTAGTTAAGTTAATTATCAGCTACCAAAGTGAACTGGTCCTTGAAATTGGTCACAGTGATTGATTGAATTTATGCTATGCATTCTGGGGTTTAAATACAAGGGGTGACCAATGAACATACCTTCTGTTTCTATCGGTTTTCCAAAGTAGTAATAGAACCTGCCTGGAAATTTTGGTAAAATTCCCAAACGATGCATATTTTGATTTCCCACCTCACCATCTTCTTCAGTCTTGTCATCACAGCAATATGATATCTCTAAAACGCAAAGCTGAAAAGGAAAGGAAAGGGAACTCGAAATAAGGATATGGTACCAAAATGATTTAATGATCTCAGTAAACATACCTCACTCTCACGCCCAGTTCATCTGTTACTGCTTCTATGTAATCCCTAAGGAAAGGAATCCTCATTTGATCATCATAGTCAAAAACAACCTGAGTTTATGAATATGGAGCCGATTATTTCTTAGAGAATAGAGCT
The DNA here is from genome assembly GCF_951802175.1 of Populus nigra. Taxonomy (NCBI): domain Eukaryota; kingdom Viridiplantae; phylum Streptophyta; class Magnoliopsida; order Malpighiales; family Salicaceae; genus Populus; species Populus nigra. The sequence continues at coordinate 17,167,519 of NC_084852.1, forward strand.
TATTTCAGAGCTAGTTTAAGAGATTTTGAATTCGACACAGGTGAGTTATGCATGCTGTCAATCCCCAACATATGTATAAATACCAGTAAACTTGAGATCACATGCTCTTATGCGACTCCCTTGCAGCATTAGTAAGTTCATGAAGAGATTGCTTTCATTTTAGTTTTTGCTTGTTCTACCACATCAAACATTTCTAGCACACTTTGATGACAAATGCCATTTTGGATAACGATTAAATCATTCGTCATTCAGCAGGATATATTCATATAGCAAGGCAATTACAAAAAAAAAATCGCTACACAGAAGAACATTGCTCGCTAGAAATGAACAGATGGAAACAAATAAAGTAGAAAAGAGAGTCTCATAGGGCTTCTTACTTCACCAAAATCATCTTCTCCAACAACACCAAATGGCACGATTTTTGCTCCGAACCTAGCTGCCATCCTAACAAACTCAGACTGTTCTGGCCAGAACAACTTGTATTGTTCACCCTGAGAAGTATGAAATGATTAGAAATCCAAACTATTTGAGGCTTGAGCTTTTCGAATCCAAAATACTTCATCATTTTAGTAGCAACACGATACACACAACCAACTCGAAACAGACCTGAGTTTCCTTTCTGTTCAGTAAATCAATGCTAAATCACAATTTTTGTGGAGTGGAGGACAATATACAGTTGAAATCGGCAACTTGACATCATACAGGATATATTAACTAGAAAACATTAACAATTAGAATCAAAGAGGAGGAAACATATCATGAAAGAACCAATGGTGCCATATCTCAATACAAATTAATCACGAGGTTCTTCTCATCTTGTGTGAGCTAATAGAAAAGGAGAAGAGCCATCATTACTTCACTGTCTTCCTATTTTCTGAAACAATTTCCTTCAGTCAGGAAGGCAGAGTACTAGAAGGATGGTATGATGCTATGCTACAATAGGATTGCAATCATTAGATGAAAATTCTAATTCATGAACAATATGAATGTGGAACTTCTTTCAAAATTTAGTTTTGATTACGATGACAAAATTCGACCATTCAAAGTTACCTTGCGATGAGAGGCCTCACGGCCACCTCCTGGGTACAATAACACATGAGCCTTTGAAGCTAGAAGTTTGTATAAATTGGTTCCTGAAACAGGAACTGCTCCCATTGCTCTAAATGTGTCAAACTGTGACAATGGAGGTAGCAATCGCTCTTTTTTGGTTCTTATGAATAGAACTGGATGAGCTAAACCTCTCAGAAAAATATTTCTTTCCAACAAAAAATTGGATACCATCGGGGCCAGCTCAAATCCCATCAACATGTGATAACCAACGAACAAAACAGGTCCCTCCGAAGGGATTCCTGCAAGGCCCCTCACTATCTTCCCATCTTCTAAGGTTGAGAGCATGACAGAACTTATGGCAAGCAGAAACAACCTAAAACATCACATTTGAGAGAAAGGATTACTCATGATAAACCTAATTCACTGCACCTCAATTACAGAAACTTGTAAAATGACGATTACTGAAGTAACCATTATCTACTACAAAATATACTACCATAGCACACGATCCTGTATGGTTTTGAGAGACAGGAATTATAGCTTATCTCTATAAAATGGCAAAATGATAGTACCTGTTTGGTTCGTATATTTGTCTAAATTCTAAAGGAGTTGGTGGTACATAATCCGAAACATAATCTTGGTGTGCTCCCCGACGATAAAAAGCAGAACCTTTGATGAGTGTTGCCAAATCAAAGACATCTTCCTGCCAAAATTGAGCACAGGTACCACTTTTTTCTTAAAAAAATTTGGAAGGCAACTGCTGACAGGCGATATATTTTAGATGCACAAACAGAAAGAGAGAATTATTTTTTTTGTTACCAGGAGAAGAAAATGACCACTTCCACTATAACTGCGATTCTGACACTTTGGGAGAACACGATTAAGTCTTTGACCTTCCTCTTCACTTGGTAGCAACTGATCCCTTCCGCTAAAAAGGACAAACAATGAACACAACCTCATCATTTTGAAAATTATCGGACTTGAAGGGGCAAAAACAAAAAGCACCACCACATCCAGGAAACATGACATTTACATTCATTAAATAAAAAAAAGAAATGCATGTGTGGAAGTTCCTGCTGTAATTCTTCATGCAAATGGCTGTTGACTTCCATTGACTCGAATTCTAATGCAATGCAATGATAAAGAAATGTTGCTGTTTATGAATAAAAACAACTGCGGATGTTCATTCTGCAATTCAAATGGTAAGGGTAACTTATGGCCTCTATTTAGGCGTTCATAAACGAAGCTGTTTATTTAGCATCAGAGACCAGTGAGCGAGGATACCAATTTAATGTAGTCTGAGATTTTTGATATTTCAGGTTTCTTCTATTCAATAAAGATACAGTCAGCAAATCTACAACTAAGCATTTTACAGACCAAAAAAACAGGAAACAGAGGAATTCTGGTGTTTTTGTTGTCTTGAGCTATTTCAAAATATTATAAAAATCTCAACAGATTTGCACAGAGATTACATATTTCCAAGAAACTATTGTAACACAATGGATTGCCAAAGAGAAAGACCTAGAAAGTACAAGTGTTTGAGCTTTTACAGCATGGAGGTGTGAATTTGCAAATTTTGAAGCCACTTTCAACATATTTAGCTTCCATAGAAGTGTTTCTCGAGGTAAGAGAGCAGCTAAAACCTGTAGCAGAAACAATCACTCTTTTTAGTTTCACAAGAATGACAAGACACTCCATAGCATGCCAAAGAACATCAACGGGTGGTTTAGCAATGCCTATGTTTCATTTTTCAACAGTTTAGATGATTTGATGCTAATCATGTCTACCATCATTGGAGAAATAAAGGAGTTCTTCACAATTTGAGTAAAAAGTGTATCGTCTTACATTGAGGTTAGATGGAATCACGACAGCATCTTGTGATAATCCTTCAACTATTTCCAGCAGAGGAACTCCCTTTCTCGCATTATCGATTACCATCTTCAAAGGATCACCTAAATGTATACCTCACAATCAACGGTGTGAACTGGGAAAACTAGTAGCATGAATAATAAAAAACAAGCTCCTTTTTCTGAAAAAAGAAATTATTGACTTCTGCAAAATCACCCGTACAAAGCCTACAGATACATCTCTCACGGGGCGGACCCACGGCAAGCTTTGGGGGGAGCTTGGCACCCCCAAGGTTGCTGTAGTTTCCTGTATCTATGCATAATAAAACTACCGGTGATGATCATTAGGCCTGTAATTTTTTACTTTGAAACATTAACCTTCATTCGTTAACTTCCATTGCATTAAAAGAAGTGGATGTTTTATTTACTCCCTTGAAACCTTCTCCACCTGTAAGCATGGAAACCAGCTAGGTGCATTGTAGGTGGTCCAAGTTCATGAAGATGCATAGAATTTCCTAACGCATGGGCCATCATCAACTGTTTGCCACTGTTTATCAAATTTATAGCACTATACATATAAATTTTGTCTTCAAAGTTTTTTAAAAATTTAATTTTAGTCCTTAAATCTTCAATTTTTCATAAACATTATGCATTTAGCCCCTCTAAAAATAAAATATTTGCTCTCTAACTTTATAGTTCTTATGATGACACCCCAGTTAAAATTTTATTTTCTAGTTACGCCCCTCACGCCACTTATGAAAAGCACAAAGTCGATCGAAGACTTGGAATTTCAAGAGTCGATGTCTTGTAATAATCTACCACTTCTGCACTGTAAAATATTGTATCAAAATCTAGTAGAAGCTATAATAACATGAAATTGTTAAATAATTTATATTTTACTCCAATTCTCTTTGAATAAATAAAAATAAAATAACAAGGAGATGGCTTGCAGAAATACGCTCAGCTTGCCTCCAGGTGTGCGTTGATACTTGATCACCTAATTTTGCACCTATTCCTAATCAGACAGTAGAATGCAGATGGGTTCTTAATTTTCATGAAATAGCATCAGAATCACTCAAAACTAACAAATTTTGTTTGATTGTCACCAAACTCTATATAATAATTTAAACTTAAAAAATTCTGACATGATTATTTACTTAGATCAAGTTTTAAATTAAATCATGTAAAAGTTGTTTTAATATAACCTTGTTTACTAGGTAAATCAAAGAAAAAAAATTAACTCAATATTAAAAAATAAAATTAAATAAAAACCTCATATTAAATGATGGAATTGAAAAAAAAACTAAAAGATAAAAAAGGCAAAAAAAGTTTTATTATATGATAAAAAATACAATAAACAATTTACCCTCAACTCAATAATAAAGAATAAAATTAAATAAAAACTTTATATTAAATGCTAAAATTGATAAATAAGAAAATAACAAAAAATTTTATATTAAATAATAAAATTAAAAAAAAACAGCCAATTAAACCATGGACCTATTAACAATAGCCTGGGCATGTGGGCTTGAGCAAGGCTTGCAAGCCTGACTTGTATTTTTTTTTTTGTTTTTGTCATCCTCCCTTTCTATTTTCTAAAAAAAGTATGTTAACAAAAGCTCGGATATACGGGTCTAAATAAGGCCCTCAAGCCGGGACAATATTATTTTTTGTTATTTAAAAAGAAAACAAAAAAAATTATTAATAAAGACCAGACATGTGGGCTTACCGCTTAAGCGAGCCTCGAAAGTTTGTGCTTGTATTATTTTTTTGCCATTCGTTTTTTTTTTTTTAAATAATCAAACACCATGTTGTTTATATTATAAAGGACAATATTGCTGCCCCTATTGATCCAACCCACAACCTCGCATTATTTCCGCAAAGTAATTCATCAAGTATGGAGTCCATACCCCCATTCTCGGGTTATCACCGCTACACGGGAACCATTGAGCTAATATATGAATTTGTAAACCCTAAATATATAAGATAATACAATAAGCTATTTTATTATTCATATGAACAGTTAAACCGACTCCAGGCAAATTAGTTGTTTTAATAATATTGAAGGTGCCACCACCATCTTTGTAGCACAAGACCTACATGGTATTAACCAAGCAATGCACACCAAGCTTCTGAAGGTGTGCACCACAGCAGAATAGTTCCACCACTCATTTATCCCCTGTCCAACCTAAGCAATTTTGAAGACTATTATTGTTTTAGAATATCTTGAAAAATGGTTCGAGCACCCATTAGCACATTTTGAAACCAAACAATTGTTGTTAGCTCTTGGTAAAATCAAATGTGCATCTCAAGCAACTGGTAAAAGCATAAAATGTAATTCTATGAACACTGAAAGAGGACCTGTCATTAAGCTCAGAATATAAGGCAGGCCGAACTGATGTTGGATGGGCATGATCTCTAACAAAGGCATAAGAGGCTGCAGTTGTGACTTCTCAAAACATGTTGCTGCAGTGACAAGATCAAACAAATTCAGAGTAAATAAAGTATTTACTAACGAACAACACCCTCTTCAATGTACATTCTCTTCAATTAAGTAAACTACGTTGAAAATAAATATTAGAAAATAATAAAAATTATATTTCGAGAATCTCACTTGAGAACTTAAGTTTTTAAGTTAAATTAATTCTTTGACATGGTATCAGAGCTTTGATGACCGAGCGATCACGAGTTCGAGTCTCATCATCTTTATTTATTTGATAAAAATTAAACACAATATAATATAGATATGTACAAGTTTTAAGCCCAAAACACTTTTCTAAAAGAAGGCATGCTTCATACAAAGTGCCCCAGTGCAGATTCCATTCATTCAAGTCTTTGATACATCCTACAGATTTGTTTCACATGATGCCATTGTTGGCCATTTCCCTCTATCTCCAGACACTCATAAACACAGGAAAAACACTAAATTTCGAATGATACATAAGGATGCAAGGATCTTCACCTGGATTAACCAAAACAAGGACGAGATCAATATCAGGGTTGCGAGCCGCCACAGCAAGCGCAAGGCAGGCTCCAAGAGACTCTCCGACGAGATATATAGGTTTACTAGGTGAACGGTGATTCTCCGATCTTACTGTTCTCTCCACCAACTTCACTAGCCCTGAACCATGAAAACTTCCCTCAACATATATGCATAAAGAAATCCAACCAGGCATACAAAATTTAATGTCTGTTACACAGTTATGTATCAAGCGAGTGACAGGGCAGGACAAAAGAGGACCTAGAAAAGATGTTCTGTCCTTGACTGGAATATGCAAGCACCATATGTCGAAAATCCTAGTTTCAATGGCCAAAACAAGGCACCAAGATCAATACCATCATTAACATTTCATCATTAAACAACAAAAGGATATGTAATAATCCTGGTTTTATTTCTATGTTTTTTTTTTTTTCATTTGGATAATCCAAAGAAATCTAATAAATTTTCCCATTACTCCCGGCAGCAGTTTCAAGCATTAATTACGGTCCTTTTTCCCGGTTGAAAATTATACCCGCAAAATCTATAAAAATAATAATAATAATAATCATTTTGAGGATAATTTTAAGCCGATAAAAATTTAATTAATACTTGCTTTCCAAGAGTTGAATGATGCGTGCTAAGGCCTAGGCCGACGCCATCAATCCCTGCAAAATATTAATAATAATAATAATAATAATTAAAAAAAACCACAGAAAGAATAAAATGGATTAAAGGAATTATCATTATTAATTAAAATAAGGAGTTGATTAAAAGGATTGACCAGGCAAATAGAGGAGGAGAGGAGAGTTATCCAAGCGCGACCCACAGTCCAAAGGAGAGAACCACCGAGGCGGACCACCAACACCGCCGCCGCTTGATTTGATGAAATTTCTGGATTCCTCAAAATAATCATTCAAACCTTTTCTACTACTTTTATACTCCAATTCAGTTTTCTCCAACTCCAAGACGTATGGGTTCATCTTTTCTCCTTCCACCACCTTCTTCTTCAACCTTCCATCCTCTACAAAATCCGTTGTCGTTTCAGTTGTTATCGATTCCTCCGTTGAAACAGCAAAACGACGAATCGTATTTGCCACCGCTGGATTCGGTTTGAATTTACCGGACGACGATGGTTTTGCACAACAACGGACCGTCGTTGGAAAACCGGCCGCGAAAAAACAAGCACCATTTACAGCCATGATACAGTAAACTTCACACTGATCTCTTTCTCTTTGTCTGGCTTTGTAAATTTATTTATAACGGAATTGATTATTATTAAAAAAATTGACAAGAACTAGCAAGCAGATTGCTGATTTTCTTTAAAGTAATTTCTAATTATAGAATAATACAAAAACTCTCTACATTTTGTCATCTATATAATTCATCAGCTCTTGATTTCACCGTTAAAATATTAAGATAATCAAGGCCAAATTATTATTTATAATTGTAGAAATTTCTTGGGGGCAATCTTTCTTCTTCTTCTCTTTTAATTTATAATATCAGCACAAAACTGAAGAATAAATACGAGTGAACTGGATTTTTTTTTCTTTTTTTCTGAACGGTTATGAATTGAAATTACACAATTTATTTGCATGATTGAGCTAGGAAATTCAAATTTGAGTGGGTTTTTTTTTAAATATATGACAAGATGTCAATGATTTGAGGAAGCACAGCTATGGTGGATCGACCTGATTTAGCTCAAGTCTAAAAAAAGAAATTGATTTAGAGGCTAGACCTGTGATTATCTGATTAAGATATATTATTTCTTAAGCGACGTTATTTTAACTCATAAAAAATAATTAATCTAAATTAACATATCTGATCCAAACTTACGCCGAGAACACCCCGGGTCGGTTTTAATAATGACAAGCCGGCTCAGATGTTTAACGTTTTACCTCTTTAGAATTTATGATTAAGAGAATCATATATCCTGAAAGGCACAGGACAGGCCGTCACAGGGGTCCTGTGCGATGACAATACCAAGATAGGTCTCAACCACATGCTGCCTGATTTGATGTGAGGTAGGATTATTATTTATTAGTAATTAAAGTTTTGATTTTGATTTTGATTTTTTATTTTTTTTATATATTTATAAATAAATATAAAAAAACTAACAAAAAAAACAACACTACTGTAATATTAAACAACTTTAATAAATATTGTATATTGTATATTTTTATATTTTTAGATAATTTTGATGTAGTAATGATAAAAATAAATTCTTAATATATATATATATAAATATATTATTTGAATATATTTTTAAACAGAAAAAAATATTTTATAAAGTAATTACTATCATAATATCAAGCAGACACTAATATAGAGTTATAATATTAGAGTTAAGAATCTTGTTTATGCTGTTTTAAATTGATGATTTTGTATAAAAAAAGATTAAAAACAAAATGAATAGGTTTTCTTAAAGTTTTGATCGAGTCGCTTAAATCACGGGTTTACTTTTTCATTTTTAGATTGATTAAGTAATTATTTAAGACTATAAATGTGTTTAATGAGGTCTGTAGAGTGTTTATATGATGTTTTTTGGTTAAAAATGGCGAGAAAATGGGTTGTTAAGCTAGTGAGGTCTTTCTGACTTTCAGCCACCGGAGATAGCCATAAAGTGCTCCAGTAAGTAGTATGCTGTCTATTATAGTAGACAATGTGCTGTTTGATATCATTTTTTTTCAAAAATAAATAAATTAGATGAACGATGCATTGTATGTCTAATATATTAAAAGAATAATAAATCAGGCCAGGTGCGCAAGTTTGGCCCGTTGAGTTAGGCCAACAATTTCTGTACTGGCCTAACTTTGGTGGTTTTTTTAATTTGAATTTTTAAAATTTTTTTAATTTAGAAATGCAATTGTTTTTCTTATATATATATATATATATATATATTAGATTTGTGGCCCGCACTCCGTCATGGGCTAGACAAAAAAAATTCAACATAAAAAAATAGTGCCAAGGAAAAAATCTAAGACCTGAATAATTGATTCAATTAGTAATTTAAATAATATGATTAAAAAAAAGGCAACAACAATAAATAAATTAAGAAAAAAAGTGACAACAAAAAAAAGGCAAAAAGAATTCGACTGAGCCTTTCTGTATTATCAAAGGACTTAATGTTGAAAGGTGAAACTGAAAAAAATAACAAAAAAACCAAATTAAACCAGGTTAATTCGTAAACTCTATGACCATGGATATAAGATTGAGATAATCTCATAGAAAGAAACATAGGAAAAAGAAGTTCTAATACCAATTCCTAATAAATCAAATGAAAACATGATAACTCAAAAGAAAGATAAATGAATCAATGTCATTTTAGATAAAAATTAAAAACAAAATGAATAGGTTTTCTTAAAGTTTTGATCGAGTCGCTTAAATCACGGGTAAATTTACTAAGTCATCCGGGTCATAAATTGCTCCATTAACTCACCTAAGTTTTTGATATGGTTAACATTAGAGTAAAATATAAATTATTGAACAATTTCATGTTATTATAACTCTCCCCAGTAGTTTGAAAGTAAACCCTACTTGGCAGGATTCTAGAATGATAAGTCATTAAGTTGACTTGTCAAACCCAACTGATATTCGATAACAATGCAACAAATCATAAATTGATAATGATGTTATACTGCCAATCATCATACAAAGAACACTGAGGGGGTAATCTTTGCAAATAATTCATTACAAAAGTGAATTGTAATTACTAGAATATTGCCGAGATTCTTTACATATTACAATTAAGAAGAAATTTAAAGTTTGGTTAATAAACCCGGCTCCACCCGATCGATCCGGTGGCTGGACTGATCCAGGTTTAATAAAAGACAGGTCGGACAATAATCCGACAAAACCCAAGCAACCTGGCGGGTCAACCCATGACCTAGGCGAACCCAGATGAGACCAGATTTTTTTTTTTAAATGTGAGATTTGAAACCCATTAGTATATATACTCTATGTTCCCAAGAAAAAAAGTTATGTTTTTTCAATGTGGAATTTGAAATTCATTAGTATATAACTCTATGTTCCCAATAAAAAAAGTTATGTTTTTTCAATGTGGGATAAAAAAAATTTTGGTTTAAATATTTCAACTTAAAAGGATAACATAATATCTTTTCAATATGGAATTTGAAGCCGTTTCGTATATATACTCTATGTTCCAAAAAAAAATTATATTTTTTCAATGTGGGATTTGAAACCCATTAGTATATATACTCTATGTTCCTGTATCTTTTCAATGTGGGATTTGAAGACTTTTCGTATATATATTCTATGTTCGCAAGAAAAAAGTAATTTTTTTTCAATGTGGGATTTGAAACATATATACTCTATGTTCCCAAGAAAAAAGTTATGTTTTTTCAATATAGGATAAAAAACCTTTTGGTTTAAATATTTCAACATAAAAGTATAAAATAGTATCTTTTCAATGTCGGATTTGAAGCCGTTTCGTATATATAATTTATGTTCATAACAAAAAAGTTATGTTTTTTCAATGTGAGATTTGAAATCCATTAGTATATATACTCTATGTTCCCAAGAAAAAAGTCATGTTTTTTTAATGTGGGGTAAAAAACCTTTTGGTTTAAATACTAACTTAAAAGGATAACATAATATATTTTCAATGTGAGATTTGAAGTCCTTTCATATATATGTTCTATGTTCATAAGAAAAAAAATTATGTTTTTTCAATGTGAAATTTGAAACCCATTAGTATATATATTCTATGTTTCTAAGAAAAAAAATCATATTTTTTCAATATGAGATTAAAAAACCTTTTGGTTTAAATACTTCAACTTAAAAGAATAACATAATATATTTTTAATGTGGGATTTGAAGCCCTTTTGTATATACACTCTATGTTCACAAGAAAAAAGTTATGTTTTTTCAATGTGGAATTTGAAACCTATTAATATATATACTGTTTGTTCCCAAGAAAAAGGTTATTTATTCAATGTGGGATAAAAAACTTTTTTGGTTTAAATACTTCAACTTAAAAACTTAACATAGTATCTTTTTAATGTGGGATAAAAAACTTTTTAAAATATTCTTTTAAACTTCATTATTTACAATATGTATAGCATATATTTACATAGGTTTTTTCTTAATTTTTTTATATGAAATATTAAAACTTTAAATATTTTTTTATAATTTTTCCGGGTTGACCCAAGTTGACCTATGAAACCCGGTACTCGGCCCCTTTGCAGGGTCAAGTCTCGGGCCGAGTTTAATAACTATGATTTAAAGGAGCTTCTGATTTTCTTATTCATCTTCTCATAAGTTATCGTGGATTCATATAGCAGCTTGGTTTTTCTCAATCCTTCAATCTTTTCTGCATTTGATTTGTTTTCAATTTAATCATTTGATATTGTGTTTGTTAAAGATTGGGCTTTGCAATTTGTTTATATTTGTTTCTATGAAGTTATCACGATCTAAAAAAAATCTTGGTTTCGCGTTGGTACGTGATTTGACAAAAAATAATTTGATTTATAGTTTAGGAAAAATTGAAAATTAAAGGACTAAAATAGAGAAACAATCCAAATGGTAGGCCTTTTATTAAAAAAAGATTCAAAATAGTCCTTGTAGTTTTTCCCCATATTTTATCACGGGGATTTGGAAAAGGTACTTTTTGGCCTGTTTCATTTTTCTATCTAATATTTTGGTCTACAACTTTATTTTCTTTATTTTTTTAGTCCATGATTTGAGAGCGAAGAGAGAACGTCACTAGAAAATAATGAGGAGAGAGAATGTCATCCACTAACCACATTTTGGTTACTAAAAAGGTCGTTCTTGGTGTCAAAGTGTTCCAATCAATGAGAGAAGTTCAATTGAAGTGTTTTTTTTACCATCTAAACTCCCTGAAAAGATAGATTGGGGTTTAGGAAGTTTTTAATATTTGGGTTTATTTTTTCATTTTTAGATTGATTAAGTAATTATTTAAGACTATAAATGAGTTTAATGAGGTCTTTAGAGTGTTTATATGATGTTTTTTGGTTAAAAATGGCGAGAAAATGGGTTGTTAAGCTAGTGAGGTCTTTCTGACTTTTAGCCACCGGAGATAGCCATAAAGTGCTCCAGTAAGTAGTATGCTGTCTATTATAGTAGACAATGTGCTGTTTGATATCATTTTTTTTCAAAAATAAATAAATTAGATGAACGATGCATCGTATGTCTAATATATTAAAAGAATAATAAATCAGGCCAGGTGCACAAGTCTGGCCCGTTGAGTTAGGCCAACAATTTCTGTACTGGCCTAACTTTGGTGGTTTTTTTAATTTGAATTTTTAAAATTTTTTTAATTTAGAAATGCAATTGTTTTTCTTATATATATATTAGATTTGTGGCCCGCACTCCGTCATGGGCTAGACAAAAAAAATTCAACATAAAAAAATAGTGCCAAGGAAAAAATCTAAGACCTGAATAATTGATTCAATTAGTAATTTAAATAATATGATTAAAAAAAAGGCAACAACAATAAATAAATTAAGAAAAAAAGTGACAACAAAAAAAAGGCAAAAAGAATTCGACTGAGCCTTTCTGTATTATCAAAGGACTTAATATTGAAAGACGAAACTGAAAAAAATAACAAAAAAAACCAAATTAAACCAGGTTAATTCGTAAACTCTATGACCATGGACATAAGATTGAGATAATCTCATAGAAAGAAACATAGGAAAAAGAAGTTCTAATACCAATTCCTAATAAATCAAATGAAAACATGATAACTCAAAAGAAAGATAAATGAAAAGAAAAAAAAAGTTGAGGCTCAATAGGATGAATTTTTTTAAAAAAAATATATATAATTAAAAAAAGGTTGAAAAAACTTGATCCGAGGCTACCCGGGTCAAGATGCAAAATATTTGACTTGGTCGTGATAATAGGATAACCGTGTTCAAAAGCAAATTGCATAAAATCATGAAATTTAATTATCGAACAACTTAATGTTAAATGATGAAAATGAGAAACATAATTTCATTTAAAAAAACAACGGAGAAAATATAAGAGTGAAATTAGGTTAACCCTCAAACCTCGCAACCATAGGTATAGGATCGAGATAACCCAATAGAAATGAAAGGAAAAAAAGTACGAAGACCAATTTTTAATAAATCAAATGTTAAAGGATAAAATTGAAATAAGTCAATTTAAAAAAAAAGATCTAAAGAAAAGTCAGTATGCGTTAATCTTTTAACTAGTGACTCTGGTAATAAACCCATAATTAAACCCATAGCAACGAAAAACAATTTGAGTCAACTCGGGTATCTTGCAAACCCCGCGATCATGGATACAAAATTAAGATAACTCAATAGAAAGGAATGGAAAAAAGAGAGTAGGGATACCAATTTCAAATAAATAAAATATTGAAGGATGAAATTGAAATAAATTAATTTTAAAAAAAGAACCCATAAAACAAAACATCAGCATATATTAATCTTTGAAATCAGTGACTTTGGTCATGAATCCAAGACTAATTCAAGAGAAAGCAAACTGTAAAAAAAGAAGCAAAACCCTAAAACAAGAGTGAAAAAAACATTAGCTTTTTTTAAAAAAACCTAAGGCCGCCCAGTGTAAATCTTCTAAACTCGATCTAATCTCTAAAACTCACAAGCCGTGAAATTCTTGACCTGAGTTCAACCAAAAAACTTAATTTCCAACTAATTTAATTTTGAAAAGATGAAATTATAAAACAAAAACCAATTTTAAAAAGTTGCCATATGAAAAAAACATAGCAATAAAAATAATGGGATCAAATTTAATAAACAAAAAACCCATAAAGGATAAAATTGTAAAACAATATCTAAAAAATGAGCCTAATCAAGATAAATAGCAATAAAAAAATGATGACCAAAATTGAAAGATTACAAATTGAAAGGGGGATAAAATTAATTTTTTTTATAGCTAATTAAAAATAAAAAATAGAATTCAATATAATAAAGATCAAATTCGAAAGATTAAAAATAAAAGGGATGTAAAATTGAAAGAATATTTGTAATTTTATAGCTTATTCAAAAAAAAAAACTAGTAATCAAAAGGATAAGGACCAAATACGAAGGAAAAAAAAAATTGAAAGGGCTTGTCTGAACTTTTGAAGGGGTTGACACTGAATTCATAGACGAGAGATAGAAGAAGAACAAAAAAAATGGCAGCCAACGCTAAACTAGAGATGTGTTTGGTTCAAGTACCATGGCATCGCGAATGGAGCATCGTGACCTTTCTAACACCGCTCTGAAATGTGATATTTGGTGGTCAGACGGTCCCACACACACCATCTAAATGATGTGGAGGCCCCACATGTCGTCCTGTAATTTTATTATACAATAAAAAGAGAAATGAGTAAGAAGCATTATATTTTTTATGCTATGTTAAATTAGTAATTTTATTGTACAATAAAAAGAAAAATGATCAAACTAACCCAATACAATTTATAAAAGATAATTGTGTCATGGTGAAAAGACAACTTTGCCTCCAATGCTTAGTTCAAAGTTTTTTTTGGGTCAGGGACAATTGTGTTATTTCACTATTCCAATGAATAGTGTAATGTCTTTTGGACTACGATAACTTCTCTTAAGTTTTTTGTTTTAATTATTTCATTTAAATAATGAACTTGTTATTTTTCTTGATTTATTTTCAAATGAAATTATAAGATTTTGTGTTGCATAAGCAACTGCTTTTTTTGTACAATCCTTGTCATGTCTAGATTTTCAATTAAATCGTATAAGAGTTATCTTAGTAGATAAAAAAAACAAAGGAAAAAAAACAACATAAAAACAAAGATTAGATGTGCAGTTTTAAAGGCAACCTAAATGACCATAAAAAAAGGTTTGGCTTAATAAAAACTCGTATTTTTTTAACACTGAGACGATGACATATTGGATCGATTCCTGTTAACCTAAATTAACTCTTTTAACCCTTAACCTGGGTTGTGGATTCCAATGAGCTCAATAATATTTTTTTTATTTTAATTATATGTTAAAAAATAAAAACTAATTTAAAATCAACCCAATAGTAAATGATAAAATTAAAAAAAATCAATAAAAAAATTCATCAAAAACCCAATGATAAATGCTTTTTTTAAGAAAAAAAATAGGGCAGGCCAGACATGCGAGCTTGAGTGGTCCAGCATATCAGTTCCTTAAAAAAGCCATCAATTCTAAATTTTTCTAGTTGAATAAAACTCATTGATAGCAATTTTGATCATGTTTATTGTCGGTATCACGACAACCAACCATTCTCTTTTTTTCATCTTTTTTGGCAACTTGATTTCTCTTCTCTCTATGAATAAAATAAAATTTTAGATAAAAAAAAATTATCATGAATTTTGGATGAGGCATGTATTTTCTTTGATAAAATGAGAAAGAGTTGCTAATGTCCAATGTTTTTTAATCTTAAAGGTCATTTTTTTATTACCAAGGAAATTATTTTTTTGTTTTAAAAAATTATAAATGAATTAAAATAATCTTTTTGAAACATTAAATACATACAAAATAATTAAGAAAACAATTGCCATTTAAAAAAAAATTTAAATAAACAATCTAAAAATAAGAGAAGAGAGTTATTAATTTAAATATAAATTTAAAAATTAATTTAAAAAAAATACATATATAAGGTGTAATGTTTTTTTTAAAAAAACAAACTAGGTGCTGATTGGCCTGATAAGTCTTCTTCATAGGTCATGATTGAGACCTTGGGATCATAAATCTCAGTTTTGTCTCGAAAATTCATTTTCTTATAATTCAAGAAATTGCTCTCTCTATTTACAGCTTTTCAAAGTAGTTGATTGATGCATATTTTCAGGCATGAAAGTCCTAAATCGGCAAATGGAGCTTGATTGATACTTCATAGATATCCTTCTCGAAAATCTCAGTGTTTTTCTTTATTTATACCTCGTTATGCTTTAAAATAATTACTTCGGCTCTGAACAATTGCCCTGTAGCTATCTACATGTTTAATCAAATTCAATTACTTTTTATAGTGTTTTGGAAGTAGCGTCTTGCTTGAACTCGAATAATATATACGAGATGTATGGCACTGTGTTGCTGTGGATTTATAAAATAAATATATTTAATAATGTTATAATTATAAATAAGTGCTAGATAAATAATAAAAATTAAAAGTATAATAGAGCCAATATTTTATAACAAAAAAAAAGTTGTATTGGTGATCAAAACTTAAAGACTAAAAAAAATGATTTGTAGCAATTCACAGTGCTTTCGCCACATGATTTAACTTTTCTTTTAATAAGAAGCAAAAAAAAATTATAAAGCTAAATTCTCTACCAACTTAATATTAAAAAAAAAACTAACAAAGATAATTTTGAAAGGAAAAAAACCTATGAGGAAAAACATTGTAGCAATTGACAATGTTTTGTGAGGAAAACTACAGTGCTTTCCCTAATAAAATAAAATAAAAAACCATTTAGAGAAATACTGTAGCAATCCATAGTGTTTTGGGAGAAAAACTATAATGCTTTCCCCATATGATTTAGCTTTGTTATAATTATAATTCTTAACCAATTTAATATTAAAAAAAAATGGACAAAGATAATTTTGGAAAAAATAAAAAAAATCATATGGGAAAACACTGTAATAATTTACAGTGTTTAAAAGAAAAAAAATAGAAAGCTAAATTCTTAATCAGCTCAATATTAAAAAAATCAAATCGACAGAGACAATTTTAGGAAAAAAATATTAAAAAAACACAAAAAAAGAGGAAAAAAATCATGTTGAAAACACTGTAACAATTCATAGTGTTTTGTGATGAAAGCTACAGTACTTCCCCACATGATTTAACCTTATTTGTAATGACTTATAATTGTAATTTTCAACAATGTTTTGTAAGAAAAGCTATAATGATTTCCTCACATGATTAAGTTTTATTACAAAGTTAAATTCTAATCAATTCAATATTAAAAAAAATAAAATCAACAAAGATAATTTTGGAAAGAAATATTACAAAAAAAAAACACAAAAGAAACTGGAAAAAAACCATGTGAGGAAAAACTGTATCAATCCATAGTGTTTTGTGAGGAAAAACTTGTATTTACTTGTAATTGCAATTCTTAACCAACTTAATATTTAAAAAATAAAATTGACAAATAATTTTAGAGAAAAACATAACAAAACAGAAAAAAACCTTATGAGAAAAAACACTGTAGTAATCTACAGTAATTTGCGAGGAAAGTTACAGTGCTTTCCTCACATATTATAACTGTAATTTTTAACCAGTTCAATATTAAAAAATAAAATAAAAAAAGATAATTTTGAAGAAAATCATAAAAAAACAAAAACAAAAAAAACCATGCGAAGAAACACTGTAGCAATTAACAATGTTTTAAAGAAAAAAATTACAAAACTAAATTTTCAATCAGCTCAATATAAAAAAAAATCGACAAATATAATTTTGAAAAATAAAAAAATAAAATAAAAAAACTATGTGAGAAAACATCGTAGCAATCCACAGTATTTTAAAGGAAAAAAATTATAAAGCGGAATTTTTAACCAGCTCAATATTTAAAAAGTAAAATCAACAAAGATAATTTTTTTAAAAAAATTAAATGGAAAAAAAAAGAGAAAAAAGTAAAGTTGAAAAAATAAAAGAGGATAGTAATTTTTGAAAAAACATGAAAAAAAGAGGGAAAGTTGGAAAAAAAAAATGTAAAAAAAAAAAAGAAGAAGAAGCATTGTGGATTACTGTTGTAATTCACAGTGATTTAGGTATGAGAAAACAGTAATTGCCCACACTATTTAGATATTGTTAATAAAAAGAAAAGTATAATTTACCTTTATTTTTATATATTTAAAAATATTTTTTTTCTTGATGGGCTAAGAGTTGGAGGATTTTTATTTTTATTTTCTTATGAATAAGACGATTCTATTTTGGATATTAATTTCAACTCTTGCTATAATAAATTAATAGTTCCTTAATAATTCATCAAACAATTTCATCACTGAACAGATATCCTGTGAGCACAAATTGGATAAAAATAAGAAGAAAAAAACAAATCGAAGTTGGTTTATCACATTAATAAATAAATAAATAAATAAATCATCAATCATACTAATCAAGAAAGAAACACATAACTAATCTTTATTAACAAATGTGTCCTTCGATTATTTAAAAATGTGTTCATCAGTAATTTATTATTATTATTATTGAAAGGATCGTTTTTGGTATTTAATCCGTATCATAATGTTCAATCTATATTTACGTGGCTAATAAGTTTTTAGCTCCACTGATTACTATTTTTTATATAATTACTTTACTGTTAACAATTCAAAATATTACCATATATATATATATATATATGAAATAAGTGATATCATTTATTTCTATTCAAATAATTGATTTGTTTTTTAATCATGGTCCAACAACCAATAAAGTAAAATAAATATATTGAGATAGTGATGTTCAACGGTTGACCTAAGTCTCGGCTAATAAGAGAGAGAGAAATGATATAATGATTAACATCTCGCCAAAACATTTTTTCTAAAATATTTCAAATATTAGATTTATAATAAACTCTAGTAAGATCCACTTATAATTCCACGCATAAGACTTTTTCTATAAAGTGATTTCCCAGAGATTAAATATATTTGGTAAGATTAGCATTTACCCATTCATTAATTATTACAAATTAATATTCTTATGAGTTTTTAAACTAAATTTTGATTATTCTAAAAAAAAAAACTGAATTTTGTTTAATTGGAAACAGAAAAGGATATGCAATTCCGAAAAATAGAGAGACAATTCCTTCTTCTTTCAGGATTCCTTCTGGGCTGGCATCTGCTTTGATTTTCCTGACCTGTCAATTAGTGGGTGGGTGGGTGGGTTTTCTACACATATTTATGACTGATTGCAGACTTTAGATCAAACTAAGTTCCCTTCCTTAGTTTTTAACCAAGAAGCATCCCCATAAAAACACCTTTTTTTCTCTGTAGTAACATCCCCTTCTGCTCCCTTGATTTCATCCTCTATTTGCTCTCGGGCTTTTTTGTTTTGTTGTTCGGAATCAACAGCAGAGAGGGTTTTTTTTTCCATGGCTTCTCCACAGAATACTTCAGAAAAAAAAAATTTCCAAGCCAACTCTCCAGGAGGCATGCCAACCGCAAGTCAATCACAGACAAGTCTCATCATGGCTCAAATTACACTAAGGTTCTTAGCCCTTGCTTTCACTGTGACTGCTATCCCCGTAATGATCACTGCAAAGGAACCAGTCTCTCTTCTCGGGCTGGCCATTACACCAAGTTACAAACAAAGTTCTGCCATGAAGTAATTACACACTAAACATATATATTCTTTGATTTTGGGGGGTTTAAGAACTTTTAAGCACGTATTATTAGCTATACAGGAGATACGCTAAGCTTTTTTGCTTCTGGGTTATCCTGCAGGTTTTTGCTTGGTGTCAATGCAACTGTGTTTGCCTTCACTGTGTTGTCAATGCTCTTTGTTTGGCCTCTCAGGCGCTCAGGATCAAAGCCTATCAATTATTTTTTTCTTCATTTGCATGACATGGTAAGTGATTATTGTTGATTTTCTAAAACATGAATATAATCATAATTGTACAAACATTCATTCATTGTCACCTTCTTCTATAAATATTTCAAGGTACAACAAAAAATTAGTTGCCACCTACCTACCTAATTAAAGTCATTCACCAAAAGTTTTTTTTTTTTTTTCTACACAAAAAACGGATAAGAAGAAGTTTAAAGAGAAATAAAATACTTTTATAAAAACAGTTGACTGAGGTTAAAAACAGTTTACCTGTAAATGGACTCATAATGGAAGCTGTTTTATTTGTTTTTGTATTTTAAATGTATTTTTAAAAGAAACTGAAATTTTTTTTTATTTTTTTTTGCTTTAAATTAATATATTTTTTTGCTTTCACATCATTTTAAAATGCTAATATCAAAAATAATTTTAAAAAATAAAAAAAATTACAGATTCTATCGATTCACGTCCTGCGTTCGTGCAAATTTGCTTCACGAGAAAAGATTCTCCCGACAATATAACAAGTAGAATGCTATAAAGTGCAGATAATAGTGTATAACCGCAAAGCAGCCGGTCTCTCTTCTTTTGGTTCGGTATTAAACTTTATATACTCTGTTTCTTTTTAATTTTCTTGGTTTAATTTTTGCTAAAAAAATGTTTGATTACATTCTATCCACCACCATACTGTAGAAACAACGTTCTTTAAAATAGCTAAACACCTCTAGCTCTAAATCGTCCCACGAGTTGACGCGAGGATGAAATTTGTATGGATTGCAGGTGATGACGCTGTTGTTGATTTCTGGTTGTGCAGCAGCAACAGCTGTGGGTTATTTGAGTCAATATGGGCAACCAGAGACTTATTGGTCTCCTATTTGCGATATTGTGAAGAAGTTCTGCCACCAAATGTTGATATCTACTGTGCTATCTTACCTTGCTTTCTTTTGCTACTTGGCACTTAATATTCTATCTGTGCACAAACTCATGTCTCGAGCAACTGAGTGAATTGTGAGCAGAGAAGAGGAGAGGCTGACCAAGAAGATTAAACAATAAGGTATTAAAAAGGAGCCTCTGATCAACAACCCATTGATTTCTGGTCTGGGATGCCTCTCTTTGTTTTACAAGATGAAAGAGGGATGGGGTAGAGCAGATTATAGGTGTCTTTCTTTCTTATGTTTGTCTGTCATTGGAAGCTACAGTATTGCTGCAGAACACAACATTTTATTAATAGAACATAACATTTGTGTTTCGGATAGTTGTAAATTTTAGTTTCGAAGGTAGGTGGCTAGAATGTCACGAGCCTTTAAATTTAAGGGCATTTGGATCATGCTTTATCACCTTGAAATTGAATCTTAATTCTTAACCACTTTTGCAGTCTCCACCATGCTCAAATTATATTTGCTAAGAAAGAATGTTATTACACAGGGTACTGTTTATCGCCAAAAAATCACGACTGTAGAAATCATTGGAGCTCTCACATCCAACTTCCCCTGCTGACGTTGCTGAGAATCTCTCAGCTTATTTGGTGATAATCACAATAACCACCAAAAGATGAACACTGATCGGAAACTGACTTCCGTTGCCTGTTTGAAGCGTACAAAAAAAAAATTGTTCTTGTTTTTGTCTTTCATCAAAACAGAAGACCATGTTTCTAAAGATATAAAATCTTGCAGGTTTTATTAGACAGTATTTTAAAACCAGAATGTACATAGATGTGGAAGTGGAAGAGACAGATGAAGAAGAAAGTATCTAGTTGCTATTCCACGGTAAGGTATGGTACTGTACTAGCCTTGCATGGCATAGTTTTCAGTTCATCAGAGTACATGTGCAATTACACAGAAGAAGAGGTCATAGAGGGTTTCATTCAGTTTCAGTCTCATCTTCAGAATCTTTGGGGTGCTCTTTTAAGGGCTGGCTCTGGATTTCCCACTTGTTGCGATCCCATGCTGAATCTATTTCAGGCAATAAATAGTCATCGGGTGCTAATGACAATTGGAAATCTGGTAGGTCAGGCGGTGTTTGTAGAGCCCTGCAACATTAACAATGTTAAAATTATAGTTTCGGACAGTAATTGTAAACAAAAAAAAAAAGGTGAACTGAAATACAAATAAAGGTCAAGTAGAAAGCTGCTTACTTCTCTTCTTCCAAGAGGTAGCCATACATCTGAGACTTCCTTGCTGCAACTTCAGGAATTTTCTGATGCAAGTGCTTCATTGCACCCCAAAGTGGAGGGGATCTTCAGGAAAAATGGAGAAATAAGCGAAAATAAAGGATAACAAAACAAATATTATTCTCAGGTACTTCTTACAGAAGACTGTCAAAACCAACCTGGTAACAGGAGCAGTGAGGCAAAAAGTTAAGCAGGCCTTCTTGCTCTCTGACAAAAGTCCATCTGCAGCTAGAAAACAGCATACAGCAGTAACATGACAGGCTGGTTCAGTGCCCTTGTCAAGGATCAGACCATGGTAGTAGTAAGCTGCAGCCTGATAGGTTATATGGAATAATCAGAATTAGTTGATGCAAAATTGTGATATGCAGCCCTAAGATTGATTTAGTAATCAGGATTTAAAGTTTATTGCGATGGAAACCTTTGCTTCAAGGAACTTCCACTTGATGAAACAGAGATGCTTCTTTCCATGCATATTACTCGTGTTAGACTCTGACAAGCAGTGATAAGCCTGAACAAGCATAGAGACAAACACTAACGATGAGACTTGAGAAACAACGAAGGTTGCCAAGCTTAAGATCTAAACAAACAAGGAAAGTTTACCAAATACGTCATGAAAAAGTATTTCAAAAATAGTCTTCTAGTATATTTCAAATGAAAGTTATCTGTTCCTCCTTGTTGAATGATGAATTCTACTGAAAGAGGCTTCTAAAGTCACAACCCACAAAATAATGCAATAGAACATTGTATCGGAGCTTGACCAGTTCAAGTCTTGGGGAGAATAAAAGCGTAATCACAAACCTGACCGAAGTAGATCAGCTGTTCACATGCCAACCTCCTCTTCACCGACAATGAAACCTTTTGACTTTCGACAGCTAAACCAAGCTGAATTTCAGTTCCCTGAATTTGACAATAGTATTAGTTTCCTCTAATTCGCATTTGATGATAAAATGCCAGTCAATGTGGGAGGTCGGCTAGCATTATACCTGGCCTAGTGCTTGAATTGATATAGCCTCCAGGACACCATCCTGAAAATCTTCTGAAAACTTTTTCCTGGATACACAGAATCAATCACAAACATTAACATATTGACTTAAAGTTCCAGGAAAAATTCCTAAGTCTGCATCTTCGTTTTCTTACTTGATATCTGGTGCTAAATGAGCCATGATTTCACGGACGCAGAATACCAAGCATCCTGATGCCTTAAGCAGTAAATCAACAGAATCCCTCTTACAATCTGAGTTTTATGTTATACATTTATCACAATCCCTTGAGATTTGGACAAAAAGATCTTTGTCATAATAATTGAAGACTAAACATAGACCATTAAGGATACGAATGCGAACCTGAAGATACAACCCTAATGCCAGAACCAGAGTGATCCTTAGGGATCATCATCGAGTTAGCCTCCGACAAATTAAGCATTGCTATCATGTGAATGACAGATAGTAATTCAAACCAGGAGTTTGCCACAGAGTTTTCCTTCTGAATCATATTTGATCAATTTCAAATTACCAGTCTACTACCAACTAAAGGTATTCCAGAAGTAGCTGAAAGCAGAGAATCGATAGGCTTACCAGCCGGCCATCTTCCAGATTTTTCCAGTTGAATTCCACCAAGCCCTCAAGTCCATGTTCTGCAAGATACATAGACAATTCATTAGAAAAATAGATGTGAAAGAGACTGACGAAAAGATTAACCTAGAAATGAACCCTTAAAACCTTTCTTGGTGAGCCCAATCAGAAGAGGCAAGTACTCTTCCAATGCCCTCCTCAGTTCAGCTACAGCAGATCCACCTGCATTGACCACAATTTGTATTGCAATTTAATCTCGTCTTCAATTCTTAAAAAAAAATTCAAAAATCCCTTCCAACAGCAAAAATGCACAGTTCCCAGATACTATAATGTATGTCCTTTTCCTATTTCTCCACAGCAACCAAAGAAAACACAAACTAATGAAACGCTATAAGCAGGATTGTGAGAAACAACAGACCAGTATCCTCAGCCACTAACACAATCTGATTGCGAAGACAGGCCAGCCTATCAACAAGATCTTGAAGAATTAACCCTCTAAGTGGCCTTTGAAGATCAGATTGTGCTGGTATTCTCATAGAAGGAACGTACACCACCACTTCTGGTATACATGTGTTCTTTCTCTTCCCGACTGCGTACATAGAAGCACTGCACCCCATTTTTTCTTCTTTCAAGCTCTCTCCAATATAGCATTCTACATAAAATATATCACGTAAGAAACTCTCTATATAGCTTCTCTTTCAATAAAAAATACGTTGCAAGAAAAACAAATAGCACTATTTATACAAATACAAGAGAAGTATGAAGTAGCAGTGGAAGATAACAAGAAATGGAAGTGTCAACTAATAAAGATTAATTAAGAGCAATAAAGACAAACATTAGTAATAAATAATAGAGAGAGGAGCATTAATGGAGTAGTGGGATATATAAGAGCAGGAAGATTCATAGTTAATAAAGAAAGCAGACAAGCGATGAGATCTTGATCACTCACAATTGGTGCAGAGAGAAGAGGAGGAGTGGATGAAAATGTGAAGCTTCGAGGATGCATTATAAATGTTGATGATATTAGAGAGGCAGCGAGAGAGAGAGAGAGAGTAGGAAGCTCAGGAACCGAGACATGGCTCACATGGAGTCGTCGTAGAAATCTCTGCAGGAGCTCTTTGAAAATTTATAATCAACTTGTGTTACTATTATTTCTTTAATCCAAGTAAGCTTTTCAGTTAATTACTGGTTAATTTGTCCATTTTTACTAACTATATTCTTCTTTTTATCTGATGGTAATTTCTTTATTTTACTTTTATTTTTTTCAAGCTACAAGCATGGCCTATTTTGTTCATCAGGCGGGCAACTCCCTTATTTCTTACAAATGTTAATGATCAGTCATCCGGGCCACCGGCACTGCAGTATACATGTAATAACAAAAAAGCTAAAACGGAAAGCAAAACCAATGTGGTTATAGATATATTGTGCTTCATCACTACAGTATAATTATATTTTTATTTTTTTTGAAAAAAAATCAATAAACTTGTCTTTAAAGATAATTCATTTTCTTTTTTCTTGCATAGTGAATAATAGCATTAAAAAAGAAAAAATGAAAAAACTCTTCCCAAGGATTGTTTTGTCTTTTCACCGGTTTTTTAAAATTAAATTTAGATTGATTGAAAAGCAATTTAATCTTTTACTAAATAGACTATAAACACATTTTACTAATCACCGCTATAGTATAATTACATTTTTACTCATCCAAAAAAAAAATCAATGAACTTTCTTTTTGATACCAGCAGAAGCACAACAAGATAAGAACAAGCATTAAAAGACAGAAAATAAATTAAATTTGGGTCAAAACACAACCGATCCTTGAATTTTATTCTATTTCCCAATTAATATTATGACCAAGTTTGCCTCTTAAAAAAATTTGATCACATCAATGTCTTTTTAAATTCAAATAAAAAACTAACACATGGAAGACTCTGAATTGTGGGTTTTTCATATGAATTCACCGAAGGAGATTTAGTTTAATAACTATGTCTTAAAGTTGACCCTTGTTCAAAATAAACATGAAATTAAGTAACTGGTGGCTTTCGAACTATGGTAAGAACAATAATTGTTGAGTATTTATTAGCTATTAAAATATTATTACATGAATCCGATTATGTAAACAAAAACTGTTTTGACTGCTTGGTGCATTTGTCTAACAGCTAGGGTTATCTGTTGATCAGAGGGCTTATCTACGCTACATCCAATGAAATCACAGGAGCCATTGTTTCGTTGAAATACTCCTCTCTTTTTTTATCGATAGCTTCCAAGTTTCCCCACATGGCTAAACACAATAATGATGTTTAAGACTTTTAGGTGGAATTATGCAGATTGATATGGGTTCCTGGGCTATGTGGTCCAGCCATCATGAAATCATAGATCACAAGGAAAAACCCTCAGCTCCATGGCCATGTTGAATGTGTTCAAACTGTGTGTTTGCTTCCCATTTTTCGTTTTTAATCTTTATGCTAAAAACTGAATTTTGCAGTCAAATGATATTTAAATAGAGAAGAAGTGCTGCTGTGGTTTTGGATAGATCTGCCGTTAATGGCGCTAGGTTAAATAAATCTGGCAGCTTCCTGTATACGTGCGAGATGAGATAGGTGGGGTAGTTCTCATAAAGAAAATGAAGTACAAGCTTCATAGATGCAGCATGCATGTTACTTAGGACAAGACAGCCTGGTTCATGGATGGCAGCAATCAACGTTCTTCTCTAGGCTTCAATCCCAGACTCCTGGTTGTCAGAGACTAATAATTTTCAGCAATGCACAACTTAATGACAGCCGCCGCTGTGTGAGAAATGGAGTGATAAATTTCAATTTGATCCCTTTTGTTTCAATCACAGCTCAAATTTTCATAGTTGAGACAAGACTGACTAATTTCATGCAATTAGACTCCTGTCAAAAATCAATTGAGATCCCTTAATTCTAGCATCTTTCACAAAGTAGCTATTGTTTTTCAATTTGTTTGTTTCTATCTAAGCTCAAAAGTCATTAATGGAGACAAACTGACTAATTTTATACAATTAGACCCTTGCTAAAAATCAATTGAGATCCTTCAAGTCTGGAGCCTTTTACAAAGTAGTCATTGCTTTCTAATTTGTTCAATTTCATCCCTAATTAAGCATTAAACTTTTATTTTCTTCAATTTAGTCCCTGAAAAAGTTTGGTACAACGCCCAATGTTGCGCGTCTTTTGCAGAAAGGTCCTTGATCTTGAATCTTTTTTCAATTTGGCCCTAGCTTTGCCTTCAAACTTTAAATTTCTTGCAATTGAATCCCTGATTGCACCAATTTAGTCTTTTAAAGTTTCAACTATGTCCTTAATCTTCCAATCTTTTACAAATTGATCTGAATTAAAAATTCAAACTTGATTTTTTTTCTCAATTGAGTCTTTAATTGAATTCATAAAACCTATTAAAAGTTTAATTAAGTCCTCAAACTTAATTAATTCTTTCACTTTTGGTCAAGTTTGGATTTCAACCTCAATTTTCTTTCTTTCTACATCTCATATTATCAAAATCTCATAATATAGCTATTCTTCTGATATTTTGATCTTTTGCAACTCGAAAGCTTATCTCCTCAAGTCTCAAAAATAATTTTTGGATTTGGAATTTATGATTTTTTTTATTTTTGAATATGTATTTTAATAAAAACAATTTTTGAGGATCCAAAATTAGGTTATGACATAATTATACCATTCTATAACCTAATTTGATGAGATTACACCCGAAATTATGGTAAAAATATCAAACTAAATACAAAGTTCATTTCAGAAGAAATATAAATAGAATTTGATCTCCATTCATTTCTTTGTTTTTGTTTTTCCTTTCCTTTCCATTTTTCCCTTTTTTATATATTTTATTTTCATTTTTTTCCTCAATTTCATCCATCAACAAGAAAATTGGTCTACCACCTCATCTGTTTATATATTCATATGAACAATGAAGTAGGTTCTTTTTTCCCCTTTTTTTTCTTTCCTTTCCATTTCCCCCTCCTTTTTCTTCCACTTTTTCTCAATTTCATCCGTTTATATTTTCTTGATTTTGAATTTTTCTTCATAATTTGTTTTTGTTTGTCACATTGTCTGAGTTAATCAAATATGTTGGTGTCCTAATATTAAAATAAAATGTTATTTTGATTATTTTTTTAAAATTCAAAAATCAAATCATACTTTTTACTGGTCATTTGGGTTGGCTTTAGACCTACCAAGTTGATTGGGATACATTGGAAAAACTCCAACATGATTTAATTTTAAACTCAGGTTAGGTAAGGAGTCAGGTTAGGAGGTTTCAAAGCTAACCTAGATTTAATAAGAATGCTAAATAATTTCTTATGGCCTAGATAGTTTTTTTACTTTCCAAAAAACTTTGATCCGACCTGCACTGTAGCGCAACATGTAAACTAGTATTTACTAAGATCATTAACAAAAACTCTAAAATACATGGTTTTTTCACTGTATCAATCCACAATACCTATAGTTTTTTTCAATTTGATCCTACTCTTCGATTGCATCATTTTATGCCTAGATTCATGACTGAATTATCAAAAATTATTAATGAGGGATAACATTAAAACAAAGAGGAAACAAGTGGCAATTAGAAAAATGGGATAAAAATACACTCTAGTCCTTTTACTTTTTAAATAATAACTTATTGATCCCTAAATATTTTAAAAATGCAATTGTGGTATAAAACTTTATTTTTGCTATTTTTCAGTCATTAGTTTGAGGTAAAAAAGAGGAATTTATAGAGAGAGAAAATGTCAGTTGATAATGATTTCGACCACTAAAAAGATCTATCATGATGTTTATGGGCTCCATTTGATGAGAAGAGTTCAAATAAGATGTTATTTCACCTTTAAATTGCCTGAAAAGGCAGATCTGATGTTGAAATGTTTTGGGTTTTGAGTTGACTTTTTTTTTTAAATCTTTTTTGGGTTATATGAAGATATAAATCGGTTTATTTAGGTCTTTTTAATGTTATTAGATGTTTTATTTTATCATAAAATAAATTTTTTTGGGTGTTGGCCTAACTTTTCAATGACATTTAGTCATTAAAATTTAGGCAAAGCAGTTGCTGTTATTTTTTTTATAAAAAAATATAAGGTAGATCTAGGCATGCATCCTAGGATTTGTTTTTTTCCTTCTTTTTTTTTTGGCTTTTTACATTTTTTTTTCAATTTGATCCTTTATAATTGGCTTTTTTTAAAAAAAAATTTGAATTGTTTTTTTCCCAATCTGATCATTCATAATTGGATTTTTATTGATTTTTCTTGCTTAATTTTCTTCAATTTCATTCTTTAATTTTTTGTTGATTTTTTATTGGGTAATATAGTTTGTTTTTGTTTAATATTTGTAGGTTTATCGCGATCTCAAAAAAACAATCTTATATTTAATTAGTTCTTAATTTTACAATCGTTTATTTTTTTACCTTATAATTAAATAAAAAAACTTTTAAAAATTATTAAATCTGATTAAATACATGACATTAGTGATGAGTTGATTAGTTAAGGTCGATTGGTTAGAAATCGAACTTTATAATTTATCTCGGTTGCTCAAATAATTTTTAATTTATTTAATTAAAAAAATATATAAAATTTTCAATTTAGAATTGTGATTTTTTATCTAAAAAAAAGTAAAAAAATATTGAGATATTCATTTTTCATGTTGAAAAAAAAATATTCGACCCACGTATCAACCCTGGGCAATATATAGCTAGTTTGAGCTTAGTTTAAGTAGCAACCAATCTCAAACTTTTTGCAAGTCAAGTTATGCCTCACTCTAGAACTTTCACGGAGTCACTTTGCTATCCAAAATGATCTTCTATCAACTCTCATTCCCTTATGTTAAGGTTGATATCATCTTTTGAAGCTATCAAACTTCATCACACTGAACTAAATTTTAAAGTCTTGTAAGTTAAAAAAAAAATAAAAACAAATTATTACATGAAACTTGACGACACTAGAAAAATCCTTAGTAGAAAGATTAGGGGAGCTTTTCTTAAATTAATAAAACTAGATTTTGAAAATTTAGTGGCCAACAACACCTATAAAAAAAATACTTCAAAACTTAAATCAGTATAGTGTTTATTCAAATGATGGGAAGAATAAATATTTTATAGAATTAAATGTTCTTTAAGTCTTGTTTAAATCTTATATTATATGTGTATTTTTTTAGATTTATGTTGTTTAGAAAAATAAAATCTAAAGAGACGAGCTCTAATAAATCTTTTAACTACATAGATCATCTAGTTTCCCATTCTTCAAAATTTATAGAAATCACAGCAATATAATATCTACTGGGTACTGTAGCCATTCAATCTTATTGAATATCAACATTCAATTTCTCAACAACCTTAAATGAAGCATTGTCACTGTCATTGTTGAAGCAAAGGACAATGAAGCATTGTTACGGTCAGAGTAAGAACTTCTCTCTAATGACTGCTGCAGAGAATTTTTATTAAAGCTCTACTCACCATTAATGTGGTCCAAAGGATTGCAGGTCACAACCAACTCTGGCCAAAGCATCAATGGCGATGCTTTGCCCAAAAACACAGGTTTTCCTCTGCGTCGACAAGGCATGTCTACAACGCTCAAAGTAAATATTCTTCAAAAATGCACTGATCTGAACATACTAGCCTCTCAGCTCTTCCTCAATCGGGTGATTTTATAGAGCTATGGAGATTTATTGCCTACACTGCAGGCAGCCAAATAAATACATATTTCTTCAGTGAACTCCATCCTCATTTGATACACTACTATAGAACTTTATTCAAATGAAATGAAACTGCTGAGGCTGCAGATTGTAGTGGGAAAATCTAAGGAAGATGTATATCAGTAATTTTCTATTGCCTTTACGAACCGCCCTCTCACTCGCTTTCTCGTATCAGCTCTAGCCTTCCTTGATTCATAACGGATACGTTTATCATATCTGTTCATGGTTTAACACACCACTCAGTGACATAAAATTGGAATTTACTAAAAATTTTCAAGGTCAATGAAATGAGCTAAAGAGAGACAAGATAGAAACAGATGAGTAAAAAGGTATCAGTGTCATCATGCCTTCGATTTTTCTTCTTTTCCCTGTACCGCAACATGGCGTTGCCTCTGTTCTGTGCAAAAAGTCCCGCATCACCCTTTTGTCTCACCTCATTTAGAGTTTCAAACCAAGTGAGAGAAGGCTGCTCCATGACCTGGATATGTGCGTTAGGCTCACCTGGCATGGATTCTGGAGGCAGTCCTATCAGTGGTGTATTGTTGCAATTTTCTGTTGGTGGTTTGTACCTTGACAATTGCTGGTTGGAGCAACTCTGTAATTGACAACAATCTCATTGACACTTGTTATTCATGTTTCAATACAATCAGGAACAGATAAGCTGTGCAAGCAACATCAGGATTCAGGTTTAACTATCTCAACGCTGAAATTACAATAGAAAATGGCTAGAACCAAAAATATAAGATATTACATTCTGCATATGTAGGCCAAAGCTAGTGCATCGGATCAAATCAAATAGACAAGTTTCTAGCCAATTATCAAAAGCACTGGGATATCTTATGTTCCCGTTTATTCTGAATGATTCTCTATCCTTAGCCTGCTCTCATAAGAACTAGAAATCTTAATTTCATCGATGCAAATATTCGAGTTTGTTAATTTGATTTCAAGAGAAGAAAAAATATGACTTGAGTGCTACCATCATGAAAGAAATTTCTTTCTGACTCCAAAAGGGTAAAAAATAATTCCATTAAACATCCCTCTAATGATTTCCCACATGCCTGCCTCTCCCTAAAAGGCCAAGTATCAGGACAAAGGATATTTGCGTTGGTGATGGCAAGCCAAAAATGACTTCGATTTGCTGGTCACTAGTCCCACAATCTAATAGTAGTTGAATTCATTCATACAGAAATAGGATATGTAATTTCTGACTTTATCTTCAGTGGAGTGACTTACATTTTTTGACAAGTTATCCTCACACGTTGTAGAGCAGCAGCTCGTCACATGACCATCATCCAATACTTTCTGTTGAGCGAGGGCACCATCTTCAGTGAAGTCGACATAGTTCTTGACCATGAAACCAGGATCCTTTACATCATATCCTTCTTCTTGTGGACCAGGTTGTGTACAATCTAATGATGTTCCAAGTTGGAAATTCCATGCCTGAAAGAGCAGAAATGAAGGTGAACCACATAGCTCAGCTAGCCCTTTCTAATTGAAGCACATTGTGCATGCTTCATGTAACTGGGAACAAGGTAGATCAGCTATTACTGAAGACAGAAAGCTGGCCTAGAATTTCTAAGGGAAAATGTCAGTCAATAGAACCCAAAAGGACTCGGCAACAATCTTTCCCAAACTTAGAATGAACTACTTAAAGATCATATAGCATGGGCATGCTAAGCTAATGAAATTAGGGATCAAACAGTGCATCTCAGACTGGTGCCACCTCTCACTGCTTTGAATTAACTAGCTAATTAGTAGAGAATTTACTGTTGGTTTCAAAAAGTAATTAACATCAGCCAAAGGACTAAACATTTGCCTCGGACCTAGCTCTCAATAGAATTACAAGATGGTTCAATTACACAAACATCATATTACCACAAAACAATCTCAATTCTAAAGGTTGGCCCCAAACCTGAGCTCCTTGATGGGTATAATTGCAATCCCACATGAAACCTAGATCAGATACACAGTCATTCTCACTTGCATCTACATGATTTGGCAACATAAGCAAAGAGGTAAATGGCGTTTGCTGGTGCAACAATTCTTCATCCCCATTCTCCAATTCAAGACTCTCCAAATTCCACTGCACTGCACATCTACTCGGTGGTGTGTCAGGCCCCAATTCAGCTCCATCTCCATTCACTCTCACCATTCCCCTCTTTCCCATCTCTACTAACTGCTTATACACTTCTTGCCTACTCTTCCCAGAACTTGACAAAACAGAGAAATCATCACTTGAAACCGCAAAATCTTGAAAATTAACCGCTTCTTGCTCAAACGAACACGGCCCAGGATCAGAATCCACAAAAAAATCAGATTTGAAATCAAACCCAAACAAAGAAGCAAGCTCAACAACTGGAGGGCAACCCATGAACCCTTCAACTGGATTTCTATTATGAAGGGAAGATACAGAAAAACTGCTGTTATGGGAATCCCAATCACAATCTTGACAAAGAAAAAGATTATCATTTGAGCAATGAATTGAAGCAGGTTCAGCTCTGCAATTGTCACAGATCTGTGACCTTACATGCTTGAGAGACAGAGTATTTGAAGCGTGAATTTGCTGGTCACATAGCAAACAAAGCTTAGCAGAATCAGCTCTACAATACAAGATTGCTGCTTTTGAGTTGCAAAATTCACATAGTAGAAACAAGAAAGAGTCTTTCTTTTGTTTAGAATTTAAACACTTCTCCATTATCATAAAAAAAAAAAAAAGGTAAAAATATCTCGCTCAAAACACCGTAGAATTGGATGAAAAAAGAAACCCAAGAAAGATACTATGCTTTGAGTATTAAAATCGTAAACCTGTGAAGAAAAAATGATTGGAACTGGTTTCGGTGGGTTAAGTGAGGAAGAGGGAGAGATATTTGATTAGCTTTAAGCCTTGAAGCTTAGATGGAGTAATATAGGTGTGTCATCAAGTGATGGATGTATTGACGCACATGATAAGCATGAAAGATATGCAGACGTCAAGTCTACAACATAAGTGAGGGTCCACATGTTGATTCACTCTTTTGCCGGGAAAGTGAATCTGCGTCTTTTAGTGCTTTTTACTTGTACTTTTCTGTTTTGAGCTTTGACCACGATTTGTATTTGGACATGTTTTTGTTTTGTTTAATATCCCAAACCTATTTTCAAATGGTGGGTCACCAGTTAGTTTTTAAAATTCTTGGATTTAAATTTTAGGGTTATTACTTAGTAGAATTTATTAAATGTTTTAATTTATATCTGAAAAATTTAGTTAAAAAGAGAAAACATTACAAGAAACACTAAAAAACTGTATACTTGATTCGTGGTTCACCGCGGGTCATATATTCTTTTCAAATAAAAATATTGCATGCATAAGTTTTTTCAACATGTTTATGGAGTTAAATTTCTTTATGTATACATATAATTAAATAAATTAAGAACTATTTATGTTAATAGATAAAAAAACCATAAATGATAACTAAAAAAATAAAAAAAATGAGAGACAAATTACATCAAGATATTTAATCTCAATAGCCGAGAATTTATTTAGTTGTGCCTGCTAAATTTTTTATTAAAATAATTTTTTATTCAAGCAAATAATAATAGAAATAGAGACACCAATTAAATAAATTAAGAACTATTTATGTTAATAGATAAAAAAAACCATAAACGATAACAAAAAAAAAAAGAGAGACAAATTGCATCATGATATTTAATCTCAATAGCCGAGAATTTACTTAGTTGTGCCTACTAAATTTTTTATTAAAATAATTTTTTATTCAAGCAAATAATAATAGAAATAGAGACACCAATTAAATTGACTGAATAAAATGAAATGAAAAAAAATATGTAAGGCTGCACATATTAGAAATATTACCCAAAAATTATGTTTTTTATTTTAAAAAATAAAGTTCATCTATAAAGAAGATAAAAAGTGTAGATGAATAAGAAAAAATCTTCAAAAATTTAAATAAATAACAAAAAAATTATTGTCGTTTAAAAAAGGCTCTCTAAATAAAATAAAAGAGAGAAATGATATTAATCTAAATAAAAAAACATTTAGAGAAAAAACCATATAAAAAAGGAATTAATTTTAAAAAAATAATTAGAAACAAAAATAATTTAGGAAAAAAACAAGAAAAAAATAAAGGCCAAGAGCTATTGAGTCTGGCAAGTCAGGTCAGTCCACTTAACCCATTTCATCAAAACACGCATGATTGGGCCTTTTTTTTACAACTTGGGGTTTGCATGAAAAATTTTTTGAAATAAAAAAATCTAACGATGTGTTGCCTACTGTGGCAATCGACGTGTCGTCTAATTTGCCTAGGTTCTGGCTACTATAATGGCTGAAAAATCAAGGTTTAAGTTTTTTTTTATCTAAAAACCTATTTTTCAACCAATTTTGACCCAAAACACCTTAAGAACCATGATAAGTCTATCTATGCCTTAAAAAAACCAAAAAATAATTCCAAAAATCAAAATAAACTTGGAACAAAAAAAAAAACTAAGCTCAAATCTATTTTCATGAACTTTAAAGGAAACAAAAACATATAATATGAACTCTCCTCATCAAATGGAACCATTTGACACAAACATTGACCGTTTTGTTGGTTTAAATCAGTGTCAACGATATTCTTCTCTCTCTATTCCCAGAATCCAACGACATTTCTCTCTCTTCTCTCAATTATGGATTAAAAACAACAAAAATAAACTTTTGTACCAAAATTGAATTTGTAAAAGATTGAGGCACCGAAATCATATAATTTTTGTTATTTTTAAAGTTAGAGGACCAAAGTGTATCTTACCCAAAACTTTTGGCACGTCACCCATGTTTAGTGTATTTTTAATTTCGGTCTCTATTCTTACAATTCCATCATTGCCTAAGAAATCCAAATCAATTGGCCTTCAATTAGGATCAAATCATCCAAAATAAAACTTTAAGAACTAAAATAACTTTTAAAAAATAAATAGAGTCATCCACAATGTTTTGTGAGAGGATGAACAATGTCGATTGCACATCATTCACCACACATGTTTTAGTTTTTAAGTTAATGATATAAGTGGAATTAGACCACCAAAGATTGTTAATAAAAGATTATTATCATAGACTATCAAATCTAAGACTTTGGTTAGGAGTATTGAAGGAAAGAAATATAATCTTGATACTCATTAAACTCTTTGAAGCTAGTGAACTTAATTATAACTCTAATAAAAATGAACTTTTAGCCATAAAAATAGGTATTGAGAAGTTTAAAATATATATTTTTTTCTAAAATATTTTTAGTTAGAAGTAATAATAAACAAGCTAAAGCCTTCATATATAATAACCCGAGTCCACATTAGCGAACAAAAGATAGATTGGATGGTAAGTATGGTTTGCTAATTTTTAATTTGATATTAAATATATTGTACGTCAAGATAATTTTTTAATATATATATATATATATATATATATATATATATATATATATATATATATATATATATATATTCCGACAAGAGAGGTTGCTAATGAATCACATCACTCAAATCCAAACTAATTTATATGATCTCTTTTTTCAATATCAAGATAAAAGTTACCATGGTAAGTAAGTATCCTTATGATCTTAAGTCAAAGTTAATATCCATAAAATAAATACTAATATAGATAGTTCTCTTGAATATTATAAAGATGAGCCTAAAAATGAGCCCAATTATGAGATTATATTAGCCTATGAGTTTGGAGATCCAATATAAATACCTTGAGAGAAAATTTCATTTTTCTAGTTACAGGTGAAACTAAAAAAAAAAACAAACTAAACCACTACAAAAAAATAGTTCCTTCCAAACAAGAAAAATTGAAAGAAAGAGATAAACTATCTCAAGATATATATATATATATATATATATATATATATATATATATATATATATATATATAATAAAGGTATTAACATTGAAAGATACACAAAACAATTATAAAAACTAATTTTTAAAATACAACAAATTAGTATATGAATGTATGACCATTGATGGATGGCTCAAAACTCTAAACCATGAAAGCTACAACAAGTACAACATATGTCCTAAAGCTAACCCTAACATGGTCTTTGGTCTTTATGAGTAATGATTAATTATTTTTTTTTATATCCCAATCTTAAACTACCAAAGAATAATAAAATAAATGATGCAATTTGGGTGGTTATTGATCGGTTGACCAAGTTTATTTTGTTTATACCAATAAAGATGATAGATTTAGTGGATAAATTGGCCAAATTATATATTTATGATGTAATTAGATTATATGGAGTCCCCTAGTGTCAATTATTTTAGATCAGGATCCCTTATTTACTTTCTATTTATGGCCAGGTATATAGAATGTTTTTGGGATGAAATTGAATTTGAGTACCACTTTTCAGCCTCAGACTGATAGACAATAAAAAAAGACTATTCAAATATTATAAGACCTTCTAAGACTGTGTTTTAAATTATAAAGGGAGCTGAGAGAATCATTTATTAGTGGTAGAATTTGTGTATAACAACAATTATTAGGCCATCATAGATATGACCCTGTTTGAGGCATTATAAAGGAAGAAATATCATACTATTTTATGTTAGGATGAAGTTGGAAAAATGAAACTACTAGTTAAGGTTTAAAAAATTAAGGCCAAAAGAAAAAAGGCTAAGATAGACAAAAAAAATTATATTGATAATCAAATAAGACTGTTAGAATTTGAGGTAAGAGATCAGGTGTTGTTGAAGCTCACTCCTTAAAAGAATGTAATTTGATTTGGAAAGAAAGGGAAACTATCACCAAGAAATATCAGTCCCTTTAAAGTTAGAGAGAGGGTCAGACTTGTTGCTATCAAATGTTTTACCCATGTTTTTGATAAATTTGCAGAAAAAAACAAAAATAGCAAAAAAAAATAACGAAAACCCCAAAAAATGTATTTTTGATATATTTGCATCGTTTTTAGCATTTTCAACACTATCTCAAAAGAATTTAAATTTTCAAAGGTATTTGGAACGCGTTCAACTTTTAACGCGTAAATTTTATGATCACTGATTTTTCTTGTTGAGTCGACATTGATATTGCTCGCTTTCAAAAATATAAAAAATAAGAAAAAATCAAAATTGAAAAAAAATAAAAAGTGGAGGGACCATTATGATTGTGGCCAAGCCACACTTATCCTATAGATACTAGTCTATAGTAAAAAAGAGGAGGAAAAAAAATTATGAAGAAGAGGGCAGCCAAAAAAATAAACCCTAAATCTAAATTATTTCTCCGAAGCCAATCGCAGCCCCATCCTCTCTTTTGGGCAAAAACATTGAGTAGGCCGCCACACCCTCTTTACCAAAAACAGAGAAACCCCTCTCCCAAAACTAGAGGACGACCAATCTTTCCCCTATTTTCCACAAACGTCGCGCAAGGAAATGTGACAAGACTAATGGCCTACCAGTTAGCATTGTTAGCGCACTTATCAAAGATAAACAATGTGTTCCATATGTCTCAAGTATTTCTCAAAATGCCATTAGAAATTTAAGAATAATTAACATTTAAGGTTAAGCTTGTAAGGGTTACGAATCGAGCATAAAAGAAATTGCAAAAAAAGGCAGTGTCTCTAGTAATAGTGATGTGGATGAACTCTCAAGTAAAAAAGAAAACTTGGAAAAGAGAGTAAAAATGAAAAATAAGTATCTAAAACTTTTTTTTAAAGAAGGTAATTCCTAATTTCATAGATAAAATCCTAAATATGGGAGAATTGTAAACCCCATGATAAATCACTTAAATTTAAACTAATGGTGAAATTTCTTGGTAAGTTAGTGTAAAATCCTAAACAAATTAAAGAATAAATTTGTGCATGAAAATATTGACAATCGAAATAAACTTGCACTTAATAACATGACTTTTAACCAAAAACTAATAATATAGAGAAATTTTATTATGACTAATAGTGAAATTTTTATGTATGAAACTTGAACAAAATCATAAAAAAAAAGAATATGAAAAAAAATTACTTGTGATTAGAGTTTTGACAAGAATACCATGTAGGGTATAAAAAAGGATTGGCATTATTGTAGACTTGAAATAATCTTCATCCTCTCTCAATAAAACCTATTGCCAAGTAAAGTGGAAAAAACTTAAAATTTATGATCTTGTTCTTCTTTTCTTCAAGTTTACTTGGGTTATTGGTTATGAAGAGTGATTAAGTGATTTTCGTCTATAATATCAAACCAAATTGGGAGAAATTATAGAGAGAAAGGAGGTGGAAGTTTAGAAAACTTGAGATAGAGAGTGTTGAAAAGTGAAAAGGGAAGGGGATTCATTAGAGTTTTTGTAAGAAACACATTCTATTTGGTTGCTTTGGTTGTGGTAAGGGTTCTAACAAATTAGTTTCATGTATTATGAATTTTTATGTTTGGATTGAAATTTCTCCAATTTTTTAAATTAAGATTCATAATGTTTTTTGTGATTGAATGTTTAATTGGATTGTTCATTATTGTTGTTGGGTTAAGAGAATGCATAAAAATTGTTTAAATTTGATCAATTATGTGAAGAATTGAAAAAACCCTGAATCTTGAATTTTAGGGTTTCTGTGATTTGTTTTGGAAAAAAATGAGTGTATGTTAATTAATGATGAATTGAATGAGCACTATATGATTAAACATTAAATTAGTGAAAGGAAAAGCCAATCATACAAAAAATCAAAGGTTTAGTGGCTAACCATAATTAGGGAAATTAGGAGTGTAATTATATTATGTTGGTTTTGGTATTATGAAAATATAGTGTTACGTGTTAGATATGAAATTTGCGGTAGGAAAATGCAATAAAGTGTGTAGACGTGTAATTAGTAGAAAAGAATAAGAAAATGAAAGAATATAAATGTGAATATTGGATTATAAAAAGGATAACATGAAAGTAAGTTAACATGTTTTTGGAAAGTTCGGTGGTATGAGATGTAAGATTTATGGGTGGTGTATAAAATTAGTTAATATATATTAATATGGAATATGTAGAGAATTATATGTGTTTGGATGCAAATTTGATATGGTAGTACGTAATGACATTTTGAAAATAAGAATTGGTTATATGGGTTGTGAGGGTTCTATATTTAATTGTAAATGGGTAATATAAAAAGAAATTAGATTGGCATGGGTTGGTATGAAAAATGTGAACTTGTACGTGTTTTAGTGTAATTGGATAAATTAAAAATATTGTAGATCACATGTTCGGAAGTAATGAAATATAACGAAATATAAATTGTGTGTATGAAAGTAAAAGGGAGGTGCAAAGATATAAATGACTGTATTTGGAAGTTAAATGGTAGCATGGTAATGGATGATGATGTGTTTGTGTTTTATGATTTAAAAAATTAAAATAATTTTAGGTGCTGATATGGATGGCTCATTGAAGTTAGGAGAGACATCTAATGTTGGACCGTTAACAAAAGGTGCCCGCTTGACAGGAGGACTAGGTAGGTGCCAAACACTTTGCCTTTTTAATTTTAGTAATGCCATTTCAATAATTATGTTTATTTGAGAAATGAGTTGTTGAAAGAAAACATAGTAAATATAATTGTTGCAAAAAATTAAGCCGCTCATATGAATAAGGACTATTGATTTGAAAAAAAAAGTTTAAGCCAGCCGCACAAGCAGGGTTTGATAACTTATGAAAAATAGTTTAGCCAGCTGGACAAGTGGGGGCTTTTGATTTAAAAGTATTTAGTCGATCACATGAATAAGGTTTGTCGATTTAAAGGAATTACGTCGGTTGTATGAGTAAGGGCTGTTAAATTAGAAAAACAATAGATGGTTGGATGAGCATGGACTATTGTTTTATGAAGTAAAATGAATCACATGAACGAAGTTTATATTGAAAAGGTTAAAACCAATTATAAGAGCGATGATTTTAGGTGAAAAAAAAAGAAGTTACCTTGATATAACTAATTATATAAAGGTTGTGAGTGGCTCTAATGGAACTAGTTGTGTGATGTGAGTGGATCGAAATGACGGTGTTGTATTTGAAAAATAAATTATTCTATATAAAGACAAGTATTGTATTTGGGTGTGCATTTTAAGTAGTAATATGTTGTCTAAGTGTTAAATATACTTCTTTGTAATTAGTTTCTATTTGTTTTATGTGTATGTATTACAGGTTTATTCCATCTGTCATTATAGCAGCAACATCGTAGCTAGGTCTTGATAGTCTATATTAGGTAGAAATTTTTGAATTTCATGGCATGATATATAACTAACTAATGCACATGTCTAGTCTAAATATTTTGCAATTATAATTGGTAGAATGTTCAATTGTTAAGTAATGTAACTTTTATTATCTATCTATGTTATATTATTTTATAGGCCCATGAAGCAATGTTATATATATTAATGATGTAATTAAGGATGACAATGATGATAGTGGATTGTAATTTAAAGAGTATGCAAATAAGACTACCTATGATTGTGGATTGAGTGAAATGTTATGTATTGAGTTGTTAGTATTGTTATAGGTATTTTAATGCATGATAAATTTTAGGTAGAGTTACCTATAGAGGAAACTCTAACGAAATTTTATTAAAATTGGAAAATTTCCTACTTAAATGAAAATAAAAGGAAAAGAAACACTTCATAAAATGGATATTATGCAATGTAACATTTGTATCATATGTGACAACGAAAACATATTAAAATGAGTAAAGACCCTGGTAAAAAACAATTACCTTATTTACACGTGATTGATAATGTAAAAGGAATAAATATGCATTAAGTTTATGGTTTGTTATAAGTTGTAACGCAAAAATAAACACTCATACAAACATAAAGCTTCACATGACATAAACTATAAGAGTAAGGTATCGCCAACTCTTTGAGTATTTTTGGACTCTAGCATAGTAAAAAAATGTGGAAAATAACACATTGCAAACAATATTTAGGGAAGTAACACAATTT
Organism: Populus nigra; assembly: GCF_951802175.1. Lineage (NCBI taxonomy): Eukaryota > Viridiplantae > Streptophyta > Magnoliopsida > Malpighiales > Salicaceae > Populus > Populus nigra. Next base: position 17,208,222 of record NC_084852.1, read on the forward strand.
AGATAGAGGAGAGAGAGAGAAACAATGAAAGAAAAAAAATAAAATGACTTTAAAGGCATACTGAAGCTTCGATGTTGACACCACTTGTACCATAAAAAAGATTTCAATGAGATAAATTTAAAAACACCAGGGAAGGTGATCAATGATAATTAGAATAGGTGACACGAGTCACCTAAAAACAAGCGAGCATTGGCACCTTTGAGCGGCTCATGTGGCCCACTCCGTTTATAGTTGAATTCATCTTGTCGAGATATTTTTAGTAGTATTAGTGGTGTTATCATTGAAGTTTTGGTATGTCTATAAGGTCCTTTTTTTTATCTCTCTTTTCTCCTTTCTCTTTAGCCATTTTATAATTTAAGAGAGTTGTTAGTGTCATTAGAGACTTACGAGTTGTAAATGTTATTCATAACTCTCTAAATTGTGTTATTTCCTAAATATTTTTTGGAATGTGTTATTTTTAATATGCTAAATTAAAAAAAAAACTCCATGTCTTTATCTTAGAAGATGACCATTTATGTGACATGTTTTACTAGAAGATAAAAATAAAGGAAATCTTTAAAATAGAATAAAAGTAAATATATCTTCAAGATAAAAAAAGATAACAAAGGTGGTATGACTCCACAACAAATAAGACATAAAACCTTGAATGATCATAAGCAATAACTAGATGTGGGACTGTGTTATGGCACAGGTCAATGTTTTTTTCTCTAATAAAAAACAATGTTTCAGAGTCGCAAGCATGTTTCAAAGAACGAAAAAAAAAATCAATAACTCGAGTTATAACACTGATTGGATCTAATAAGTTGGTTTTATTTTAATTAAGAGATAAAACAATAGGTAATGATGGTAAACAAATCAATATAAGTTTTTTTAAAAATGATAACGATAACATGGTAAAAAATCTCTTGAAGTGCAAAATTGAATAAAAATGGACAAAAAAAGCTTAGGTCAACTTGAGGTAGTGTGGTAGACATGTAATATAGGTAATAAATGGTAAGCTAACCCAAGTTAACCCACAATTTAGGTGATGAGAACATGATAACTTGATAAAAAATCAAAGAAAACCACAAAACCATTTTTTTATATATAAAAAATTAATGTCGAGCAATGAAATCTTAAAAGAAAATAAGTCAAAATAAGAAAAAGAAGATGTTGACTTGTGTTAACTCTTCAAACTCATGACTCAAGTCATTATAACGGGAGCATCATACATGAAAAAAACCACAAAAATTCAATCCCTTATAAATCAAACATTAAAGGATAAAATTTTTTAAAAATATATTATGCAAAAGGATTAAAAAAATAGCAATTAGAAGAATAAGTTGAAATGAAAAATAAATTAGATGGCAACTATAAATTTTTAATTGAATAGTGAAATTGTAAATGAAAACAACTTTAACAAAAGGACAAGAAAAATCTATTATTTTTGGACTCTAGCATAGTAAAACAAATGTGGAAAATAACACATTGCAAACAATATTTAGGGAAGTAACACAATTTAGATAGAGGAGAGAGAGAAAAAGAATGAAGAAAAAAAATAAAAAGACTTTAAAGGCATACTGAAGTTTCGATGTTGACATAACTTGTACCATAAAAAATATTTCAATGAGACAAATCTAAAAACACCAGGAAAGGTGATCAATGATTATTAAAGAGACAAACGAGCACTGCCACCTTTGGGTGCCTTGTGTGATCCACTCTGTTTATAGTTCAATTCATCTTGTCGAGATATTTTTGGTAGTATTAGTGGTGTTATTATTCGAGTTTTGGTATGCCTATAAGATCTTTTTTTTTTTATCTCTCTTTTCTCCTTTCTTTTTAGCCATTTTATAATTTAAGAGACTTGTTAGTGACTTTAAAGACTTACGAGTTGCAAATATTATTCATAATTCTCTAAATTGTGTTATTTTCTAAATATTTATTTGAATGTGTCATTTTTTAATTTATTTTTAATATGCTAAATTTTTAAAAAAACCTCCATCTCTTTATCTTAGAAGAGGACCATTTGTGTGACATGTTTTACCTACCAGAAGATAAAAATAAAAGGAATCTTTAAAATAGAATAAAAGTAAATATATCTTCAAGACAAAAAGATAACAAAGGTGGTATGACTTTACAACAAACAAGACATAAAGCCCTAAGTAAGCATAAGCAATAACTAGATGTGGGCTTGTAATATGACATAGGTTCATATTTTTTTCTCTAATAAAAAGCGATGTTTAGGAGTCGCAAGCATGTTTCAAAGAATGAAAAAAAATCAATAACTTGAGTTATAGCATTGATTAGGTCTAATAAGTTGGTTTTATTTTAATTAAGCGATAAAAAAATAGGTAATGATAATAAACAAACCAATATTTGTTTTTTTTTAAATGATAACAATAATATGGTAAAAAATCTCTTGAAGTGCAAAATTGAATAAAAATGGACAAGAAAAGCTTGGGTCAAATTGAGATAGCATGATAGATTCATATAATATACGTAATAAGAGGTAAGGTAACTCGAGTTAACCCGCGATTTAGGTAATGAGAACAAGATAACTTGATAAAAAATCAAAGAAAACCACAAAGCCAATTTTTTATATATAAAAAAATTAATGTCGAGCAATGAAATCTTAAAAGAAAATAAGTCAAAATAAAAAAAAAGATGTTGACCCGTGTTAACTCTTCAAACTCGTGACCCCAAGTCATTATAACGGGAGCAATATATATGGAAAAATCATGAAACTCAATCCCTTATAAATCAAACATTAAAGGATAAATTTTTTTAAAAAATCTATTATACAAAGGATTAAAAAAATAGCAATTAGAAGAATAAGTTGAAATGAAAAATAAATTAGATGGCAACTATAAATTTTAGATTGAAGGGTGAAACTGTAAAGGAAAACAACTTTAACAAAAGGACAAGAAAATAAAAATAATTAGGACCAAATTGAAAAACAAATATATATATATATATATATATATATACCATAAACTTGGATTGGGGTATGAAATTAAAAACCAATGAAGATTACACATGAAAAATAAAAAAATATAAAAAAAAAGATCAAAGTGGAAAAAACAAGACATGGCAAATTGAGATTAAATGATGAAATTAAAAACAAATCAAAACTTTACTAGAAGTCCAAGAAAAAAAATAAAAATGGACCAAATCTAAAGACAAAACATATTGAGAGGTTGTTTTGAAAATTTAGAGGGTAGGGTAAAAAAACCAATAAGGAGAGAGAAAAGCAAGGGGGAAAAGGGTTGCCAGTACAAAACCGGATGTTAATTGATTATGAATGATGTTTAGGGTCAGAGAGGCTACCGAGATGAATCCAAAACCACTCTGGAAGTCGTTGTTTACCTGTGGGACAATGTCAAACGCACCACCTAAAGACGATGATGAACATGCACGAGATAACACCTGCAAAGCACGTGTCATCTATTTTTTCAATTATTTATTATATAGTAAACCCCATTTAATAATAACAAAAAAACCAATGTGAAATGAAAAAAATGACCTTGGACCAAAGTTAAAACATTTTTGACTTCGAGGGCAGCCTAATAAATTCAGTATGCAATTAAAATTAAAAAGACAAAAACACCCCTAATTGTCAAGTCTAATGTTTTTGCTCTAAGGATAATTTTGCATTTTAACTATTAAAAAATTAACAAAAAGATCCTATTAGCCTCATTAGTCAAGCCAAGTATTTTTTTCATGAGAGGAAAAGTCGTAACCTTACTATTGCAACCTACAGGGCCATTGAATCTAGAGTTACAGTAATTTGTTATATAACCTAAGATTTCTTATTAACTATGGACAAGGATCCCTAGAATTTTCAAGGTAAAAAACATCTTATTTAAAATAAAAACTTGTAAGAAATTATTTGATGTATCCAAATAAAATGAACACAACCCTCTAAAAGAAAAAGCTTATAAAACACGTTTTGGGCTTGGGTTACCAAGCCTAAGCTCAATATACAGTTGTGGCTCAAGGAGAACAAGCTCAGGCATGGTAGCTCGAACCCAACTCCCTAGGGTGCATGGGCTCGAGTAAAAAGCTCTAGCCCATACTGGGTATGTTAGGTGTCCGTCCATTTTAGACACATACCCTATTAGTTATCAAATAAATCGTTGAGATTTTTTAAAAATAATACACATTGTTAGTTATCAAATAAATCGTTGAGACTTTTTAAAAATATTTATAGACTATTTTTTTATAATGTCGACAAGCATTTTTTTTCTTCAAATAATCATTGTTATTTTTTTAAAATTGTCATTGCCTTTTTATTTTACAATCATACTATTAAAATAATCAAGTTTATTGAATTAATTTAAATTAATGATCTGAGTTTTAAAAATTTTTTACTCTTTTATAAACGCTATCATCACGCGAATTTTTTTTGTATTAATAAAACTTTAACTCAATCTGCGATGTAGTGTGGACCATGTATTTAGTACATAGTAATCTTAAAGCTACCCTACATATTTGTTTAACAAAAACTAAAAAGATATTCTTAAAAGCCTATCTTGTTTAGATGAACTAGATAAAGAAATAGATAACCCAAATCCACTGTGCATTCAGTACTGAAACAAGACTCAAATATTCATCAGGAGTTATCTTGAATTTTAGGAAGACATGAGAAAAATTAAAAATTCAAGGATTAAGTGTAAGAAGAGGAATGAGAGGTGGCAAGAATGGTACTGCCATGTTGGGGGCACCCTATGAAGTATCTTCCCCTTAATATTTCTGGCCTCTCTACCTGTTGTTTAATTTTTGCACCCCAAATCAGTAAAATACTATAATTTTGGTCTTATTTTAATTTTTTCATAATGTCTCCCCAAAAAATAATATATTTTTCCTTGGCTTGAATAATCTTTAGTTTTATTCCTTTTGTTTTTGGTGATAAAATCCCGTTCAAAAATCTCTAGTTCCACCTCTGCATGTGTGATTGATTGATTGATTGATTGATTTTTTCTTTTACATCGAATATATGCAATATAATTAAGCCCACCAATCCTTGCAGAAAAGGTGCATCCTTTGAACGGAGTCAATTTAAGAATAATCATGGCCGCAAAAGAAAAGTAATCTTGCTGAAGTTGCTTGGTTCGATTGAACTGAAGGTCCTTAAATCTATTTTCATAAGTTAATTTTCTCATTCATAGGAAAAAAAAAAAAAACTAAGCCCATCAATCACCACACTAGCCATAATTATCAATCAATCTAACTGATTAAACTTCGTAGACGACACTAAGGATAGCCACAATTCTATATATATATATATATATATATATATATATATATATATATATATATATATATATATATATATATATATATAAAGCAAAAGAGTTATCCCTTTGATGACTTGAGTAACATGATGTTCATTTGCTATATATCACAAGTGATGGGGAAAAAAAGTTTTTTCTAAAAAAAGATTTCCCCCACCGTTTAAGTTAGGGCTCAAACAAAAATAGAAAATTTCCTGCTATTTTGGCTTCTAAATGAATATGATTTTCAGCCACAATCCCACCCTAGGTTTTATGTTGTTCGTCAATCCTACAGAAATCTCTTTTATATGTATTTTTTGGATTCTAAGAGTTGTACATGTGAACTTTTCATATACATTTTTTTTCTTGGTATAATTTTTTATATGCCGAGCATCTATTTATTTTCTACATTAATAGCACATTATCATCAATATTTTTCATCAATAGCATGCATTACATAATAATCATAACATAACATATCAACTAAGAATCACTATTTTTAGCTGAACCATTACAACATCAATTTTTTCACCAAGGATACCGTCTTCTTTCCATGAAAAAAATTTCAAAATCTAGATATATAAATACATCTAATTACCGGGTATCAAAACCAAACCAGAACCAACGAATAATTTTTAAAAAGAAAAGCTAGCTAAAGGCCATGAAAGCCAGCCAAAAGTCATAATAACTAGGTCCAAATCATTGAAATTCAAGCCAACTCAGGGTAGTCTATACAATTTCTAAGATAAATGTACACTCCCTGACCCTCATTTTAATTTTTCTCTTTCTATATATTTTTCTTATATATGTACTTACTTAATTTAAGTATCAAAAAGTTGTTTGTATTTTAAGTGATTTATTTTGTTAGGTTTAATGCTTTACTTATCATTTCATATTTCCTCCATTATTATTTTTTTGTTTTGAACTTTGGAATAAACTAATATCTAAGAAAAAATAGTTCTTTTTTTTTAATTTAAAGGGATATGTGATGCAATCCAATCCTCACCAAAAAATCCATTATTAGTTCTTGCAGACCTAATCACAAGGGTTAGGGCAAAGAAGTTCAAGGAAGTCTTTAATTAACTTTTACAAGACACATGACCAAGGTGAACTACAAAAGAGCAACAATACAAGAAGAACAAGCCTTAATAAATTTGATTCGTATCCAAGATGGGCTCAAGAACTATGGGTTTCGTCTAAGGGAGTAATTTCGGCATTATTGAGCTTGTTTCGTCAAGTATATATTTTATGTTTTCTAATCCAACAAGAAAATCATGAATTAATTAGAAAAAAAACCTAATCTATCAAGAAGATTTAGTTGGAAGGAGAGTCCTACTCTACTATAGACACCAAAGATAGCGGCAAACCAGAATTATTAGGACGAGAAAATCTCCTAATCTATTTCTCAAAGAGAAGTGGCGGCATAGAGAGATTTTACATCCAAATAATTATTTCTCTTGTATTGTTTTTAGGTATTAGTTGCAGCACCATAGGATAAAAAATTCAGAATATTTATTTAATTATTTTTAAGTTAATTAGTTAATTTTTGGGTTATTTTGGATATAGTTTCAAATTCAGTTAAGTAAGCCCATTAAGTTATCTTAGAAGTTTATTTCTAATAGTATAAATACTTTTTTGTAAGATTTAATTTTCATATTGTAATACACATTAATTGTTGCATATTGAAGCATAGAGAATAAATATTTTTTTGCTTGGTTCTTGATTGAACTACACTCTTTAAATAATTGAGTAATCTTTATTATGATTTTATACCTTTTATACTCGTCTTCAGGTAAAGATACTGTGTGGGGTGGTTATTATACTCTTGATATTTTAAAACATGTTGTCTATTATATCAAGTTCAATTATCAATCTCAAGTCTCAATTAGGTTCACGAATTCAATTAAAAACCCCGCTAGGGTTAGGTTCGCTTCAATATGTATTTTAAAACTATTAGAAAAGATAATTTTATATATATTGATAAATTTATGCAAGTTGATACAAAGATACTTCTTATCAAGAAAATATCTTCATGACTTTTTCCATACATATGTTCGTGTAAATCAGTACTGACTTGAAAAGGTTAGCATTTTGCATGAAATATTGAGTTTTATTCTTCTGCGTATAGCTTCTCAGCTTTAAACGAGGGAAAGAGAGTAATTCAATGTGTAAGCACTGACGCGGCCTCAATCTCAAAGTCAATCGGAACAATAGAACCTTTATACGGTGGCAACGCCATTGACCTGAATTTTTCGGTGGGGGCATCTGCCTATCACTAGTGGCTCGGTATTGCCTTGGGAATCATGTGCTTTCAACATTAAAGCATATAAAAAGGGCAAGAGAGAAGCCATGCAATATTCAGGCTATCTTTTTCTCAAGATTTTGTGATTCCTTCCAATCATAATGATTTAAGGCATGTATGAAGGTCGTTGAAATTACTAGGAAACGAAGAATAAATCACGTCAGAGGCCCATTTGCCTTCAAATCATGCTACTGCTTTTTTTGCAGCGGTCCAGAATTCGAAACCACAAAAAGAGCATGAAAGCAAGTAATTAAGCGGACGAACGCTCATTAACTTCAAAATTTATGCTAATTTTGTGTTAATCAAGTACATTTACATGCAAATCATATTGTGAATAACTACTGTTAATATCATCAAATTAATGATGCCAAATTTATTGAACAGACACTGCACACATCCCAATATCAATGGGAATTAATCAAGACAAGTTGATGAGGCATATCTTGACTGTCGCAGGGACTAGCTAGGGGGACAAGTATCCAGTGAATGATCTGAACGTCAAATGCAAGTTGCCTCTTGCCCGACTAATGTGCTAGATGATCGAAACCTTCGAGGGCTTTCTTTCCTTGCAGAAATTCTATCTCCATCGTTGTATCAGTGACATGTAGCAAATAATCATGCAGGGAGAATATATTCCATTATGGATAGGTTAAATTATGCACTTGATAGGTGTGGAAGAAAGATACAGAAAGTAAATTCATAATGGATGAGGCGCATAAATAATTGACCGGAAATGATTTTTCCATTCACGATACGAATATGGTCTCGATTCTTTTATATGGGCTATAAAAGGAAACTGAGAACATTTGTTTTGAACATACAATTAATGGAGTATAGCTAGAGGTGCGTAGCTGATATTAGAGGAAGAGAGGCCTAGCATGAAGGTAAAGAGTCTTGTTTGGTAGCCAAGGATGACTTGCCTGCTCCATTCTAGGAGGTTTCCGAAAAAATGCAGACATGTATAGTTTCGAAACCCCTGTTTCGTTTCAGGCAGTCTCCTTGGCTAACTTGACTGGCTCTTTCCTGCCATGCCATGCCCTTCTCTTCTTCACCAATAAGCCCTCGGTCATGCTATTTGGTGCCGCGTACGTAAACTAACACTTGTACGGTGCCATTGTGCAATCACTTTGAGAGGAAGGGAGGCCTTACATGAAGACAAGAGTCTCGTTTGATAGCCAAGGATGACTTGCCTGCTACTTGCAAGAGTTTCTGCATGCAGCACAGAGAGAACGAAATATGCATGGAATTAAATGTAATGAAACTCTTGTTTGATTGCCAGGCAGTCTCCTTGGCTAACCTGACAGGCTCTTCTCTCTCATGCTAGGCCTTCTCTTCTTCCACGCCAGGTCCTGCTTGATACTCGTGATTTCACGGACGGACTAACATTTTATGGGTGTTTATTTACTAAGTAACAAAGAATGCATATGATTATCTGCGCTTGCATGCCATGAAATGAATGAATTACTACTTCCTGCATGAGTATTGAGCTTCCAAAAATGAAAAGAGATCGTATCATATCACTATATATATATATATATATATATATATATATATATATATATATATATATATATATGTTGTTTAATTACACTATTATTAATTATTTATTGAATATTTTTCAAAGGATTTCTTGTAATTAATATCATACAATATCAGTAAACAGATCATGATGCCACTCTTTAATGATGAGGTTCACTTTTCAATATCCTTTTAAGTAGGTCCATCACCTTGATTTCTTATCCAATCTGCACGAGATGTGATTGGTTACAGTAACCATGCTTGAATGAAAAAAAAAAACAAAACTATCACTCTTCTAAAACAAAATTCCATCCAATGAACAAATGGATTAATTATTGATTAGCATCATGTTTAGTCAATGGTCTGAAATAAAGTTATCACACTAGTTTCATCTATTATGACCTGATTCAAGATCCAAATCATAAAATAAATAAGTTGACTTAATTTAATCAGAGTTAATTGAAATAATTTTATTTCAATTTATTTTTTTAAATAAAATTAAATCAACATCAATTTAAATTTAAAAATAAATATTAAATCAAGTTAATCAATTTACATACTAACTTATTGAATTGACTGAGTCAACTCTTACTTTTGAAAATTAACTTATACTATATTCTAAATCAATCCACAATGTATCGGTTGTATTGGCCCAGGGAAGATACTTTTTTTTTTTTGGGGGGTGGGGGGGGGGGTGTTATGAATTTAATGAAAAATAATTAAAAGACAAGATTAAATTAAAATGTCTTTTATATTTTTTGGATAAATATTATATATTATCGATATGAATCATAATTATAAACCTAGTTTTGCACGGGGAAAATCTGATTTGAATAAATTTTATTATTTACATGAATGGGAATTGAAATACTTGATAGTACTTTACTTTTTAATTTGAAAATAGAAATGCATGATATTGAGTATACCATGAAATGTGATAGACGGTTGGTTAGCATACTTGAGTTTATTTATTTATTTTTTAGGGGAGTTTTAATAGAGTTTTTAAAAATTTTAAATTTTTAATGTTTTTAAATTGTTTTGATATGTTGATATTATAAATAATTTTTTTAAAAGTAAAAAAATTATTTTAATATATTTTTAAATAAAAAAATATCTTAAAAAATAATCGTGATTGTTATATTCCATATAGGATAAATCATGTTCGGGCCTATTTAGGAATGTGGTTGCGGTTGCAGTTGCTTTTTAAAGTGCTTTTCGTGCCGAAATGTATCAAAATAATTTTTTTTATTTTTTAAAAATTATTTTTAAGATCAACGCATCAAAACGATCTAAAAACATATAAAAAATTTTAATTTTTAGCAAAAAAAATTAATCTTTTTAAAAAAACGAGTTGATCCGCGATTCTAAACAGACTCAAAGTGTGATGTCCGATAACTCAAGTAATATATAAAAAAATGACTTAAGAATTTATACATAGTAACTATGTCCTTTTTCCTTTGAGTAATGAGGATAATAAACTCAGCTCTGGACATTGACTCTAGAGTTTAGGCTAACAATTGGTAAGAAAATGAGACTTCAAGCTAGTTTATGGGTTAGAGAAATGAAATTAAGATGGCAAAAGACCCATTTAAGCTACTTTAGTACTGTCACGGGGTCAATTTTTCGCTCTCGAAACAGACCTCGCGCGGCAGTCTAGTCCCGCTAGACTCAGCCTTTCCCTCGCCTATTCACTCGTGTTTTGCCTACGACTAGTTTGTCCCACAAACCCAAGAGATCCCCACACTCTTTCAACGTAAGCAAGCGGAATAACACTCAATGAATATGAACAGAATACAAAACACAGCAGCAATTTACAGGAACAAGTCCCAACCTTTTCATTCACTCAATTAAAGGATTACACAAAGTCCATTATGTGTGCTATGCCCATTTTCGTTCTCTGCTCCTACAGAACATTCTGCATGCTACACATTTACAGCCTATCTATTTACAAGATATGGAAGTTACAAGAATAAACTGCCTCTAACTTCCTGCACAGCTGGAGCACCCATTATCCCATGTTCAGCCAACTTCTTCCCCACATAAGAAACTGCCGCAAACTGCCGATAACTGCTCCCAAAACTGCCACAACTGCATTGGCATGTTCTCCCACAAGCCAACTGCCCACTGCCAGCACACATGCTGCCAGCGTAACTGCCTCGCATGCCTTGGACCGTCCGCTGTCTAAGTTATCGTCAGCCCCTGCTGCCGATTTTGTCGACGCTGCCGAATTCACCAGCGCTGCCGAATTCCCCACTGTCTCATCGTGTCATCCCAGCACTGTTTTGTCAAGCCTTGGACAATCCTCGCCCAAGCCCCAACTCTCGTCAGCATACTGCCTTGCTAGCTGTTGTGCGCTGCCGCACACATACTCTGCCGATTTTCACTACTGTCACGCGAGCTGCCACCCCGTAGCTACTGTCCAGCAATGCTTTTTGTCAGCCTATGCCTTGACGGATTTTAACCCTGTGACAAGTACCTACATCTAGGGGTGTACAGCTAGTTTGTTAATTGAATTGTGTGAATCAAATTATTTTAATTTCACATTTTCATTTATGGTTTTTAATTCTTTTCAATTTAAAATCTTTGATCTTCTAATTATTTTATAAAAATAAAAAAATGAATTCAATATTTTTAGTTTATTCAGGTTTTTGACTAAATCAAGGCAAAAATCAAACTCGATTAATTTAATTAAACTTGGTTTAAGTTTAATTAGATTAATATAAAGATTTTTTTAAAAAAAATAAAATAGCATAATTTTAATAAAAAAAATTATGAAAATTGATTTATGTGTTTTAACTAATGATTTAACGATGAAATCTTCTTATATCCAATCCAAGTAATATTTATGACTAAGTTTTATGTATGATTGATACTGTAAATTAATGTAGTGTGTTTTTTTTAAAATATTTTTATAAAGAAAGAAAGAACAAAACGCAGTATCACGATAAAATGACAAAAAAGAAAAGATAAGAAATATGGAAACGTTACCGTTTCGATGTCACAGCATTGGATTTAACAATTACGTACCGTATGGTCTGTCTTTCTTGGTTTTTTGATTTCCTCTTCCACGTATTTGTCAGAGACAACTCTAACTACCCTCCACCACCGTACGACCACCACCACAACCACCACCACCACCAATCATCAATGGCGAATCAAATAACAACAAAACCGTTATTCATTCTCGTACTATCACTCTTATTGGTATCCTCATCAATCGCAAGCTCCGATGTTCCCTTCATCGTCGCTCACAAGAAAGCCACTCTCAGCAGCCTCAAATCCGGAGCTGAGCGCGTCTCCGTCTCCATTGATATTTACAATCAAGGATCCTCGTTAGTTCGAATATTTCTCTTCCCTGATCAGATCTAAGTTTTGTAATTATTATTTTATATATTTATATTAGATCTCAAGAATCGGAGCTAAGTTTACTTGCTGATAATTTAGAAAATTAAATGTAATTAAGAGATTTCATTGCATGTGATTTAGAGTTATAGGGGTTTGAGTTGGGAGATTTGGTGTTTGGTTCTCTTGATGAGAGCTCCTTGCTTGTTGTTTGATTTAATTTTAATTTTTATTACCAGCGTAATAGTTATGGATTTAAAAGATGTTTGTTGAGTTGTGAGAGCTGAGGAGCGGAAGTTTTGATCTGATTGTACTCAAATTAAGGACGGAATGGGATTGATTTCCATGGTTGGATGTGAAATCCGAAGCTTGGTAGCCATTTGTAACATAAAATTTAGAAACTTAAAGGGAATTGTGCAATGGTCAGCTTCAAAAGTTGGATTGTTCTTTAATTGTGGAAGGTTTTGGGTTCAAATGATGATGGCTAGAGTGTTCTGCTGTGTAGGATGTTATCGAAGGTAAATTTTGTTAAGTAATGTGAGATTTAATTGAGAAATAGTAGCGTGAAGTTTTAGATCATGGTGCTTCATCAAGATGGACATGCTTTATGCATCGAAGCAATGCTTGATTTTGAAAATGAGTTTAGGTTCGCAGTTGAAAAGCGTTTTGTTCTTGGAGCTTTGAGTTTTATGTGTGGGCTTGGCAAGGTTTTAATGACACAGGAATTTAAGGGTTAAATGTATTTTAAAGCTGCCTTTAATACAGTCCTCAAAAAATGCTTTGATGGTATCTGGTTTTCTTTTAAAATTTCCAGTGGAAAATGAGATTTTATTACTTTTATACTTGATATATGCAATGAGATGATAGTGTCCTCATGTTTCAGTCTATTTCTGTTCTTTTTGGAAGATGCTTTGTTCTCAAAAGGGCTTTCACATTCTTCTTTTCCTCACAAAATTTTATCCTTATACAAATAAAGTGAAATGATCCCTTGACGCATCAAGGAACTAAGGTAAATTAACATTAATAAAAAAAAGTAGCTGTGTGGAAATGTCAAAAATTGTTTAATAGCTTGATGCATATAGAGGCATGCAAGCAACTTTCTCATGTAGCTTGTGAGCTTTCGTAATTGGAGTATCAATCCTTTCTTGGAAAAAATAGAGAGAATGTTCTGGCTTCTGGAAACTTGCTTGATGGGTTGAGTAACTGACTGATAGAGTTGGTGGCACTGATGCTGCTGACCAGTATGTTAGAACCTTTATTCTTCACTCTGTTCATCTATGTGCATGAATGGGCCGAGAGAATATATGTGATCATACTTTTGCTTGGTTTTACAAAAAATTATAAATGCTCCTTTGCTTGTTGGTAGACAAAGTAGTTAATTTCCACAAGAGAAGAAAGCAGTTATTTATCCGTTTAAATGTGTCAGCTAACGTTGAAATGCACACCCCACTCCCCTTCTCCCCTGGTTGTAGGCAGGGCTCCCCCCTATCTTTGGACTTTGTAGTTGATTTACTTCCTTACTTAATTTGCTCTTCATTAAATGTAACATGAACATATATTTTGTTACATCTGCTTTAGAATGGTTTATTCATATATTTACAGGACTGCATATGATATAACCCTTGTTGATGATCACTGGCCTCAAGATATGTTTAATGTCGTCAGTGGCAACACTTCACAGTCATGGGAAAGACTTCATGCGTGAGTTCCATCTTGCAATAATGGCCGTCTATCTTAGCTTTACCATTCTTTAGTCAATTTTTCACACCATATTTTGCAGTGGTGGTCTTCTGTCACACTCTTTTGAATTGGAGGGCAAAGTGAAAGGATTGTTTTTGGGCTCTCCAGCTGTCATTACATTCCGCATCCCCACAAAGGCTGCCTTGCAGGTTTATTGTTTATACAGTCTATATTTTCTTTTCTTTTCCTTGCCTTCTTGCATCAAGTTTTCTATCTTCTGACTTCTGCTTTATTTACAGGAGGCATACTCAACTCCTATTCTGCCTCTTGATGTCCTTGCAGACAAACCACCAGTGCAGAAGCTCGAGTGGGTAAGTTTCTTGTTGGGATTTCAAACATGCAAGTTCATCAATTTATGCTTGGACACCCTTCTTTTTGGTTTTGCTGTTAACTTAAGGTGGTCTTTTTTCTTTCATTTTGTATGGGATGACCTCTGGTTTGGCCAAAATTCTGCAGGCGAAGGTACGAATCATCTTCTTATTGTCTTGATCATTAGTTGTTAAAAGTTATTATAACATGCTTCCTGGAATTCAAATTTGACTTGACAAGTAAAAAGGCCAAAAGAAGTAAGGCCTCATTGTCCATTTTTCGAACACCCTTTTACCCCTCCTGACTTGGTGAACATGAAATTCTAAAAGGAGAGTTGAAAAAAAAATTAAATGGTAATATTATTTGTTGATGTTGACACCATGGTTATCATTTAAATGATTCCTTGAAGACCTTTTTTTCCCCAATTTTATGTAGAGCAACTGTAACTGCTTCTTCAAGTCTCCATAATGACATGCTTTTCTTCCCTCAATTTGCAATAATACTCGTTCTATTTTCTAACATTAGAATTTCTCTATTTACAGAAGCTGTTGGTTAAGTATGGGTCTCTAATTTCTGTGATCTCCATTGTGGTTCTGTTCGTGTACTTGCTCGTTGCCCCATCCAAATCCGGTGCTGCAAAATCAGGCAAGAAGAGACGTTAAACATTACAGCCGAGAAACTGATCCGGTAGGTTGTCTGCAGTTTAGATTTTTCAGAGGAAATCTCTCCACAAGTACTGCTAGTTAAATTGTTTTCTAGCCGTAGAACTGAAATTTTGTAAGTGGGAGGAGTTAGCAATTTAAATAACATAACTTTTTATTGTTACTGCATGTTTTCGTAGGGTGTCGGCCATAGTGCCAACCGTAAAACCATCATTTTCAATTGCATATCCCCATTCGTGCCAACCGTAAAACCATCATTTTCAATTGCATATCCCCATTCGTGCCAGTAAAATGTTCGTCTCTTCCTCGTTGCCACTCCATGAATATGTTCTCTGCAAAGTACTAAACTCTCTAGCAAGTAGCAACAGCGAATTTAAATTTAATTTTTAGATAAATCATAGTGGTAAGCTATTGAGCAGCAATCTGATTGAACACAACCTGCTTGCCTTAGCTTCCCAATTACTGGGCGCCAACTGGTAAATCGAGGTTTTTGAAAGGAAGCTTTGCCCCCAGGCGTTTCAGGCTTTCAGCAACATCAATACTGGATATAAGGAACATGTTTTCTACGAATAGGATCCCCTAATTTGTAGCAATTGTTTTGGTTCCCTTGTTTGCATTGTCTTAAAACCTAACCGAGTACGACTTGTGAAATGAGGTCAAGGCAGGCTGATCAGGTTTCAACAATAATTGAAAAATCATTGACTCATGGTCACCTGGTTAAAAATTTGGGTTAACTTGAGATTTGTCTTGGGTTGAATCTCCAGCTAAATTTATAAACCATGTTTTGATCTGATAGATTTTTATTAGAAAAAGCTCAAATATCTATTTTATTTTTAATAATAGAGAATACATAGGGTATAAATATTGAGGTGTGAATATAAAATTTTATTTTGTATTTTCTATTAAATAATAAATAATTGACTTGAAGTGACTTGGTAAAAAACCTGAGTTGACCTACAACATGGTCAGCCTAAGAAAAATTCATTCAAAACTCACTGATATTTTTTTTTCTAAAAAAAAAAAATATTAGTTCTAATTTTTAGAAGAATAAATTTAATTATCCTGAATAACTCACTCAGGACTTATACCAGGTTATCCTCGAAGGAAAATTTAAAAACTATGCTTGTTTGTCTTCTCAGCAACTCCAAAAATGTCACATTTGTAGAGATACCAATTTAATATGACGTTTTTCTTTTTGGATACATCGGTGTGTGTCTGTGTGTGTATTTGTTTTATATTTTATATTAAATAATA
Source organism: Populus nigra (assembly GCF_951802175.1). Classification (NCBI taxonomy): domain Eukaryota; kingdom Viridiplantae; phylum Streptophyta; class Magnoliopsida; order Malpighiales; family Salicaceae; genus Populus; species Populus nigra. The sequence continues at coordinate 17,224,601 of NC_084852.1, forward strand.
AACAACATATTTTTTTACTAGAATGAGCAAATTTATTAATAAAATAAAAGTGGCATAAAGCCAAAAATACCGAAAAAAGCCAAAAGCCCAAGTGCACTGCAAGAGATAAGAAATGGTGCGAAGCACTAAAAAATATGAACAAAATGGAAAAAGATGAAATAAAAACAGAAAGGTTAAAAAACCCAAAGATTTGAGATATAATAAAAATAACAATATTTATAACACAAATAATACTATTTTTGATCTGAACACTTTGAATTATAATATAAAACATAATATATATAACACGCATTTTTAGTTTATTCAGTTTTTTTTTTTTACTAAATCAAGACAAAAACCAAACTCGATTCTCTTGGTCCGGCATCATATGCCCATCTCAATGTGTCTGGCGTGACTCAATTCTGGGTCCTGATGAAAAATTTTAAATATTTTAATTTTTATTATAATTAAAGTAGTGTTAGAAAAAATAGTATTAATTGTGTTATAAATATTTTAAGTATTACTATAAAAAATAGTATTATTTGTGTTATAAATATTTTAATTTTTATTATAATTAAAAGTATTAATATAAAAAATATTTTTATTTGTATAATGAATAGTATTTGCGTTAAAAAATATTATTATTGTTATTAAAATTTAAAATATTCATATAAAAAATAGTATTATTTGTGCCATAAATATTATTATTTTATTTATAATTAATAGTATGAATACTAAAAATATTATCAGTTGTGGTATAAATAATACTATTTTTATTATAAGTAATAATATTATAATAACAATGAGAAACGTTACGTGGCGCTTGGGCTGTCATAACCAATTGGGCCTTTTGCCAGACCCAAGCATCGCCTAGCGCTTGGGTCTACCCCTTTAATTGGAGCCGCCCAAGCACCAGGTTGTGCTCGGGTTTTTCAAAGTGCCACGTGGCGCTGGAACTGCCATAGCCAATCAGGGCTTTTGCCAAGACCTAAACGTCAAGTGGCGTTGGGATCTGCCCTGCGCAGTGGAGCTGCCCAAGCGCTAGGTGGTGCTCGGGTCTGCCTTGCGCAAAGGCAGGGCAGACTAAGCGACAACTGTCCTTGTGTAGGTAACGCTAATGCCATGTGCCCGCTCCCCATGGCCTGCAGCCCCACCAAAACTTGTGCTGACTATTTTTCCCCCAACCAACCCTTCAATGTCAAATGCATCCTAATAAAAAGACAACCCCATCTCTTCCCTGCTGCCCTTGCAACTCTTTGTGTCATGGGTTGGGCTGTCATTACACTGCTTCAATTCAGAGTGCTTTGTATCTATGTAAATAGTAACAGAAGCACTGAGCTCTTTTAGTATATTTTGTAATAGTAACTCAGAGAAGCCTATTAAAAGAAACTAAAAGGATAGTGATATTAATATGTATTTTATTTTATTTTAGCTCTAGAATTATTATTACTATGTATTAAAAAGTAAAATGATAATTTTACCTTCATTGACAAAGCACATATGACCTTTAAATAAGGGGTTTATTAGTCCTTTTCTTTTTATTTATACATTAAAATGACTAATATGTCATCTGGATTAAAAAAAAATAATGAAATGGCGGGAAGGGCACTTTTGGTTTTTTCATTTCAAATGCATATTAGAATTACTGCAATGCTCTTAAATTGAAATTATATGTGCCTGGGGTCAAGGGGTGTTTTTTGTCGTTTTCTTTTTGGTTTTTTTATTAGCAATTATCAATTCTGATAAGAAGTACTTTCGTATTTAGCCATATATAAAATATTAATTTATTTAAAAAAATCAGTTGCATGCTAAATTCATGTGGTAGCGTGTGGGTGCTTCCACTTTATTCGGAGAGCGAGTACGACATCGTTTGGCAGCCAAAATACGATTTCCACGACTGCGTTTTATTCCCCATGGCGTCACCTCCATTAATGAGTAGCGCGTGTATCCAAAAAAATGTTGGGTTTTCCTCCAATGACTATTTCTTTTTTTTTTCTTCATTCTTTCCTCTCTTATTCTCGGTTCCAAAGCCTTCACCCGCGTATTTTCAGAGTAGCCATTCATTTTGTTTTTTTTTCAGACTTGGTCTATATTTTTTTTATTACTATTTTTTTAATTTTAAATAATCCCTACAATTGAAATTTTCTTTCAATTTAGCCCTCATTTGATTTTTTGGCCTTTTAGATTTAGACCTCATTCCTTTAATTGTTATTTTTTTAATCATTCTTTTAATTAAATTATCTTTTCAATTACATTCCTCAATATTTTAAATAATTCTATTAATTGAATTATTTTATTAATTGCATCCCTCAATATCTTAGTTCATTTTATTTTATGTCAGATTTGGTCTTATTCTTTTAATTGTTATTTGTTTTGTTTCTAATCCTTTTTTATTGAGACTATTTTTTTATTTCATCCCTCAATATTTTATTTATCGGGATTCTGTTGACTTTTAGTGTCATGAGTTTAAAAGATTGGACCGGGTTCTCCTTTTCCTTTCTTTTTCCTCTCTCCCCTCGGTTCCATAGCCTTCCCTTGCACATTTTCAAAACATCCCTTCAATTGTTTTTCTTTTAAATTTGGTCACTATTCTTTTTATTGCTGTTTTTATTTTAAATAACCCATGCAATTGAAATTTTCTTTTAATTTAATCCTCATTTCATTTTTTTTACCTTTCATATTTAGTCCTCATTCTTTTTATTGTTATGTTTTTTTAATTATTTTCTTAATTGAATCATCTTTTTCAATTAATTCCCTCAATATTTTATATTATTTTTTTAATTGAATTATTTTTTCAATTGTATCTCTCAAATATCTTAGTTCATTTTATTTTATGTCAAATTTGATCCTATTTTCTTGTTTGGTATTTGTTTTATTTTTAATCCTTTTTTATTGGGATATTTTTTTTATTTTGTCCCTCAATATTTTATCTACTAGGATTTTGTTGACCTTTCGTGTCACGAGTTTGAAAGATTGGACTAGGTTTGCTCATATATTTTTTTTCTTTCAGGTTATTTTTTACAATTGACCTTTTCTTTTTCTATCATTTTATAGGATTGTCCTCATCTTATGTATTAGGTCACTAATTTTGTGTGTTAACTCAACTTGACCTGACCCAATACTATTTGTTTTTGTCATTTTTTTTTAATATTATCAAAATCAAAGTTTAACCCAACTCTTGAATTTTGGTTTTTTTATAGTTGTCGAGATTGGTCAGGGGTAGTTTAGTATACGGCTATATGTGCATAAATAAATTATTATTTAATCTAAAAAAGGTGGTTATGCGTGTGGCTAATGTAGATATGCATTGGTTTTTCAACGATTTTCATAATATCTTATGGTGGCTAAATTTCAGCTTCAACAACGATGTTTTCATCCTTATAGCGTCATCTACATTACTTGGTGGTGCGTGTGCCAAAAATATATCAGGATTGATGGCCATTTTTTCCCTTTCATTCTTCCCTCTCTCTTACTTGGTTCTAGAGTCAATCCCCGTATATTTTCAAAGCAGCCCTTTGATTTATTTTCTTTCAGATTTGGTCCATGTTTTTTTTATTATCATTTTTTTTATTTTAGATTATCCATGGATCTAAAGTTTTCTTTCAATTTAACCCTCTAGTTTTTTCATCATTTATATTTGATCCTTATTCTTTTGATTTTGATTTTTTTGATTTTCGATTATTCTTTGAATTAAATATCTTTTCAATTGCACCCCTCAATATTTTATATCATTCTCTTAATTGAATAATTTTTCTAATTGCATCCCTCAATATTTTAGTTCATTTTATTTTATGTCAAATTTGATCCTTATTCTTTTAATTGCTATTTATTTTATTTTTAATATTTTTTCATTAGAACTTTCTTTTTTAATTTCACCCCTCAACATTTTATTGATCAGTATTTTTTTAACCTTTCAGGTCATGAGTTTGAAAGGTTTGACCAGGTTGGCTTGGATCTTTCTATCCATGTCCTTTTTTCCAATTGGTTTTTGCTGGTACCATCTTTATATAAAGTTATCCCGATCTCATATGTCAGATCACGAGTTTTGCGTGTTAACCCAACTTTACCGGAGATAATTTTTTTTAATTTATTTTTTGTTATTGTTGACTTAATTTTTTATCATGTTATCAATATTTAACCTAATTATCAAATTTATTTTACTTTTTTAAAAATATAATTATCACATGAGTTATTTTTTGTTTTTTTTAGTTTGGCTCATGACGGAGTCTATGCCATCAATCTAGGACAATCTATACCACTAACGATTTACAAACAAGCACAAGCAATTAAGATCAGCTTCCAAGAAAAGGATAATAAATATCAAATGAGTAATAGATATTGAAAACCTTTATAGATTAAATATAAATATTTAATTTTTTATCAATAAAATAAATAATAAAACTTATGATTTTTATTGAAATATTATTGGTTTTTATTTTAGGTTGTTTGTGAATATTTTATAAGAAATATCACCACAAATATATAGGAATTAAGAAAAGTTGAAACTGAAAAGCAGCATGCAATCTGGATTCGAGCCATATAACTCAAATATTTTTTTACCGTAAAAAAATGTAGTTAGTTGATTGTGATTGGTCCATTATTGGAAAATAAACTTATTTGGATATCCATTAATTATAGAAAAATAAAAATAAAAATAAAAATAAAAATAAAAATAAAAGTAAAAGGTAATCCACTCTTTTATGGGATTCAAAGTGTTTTCATATATATATATATATATATATATATATATATATATATATATATTATTGGATATTCACAATATTGCTTTTTTTTTAAAAAAAAAAAATTAATCCCAATAGAAATCCCAATCCATGTAGGATATGTTCGTATATACAAATTTAAATATATGGATCCTTAATTCCCCCCTCATGCACGCTCTAACCCTAGCTAGCCAGTTTCGATTTCTTCTTGGTTCTTAGTAAGAAATATTATTAATACAACCACATAACCATATGATTCTTTCACCCTCACCTTCTTCATCTCCTTCTCCAGTTGAAGTACCAAACACAGAAGAGATAAGTTCATGGGCGTTTGGGGTCCTTGCAATTGTTCTGTTGGCATTAGGCTTTTACTATTCCTGGCTTCCATTCCTCAAATTAAGAAATTACATTGATAGAGTTTTCCATGCTTCTTTTACTGTTAGCATCAAACTCTTGGCATGGTTTCAGGCAATAATTTCTCAGCTAAATCATTCCCAACGTCCGTGTCGACTGTCGACGATTATACCAGAAAACAAGTTCCATATGTGACTAAGACTTTATACCCCTGTTTTCCATCTCCAAATTTTGATAGACTCTTTTGCCGAGGCATGAAGGCTCACCATCCCCATCCTCCTCCAGTATTATATTCTCATCAGTCATCAGGTACTCTCAACATGGTGTTCCATAAGAGCATGCTGGTCTTCGTTCCTGAACGTCATCAATGTCGTCTAAGCACTCAAGTCCGACGAGTGTTTCACCTTCTTATTTCGTTGTTCAGCTTGATATCCAGCCTCTCATGGGAATTCCCAGGAGGTTCAGTATCATTCATATTAGGGTTTTGCAGGTTTACGTAAGAATTAAACCATATTAATTTCTTTTTCCACATTCCCATTTCATTCCTTTCAAATTTATCTTCAGAGTGAAAATAAAATGTTCATATTTTATTTTTCTTAAAAGAGAGAGAGAGTTTATTAATTACTAACTATTTTGAGACCCCATATTTTGTTGTATAGTAATTTGGAGATTCATAGGATTTAATTAGTCACCTAACTTTAAACAAATTGAATACTAATTTGTTAAATTAGAATCTTTCTGACATGAATATTAAAAATAAGGTGTCTAATGACATCTCGATAATTTTGTTTTTCTTTTCTTTTATATACAATTTGTTGAATTAATTTCGTTTCTCTTCCTTGTTTTTCTTCTTGGGTTTGGCAAGAGGGTATTCGAATTTGGGCTATACAATAGAAAGAATGCTTGCTCTAATCCTTAATTCGATCCCTTCTAAGATCTAAACATGATCAGAAATCTTGATGAAATCTCAAATCTTAACTATTAATTAGATGCTTTGGATATATTTTTAATTAGGATCTTCTTAATTTATAGCTATATCATGATAATTAAGTATTAATTTTAAGGGAATGTGGGCATTGTATGTTTATGCATTAAAAATAGTTGAACACTTTTTTTAATCTGATTTAATTACTATATGCTAATTTTAAACTTGGCCATAAATTTTGGGTTGTGCCCAGTCATCGCTAAACTCTTAATTTTAATTCTTTTGATTGAGTTCACCTACTCTTTTTAGCAGTAATTAAGTCCTATTATGCTATAGTTTGTTCCAATTACCATCGAAAATCTATGAGTTTTCTATCCTTATCTATCACTCATTCAATGAATATTAATTTTAATTTTTAAAATTTTCATGGAATAAGAACATCAAGGATAGATCACAAACATATGGATATCAATTCACTATAAGCTTTCATTTTCCATTTCAATTTTGTGTGTATTTCAACCTTGTTCCGACTTTTATTCAAATACGGTGCTTTTAAACATATATTAAAATGATAATTTTTTAATTAATACATCAAAAATATCTCTAAAAATATTTAAAAAATATTAATTTAATATTTTTTAAGTAAAAAACAGTTTGCAAAATAGTCAAACCATGCATAAAAACAAACACTCTTTACTTTTGAAAATCTAAACACAATAATAATATCAAAGAATCGGATATATATTAGGAGAGCGTTACGTAAATAAGAGATGAGGATATGAAAAAGATTTCCAAAAAAAATTGCTTTTTTCTAATTAAATATTCAATGCCACGTAACGCTCGGTAGTTACCATACCGACCTCGAGAATCTAGGATTGGTTCAATATTTTGTTTTTTTATTGATTGAAGGAAGAAAATTGTAATTTGAAATGTAATCCTTTCTTGCTTTTTTCAAAACTAATTTTTCCTTTTTAGGGTTATATTATTTGTATTTTCTGTAAAAGGAGTTGATTTACACTCCGTAGTCTAAAAATTTATGCCAAGCCAACTTCAAGTTATTTTATTTTAAACGGAAATATATTGTTTAATTAGCCTACATTTAAACAAATTAGATGCTTTGGTTAAAATAAGTACCATCTTGATATCATTGTTGATGAGACATTTTCAATGTAATCATAATATGACAACTCATATAGGAAAACATGTGAATTGAATCACCTGTTTATCCAAATATTGATTCATAATCAACTATATTTATACTAATTCCAAAGCATAGCCATAAATTTTTGGTTTGATGTTGCAATTATTTGTTCACAATCTATCAAAACATTATATATCACCACACAAGAGAGAGATTTTTGCATGCAAAGATCAAATCCCATGTTGCATTTTAGTCCTTTTGCTAATTTACACTAGCTCTTTATATGATTTTAAATGAAAAAAAATATATATGAAATAATTCTTCAGTGTTATTGACTCTCTCAATTGAGATACTAATTATTTGGTGTCTACATAATCAAGTATTCAAATCTTAGAACCACACCACTTAATTATATTCATTTCTAGACACTTAATTTGCCTAATGGTTATTCACAAATAAAATAGTGTCATAACTATGCATGGACCCGCGTTACGTTGCGGGTTCGTATTTTTTTTTGAAAAAATGATATTAAGTGATGCAAATAGTCTATAATTTATTCATGAAAAACAATGTCTAAGTGATGCAAACATGTTTTAAAGATACAAGAGAAATTAATGATTTGAGTTATATCACAAACTGAAATTAATGAGTTGGTTTTATTTTAATTAGACGGTTAAAGAAAAGACAATGATATTAATTTGATTTTTTTCAAAAAATATTACAATACCTCGGAAAAAACGGTGGGAGCACGACATTAGATAAAAAAGGATGAAAAAATTGGATTGGGTCAACAAACACGGAAGAACATAACAGGTAAAAAAACTAACTACACAGAAAGATCTAAAATAAAAAATGGTAATTAAAAGAATGAGGGTGAAAATCAAAATAAAAAATAAATTAGAGGGCAACTAAATTTTTTCGATTGGAGGGTTTAATTGAAAAGAAAAATAACTTAAAAAAATTAAAAAAAATAACACACCATAAACCTGGATTGAAGGGTGAGATAAAAAAAAACCAATAAAACTTTTATAAAAGAGCTAAAAAAATCCAAAGAATAAAGATCAAATAAAAAAAAAGATACATAAAAAATTGACATTGAAGAACTAAATTGAAAAGGCATAACACTTATTCAAAAGGACAATGGATAAAAAAATATATATATAAAAAGGGATAAAAATCTTCATTATGAGGGTTAAATTGAAGAGAAAAATAACTAATATAGCAAAAGACATTATTCCAAGGTTATTTTGATTATTATCACTATCATTATCATAATTATTACTATCATCACCATAATTATTGTTATAACTACCATTATATATAGAAATTATAATTGAAGGATTGAATTGAAAAATCATTAAACTTTAACAAAAAAAAAAGAACAAAAATAAGCAATCAAAACTAAAAGGATTAAACCTGAAAAGGCAATAAAAATAGGGACCAGAGAGGATCTCTCCCTATAGGAGAGAGAAATGAAAGGGAAAAGAAGCAAGGGATACCGGCAATAAACCAACATCCTTCGAATGACACATGCCGGCTATGAAAAAAGAGCACATGATGGGGCATAAAATGAGACGATGGAATATAATTTTCCACCACCGGGAGGCGCCCCACGAATCAACAACTTTTTTAATGAAAAAAATATTAATTAAATATTAAATTACTTCATCACTCTTGACCAACCTTGGTAAGTGAAAAAAACCTCAAGGAAAAGATATCAATACCCATGTTCACATGGCTTGTTTTTTTTACCCTAAGGACAATTGTGTAATTGTGCTGCATAATTAAAAAGTACAAATACCAAAACATCCTTTTACAGCAATGTTAGTTTCTTTTTTATTCTAGTGGCATTTTAGTTATTGTATTGTGTATAAAAAGACGAATCAATGAAAACACCCCTAAATATATTAGTAATGACAAATGAACCGAGTTAAAAGATCAAAACACACTTGAATCAAAAACAATCTATTTTTCTTGCCAAGGCTATAGAAGTCACTCCATTATTATAATAAACAGTGAAGTGTGTATATAACTACAAAAATCGCTCATGTCTTTTAGTATATTTGCTATGTCTAACTCTGTACGAGAACAAGTGAGTCAACAACCTTCCTTTTCTATTTTCTCTATAAATGCCTCCACCTCTCCTCAACCTTTAACCCACACATTTCTTCTCCAAGAGCCCTTGACATAGCTAGCTAATAGACTATCTTGCTCTCGGTGTTGCTCCTTTGCCATTTGCGAGCTAGTTTTTCTGCTACAATGGATCAGTCTCTCATGTTTGTCCTTCTCAACAGCCCTGAAAGCCCCATCCCCCGACCCTGGGAACGTTGCTTTGATATTAAGGTTATCTCTTTCTCTCTGTGTCGCTCTTCCACGCCCTCTCCCCCCACACATTCTTTTGCTTTTCCCTCATCAAAACCATATGTTAGACAAATATCTCGATCATGTGGTAATTAAAAAAATACACATACGCATGTTTTATTTATCTAAATTAAATTGTTGTGATGTTTTTGTATTGTAGAATGAAGTGTTATTCTATACGAACACCTTGGATGATACTATTTTGATCGACATGAGGTGCCAAATCAATCTTGGTGGTGGTTTGTTCCACACTAACAACATGTGGCAAGAGCTTGGTGGTTGCACCAGCTGTGTCCGTCACTGCCCTTCAGTCCTCCAAAGACGAAACCCTCAGCCTTTTCTCCTCCATGCTACTTGCTGTGGTCCAGTGGTGTATTTGCTTATGCCTGAGTTTGTCAACCACTGCCCGTTCTGCGAGAGTCTCGTTTATATTGTAGGCTAAATCATCATCATCAACCAATCACAACCCTCGTCTGGGCTTTTTAATCTTATCTTCTTGTTCTTGTTTTATGTTTTAGTGGGGTTGTAGGTTAAGAGTTTTATCCATGTATAACCGTGTTTGGCATTAAATAATTTTTATTTTATTAATTATTGTTCCTAAATTAAGTTTGAAAAAATTTCCTTCTTTGCATTGAAGCTTCACATTAGTATTGCATGTCTATTAATTTGGTGAAGCTCTCATGCAAATGTTTTAAGGCATAATATATAGTTGGATTTCTAATGAATTTAATTTATTTAATTTTTATGCAATCCAAGTGATGTTGCCTAAACTCTAAATGTTCATGGATTAAAATAAAATAAAAACCACAAAAACAAACCTAAAAAAAGTTGAAAAAAATGGCAAAAATTTTTTTTAGGGAAATGGAGGCAGAAATAATGGGATTTGGGGCTTCAAACGACCTAGCTCCAACAAGCATAGCTAGTTGTCTATGGAGTATGCCCTGAAACAATCCTTATTTCAAATTGGGATGATTTGCATTATTTTGATACCAACAGCCAAAGTTATAATGGCCAAAATACTAAACAGTGTGCAAAATATTTCCAAACTGGTGTCGAATTGCTATGATCTCTTGTCATCTTTGTATTGGTTTAATTACTCTACCAAGGTAATTGAGAATCATCAATTTTAATTATATCTGACAGCTTAGCTTCTCCAGAGTCCTTTACATTAGTCTTCCATGCACCACACTCAACAAGCTTTTCTATGCTTAAAAATGGAAATGGATTCTTTGCATGCCAAAAAAAAAAAGTTTTGGTCAAACCTTTGTTTTCCCTTTTTTGTTTTTTCCACTAAGCAACAATATGGTAGTTTTTTATTTATTATTTAGCCTTTTCTAATTAATAAGAGGATTTATTGATGGCATGGTTGTAAATTTAACGCGTTGGATATATTAAAATTTATTATGATCATTAAAGACAATCATATTTTGCCCACATCATTATACATAGATGGTGTCCAACATGCGTAATGGATCCCACAAGCACGTGGTGAACACCCCTAGTTTATACATGATCAGGAATATGTTAATAGTTACAATATTAGATATAAAAGGAAAGAGAATATCACAATTAAAATCATTACAAATAATAAAATTATTATAATTATTCATAATTACACCTTGAATATTATAAAATTTCTCTAAATATTCATATACACATAGCTAAGTACCTTAATTAGTATTTTCTATAACTTATCTATAACTTATTAATTAAAATTCAGCCTCATCATGTTTTATAATTTTTTATTGTGTTTTATTTAGTAAATTGAACTGTAATTTTTTTTTATGATAATCAAGCAATATTATCAATGAAAGCTAGCCATTAGTATCTGGCTAAAGCCCCGTTTGTTTGCTGGAAAGTAGTTTCCTTTTGGAAAGTAGTTTCCTTTTGGAAAGTGAATTCCAGGGAAAGTGAATTCCATAAAAGTATTTTCCAATGTTTGGTAGTGTAATGGAAAATAAGTTGGAAAACACTTTCCAGTGTTTGGTTATGTCATGGAAAATGAGCTGGAAAATAACTTATTAATATTTTATTTTTCTCAAGTTTATTAAAATAATGAGGAACAAATCTTACAAATTAAAAAGTTGAATGAGAATGAAATTGAAAAAAAATATAATTTCATAAATTATCTCAAATAAAATAAATAATAATCAAAATAATAGAGATCAAATCTAAAAAATTAAAAAAAAAATAAAAGGTGAAGAAATTAAAATAATAATAATTAACATTTCATAAATTATTTCAAATAAAATAAGTAAAAATCAAAAGAATGAGGACCAAATTTGATAGATAAAAAATTTCAATAAAAAAATGATAAGGAAAAATCAAATAGCAATTATAAAAATAAGGACCAAAATTAATATAAAAATTAAATTTTAAGAGATGGAATTAAAAAATAAATATTCAAAACAAATTATATATAGCAATCAAAAGTTTGATGATCAAATTTGATATAATCAGCAAATAATGACATTTCTAAATTTTTCACAACTTTCAGAAAGTGTTTTCCGCCCAAATTTTCCAGGAAAACACTTTCCTGAAAACCAAGCCAAATTTTCCTTGAACTGGAAAGTGTTTTCCGTTGACCAACTTTTTTAATGGCAAACAAATACAGGAAAGTTTGGAAAGTGGTTTCCCGGAAACCACTTTCCGGAAAACAAACACAGCCAAAAGGAAAAAACACTTTCCTGGAAACCAAACCAATTTTTTCTTTGACTGGAAAGTATTTTCCGTTGACCGAAAAGTGTTTCCGTTGACCAGAAAGTATTTTCCGTTTACCAACTTTCCTAATGGCAAACAAACACATGAAAGTTTGGAAAGTGGTTTCCCGAAAAGTGAATTCCGGGAAACAAACATGGCCTAAGCAAGAAAAACAAGAGTTCAAAGTAAATTAGTTGTTTTTTAGAAGGAAATGAATAAAATTACAGTATTGTTAAAAATTAGGTGATTCCTCCTTCTGGGACTTACTTTTAAAGGCATTTGCAAACCCTGCACTGCAAACCTCATCATCATTAATTCCTACCACTAAGCTCTTGTAAAAATTGATCTGAAGCCTCGATCATCACTCAAACCATCAAAGAATTCATTTTATGGTGAGCAAAGAATTGAGATTATTTGGAGAGGAAACTAGAGTATCATCGGCATTCTGCAGATAGGTGATAAAATCTCCATTTCTCAATTGAATGCCACTATACATACCTCTAGCTAGTTGATGCTTGATGAAACAACACTGAAAGGCCCTCCAATACTGCTATGTTGAGTGAAAAAGGTGACAAAAGGGTCACCCTGTCGAATACCACGACCAACACGAAACTCTCTGGTAGGAGAGCCATTAACAAGAAGTAAGAGCTATGAAGTAGAAAGGCAATCATAAATTATAAGTCCTCTCCATTTATTACGAAATCCCATGTATCCCATCACTTCATCAAGGTAATCCTACAAGATTGTATTAAAAGCTTTGTGAAAATCTACTTTGAACATCATGTCTGCTTTCCCACTCGTTTGTAATTCATGAACCACTTCATTTTCTAATGTAAACCCATCAGTAGTTTTTCTACCTGCTATGAATGTTATTTGGCCATCGCTAATGAGGTCTTGGATGACATGCTCTAGCCTATTGGAGAGCACCTTCGCCACTATTTTGTACAATATCCCATGAACCATGCTAATCGGTCTGTAGTTGGAAAATCTTTTTGATTCCTCGGTCTTTGGGATCAAGGTTACATAGGCAAGGTTTACACCTTTTGGAAGCTTCTTTGTTCTGAAAAATTCAGCCACTAAATCTATCATATCATGACAGATCAGGCTCCAAGCCTTCATGTAGAATTTGAAATTAAAACCCTCTGATCCTGGAGATTTTGTAGCATCATAATCCCAAACTATTTTTTTAACTTTTTTCATTGATACTTCCCGTTGTAACTAATGGGACCTCTCCAAACTAAGCTTTTTATAATCAGCAGGACCCATCTTATCCCTTTTAGAACATGACTTATTGAACAACTTGGAGTAAAAAGAGACTACAACTTTCTTGATCTCATTTGGGGTATAGTAAAAGATACCATTATAGGTGATTCGAGATATGTTCTTATGGTTTCTTCTCAAATTAGCTACTAAGTAAAAAAAAAACACTTTATATAGCGATCACCAAGCTTGCACCATTTTTGCCTTGATTTCTTACGCCAAATAGCTTCCTCGTGTTGACTTACCACCCATTGCTCTATTACCAATTCACCCATAATTCTTGACTCTTCTATTGATAGATCTCGACTTTCACTTACCTTTTCCATATCTATAATTTGCTTTTGTAATGCTAGCAATTTATTGTATCGATTGCCAAAATAATAATGATTATAAATCCACAGTTGCTTGGCAAGATAACTTAGTTTCTTCATCAATTTGAACATTCCTGTAAACTACAAGTGACTAGCATTCCAGAACTTTTCCAGTTGCTTTATAAATTGCAGATGTGACAGCCAACAGTCTATAAAGCAAAAAGGCTTCCAACCCTAGTTCTGTTTTGGATCCCCTAGAAGTAACTGATGGTGATCTGAAAGGCTTCTAGGCAACTGGCTTAGTGTTAACCCACTGAACCTCAAGTGACAAGCAGAAGAGGAGAACACATGATCTATTCAACTCATTGATCCACTACGAAAACAAGTGTAGTGATGACCAGTGAGGGGATACTCAACCAAATCACAGCCACCTAGAAAAATTTGGAAAGCTCTTGAGCCTATAGTGTTGACATAGCCATTGTTTCTTTTTTATTGCGTAAGAATTTCATTAAAATCTTCCATAAGGAACCATGGTATATCAAAAGCTTATCTCAAGATAGTAAGATCATCCCAAAGTTCTCTTCTTTCTAAAACAGAACATGGTGTATAAACTCCTATCAAAGCATATTTAAAACCCGAAGCCATATGGTGTCCATAAATAGCAATCCATTTTTCTCCATATTCCACATATTCAAATTTAAATTTATACATATATACTAACCTAAAGAAGACGACCATAGAAAATATTACAACATATCTTTCTTTTTTCCTTTCAAGTAAAGCCCAATGACCATGTTTTGATATATTAAACACAATTTTTTTTATTAATATCTTGATTAAAAACATAAAAATATAAATTTAATGAGTTTTTTTTTTAATTGAATTGATTAGTGAAAGTAAAACTATGAATATATTGGTTTTGAATTTTATATAAAAAAATTATTTTAATGTTTAAAAGTATATTTTTGATAAGGTTTTATATTAATATATTGCACTTAAAGTATCATTAAGTTATTTAATTTAAACCCGTTTTATAATAACAAGTATAATAATATAACATATCTTTAATTTATAATAAATGCTCGGTTTTAAATGTAGGTTTTTAAAATAGGTATATCTCGCAATTTAAAAGGCCTACTGATGTGTTTTATTATTTAAATTGGGGTTTGTATGAAGAGACAAATAGAGGGTTAGGCTTAAAAAAAATTTTAGTTTAGCTGGTTCTATTCAAACTAGAACACCATTTAGTTTTTAAATTTCTAACTGAAGTTCTCGATCTAGATTTAAGTGTGGTTTACTTTAATAAAAAGATAAGATATAGGTCTAAAACATTTATGCAGAGACCAAGACTTAATACAATTGTTTTTAAGTTCAAATCATAATAACAAAATAGAAGTATGAATCTGTCCTGAAATCCAAATAAGATCATTTTCTCAAGTTGAAAATTTGAGATAAATATCTATAACTTTTATGCAAACCATCTATTTAGATTATAATGTTATCAATAACATTTTGTCTAGCCATTAAATTAATAGTTTTAAATTTTATCCTCTAAAAAGAGACATTTGTCATATATTTAGACATATTGGTTTTCACATCAAGATCCATGTTGTTGCTTTCTTTCTTTCTTTTTGATAATTTGTTGCTTTCTTTCTTTAATTTGTATTTTTTTAATATTCAAGTTTTATTTTATGTTATATTCTCGTTAATCTCTTATTTATGTTTATTATTTTTTTATTATACGTAGTTAATTTATATCATAACTATGTTTTCTTATCTTACCTATTTATGTTTTTCTTCTTAATTATATTTAGTTAAGTTTATTTTTTTCAATGTGAAAAGGTTATACTAATGATGTGATAATAAGTATAATACAAACTTAATATGAACTTTAATATTTAAATTCAAGAAAGTTTGTTATTAATATGTGTTATAATTGTTATCTTAATCAATCTTAATATCTTTATTGTTAAATGGCGAGTCTTCATTTGTGGTGTGCAATTATTGGCACAACAAATACTTGATTCTTTCATAACCTACTGTATGGAGAACCGATATTTGTGTTATGAAAGAATCTTGATTTGTTATTTTAATAAATTTAAAAAATAAAAAGTAGTTGCACGCGCCAACAAGTAGGAGGTGGTCGTGTCTTTTGAGCGACTCGTGCAACGTCTCCTGCCAGCTAAAAACTATATTTTTTTGTGTTATTAGTTATGTCGTCACATCTTTTTTTTATAAGATAGCATGTGTGGTTATGGGTGGTGCGGTTGATCGTAGGAGATTTTTTTTGAAATAGATATTTCACCAAAAACGAAAATGGCTTGATTGAATGATCTAGAGCTCTATCTATACCCTGAGACAAAATAATGACGTAATTTTATTCATAGGAGAAGATCATAGAAAAGAAAAATGCTTTGCGATATGGTATATGGTAGAGATTTTAACAAAAAGAAGAAGAAAAAAGACCAGTAATGAAAATCTCTCTGAGAAAGAATCCAATGGGATCTGGTAGGGCCACAAATTTTATACAACCATCGGCTCTGCTGCTATGCTTCCTACAGAACTTGAGATACTTTCTGTTAGATGCCGCGATGCTTTCTCATAATTAACGAAGCCCATGAACCAGAAATCATGTCCATCAATTGTAACGATCTGGATGTATCTCTCGGATTGATTCTCCCTCATGACTACAGGATTGATGGTGCCAATCTTGCTCAAAGGTATCATTACCTGTTCCAGCCAAACCTCTGACACTCAATTCAAATAATTCTGATAGATATTGAAGACATTAAATAGTTATTTCATTGATATTGGTTTGTGCTAGGTGCTATTGATCACACAATTTATGCTGGTTTGTAACCCTTTTCTTTACCTTGTAATAACTCCAAGCTCCCTGGCCTGAGGGTGCTGTGAAAGACAAGGGACGGTCGCTACAGAAAGCTGCATGAGCATCAGATAGATAAAGGGTTCCGGCAACTGGACCTGTTGTTGTGGACAGATAGCAGGCAAATGTCTTCTTCAGCTTTTCATTTGGATTAGTACTTGTGAATGTCTGCTTGTATAGAGCCTCAAACCCACCTCCTGTTAATGCTTTAGCTGTCAGGTTCACCTTGCCCCATGCGGCTCCGGGAACAGATGAATTAGTCCTGACTGTTGAACAAAATGATCATGATGATGTTAACATAAAAAGTTCATTTTTGAAATCTGAAATGATCAAAGATTTTAAATCTATTGAATATGATCAAAAAATTACATACGGTTGTGCCAGATATTTTGAGCGATGGTGTCAGCCTTGGTGCCCCAAGAATTAAACACCTGGAGAATGGATTCCTTACTGCTACGTGATGATTTTTCAATGGGGCTGTACTGGAGGTATGGATGATGGAACTTCTGGGCTTCATCATCAGTTGCACCCCATAAGGCTGCCTTTTTATTATCTGGATGGCACGAAGGAACAGCAGGATTTCCCATGACACGAGTCCCCCATTTCTCCGAGTTCTCATCATATGGTGGTGATGAGAATGATGAATGACGGGAAGTGCTAGGCAATGAGTCTGACATTGTTCTATGAAAAGGGCTTGCTTCTTTTGACATTGGTGAGGAGATAGAAGGGTGAAATGGCTGTGATTCTTGGTTGGCGCCGTTCATTTTGGGTAGAGAATGATGCAAAACTGTGGCTGTGGGGATGTGTTTTTGGCTATGAGAATATATATGTGGCTCTGACCATAGCATTTGAAGGAGACCGTTGCTTATAGCTGACTAAAACATTTCATGGAACCGTACGTGTGTACTTGGACTCTCTTCTAATTAGAAATTTCCAGGGGTATCAACATGGATTTCTTCATTGTTAAGCATAAGAAGCAAGGGATATGAAAACGAGAAGGTTGACCATGAATGGTATCTTACAGGTGTCTCAAGTTCGATGCTTATTATAATATTTTTAATATTTTTAATATTAGTACATTAAAATAATAATAATAAAAATATTAATTTAAAATAAAATAACAAAATTTAAATTTTTTAAAAATACTTTTAAAACATAAAAATAAATAGAATCAAATAAGAAGTACTAGCAATTCACCACTAGATCTAATCCTTGTTAATATTATTAATTATAGTTATTAAACCTGATGACTCAATCAAGGAGTTAGGTTTCAAGTCATACCTAGATTAATCTGAAAAGCTTTTAAGAAAAATACGAGAAGTTAGAAGAGAGTATACCATTCATGGTCAACCTTCTCGTTTTCATATCTCTTGCTTCTTATGCTTAACAATGAAGAAATCCGTGTTGATACCCCTGGAAATTTCTAATTAGAAGAGAGTCCAAGTACACACGTACGGTTCCATGAAATGTTCTCGTCAGCTACAAGCAACGGTCTCCTTCAAATGCTATGGTCAGAGCCACATATATATTCTCATAGCCAAAACACATCCCCACAGCCACAGTTTTGCATCATTCTCTACCCAAAATGAACGGCGCCAACCAAGAATCACAGCCATTTTACCCTTCTATCTCCTCACCAATGTCAAAAGAAGCAATATATATATATATACTAGATCACTCGACATCTAAATTGACCCAACAAAAAAAAAATAGTTTTTTTCAAATTACTTATAAATTTAAATTTTGCTAGATTTAGATTCAGTCAAGATCTTAGATTATCCTAGTCTTGAACCAGATCGGGTCTAATAACTATACCATTTATAGTAGTAGTGGTGGTGGTGGTGGTAATAAAAAGTAAATTAACTTTGAAGGATGAAGCTTAATTGATCAGATTCTAGATTTACTCCATAGAGGTTATCAGTTCGAGTCCCACAAATCTCAGGGTCACTAAAAAATTACATGATCGTTAACTTCAAGACCCAGAAAAATAGTCAAACTATATACAAACTGATCTAAACAGCCACGTTACTAAATAAATAAAATTAAGAGTAATTTTTGTATCAGTAAACTCATAAATGGACTAAGGTTTGAAGCTTCTATATCTGGCCCATGAAACTTCACATCGTACCATATCCTTTATACAAGTTATAACAATTTGTTTTTTCACTCATAATTGAAGTTGTCTTACGCGGTTATTTTAAACTAAAATTCAACTTCATAGAGTTCTTTTTCTTCCCAATACATGTAAACAATTATTTTTATTAAAATAAAACTATCCTATCATTTTTATTTGAAAAATAATTTTAGTTTTCTTACAAGATGAAAAAATATAATTAAATATGAAAATATAAATATAAAACTTTCTTTGATTTTAATTATGTAGTAATATTTATAATTAAAAAATCTTAAAATGCTCCAAAGAAAACAAAACTCGATATAAAGTATTAGATGTAACATATCAATATTTATATTTTAATAATATTATTCATAAGAAGTCTTTTATTCAAATAAAATATTTATATAACATACATGACATCCATAAAAAATTATTTTTAATATGGTAATATTAAATTTATAATTCTCTTAAAAAATATTGTCTTATACACGAAACAAATACTAAACATGAATAAGAATTTTATGTCTGAACAAAATGATCAGACTTTTATGGCATCGGAAGAAGCACCAGTAACCTAGCCTTCAAATCAAGACCGTTTGATCTATTATTTGTCAATATCATCCAACGGCTACAAGAAAGCGCTCACCAGCATAAACTAAGACCATCCTCACAAACCCGTTAAGAAAATCAATGGCTTCCTTCATCTTCAAGTTATACAACCTGAACGCTTGACGAACACAAAGGAAAGCCACTCGATCATCTTCTTTTTCTCTTCAATCTCTTGAAGATGAGTTACCAAAAAGCCCCTCATCAACCCTACCCTCCTTCAGGTAATCAAACTCATTTAATTCCTTAATTATTATTAATATTAATTTCTTTTTCTTTTTTCTGTTTTGAGTTTAGAATTTGGTTTATGTTTTTTTTTTTAATTTAAATTGGGACAGGGTACTCACCACCTTACCCACCACCAGGGTACCCACCAACAACACCACCGTACGGAGGGTACCCACCGCCTGGAGCACCAACACCAGGGTACTCTGGATACCCACCACCGGGACCACCTCGTGGGTACCAAGGGTATTTCGCCGAAGGGTATCCACCACCACCACCGCCTCCAGGTCCGCAACAGTACCAAGAGTGTTATCACTATGAACATCATCATTACCAGGATGATGGTTGCTCCTCGTTTTTACGTGGTTGGTATGTTTCGTATCTATTTGCTCTGTTTCTTCCGTCTTGCTTTCTTTTTTTTTAGGTGGGGGGGGGGGGGATTTTGTGCTATGTGGTTGGGTTGAATTTTGTTTAATGTTATGGTATTCCATTATTGATGATTGTTTTTGTGTGATCTTGTCTTGAATTTAGTTTAATATCATGGGATTCAATCAATGATGGAACTTTAAGTGTTTAGGATTGGTTCCAATAGTTCAGTCTTGGCGGCTTCTCCGAGCTTATCAGTTTCGCTGTGAAGTGTTTAGGATGCTGTTTAATCAGCTGATAACTAATTCCGTAGTAGAAACTTCTCTGATCTTATACTGTCTGTAATGAATCACACTTGAATTGTTAAGGGTTTTTATTAGCAATATGAGGTGGGTAGGATGGCATTGAATTGGACATTATCTATGTAGGAATCGGTTGAGCATCTAAGCTACTAGAGAACCAGAAAGTTGTTCTCCACCTATTTACTTCTGTGGAAACCTAACTATTGCAAGGCTAGAGCACATATTCTTTGTTTAGTCAATCTTTTTCTTACAGCCGAACTTTACTACAAAGAGTTTGAAATAATTCCCAATGAAAGAAAAGCCATCCTATGTTAAAGAAGCTACATTGTGTTGCAGATCTGCGTTGCGGCCTAACTTTGGAAAACAAAGTTTGAGATATTTGCTAAACGTATAACAGCTATACACATCTAGCACTTTTTAATGGCTATTTCATATCTCTGGCTAGTACTTATGAAGATTCTGAAAACAATATAGTAGATTAGAACTGTCCATCTACCTAACAAAGGTTGGCGATTGTTGGAAAGCAATGGAAGGGTCTTGAATAAGCCTTGTATCATTAAAAACCTGCCATGGTCAATTGATTATCATACTGCTTAAACTTAATGGATTCAAACCACCCAGAACTGAACAAGCTAACTTGAAAGTGATGAGGTTTGACTAGATGACTTGGGTCCTCCTCAATACCTGTAAGGTCTTGGTGAAATTGGTGCTAAATTAGCAGGAGGCTTTTGATGTCTGGTGTTCAATGACTACCTTTTAGTTCAGATACCTGTAGATTTCTATTGTCTTGTCATCACGAGTTCAAAGTGATGTTGGTAAGGAAAATCCAGGACTTCTATTTCTTTTGGGTTTTATCATGTGATTTGGAATTGCAAGTTATTTGAGAATTACTGTTTTTCTCTTGCCACTAAAGCAAATGAACCTTGGAGCTCTAATCTACAGCATTCTTGTTAACTGAAGCCCCAAAGGGAAAATCAATTTGGATTTTCCTCATACTCTTCTTTACAAAAAAATGTGTGAATACTCTTACATCACTGTTTAAATATGTCATTAGCGCAAGTTTGGATTCTTTTTAAATTCTGGTTAGGGCATTAGGTAACTTATTTAGATGCAAAGTTTTAGAGTAACTAGGAAGGAGTAAAACAGGGAGTTTGTAACAGAAAGGAAATGGAGAAAATGTGTGATGATTACAGATAATAGCCAAAATGTTGAAAAATTTAGTACTAAAAGTTGTTCTCTTCTTAAAAACTTCATCAACCTAGCTCGAATTTAATTTGGAATTGCTCAGCATGAGGTTGAAGCAGTAAATAACTAGACCAAAAAGCATGCCCTATAACTATCTGTAATAGATTATTACTAACTCATTGAGGGTTTCCTTCAGCAATACGAGGTAGCTTGGATGTCATTGAACTGGTGAAGTTGGTTGAGCACCTTTAATCTTATTACAGGACCTGGATAATTTGCTTCATTATCATAGTTCGCCAATTCTGTGGAACCTTTCCTACTACTTGAAGTCCCATTGTTGGGGCACATTGAAATTTCTCCACGCCACATGTCATGTTGAAACAGTTCAATGATAAAACTTGAAACTACCTATTGCAAGACTGGGTCGGAGATACTGAATTAGTTTAACGACATGTATCTATTATTGTCTTACAACCTAACTTTACACATGGTTTGAAACAATTATGACACTTAATAACAGCGTTTGGATGTTAAATGAGCTTAATGGTGTATTCAAGTCTTAATGTCACAACCTAACTTCAGATTTCAGAAAACAAGGTCTTTAACAGCTGGCCAACATACAACAGCATGCTGCCATATGCATCTATCAGCTTTTAATGACTAGAATAAGCTCTGGCTAGTGTACTATTCCTATGAAGGTCCTGAGATGGAGTAGAAAATAAGCGTCCATGCTTGTCACAAAAATTGGCAGTTGGAAAGAAACAAAGGATCTTGAATAAGCCCTATAGAACATTAAACACCTGACTTGGTCTATGTATTACTATACTACTTACACTTGTATGATTCAGTTCTCAAAAGAGTCAGAACACAAGCTATCTCACAAGTCAACAAGGTTTGATTGGGTGACTTCAGTCCTAGTCAGTATCTATAAGGTCTGGGTTCCCTGGGATCAACA
Organism: Populus nigra; assembly: GCF_951802175.1. Lineage (NCBI taxonomy): Eukaryota > Viridiplantae > Streptophyta > Magnoliopsida > Malpighiales > Salicaceae > Populus > Populus nigra. Next base: position 17,246,992 of record NC_084852.1, read on the forward strand.
GGATGCTTTTGATACCTTGTGATCATTGTCGTTGAGGTTTCTCTTTCGATGAACATTTATGTCATTCCTTGTTTGATATTAGATCTTGTTTCCATGTCCCAGGGCTTTCAGCAACTCTTAATGCAGCAAATGCATATAGGTTTGTCACCTGGTTGGTTAGCAATCTGGGATTCTTTTGCCCATCGATTTGCTTTGCAAATGGGGGAGCACTTAATGCTTCCTCTTTGCTGTGAATGCTCCCGGTCGCTTAGCTGTTGGTATATTAGATTGCTGAATCCTCACTTACTTTACCCTGCAATGTTTATAATCATGGCATCTACCTGATTTTTTTGTAATGACTTCATTTAAATGTACTTGAATGATGACCTTTATTCTTCATTATTGATGTGATAATAATGATTATTTATTGTGCATGTGCAGTTTGGCCGCGCTATGTTGCTGTTGTGTGTTGGAGGAATGCTGCTTCTAAATTTGTACTGCTTCATTTAGCTTCAAATGATGTATATGGTTTCGCATTCTTCTTGTCTAGAATTGTATGGATTTCTATGTACATGTAATTTAATAGTGTCATTTCCTCCAACTTGAAAACAGTTTAGATATGCCTCAATGCTATTGTCTCGCGCACCTTCTTGACTTTAATGTGGCTTCCTTGATAAATCTGGCAAAGCTTGTTTTTTAATTACTACTGTGCTGAAAGCTTCTAGCAGAGAAAGCTGAAAGCTTTATATTTATAGGCGACTCCTGACATTTGAGGGATCATGGAAGGTGGAAAAGATCTCGATGAAATTAATAACTAAGGTTGTAACTTGAAAGCTAATGGTGGACTGCTTGTATTATCAGAAAGAACCAACAAAAGATGCTAGCACGAAGATTCCAGGAAAATTCTCCTTCTGGAGGGGAAGCATAAGTTGGGACACTTTCAACTACAGGAGAGGAGTTGCGCAATGTGAAATTTTGAACATCTCATCATCTGCTAGGAGCCAAGAATTCACTGATGCACTGACGTTGACTATTGTTCAAGTTTCTCGTTAGATGCCTGCAAACATGATACGATATATTTCCCAACGCTTGTGATTCCGTTTCTGCGGTACTAAAATGCTTCGTAGCTTCTAAATTTAGCCACAGCTGGAATTTTCTTGACCCGAAGAACTTCCATTGATGAAATCCTGACGAACAGCATTCAAAAGAAGCGAGGTTAAATACATGGCAGCTTCATTAACTCCACAAGGAACGTGTCATGTTTTGATGGGTGAGCTGACAAACAGGCTTTGCTTCGTTGAAGGACTCTTCTGCCCCGTACTCTATATCTTGACAATCTTTGAGCATCTTCACAACTGGAAGGTAGGCAAACTCGTACTTGAGAATCCAATTCCTGATGGAACTGGCTGATCATGCCAATACTAGCACAGTTATGTATTTATAAAAACATCCAAGTACAAAGTAGCAAATCTCTTACAAATTAAAAAATAGTAGCATGCCACTAGAACACCAACAGGCTAAAAAATCCATAAAATCAGCTGGCCTAAACAAAGTACAACTACTTAATAACAAAGAAATGCCAGGTAGGGCCAAAAACACACCCTAGATTCACCTATAAAGTCCACACGAACTCTGGTGCGTCTTTCCTTCGCCCTGCCAAAGTCCGATACAAGAACATCTTCTCTACCTTTTGCCCATCATCAGCGGTAATATCCATCTGGTCACTTTCATTTATGATCTCCACATTGAGCCTCGGCATCTTCTTCGCAAGGGACTTGCAGCCTCCAAGGGTAACGTCACAGGATGACATCCAAAGGGATCGCATTGTTTCATACTTTCCCACGTCCATTAAAAGTGCTGCATTACCAAAAGGGCAGTCCCTTATCTCAAGCTTGCGAAGTTTCTTGCAACCATTCAATAGATACTGCATTCCCTTGTCAGTGTCCCCAGCGAAAGCAATAGAAAGCATTTCAAGCTGCTCAGCATACATTCCAATGTAGAGGAAAACTTGATCAGTCAGCAGACCAGACATTGACAACCGCCTGAGCCCCTTGCATGAGTGAACAATAGCCCCAAAACCTTCATCCAATGGCTGATTGGTATCAGCGTCCGGTTTTGTGGGGTCAAGGATGCACAACCTGAAACGGGTAAAATTGGGGCAGTTCTTAGCTACAGTTATGAGGGCTGCATTGGTCATCTGCTGACAGAAGTATAGGATTGAGTGAAGGTTGCGGCAACCACTTGAAAGAGCAACCAAGCCCACTTCAGTCACAGCTGCATTCCCAACAAATGGATCAGAAGGAAAGACCCTTATTTCCTGCAAATGTTTGCAAGTGGAAGCTACAACTTCTAGTCCTTCATCTCCAATGCAGTCCAGTATCTGCAGATATTGCAAAAACCATTGTCAGTCATCGTGAGAACAAGTGAACTTGTGATTCCTAAAAACAGGTGAACAGGCATACCCATAAGCGCTGGAGTTTCCTGCAGTGACGAATTAGCTTTATGAGCTCAGTACCATGAATTCCTGGAGCATAGCTTAGGTTCAAGGAAGTCAGGTTCGGGCAAATTAAATGAAAAGCCGATAGGCATTGAGGAGCAGCCTCCAGAAACCCTGACAAACTCTTGACTGACTTACACTTTTGAAGAGCAGTCACTAATTTATTATAGGTCTCAGAATCTGGATCATGCACGTAAGACCCTACACCCAAGTCCACTAAATGAGGTGCTCTCATCAATATTTTTTGAAGTATATCAAGTGGCACGGCATGATTTAACCTCAAACTCCTCAGATTAGGAGATCTAGCTACAAGTCTCTCAAGAGCTGCTAAATTGACATCTCCTTTGAGACATGCAAAATTAAGTGATACAAGAGATGTACAAGTGTCAGGAAAGAAGCTAAGCCAATGGCCTCTATGATCCTCGACATCATTTTCTTGCAGGTCCAGCTCCCTCAGAAACCTGGGTCGAAGAATGACGTTCAAAGTAGTTAGAGCATAGCTAACTATCTCAATATATATACATCTCTTGAAACCCCTCATGCCATTTTCTTCTATTCATATTAAATCAATCAAATGATTGTTGCTCCTTGTTTACTCAGCATTTTATCTTTCAGATGCTTTTAAAAGATCAAATTGGATAACAATTTCACAAATAATTGAAACCTCAAACATGAATGAACATCTGGACTACAATTAGCTGCACTTAAAACTTAAATGGAAATTAGAAGTTCTCAAATGGAAATTAGAAGTTGAACTTCAGAGATCATAAAGGGAGCTTTTATATATATATATATATATTTTGAGCAATGGGGGCGTCAGTAACCCTTATAAATAGCAATAAAATAGAAAAGCCTTCTGTATTAATTAGCAGGCCAGTAATGATGACTGTGTACATATAGACACTTAAAAAACATGTAATAACTCACAGATTACGAATTGAAATAACACAAAATAGGCACTAGGGGGAACGTAAAGAACATTATAAGTACTAATAAGATGAATATAGCTGAATCACATATGCTTCGAGATCACAAACAAAAGAAACACCGAATCATCCGACAATTTCACTATAAAGTTATACCAAGCTAACTCCATTACTTTACTCTATGCTCAACTCCTAGCAAGCAATTAAGAGCATTGACTGCCTAATAGCCACACATCCACCATCAATTAGACAACTGCAGAACCCCGTACAATACTGTCAAAGAAACCAAAACCCAAACTCCAAAACAAGCACGAAAACTAAGAATAATAGTCCCCACTAATTACCAGTAAGAACCCAAACATACTTGACACTTGCCCTTGTATTCAACAATTGACAACAACGATAACCCGAACAGTGCTGACATTTGCACTAGCATTCAACAATTAGCAATCAAAACCATGTTAAGAAACCTAATTTTCTAATATAAAGCTTAAACAATTTCTAACCAAAAAAATCAGCAATAATTACAAACTGAAATGGCTAGATAGATAATCAAACAAAAACCCACAAAGGAAAGCATTTCTTACCTACAATTAGAAGCAATAGCAGCAAGGCCATCAGTGCTGAAGCCTTCACAACTAACAAGAACCAAGGACTTGAAATTGGCAAAAGACCTTGAAATCAGCTCCAAGCACTCATCGGATATTATCATCCTCTTCAACTTGAGCTCCTCTAACCCCATATTATTCCTTGCAAAAGCTTCAATCCATGGATAAACAAAGCCTCCCCAATCATGAGGAACCAAATTAAAATCAGCAAAATGAGGCTTTCCTTTCAAAGTGATAGATTTCAAACCTGGAAACCTCTCAATCACTCTCTCAGGACTAATTGCATAACAATTCCCTACAAAAACCTTTTGCCTGCTAGTACTTTCGATTTTGTACCATGGTTTACACACTTGAGACACTGAGTTCCTGTCTCTTTGTGATGTTACAAAATCGAAAATATGCTCTAATACTTCATCAGGGAAATAATTCATTTTTATTCAAAAACTTCTAAAAAAAACAAAGATGAGGAAGAACCCAGATCTAGAAACTAAAAAATTTGATCTTTACAAAAAAGGAAACAGATCTAGAGATCTAAAAACCAAATGGGTTTTATTAGAAATGAGAAAAGACTCAAACGTTCTCGAGAAAGTGAAGGAAAATTTTTTGGGTTTTTTCTCTTTATGAAATGATAATGTTGTTGAATCAGATAGTGATGATTACATCACACAGAACTGAAAAAAAAATATCAAAAACAAACAACATAAACTGATCAAAAAAACAGAGATCTGAGAATCTAAGGTTTCCATAACTGGAGATTCTTAACTAAATCAAAACCCCATGATAACAATAATAGTAACCAAAAACCAAAGAAATGAAATGGTGTTATAAAGAGAGAGACCAACACGTATTACTACTTCAAGTTCAGATTTTCATCTCTCCCCTTCTCTCTAAACTCAGAGAAAAAAATGTTTTTTTGAGTTAAACTCAAGTGAGAAGTGACTAGTAGCTTAACTTAACCATGGTTATAAATAATGTTTCTAAACCATGGTTGGTTTTTTAAGAGATCTAAGGGTGAGAGTCATCTAGTTAAAAAGTAGAGAGAGTCTTGACCGTTGGTTGGTGTGACATGCATGTGTCCTTATCTCTGCTAAAAGTCTTCTTGTTAAAGAGACGAGTAGTAATGGATTGCTAGCTATCAGGACATTGATTTTGGTTTAATTTACGTTAGATGCCACGGTGAAGATAAGATTTTTGTTTTGTACTCGCGAGTGTGAGTGCACTCGCTTTCTCTGACGTAGACATCACCATGTGGGGTGGCATCGTCCGCGACCCAGTTGAGCAGATGATGATAAGGAGGAGAGAGTATGCGGGTTTTGTACTCTCTGAGATGGGTTTTTATTTAGTTTCCACAAGAAATGAGGACCTTTTCTGTGTGTCAGCAATTTTTTCCATTTTTTCTGAATTTTGTTGGGTTTTTTTTTTCTTTTTCTGATTTGCTTTGTGGATAATTGAGAAATGGGTGAGCTTTTAATGATTAGGGAATCCAGTAAAAGGAAAGGAGAGAAATGATTTTGACAAAATCTAAGACTGGGTTTAATAAATGTGTCTGTACTGGAAATTTATGTGTTGCAGATTCAATACTTGAAAATGTTTCCATTCTGTAATTGTGGATGTTATACTATGTGATTGCTATGGCTATTTTCCCCTTTCCATGTCTCTCTAAGCTGTATTAATTAGATTTCTAATCATTTAGGGTTTACTCAAATGATTTTATTGATTAAGTTAATTTAATGTTTAAATTGGATAGTTCACATTGAGTGTTATGGATTATGATAATTCTTTCTCTTATCTACCAAAAACAAATAATGAATCCAATCTAGTTTAGACCAGATCTTAAACTCGACCCTAGCTAGGAATTGGGTTGGTGGGTCGGCCGGCTAACCTTGCTAAGCTAGGCTCGGTAATATATGGGTTCAGTTGATTTAATAAAACTGATCATACCACTTGTCATTCGTTAGAACTCGTCAAGATCGTACATAAGATATAGACCAATGATTTTAGTTTTGTTATAAGCAAAGCAATTAAACTCGGCTCGGCCTATAACCCGACTCAAAGTTCAAGTCATAAGTTTGGTAAATTAACACGGATTGACCTAAGCCAAACTAAAACGACTTTGTTTTAATCTTTCTCTTTTTTTAAGTTAAAACAAGGCTGTTTTGAAGGGAAAAGATTTTTAAAAGTCCAACTTGATTTCGACGAGGTCATGATTTGACATGTCAAGTTAGATTTTTAAAAGTTCAACTTGATTTTAACTTGGTCATAGTTTGACTTGTTAGGTCAATCGAATTCGAAGAGATTTTTTCGAAACCCAAATCAAGTTGATCGGGTCTTAAATAAATCTATTGGGCTGAGCCGACTAAAGCTGAGTTTACTGTGCTCATAGCATTTCTTAATACGTAGCACGAAATAGCACGTATGGAATGTTATGAATGGATCGTGTATGATGGAAGGAATTGAATAGTTTTTAACTTTTCTATATTTGAAGAAGTTATATATTTACTATCTGCAGAGAAATTGCGTGGTGATCCATGTAAAAAATAGTTAAGAGCAGAACAAGGTCAACTAGGATTAATTTGCATAGGAGATCTTATTAAGATAAAAAGATTCTAAATCATTCCCACTGTATATATCTTATCTAAATAACCAAAAGAAAGCTTACTAATTAAGAACCGACGACAACTCAATCAAACCAAACTAAAATTCCTAAATCATTTAATTAGATCTAGATTACTTTCTAGTTTTTTGAACCATGAAAAACATCGAATCCAATGATGAATACCTCAATATATATGAGATTATTCAAAGAGGATAAAAACAATTGTTGGTGCCGCTGGAAAGATCATCAAAGATGGCCAACACTAGCTAATTGCTATTTTTTAAGGTGGTTGCTATGTTTCTTCACGAGAAAATGAAAAAGATCAACGATCTAGGCAAATTATTTGATTATTGCCAAAGGTGTAAAATAAAGGAAATGAATCACTGTGATAATTAAAAACTCTAACTGATTTCTAAATATTTTAATTTAGATAACGGGCTGGTTATACTAAACAAAAAATAAATATCATTCAAAAACATGTTATTTAAGATAAGTTATATTGTTATTTGATTTTAATGATAAAATTATGCTTATATGTCAAGATTCATATAAACTAAATATAATATATTTATTAGTGGTAAAAATATTCAGGATGGTAATTTAGGATTTTAGCTTAATAGGATAGTAATATAATATGTCAAGATTCATATAAACTAAATATAATACTTACTTTTTTTTATTATTATTATGGAGGCAAGGATTGAAATAACAAGGACGAGGTTTTCGAATTATTTCCTTTAATTATCTAATTTATGTTAACCCATAATAAATTAATTATTACCCCAAGTATATTCATTAATTAAAAAAAAACACAAATATTTCACCCAACTCAATTTTTATAAACAATCATAATTGAACACAGGAAAAAAAATCATGACTATAGATTTCTAATTAATTAAACTTCAATCTTTTTAAAGTGCAAGATCTCTTTCATTAAATTTTTAATTTTGCTTGATCCTATTTATTTTTCTTTTGCATAATTTTCAATTATTATTTTTAATTCCTAATCACATTAGTCCTTTTTGTTTTTTCTCTTTTTTTTCACTCTTTAATTTTTTTTTATCATCGTCGTCATCAAAATAATTAGATAAATTACTAAAAATTAAGTTTGATAAAAAAATATAATTTTTAAAAACACAAGAAAGAATGGGGGGTTATGACATATCAATGCTCACTAATAATCACAATCATGTACTTTATATGCAAGTACATAGATGCAACTAAACACAACTATTTAGTTTGGCAACAGTATTTCTACTTTAATTTGTAACGAAGGACAAGACAAAAAAAAAAAAAAAAAAAAAGAAGGGGGAGGGCATCATCTTTATGTAGCTGATAATTAGACTTTCACTGCTTATTTCCTTATCCAGGAACAAACTCCAACAGTGCTGCGATTAAAAGCACATATCTCCTTTTCCCCTACAAAACGCAGGAAACTGCGTTTGCAAGCAACCCTCTTGCCGTTACAAATAACAATCCGAGGTCGTGTATGGATCGGTTTCTACTGACATATATCTTTTATTGCTTTAAAACGAAAATGGCGTCTTCATTAGGGTTCTATAAGAGCTGTTAATTATATCCCAAACTCCCAATGATTGAGATGGCCCTCCTCCTTTTTATTACTTTGGTTAGGTTTGGATTGATGTAAAGTACTATAAAAAAGTGCATTAATTCTAAACCTTTCTTCCTCGGCCCAGAAAAGCAAAGCATGGTAGTCACTCGTCAATAATAATAAAAGGTATACCTGCCAATACCGTGGCCAGCATGAGAGCTCTCTCGTCTAAATTTTCACCGTGTAAAGTACAAAGTAAATATATATACTATGATTCTAGCAAAGACACGTTCAAGTTTAATCCCATGGCTGGCTGTGAATTGCAATCTCGCCAATCATTTGTGGCTCTGACCACCTGCTGCCATAGGCTCACTCTTTTATCCAATGGTTTCTTGGCTTGAAGCCGCCTCATGAGTCAAATTGTCATGGTGCGAATAGCAACTTTAGGCTTGCTTTTTGGTTTGTGGAAGTGATAACTAGGGTTCTTCCTTGAAACAGTATGCCTTGTTCAAAGCCTCTGCTACGAGAGAACATAATCTGTGATCATTGGTGAATTATTCAAGTTTATGTATTCTCAAATATTTTTTTTCAAAAAAAGAAGCAGCTCTATCAGGATCAGGCTGAAGGAACTAAACCATCGCACCAATTTCAATGGTTCTAACTTATTTAGAATATATATAGCAAAAAAAGATGTAAATTTAATGAACATACCCACCAAATTAAACCTAATAACTTCAATGTCTTCGTACCCATCTCGAAATGAACCTTGCCAACTCTAAAGTCAAAGATGCTTTTGCTTTTGTGTTTCGAAATTCATGTCGGGATCAGACTTGGTTGCATTTTGAGTTGGAATTCAAGAAAATGCAACCGGACAAAAAATTAAAAGCACTAATCTAACTGGAAAAACTTTGTTTTTATGTGAGAAAACTGATTTAAGATTAATTACCATAATTATATATTGAGATGCAAAAAAAAAAAAAAACCGATGACCCTGCAACCCTTCTTACCTTTCAAATTCTTCTCATTGACTGAACATTTTCTTGAAAATCTCTAAATGATTGGTTGATATTAATTAATTGATTAGTAATTAAAATGAAGCAGGACTTTATCACTCGCAGCTGTTGTGGGTGGAGACCGGAGATTCACCTGTATTATAAAGTATAATTTTTCCACAACTCAAGCAAGCTTCTTGCACTGTTAATTTACTTGCTTTTCACATTTTTGGTTTTGTCGGAGTAACATATACGAACTGAGCACATAATTTTTTCCTCACTGTCATGATCAGGACAACCTCAAGAGCCAGTAGAAAAGAACAAGAACCATGCGTACCAAGATAAACATGTCTTATTCTTATTTTCCCTCATTTAAAGGAATTTATAGGAAGGAAAATAACCCAATATTTTGAGTAAACCTGGCATTCTTGAGCCCAGTCAAATGCTGAGCTCGAGCATGTATAAATCTGGTGTACTATTAGACCCGGCATCCCTAAACCTAGCTAAGTACTGAGCTCAAACATATATGAGTCAGCGAATGGTTTATCTCGGCATCCTTGGATCCATCCAAATATCGAGCCAACACGTATACAAAGATATTTTCTTTTAAATAAAATTAGAGATATTTTTCCTGTAATTAAATCAGATATATTTTTCTCTTTAAAAAAAAAAGATTAAATGCTATCAGAAAAATAAGCATCATCCCCTCAATAAAAGGAGAAGAAGAATGAGACCTATTAGATCCTCATAAAAAGGGGCTCTTAATCTTCTTTTCCAACATATTTTTTTCAGAATCTTTTTCTATAATATTATTATTTTTAAAAAAAAAATAATTATTTAAACATTATAAATTCTTTAAATTCACGAAATAAAACATTTTGCAGATGTAAGATATAAGCCACCAGCCACTCCAACTAAAAAAAAAATATCAGATTGTTAGAACCAAAAAAAATTAATTAATTATCAAAATATAAACATTTTCCTTGAACTACTATGACCATACACACAATTACAATAATATATATATATATATATATATATATATATATATAGACAAACACTTACTGCATCATGTTCCAATAAATGAATATATATGATGCTATAAGCCGTGGATTGTACATGTACACATAGGAAATGATCATTGCCTAGGGTGAGGGGATTTTAGAATGATGTTACGTACGTACGTATGTGTTACCTTGTTATGTGACTGTAAATAAAGATTGTGAAAAATATAATAAATTTTTGTATTATAACTTAATTCCCAGTAAATTGCTATATAAATATTTTGTTTTTCTGTAACCAACTGCTAAACTGATGTATGGTAATGCTTGCTACGTCAGGTAAAAAAGCACAGTAAAGGGTGAAATTGAAAGAATATAAAGACATGCAAGGGGTGGTTCCCGACCAAAAAAAAAACCCATGCCATCTGGGATTCTCTTTACTTGCTTGACAAATCATAGGAAAATGTTGTGTTTTTTTGTTTTTTGTCATTTTGCAAAACATTATACCTCAATTATGCTGGAAACCAGCCACTGACCCAGTTGTTGCTGCTGCTGTTACATGTATATATAGTACTGCTATTATTTCCTGGTAAATTGCTGTTGTTTTAACATCATCTTCTGTCCTGTCCTGCCATGTCAATTTTGTCACCCACAACACATGTAACATCTTCAATCTCTCTCTCGGAAAGAGTTCCTTTCCATGTATTGTGTACGCTTTTTATTCTCCTCCTTTCCCCCTCTTCGAATTTCATGTTTTTAGGATCTTGTTTTCTTGAATTAATCATTTAGCCCCCCCTTATACTCTCTCTCTCTCTTTTTTTTGAAAAAATTGCTGGTTGATCCCTTATGCTCGATATTTCTTTTTAATGTATATACATGACCTGAAATGTCTAGCATAAATTGTCAAATTAACTTATGATGTTTAATTCTTATTATATATCTGTGGTTTTCATATGCTAGGTTAATTAATATCATATATTTGAAAAACAAATTATCCTTATGTAGTGTATTTTTATTTTTAAAAAATTTGTATATTATGTGCATATAATAATTTGAATAAAAATAGTTTTATATATTTTTGTAAGACCCCTAAAGTATTTTAGTTTGATATGAAATCTCAAAAATAATTAGTGTGAGGAATATCGCAAATGAATTTATTAATTTTAAAATAACTAGAAAACCTAACCCTCATTATTTTTCTTCATCTTCTTCCCCTCTCTCTCCCACACAGCCACCAACCCCCTTTGCCCAACTTTCCTCGCTAGTAGAATTAATGAAGCAAGGAAGCATAATTTTTTGGAGTTTCTCCTGGCCTTCCTCTCCTTCTTGCAGAGGATCTGAAAATCATGTAATTTGTAAGGTGCTTATATTATGATACAAGCAATCGATTGATGTTAAAAAAAAAAAGGGCCATTGAAGCGTTATATAGAGTCCCATGATCAAAGTCAGTTTCATATATATGGTAATTAAGGAAAGATTTGAAGATTAACCAATATTCCATTGAAATGGGACGAGGTGGCTGTCTTAATTAATAAGAGATGTAATGATCAGATCTCACTTTCAAAAGCTCACTTTGTGGAGTCCGATCCCACTTCTATTAACTCGCAATATATATATATATATATATATACATACATACATACTCCTAATTAATCTATTTGCTAATGACCCTTTTTACTTCGTGCAAGCTCATTCTACAAAAACTGTACGTGTTTTCCTTAGCTTCTTTTTTGGGGCGTAAATGGTGATTTCTACTACACAGAGATCTTTTAGCGACCTTCATAGCCATGTCTTTCTTGATCCTCTCCCTCGTACGTTCACAGCCAAAAATATTCCATTCGGTTTTCAAATTGATGTTCTCTCACTTGGCCCCATGTAGGAGTAGTTTTTTAGGAAGAAGAATGTGATTTTTTTTATTATTATTATTTTGTAAAAGAGAGGGGTGAGAGAAGAGAGAAGGGTTTTATATATATATATATAATCATCGAGAGTATATTGAAAAGATCATAAAACTAATAATTAAAATAAAATATAAAGATATGAAAAAAAAAAGAAAAAAAAACAGAATTAGAAAAAAAAAAGAAAAAAATCAATCTACTCTAATAAATAATAAAAAAATTACCTAAGATTTTTTATTACACTATAATTTAATGCCATAAGATTTTAAGAAGTTATTTCCTGTATAAAAAAAAAAAAAAAAAGGTTAGTAGTGTGGGTGAGGGGGTGGGGAAGAGAGAAAAGAATACTTTAATATATATATATATGGAAGTATTATTTTTTTTGGTTGATTTTTTAAATTTGTTTTGACTAAGATGCAGAGTGTAATATTAAAAAAATTTAATTATAAAGTGAAAAAATATCAAATCAAGCAGTTTACATTTGTGTTTTCAAACCAAAGAAAGAAAGAAAAATTTAATGTAGTTAATTTTTCTGATCTTTTATTGATTCCAAATTCCTACCATAGAAAAAAGCAACAAAAGCTTACTTGAAAACGAAGGATAAATCTTTCTTTAAATTTATACTTTCCCATCATTCTTTCTCCTCAGCCTGTGGTGGGTCCAACGTGAAATTTGCCATATATCCACTTTCCTTTCTCCCAAGCAAAGTACAATTATTTCCTTCAATATTTTGCTAATCCCCTCCAAATTATCCTTCCATCCAGCTCCCAGAGCATATATATTTTGCAGGTGCATGCTCTGAAACAAGGCCTAGCTAGTCTAGATCCAATGATCCATGGTGGCTTGAAACCAGACAATCATGGAGCCCTTAATTTCCTTGAAGAAAAATAAAGAAAAGAAAAAAAAAAGAGGCATAATTAATAATTAATGCATGCAGCCATATCAAACGTGATTATTGAGCTTGCAATGCAACTTGATTAATCACGACTAAATAAGTTAGGGATTCGTCAAGTCAACTTGATACCTAACTAAATCGTTGCTGTCAAGCATTAATCCACCACAGATTGCCAGGATTAGGATGATATATATTAATCTAGCCTCTAATGTCAACCTTCGTATATATTCTAAATTAAGCTGCGGCTTTTTTCTTTCTTTCTTTCGAGTGGGATGTATGTTTGACCGAAGAACAACTTTTGGTGGCTTTGATGAGATGACTTATTGTCATATTAGGAGCTGCAAATTATTGCATATAATTCATTTCTTTTTTTTCTGAATATATATTTATTCTTGGAATTATTTACTTTGAGTAGTCATCCAAAAAACATAAGAAAGACAATCCTTCTAGTTTGGACATGATTTTCTTGATCATCTTACCTTCACATGAATCGTGGTCCAAAATCTTTCTCCGATCCCACTTGGTGTCCAATGGATAATCGATTACAAATGGAATTTTGTCTCTCTTTTTTTTTTTTTAAGAACTCGTGATGTGTATTTATTTCAAGGCCGAGTATAGGATATCACAAGCAATGATTTTATTTTTATTTTTTTGTAATAAAATATATGTTAGCTTTATATATATATATATATATATATATTCCACTTTCGCCCACGAAGTTTCAGTTTTTTCAATACCATATCTCCAGAGTTTTCAGAAGTTCCATCATAATTAATCCCTAATCCTTGATATATAGTTAATTAATGAAATAGGAAGCAAGCCCACCATTCGAATTTATTTATTTATTTATTCTAAATAAATAAATAAATAAAAGTTCCACTTTTGTCAGTATATATTATATATGATTGGTTGGGAAACTTTAAACTATATGAGTCAAAATCGGATATTTCCAAGGGATATACTAGCCACTCCTTTCTTTTGAAATACATGTATAAATTTAGAGAAACCCAATATAACCCGGCCCTAATGTATTGCCTTCTTATGAATTAAATTCTAAACCTTTTGGTTTTTCGAGTTTATCCCGAACTTAATCCACATTAAACATTCTCAACCCTTCGATCGTCTATCAAATTTTAACATTAAATAAAATATTCCATCTAACTTGGATGTAATCTTTCAATGCTTTCGGGGTGTTTAGGTGTGTAAGAGTGAGTTTTAACTTGTATTTTTATTAAAATTCGATATTTTTTCTTCAAATTAATTCTTTTAGTGTTTTTGAATTATTTTGATGTGCTACTGTCAAAAATAAATTTTTTAAAAAATATATTATTTTGATGCTTTTTCGAGCGAAAAATATTTTGAAAAGCAATCGTTACCACATTCTCAAACACACATCCAATACACAAAGAAAAAAAAAGCCTATATCTAGCTTGAAAGATAAATTCTAAAACTAAAACTGGTAATTGAGTTATATCATACTTATTTTAATAACTTGAATAAAAATATTTATAGGCTGTTTGGAATTGCGTTCCAAACAACATTTAAAAAAGATTGATTTTTTTTACTTAAACTTAATTTTTTTATATTTTGAATTGTTTTAATATGATGATGTTAAGAATAACTTTTTAAAAATAAAAAAATATTATTTTAATATATTTTCAAGTAAAATATTTTAAAAAAGAATTATTATTATACTTTTAAAGAGTTCAAGAAAATAGTAAAAACAAATGCCACCAATAAAGCATGGATTTGCATAACAACGTTATACAATGTTAATTACTTGCATTTGGAACAAAAGAAAGGCTAAAATAAGGTTTCTTTTATAAACTTATGGCTATTTAGTTTTTTTTTTTTGCGTTATAAGTTGTTTTTTTTATTCATTTAAAGAGTTTTAAATTAATATATTATTTTATTTTTTTAATAATTTTGATATATTAATATAAAAAACTGAAAAAAATATTGTTCTAATATATTTTTAATTAAAAAATACTTTACCAAACACACAGGTTTCGTCAAGACTCTAGAGAGCATAGTACCCTAGTGTTGGACCGTTGGTGTCTCTTCTGTTGGTTTTTTGCGGCATGAACCCGTGTTTGAACTTTGAACATGCAGAGCCAAGCATGGCAGAGCCCCACCTGGTTAAGCCACGCGGAGATTTTCAAGCGGACTAGTCTTTCCAAAATTTTAACCTACCTTGTTTACTTCGCTAACGTGGGCCATTGCTAATTAAGGAGCATCACTAGCTAGCCAGGCGATTGTGGGGTAGTCCTTCGTGACTGGTTATTCTTTGATGGCAGTACCATTGTTTATCTTCTTCCTACGATCCATGCCCTAACGGCGGCCAAGAATATTAGAGCTAGGTGGCTAGATGACTCATGCTAACAGCACGCTGAGCCTGGTTCTTGTAGCACCGAAGCTCCTTGGACCATGGTCTAGGCTCTCCTCCTAGCTATAAAGAAATCTTCTGAGGTGCAAGTGCTAGCTAGTGTGTGGAATGCGATTGATGACAACATGTAGAAAGTAGAGCAAGAATCACAACTGTAGTGTAAGGCAACATAAAGCTTGCATAATCCAACGACTTTTTTCTCATTTTCCTTGTCTTTCATGTTAGGTGATGTTGAATCATGAGCACTAATTCCTAATTCAATATTGTATATACGTACGTTAGTGAAGGTTCGATTGGATTTGGTAGAAATCTTGAGCTTCTTTATTGGATCATCATTCACCTACTAGAGCATCTATGGAAGCTCTCTTTCGTTTTTCTCGTGGAGATTTCGAGGTGTTTGCGTTGAGGGACACCCAGCAGTTAATATTTCAGATTTCCATTATTAAATGATATATTTTACTCACTCAAATCTTAATTAATATATAGCGAATGAGTTTAAAGAAGAAGATGAGTACCACCTTATAATATATATATATATATATATATTGGATTTCACTCGCACTATGCGAAGATTTGCAGATAAAATCCATTGAATCTCCAAATGATAAATTAAAAAGAAAAGAAAAAAGAAGCCATGTTTAGAACGTTTCGTGTGCTTTATACATGGTGAGCTGGCACTATCTGCTCAATTGGTTGACGAGCGTGGAGCAATGGAGAGAGGCTAAGATCCGCTTCGAATAAGCTGAGCTGCCATAGTTGACTGCCTGACATGACATAATTTGCGGTTCTATAAACTATTATAAGGTTTATATGATGGAGAGAAGGTCCTCGCTTGTTTAAGAAAGAAAAGTAACGTGATAAAGGTGCTTTTGGGATTAGTTTTTTTTTCTTCTTATTTTTTAATAAATAAAATTAGTGGAAGTGTTTCTATCTTCTAGCCTAATGCCTGCTAGTAGATTTAGCCTGGCATTAATTAGCCCTCAACCTGAACAAAATCATGGAGTAACAATTAAGTATGAGTACGTGATTAATTAAGCAACAACGTTAATGGGAGCACAACGAACAACATCATCCAAAAAGATTGATATTTACTGCCTTTTAAGAGGGAGTTGTTAGGCCAAAAGGCCGGCTAAAACAAATAAAATTATAGCCCCACTTGCATATAATTACAAGGAGAAGGGCATAATTGAAAGTGAAAGGGGAAGAGGGGAAAAAAAAACTATTCTTCAAAAAGAGGCACCACTCATGATCATTTCCATCTTCAATTGCCCTTCCCATCATTTCCTAGAATTGCTTCCATGTGATATGCATCAAGTCATGTGAGAGCTTACACAAGATATTATCTAATCAACAAACTGGAAACTCAATTCCCTTTCTATCTAGACACCAAATGGGGCATGTGCGCAGTACAATTGCTGCAGTAATTTAAAGTTACACAGCATATGGGTGTGATTCATGTCATGAAAAAACAGTAGGAAAACCCTGATTTTGGAAGCAAATTGAGCTCAAATGGAGGCAGGAGGCATCATAACGCATGGCAATGCATGGTGGTCCTGAGTCCTGGCACGTATAATTGTAGGGAGGAAATAGGGATTGGACTCTGCTGAAAGGGAGACGAAACATAAGATGTCCCTTTTATTGGTTCAGATGGTCCAAAAAGCTTTGCCCCACAACGAAACTTTTTTGTAAGTAATGCGAGAGAGAGAGAGAGCGAGAGGGACAAAAGGGTCATGGTCTACACTCAAGAAGAGGTCGAGAAAAAAAAAATGAAGGGCGGAGCGAGGAAGGGAGTAGGAGGTAAAGGACCACGTAAATGGTCGGTTGATGTCAGCATCCTATCTTTTGTAAAGGAGAGGCTTTGATTGGCCAATGGTGAACCTACGATGTGTCTTCATCTATTCAGATACCATGTCGTCAGCTGGTCCAGGGTGAGACTTTGGAAGTGGCGCGTGTAAACTAAACCTCAATAAGCCAATGGCCATTTTCTACATACAAGTAATGGTAGGAGGCTGAAAGGTAAAGCTGGCTTCTCATCTAGCAAGACTGTGAACGCTAGGCCTCAGCTATGGATCCTGATCCCTGATATAGATGAGCGCTAAGAGCATGGTGGCCATGCTATAATGCAAGAATGCAGACAATTAATTGACTTGTAGGCGTACTGGTTCTAAAGCTGAAAGCCAACATCAATGATAAGATGCACACCAGAATTCTGCCACTTCTACAGCGTTTTCCCGGTTACTATCAGTTCCAATGTGACACCGTTTTTTCTATGCAATCAATTATATGAAATCCACGCTTGGGTGGTCCATGTTCATTTCAAATGAGTTGATTGCGGGACGCTGAGAGTACGGAAATAGACCTGCTCGATTTTGATTTCAAGAAATATGCACCTGAGGAGGTGCTCAAATGTGTACATCCATTAAGATGCAAGCAAAACAAAGGCAAGTTCTTACAGCAAAAGCTATGGGAGGACCTTCAAATAAAGCAGGGACCGAAGCACCAGCAACTTCGTTATCATGCTCTGAACCAGCCGGCCTGAGGACATATTGGCACCCCGAGATAACATAATCCTCCCAGCCTTGTGTTTAAGAACAGTACAGTTGTGAGGTAAGTGCGTGGTCCTGTGAGGACCATCCAGCTGCTCCACACATTGCCTGCGTACACTATCATTGTGGCTGACAACAGCTCAAGTGACACTAACATAGCTAATTAAACTGGGCCAAAAGATATCTCAACAGTGCCATGACATACAAAATAACTACGCAGCATAAACTAGAGCTTGAGAGAACAAGGAAATGGGAATTTGAATAAATATCGAATACAGAAGAATCTGGATTTCAAAGTTTATTTGATAAACTGATAGTCAAGTCCCAAAGGATCCAACCTTCCAAACACACCACAGAAAGTTCAAAGAGCGGCCGTATTGCAGAAACAATTTAACAATAACATGCATATAATAATCAATATGTTCAAATTTACTCATTAATTCTTCTGCACTACTCTGTTTTAGAGAATAAAAGTAAAAGGAATTCAAAAGTTCTGTTGAGCAGTCTACTTTATTAGGAGCACAAATAAAATCTACTCCGAACCTCCAAATGCAACTCAGATTAAAGGAAGTCGGGTACATCTAGAATCCGTGAGAGTAATTGGCTTGGACTAGCTATTCATTCTTTAACCAAATTTGGGTCATCATGAAGGGTTCTACACACCAATGTGTGCACATGTCATCCAAGAGCTACCTCCCAGTGCAATCCCTAGTTGAAAAATCTTGAAGAAGGCTAATTTTGTAACTGTGATCAGGATGATTGGTATTGAGACCAACTGAGGTTGGAACAATAGGCCTGCCACCGGCCGTATTGCCACTTGTGCTGCCCTAGAAGAAAGGTTGAGACCCAAACTCTTATTTAGCTAAAATTTGGAAGGGTCAAACTGAATCAAGCTGAAACACAAACAAGATTAAAGTTCAGCATCAAAACACATAACCTATAGGAAATGTATAAGTTAGAACAAGAAATAACCACATGGCATATCCCCAGTGTACTGGTTGTCTCCAAGATAGATGGGGCCTCAAGACACAGTTCATCACAAGGCAGATAACTGTGGGTTATTTCCCTCTTCTTAGAGGACTAGAAAAACTTGCCATGGTCGATGTGTTAGGGCAGTGGCCAGTCAAAGTGAGAACATATGATATGGATAAATAGGAAATATGCTTTTCTCCAGGAAATCCAGAGGTCAGAAGTTATAACAGAACAGAGCTAAACAGTTTAGTTGTGTGCTTTGGAGCAGGGCAGTGAGGGTGGGAATTTTGCCATAAGACTTACTACTCATATCCCATTATTATTGGCCCTTTTGCGAAAAAACTCAAAATTTAAGAAAACACCAATTGTAAAAACACAAAATTTAAGAAAACACCAATTGCTCATTAATTATCTGTTATTAACTGGAATCTAAAAGGTAGCATATTTAGGCTGAGCTTTTCAATTTGTTGCCTTTAAATAAAACAGAAAGGAAAAGAAGCTGGTACAGCTGCGTGCCTGGAGAAGATCAAGAGGTTTTTTTGGGAAGAGATAATTTGTACGCTATTTTCAAGAGCCAGAGTTGGAAAATATCTTTTCTGGAAGTTTTAGTCTACGCGCATCCATTCAATGCTTCTATCTTTTTATTGAAATTGAAAGTAAAACATGACATGATTATCTTAACAAAACCAATCCAATGGTTAATAGCCAAAAGAATATTAATAATTTTGTAACTTACTACACAACCTTCAACTTACAAGAATGTTAATGGAAAATATTACCTCTACCTCAATTATATATGGGCATATATATGGACAACCCTCATAAAAATGAAACATGACCCGAACTAGCGACCACACTAAGCTTAAACCCTCAAACCGTGATCTGGGAGGGGTAGTGAACAGAGTATCCGTATCCATACCACTTACCACTTTGTAGGTAACATTGACCCACCCACTGTAGCTCACAAATAAAGCAAACCAACTTTAGTTTCAGAAAGCATGATAGTCATATCCTAGCAAACTCCAATACACCTCTTCTTTCAATGTTTTAACTGCAACCCATACGCTCAATAGTTTTGGACAGATTTGTCACACTATTATCTTTGCATCATTTACGAACATGGCAATGACACTGCCAAGCATACACTGGAGCGCCCCACCAAAAGTTTGCCAAGAGTTGATGCACCCCATGAAACCACACAAAGGTACCCCTAACTCTTTACCACTAATTCACAGGACTACATAATCTCATAATTATCTACTCATTTTCAAGGATCAAAATTCATACACATATTTTCCCACTCATTTCCAATCCCTAATGCAGGTGTGGAACTCGCTACCAGTTATTTGTTTATAACAAGCAATCATATTCTGTACACTCCCAAACAAAGTTTAGGGAAGAACAATATACGAGTTCAACTATTCAAATAGCTGCAAGCAATACTCAAATAAACTTGTGAAAGGCAGAAACATGCATTGATGATGGGCAACATTTAGTAACATTCTTTCTAATTCAAGAAAATTTCTATCAGGACAGAAATCAAAGTTCATTAATCATTTTCCCAGATCATGAATTCATGGATTTTTTTTCCTATATCAAACTTGCAAATTAGAATCGATGGGAACAATGATTATACATGGTTATCATGGCCCAATTAGGAGCAACTATTACACCGTCATGTTGTTGCTAACCTGCATGTTTGTTTTTCTCCGACACACCTCAACCACTCAGGTATCCTTTCCTACCAACTCTAGAACGAAAAGGTCCTACTGGAGCATCACCACTGTTGCAACTTAAAAACTCATTTCATCTTTTTCCTCCACATTGCTCATTAAAAAACAACATCCTAGCGCAACTCTCCTGGCATCTCTTCTTCATACGTCTTCAACATTACTACTAGGTTTGAAGACAAACACTCATAGGATAACATCACCAACGTACCCTAACTCTATTTCCTCTGCAAAAAGCAATAAAAAAAATTTAAAACAGAAACCACAGACTACCACATCTACAATTCCACGAGCATCATTAAAAAAAAAAGAGAACAAAATATCTAATCAAGGTTGCTAGAACATACATTGCCGCATTGCGAAATCACTAAATTCTAATTACTACTCGACTAAGCAAATTAACCTCGATTTTCTTAACACTGACCTTGCTTTAAAATCACGCATCACTGTCATCATCATCATCAGCGGAAGCAGCAATATAAACTCCAGGATGCACAACTTTTCTTCGCGTCCTCGATGGTAAAATGTTATCCAAATCAACTTCAGCCAATGGATCATCCTCCTCTGCCTCCTCACTATCATCGCCACCCTCTAATTCACTCCCGTCGTCGTCGTCGTCTTCGTCTCCGTCTTCAATCAATATCCCTTTTCCTTTCCTGTCCACCACCGCTTCCTCCCTGTTCTCTTCTTCATCCTCATAATCACCATCTTCTTCCTCACCATCTTCGTCTTCGTCTTCATCTTCAACTTCTCCTTCTTGTACGGTGTCGTTTTGGTTATCGATTGAAGGTTCTAGAGTTTGCGAGTTCTCAGTGAGTTTCTCTCGGATGACTGGTGAATTGTTGGCGAGTGAATCGATTTTTTGCGATTTGTTGGAGTGATTACCATCTTCATCTTGTCCTTCTTGTACGTTGTCGTTTTGGCTATCGATTGAAGGTTCTAGAGTTCGCGAGTTCTCAGCGAGTTTCTCCTGGATGATTGGTGAATTGTTGGAGAGTGAGTCGATTTTTTGCGATTTGTTGTAGTGATTATCTTGTTCTTGATCTTTTTCAGGAATTGGGTCGTCATCGAGTTTGCGTTTTGTAGGTAATGTGGGTTCGTTTTGGGTTTCGGTTTCTGCCATTGTTTGGTTTTGTTCGGGGTTTATTGAAGAAAATTAGGGTTTACGGTAAGGAGAGTTTGTGGGGTAGTAAGTAGTGAATAAAGAAAAGGAGGGCTTCATTATTAGTTTCTTCTATTGACGAGTTTTTATTTATGACACCCGAGGTTTATTGTTTTTTTCAATTACACACCTCATGTATCTGGTTTCTACTTGGGCCATACTATTTGAAACGTAAAACAATAAATTCTATAATTCTTTTAATTATGTTTATAATTTATTTATTTCTCTGTTATTAAACCAACATGTAATAAAAACTAAGGCATTCTAGATTTTAAAAAAAATGCAAAGAATAGACTTAGTAATACTCGGTCTTTTCAAAATAAAATTTAAATTGATTTTTAAAAATTTAAAAACAATATTATTTTATTTAAAAAAATATTAAAATAACTTTATTTTAATTCAATCCAACTAAAATATCATTAGCATAGTTTTTCGATGAAGTATGGTAAGATCATGAGAGGTTCGCTCGTTTACATCTTTAAGCAATGAAGTTGCTAGTTTTAATATTTTCAACCCACTTTATATATGGATTTTCTATCATAAGACACAAATTTTGTGCCGTGAATTATAAAACAAAATCATCATTAATCATTTTTTTTTTTTATTGGAAGCCCAAGAACGCCTAGCTAGAGGGGGATGTGAATATATCGATTCATGAAGGGCTTGTTTGTTTTTGTGTTTCAAAAGTATTTTTAATAAAATTTAAAATTTTTTTATTAACTTTAAATTAATATGTTTTTAGTGTTTTCAAATCATTTTGATGTGCTGATATCAAAAATGATTTTTAAAAAATAAAAAAACATCATTAGCATGCATTTTGGCACGAAAAGCTATTTGAAAAACAACTGCAACCACACTGCCAAACAAACCCCTAGGTAGACATGGAGGCAATGAGAACCAGCAGCTTTAAAAGTGAAACTCAGATCATTATAAGAGGATCATTAGAAGAGGATATCTCATATAAAATAAATTATAAAACCTGATTTTTACAATCAGGTGTTCAAAGTCGACCTCAAAAAAGACTTAAATCACGGGGTAAGAGAATCAGTTTGAGTCAACCCTAAAAATTTATTTTTAAAAGGATAAAACAAAATCGTTTTGACTATTTTTAAAAAAAAATTTACAGGTGGAGAGCTGGTTTTGACTAATTTTTTAAAAAAATTTACAGGTTGAGAGCTGGTTTTGACGAGATCAGACCCGAGTCAACTAGATAACAGGGTTTTTTCTTTCTATATTTTCTTCGACCCAGACCACTGCAGGACGGGGATCGGCCAGCGTTTTTACAGCTACGCAATCAAGAAGAGCATAAAAATTTGCATAACCATATAGAAGAACGAAGTAGCAAACGTAGAATGACTTCAAAATGAAATAGCCATCCACGAGAAACTTCTATCTTAAGGCCTGCTAAGTGCTAACACAAACTATACAGTGGGAGTGACAGAGCTTAAATGTGTATAAGCTCAATGCACCAATAACAAGTATAATCGCAATGAGCATCCCAAAAATAAGACTAATGTTGTTATAAAGTGCTATCAAATCCTTCCCAGTCCCAGGATCTCTGGGTGAATCTGCGGTTTGAAAAAATCAAGAATCTAATCACTCCACATAAAACTGAACTTCTACCTTTTAAACAAGTATATTTTATAGCAGTGAGATCTCTTTTGATTATGCTAAACCGTAAAGCAACTAATTCATAATAGATGGCCTAAAGCTGCGAGTTGGACAACGGAAGCAGGTTGTTGTTCCGCCCAGAAGTTAAACTAAGACCTAACAATGATATCATCTCAAGAGCCAATGCATGAATGACATTTCCGAAACTCAAAATGTTCAGTACCAAAGAGGTTAGATAAATCTAAACAGCTGACATATATAACATTTCATATACACTACATGCTTGGAAAAAAATCTGCCGAAAAATCAAATCCTTCAGTTCAAAACGAGAATATCTACATTTTTCAGAAAAGCAATATTCAACTTAACTTTAACATGCTTAAAGGAACCCTGGCAAATGCACTTGTACAAATTTAAATTACTTAAAGCAACTTTCTAACATAACCTTTGCATTTGGTGAAGCTCTAGGGTAGGACAAGAACGCTTGGGTCAGTTCAAGTAATTCCATTAATTCCTGTGCCTCAACAGACATCCAAGTGCGATTTACATCATCTCTCTGTGCATGTATAATCATCTTCTCCAGTACCTTGGCATTCTTGAGCAGAAACTGCACCCATTGATCAACTACAAGTTTCAAACTTGAACAACTTGTGTCAAATCCAAAAATCTCCACACTCTTGAGATGCAGCACTAAACATTTGAAAATCCTCTGATTATATAAACTCCAGTATTCCTCTCCATCAAAACTATAATATTTATAAAAAGACCTGTCAAGCTCAAACTGAAGATGAACATTGTATTAGACAACTTAATTTTTAATTGGCATGCAGTAGTGTTGTGATGATTCTAGCATAAATAATTTCAACTGATCTATGTACTACTATGGAATTTTTTAACTTAAAATGTTAGTTGTAGCAAAGACCTGATGACACAGTGAGAGGACAGTGCAGATTCATTATACCAAGACCAAAATAACATGATAAACAAAAGAAAATGGAGATCGAAAGGAAACCTATCAAAGTTCCAAACCAAAGCTAGATCGACAAGAAGAGAGATAAACTAGTGAGATTGTGATAGAAAAACACCTCAAAATTGTTGGAGGGCATCAAGTTGATAGTTAATTTCTGCAGATTAGGTGAACTTTGTAGCAAGCTTGCAATCCCAGGAAGGTCCCATTTGTTGATCTTCTTGTTCAGTGTTAGATACTTGCATGCTGAAGTTGGAGAAGACAGACCCTTCACCTCTGATATAGATAGAACCTTGAGAGGTAAGAAAAAAAAGAAAAAGAAAGGGACTCAGAAAGTATCATGGTGGTTAAATAAGATGTCATGGGGATATTTTATCTCAAATAGGTCATTGACAAATACTATTATCCAATAATGAATAATAATGGGCGATCAGTAAGTCAACACTTGGTGAAAAGGGGGCTTCAAAACATTTATAATGTTGTCACCAAAAGCAGATGAGGGGAACTCAAGAACAAGCAAGAAAATACCCTTTATAAAGTGTTTTACATAAATAGATGCAATCAATTAAATTGATACATCCAACAGAAAGTATAACGATTGCACAGAAGTTTGAATAACAAACTTCATGAGTTGCATGAATAAACAGTATGTATTTCTTTTATTCCCCAAAAAAACCTTAACAATAGATGCTGTTACAGAAGTACTCCATAAAAAAAATTCAAGTCTTGACTTGCTTGAAACAGAATTCTTGAAGCTGTAGCCATTTTACCATTTATTATAGAATTTAAAATCTCTTTGATTATGTCAAGGTTAATGCTTAATGTGCTCATCCATCACTATGAATGAACTAATTAAAGAATTAGAGCAATCATCATGCCAAGGGCATTTTATGCAAATTAACACCATTCCAAGAAGAGCGAGAGAGAGCAAGGGAGAGCAACTAAAACCCCCAAAAGTCCTAACTTGCTTTGATGGTTTCATTTAAAATCATAGACTTCTCCACTATATCAGAAGCAAGGCCATTCAAATTTCAAAATACAGCAAATGTAAACAGATGCTAAATCATGAAAGAGCGAACAGACAAATAGAGCAGCTAACGTAAAACAAAGAAACACCTCGCTAGTTTTATCTGACAAAATGCACAAGCAACATATTGCGTCAGAAAATTACCTGAAGACACCAAGTTCCAATTGTAAGTTTCTCAACATGCTGTAATTTTTCAAGTAGGTCATGCAACACGCTGCGATGTGCACTATACCAATTGCTTCTGCAACCATGGCTACAACTTTTCATCCGATAACCAATATTAGCTTCTACCAAAGATGAAACATCTAGCAGCATATAATTCGCTCTATGCATATACCCTGCTAAAGTTAAGGATAGAAGATTAGGACCTTTAATCGTGATCACAAAATCACCAAATTTATCCTCAGGACCCCAGGAACCATCCACCACTAGATCTTTTAAACTTGAACTGAAATTAGTATTAATCTGATCAAAGCCACAACACTGATTCAATTTCAAGTACTCAAGTAAGGAGCAGCCTGAAAAAATGTTTTTAATCATCTCATTGGATAACCAGCTATATGAGATGGATAAAACCTTCAATGACATCCAAGAAACTTGCTTCAGCTTATTAGGAGATAAAGCACAGAATCTTAGACTCAGTTTCTCTGCAGGGATATTGCTGTAAAAAAAATTAGGCAAGTAATAATAGTCAGGATCATCAGCAATTTCTCTATGAAACTCCAAACAAAGCTCCTCCACCTTGAGACGTACAGCAAAGTCCACCCACGAGTCAACTTGAGCCTTGAAACATTCAGTGAACTCAAACTCCACAAGGAACTTCTTCACCTTTGGGGAGCAGTAGTGCATCAGAGCTTTGTCAACGAAGACAGCAAAATTTTCAGCTTCTTGAGAGCAAGAACATTCACGGCGAAATATGAGATTTGGCACTAAAGTCCAAATAGAGTCCCACCGCTTTGATAATATGCATGTTTTGATCGCATCATCAGCAGGCAAGAAAGAGAGGATGTGTTGGATGATGGGATCAGGTAGATTGCTAATGCGGTCTACTTTTTGGCACTCCTTGTTTTGACATGACCTTGGCCTTTTCAGAGGATTGTTTTTTAGATTCGGTGTCCTGTAAAAAGTCGTTGAATCCCAGATTGTGGCATTCACTGAGCTCTCACTAGGCTGCCTCATGATTATAATCCTGGTTCGAGAACAAGTTATGCTTCTAAGTACTTAACCTCTTCCTGTCTGAAAGAACAAATTTAGATAACATAATCAATGGCATAATTGCCAGGAATAATATAGAAAACAAAGTTTTCAAATCATGCCACTTTATTTTTTTATTTTTCATTTATAAAGAAACATGGAAAATAGAATCACATCAACCCTCGACCGATTCAATAAGAAAATTGGACCCTTTCCACTTTCACGTTTCACCTCAAGATTCAAGAACAGTCAAAAGGGTTTGCTTGGATTTAACATAAATCCCAGTATGTTATTCAAGTGCAAATTCTATAATTATCTCCTAAATTCCCCAAAATCTAAAAGAAGGAAAAAAAGCAAAATTTTCTCCAAGTTTAAAATTCCTATGCCCCAGCAGTTTCTCAACAACCAAACAGACCAGGCAGAAAGAAAAAAGATCAAACCTAACCATCAAACACAAGCAGCAGCACAAAAGAAACGAGTATAAGTGTTTGAATAACAGTAAAAAAATGGTGGAGTTATAACAAGTACGTTGCAGACCTGACGTTTTTTTGGCCCGCTTACGATGGCCCTGGCTCGTTGATCGTTGAAGAAGAACGTTTCATATTTGCAGGGTTGTCGTTTTATTGATGTTTTTGGGAGATTAGAAAAAAGAGAGATCAGTTTGACAGACTGAAAATTTGCACGAGAAAGAAAAGAAACCGAAGTGAAGTAAAGTAGTGGGATGGAACACGAATTTATTTTCATGGTATAAACACAGCACACATGGTTGTCTTGATTTAAAAGTTACATAAAAAGTATCAAAATTAGAATTAGGATCAGGATTAGGATTGGAGTAGCTATTTGATCAGCTCTACATCGCGGCTTCAATATTTATCTTAATATATATATATATATATATCCAGAACATTATTTATAAAAAAAAATTAAAAAAATCATTGACAATAAATAAAGATAAAAATAGAAAAATTAATAGACATATATATTAAGATATCTGATATTGTAATACAGGCCTTTAACCTGATTATATTAAATGAATTTGTTATTAAAATCAAATTTTTATTTAATCAAACGATAATATAAAAAATAGAAAAATTAATAAACATATATAGATTAAGATACCTGATATTGTAACACAGGCCTTTAACCCGATTATATTGAATGAATTTGTTATTAAAATCAAATTTTTATTTAATCAAACGATAATATAAAAAATAAAAAAATTAATAAACATATATAGATTAAGATACCTGATATTGTAACAAGAGCCTTTAACCGGATTATATTGAATGAATTTGTTATTAAAATCAATTTTTTATTTAATCAAATGATAATATAAATAAATATACATGAAATTGATGGAATAAAATAAAGAAATATTATATAAGATTACACATTTATATAAAACATAAAAAAATGATATAGATTACATCAAAAATTAAATGCATATAAAATAACTAAAAAATAATTGTTATGTAAAAGAAGCTATATAAACAAAATAAAAAAGAGAATATGTAATAATTTAAACACAAAAAAAATTATTTTAAAAAAATACATTTAAAAAACATCAATAAAAAAAACAAATTTAGAAAAAAAAAAAAGGACAGACACTACTAGGCCTAGCAAGTCAGGCTAAACTGTCTAGCCCACTTAGTAAGGGCACACGCGCTTGGGACTTTATTTTTTTTTAATGGTAGATGGAGCAAATAAAATGTCATCCACCCTTTTATTTTTGAAAAAAAAAATAAAAAAAATCAGGGCTAGAGGTTTTTTAACCCAAAAACCCAATTTTCAACCCATTTGTTTTTACCCAAAAAAACCTACAAAACAATATAAAACCTTGTTAAACGAATCCGTGACCTCAAAAAACCATCTTAGAACTCAAAATCAAAATTTTATTGGATTTATATATACTTTTTAGGCATTTTCAAGGTAAAAAAAAACATTGAAGTTGAACTTCTCTTGTTATATGGAACCACTTGACACGGAGATCAACCATTTTGGTAGTCAAAGTCAAATGTCAAGACATCTTTCTCTTTATCACTAGAAACCAATGAATTTCTCTCTCCTTTCTCAAACTAGAAACTAAATAAAAAAAACAACGTATTGAAAATTGATTTATGCTTAAACTTCAAAAAATGGAGGGACTGAATTGTTATAATTAGTAAAGAATGAGGACTAAGTTGAAAATTTAGGGGGGGGATCTCAAACAACACCCCTCTTCTTCTTATGTTTCATTTTAGCCCTTCATCTTTTAGTTTCACCTTTACTTAACAATTTTAGCCAAATTAGCCTCCAATTAGACCTTAAAGGGAAAAATTAAAAAAAAAAGATAAAAAAAACTTATGGGCCAATGAATTAACAATGCTCATGAGTCTTAGTCCACAGTGCCTAGAGAAACAATGTTTCTCCATGCCTTTTACAGTATTTGTAATTAGAATTATTACTAGAATAGAAACAAAATAGGAAAAATAATAAGGCTTAGGTGATTACTAAAACGCATTAGTATTTTACTGTTTTTTCACTATGCTTTTTTTTTTTTGTTCTTTAAGTTTCTATAGTCCTTTGGTTTGTTTATATTATATCCCACATCGGCGGGTGAGGGTTTGGTAGCTGGCCTTATTAGTAGTGCTGGTTGCTAACATATTGTACGCGTTTTGGGGTGTCAAGCTCAGAAGTGGGCTCGCGTCACCAAGAACAAAACCGTGAGGGTTGTAAGACCCAAAGCGGACAATATACGACATGTTAGGCCGGTCTGTTACGTTTGATATTAGATCCGACCTCAATGGTTGTCCGGTTGTGCTGACGAGGTTGTCGGGCTCCTTAAAGGGGGTGGATTGTAATATCTCACATCGGCGGGTGAGGGTTTGGTAACTGGCCTTATTAGTAGTGTTGGTTGCTAACTTGTTGTACATGTTTTGGAAAGTCAGGCTCAGAAGTAGGCTTGCGTCATCAAGAACAAAATCGTGAGGGCAGTAAGGCCTAAATCGGACAATAAACGACATATTGGGCCGAACTGTTACAGTTTATTTCTATTATCATACTTTTTGTTTTTTAATTCAATACTTCCACAATAAGGAATTGATATTGGGACTAGTAATTTGATTTGGTTAGTTTAGTATGAGGTTCTTGCGTTGTAAAAAAAAATATCATGATGTTGAACCGACGCTTGATTTTGTGAAAAAATAGTTAGGATTTTTCAAATGATTGAGAATAAAGGGATTGGAATTGAAATTGATGAAAAAAATGCAGCCTTTTTCTTTTATATAAAAGAGATCAAACACGAAAATCGACGAGAGAGGAAAGGAAAGGAAAGGAAAATAAACAAAAGAAAAATGAGTTGTCGAAGCCATGCTAGATCCACATGGTCACCTTATACGAGCTTCAAAATGAAGCCCCCACTGAGATGATTCAAATAACACCAAGGAAGGTTGGCATCAGAGCTCGAATGAAGCCATACATGCCTTCATAACGCAACAACCTTCCGCACACATTGGTGAGTATGGTACAATGCCATACATTTTTCACCTATCATTCAATTTAGTGCTTTATTCTTTAGTAATTCTTCAACTCTATTATGAATTTCATCATAACTAAGCCCAATAAAGACCCAACCAAAAAGAGAAAAGGACAAGTAAAAAAAAAAAGAAAACAAAATGGCCTAATAAGCCATAAGTGCAGCACAACCGGACCTAAAAAAAGGGAAAAACATATCGTCATGCTCACAGAATTTATTGTCATGCCCAACTAAAGTCATAACACAGGTCATAAGTTGGGCAAGTTTACCTGGTTTAACCAGGTCACTCAAAAATATCGTTTCAAAATTTTTGTTATGAAAAAATGTTAAATATACATTTTTAAAATAATTTTTTCTTTAAAAAAATCAAAAGAAATTTTTACTTTGCCAATCGATTTGCAAATTCACCCACAAAGTCGGTTGGGTCACTTTTGGTCAACTCTCACAAAGTTTGTTTTGAAACTCGATTGGATCAAGTGAACAACTGGGTCATTAAACTTAACTGGATTTGATAACATTGTTGAAAAGTTCTGGAGATAGCGCAAAAGCAATTGACTAGTTATTTATATAATATATATATATATGGTTCAATTTATCTGTATTAGGAGTTAATTAAATTAATCTAATTATTTACAATATTCATAATTGTGATTGAATTTCTTACATAATTTTGGTTATTTTCTTAAAAAAGAAAACAATTCAGTCAAATTGATTTTGATTTTAGAAACTAAAACTAAAAGAAAATTGAACTGAAACTAATTAAATTGAAAAAACTCATTAAATAAGAAAAGGTTTATTAAATCAAACATGTCAAGAATAGCCAAAATAAAAGGTTTATGAATTAAATTTAACTTAATTGGTTTTTAAAAATTTAAAACAAACCAAACCAAAATAAGATTTAAAAATTTGAAACGAATAGCCAAAATAAAAGGTTTTAAAAATGCTCATCTCTAGTCTTTACAATATTATTTTTAGTTAGTATAATTTTTTTCATCTCAATTAAATATTAAAAAAAATGGTTATATAAGGTAATACAAATGAAATCTCATGAAGGTGCAAAAACATATTTCATTAAAAAAATAAAATAAATTTTAATTATTTCAAAAGTTTAAGCAGAAAAAAATAGTTTTTTTATTTCTTAGAATTATCTCTAAAATTAATTTCTGTTAATTTTGGAATTTTTTATTTGTTCAACATTTCTTTTACTCGTTGGGTTATTTTGGAATTTTACCATTTGTTAAACATTTTAAAAAATTATATTTTCCTAAAGAATAATTGCAATTTTTTCAATAGGAAAGCGTTTTTGAATTTAAGAATATTTTAATTCTTTAAACATATTCCAAGATTTTATTTATGCAAAAAATATTTTTTATAAATTAAAATTTTCTTTTTAAAATTGTAATGATTGATAATTGTAGGAATTGTTTTGATCTCGAAAGATTGTTTAAACTTTGGATTTTTCGAGAAATATAATTGTTTTATTCCTAAAGCACTTGAAAAAAAAACTATTTTAAAATTAATGTGTTTATTCTTTGACTTCTTATAAAAACTTTAATTTGTAGTAATTTTACAATCTAATGCAATTTAGTTGAGGTAAATTGAATTGACTAAATTTGACTATGTTTTTCACAAGCATGGATTCTTTTCTAGGTTGCATAAACTCAAGGACACAATATGTTATGAGTTTTATCTGGAGAGTCTTGACATCTAATTGTTAATTTTAACCTTCGTTTATTAATGGATTCCATACTCTATGAAATTTTTCATCAAGGTAGAGTTTCAATTATAATATTCAATTGTTTAGTTAGTAGATAAAAATAATAGAAATATAGCTAAAATGCATGGCTAAAATAGGAGAAAAAAAGAAACAAAGATAATACCAGATAACTTATAATATAAACGAGTTGACATGCCCGCGCGCTGCCGTAGGCTTATAAAAAAAATATCTATGATAGTATTATAATTGTGAATTAATGCTAGATAAACCAATATTTTATAAATAAAAAAATTATAAAAATATGAGAGTTGAGCATTGGAAGGCCCAGGATCAAGATTTGTAGCTAGCTTTGATGACCGTGTTAACGTACCAACAAAGCAAATATAAGTTTCATTTTCTCGTTGCGATGAAATATAATTGCATATGATGATTGCAAGCCTTGTCGTCGAGTAGTCATGTATGTATAAAATCTAGTTAAAAAAATAAAACATTGAAAAAGCTTAACATGAAACTAGATAAAGAAGTGGTGCAAGGAAAAAAGCGGTAATAAAATTGAGCTAAGACTTAGAGCAAAAACACTAACATGATAGGTATAAAATCAATAATTGAAGTTGCATAAACGTAAGGGTTTTATATTAATTAGAAAAAAAATTTTATTTAATTTTTTAATATTAAATTTGTTTTTTATTTAGTTATCATACTTTTATAACATAGATTATATATCCGGCGGATTAACTTAGTTGACTCTTTTTTTTTCTTTTTCTTAATAATTTTTTTTCTAATTGCATCATTTATATTGGCTTGATTTAAAATTAGATTTCATGATTAATTTATTTTTACTTTGCATTATATTATCTTGATCCAATGATTTGATAATAGTGTTCAAAACGTATACCTGAATTGACTTGATTTTGTTTGTGTTTTTTTTCTAATTCTAGCAGTCAACACTTTGTTAATTGGGTATTGAGCTTTATAATTTGTTTTGATATAATTTTTATGGAGATATCTTGGCCTTAAGATTAAGGTTATTGGTTTGGACATTTGAACCCTAGTTAAAAAAGTTTTTTTAATTTTTTTTTAAGATTATCTCGGTTTCATGACCAAGCTCATGGGTTCTTAAACATTGAATTTGCATTTTAATGGGTTGTTCTCATTTCATGATTGAAGCCATAAGTTTATCAGGTTAACTAAGCGCAACAATGAATTAGCCAAAAAACCTCGCGAGAAAGATTAAAGTTACAGCACAATAATGCATCAACAAAATCCAGCGTATCAAATATTTATTTTCTATTTTGTTTTTTTTTATTCTCTAAAAACCACTGTAGGAGTATGATACATTATCTTGATGAACGGTATCTCGACAGGAAAAAATCATCTTGCGTAGTCCTTGACAATTGACCAAAGAAACAAAAAAACAATGATCAAATTCCAAACAAAACAAATGAGCAACGTAGATAATAAAAAAAAAATTAATCTATTTCTCTACCTAAAAAGTTTATTTTATTTCTTAAAGCAACTTTTAAAAAAGTTAGACAACAATAAAATAGCTCAATAATATGAATATATTATGAACAAATACCAGTACATCAACACTTATAGTAAAAAACACAACAAAAAAATTAACTAAGAAAAAAACAAAAAATGTCAATATATGCTTTCTCAACATTACACGGCAACCAGTGTATATATACAAACATCATAATGAAGCTGAAGGACAATAAATCCTAAAAATGCAAAAAAAAGTTCTTGAAAAATCTAACTAATAGAGGCAAGTTTAATGTACAACAACTTAAAACAACCACAACATAAATTTCCTAGAGGTGATTAAGAGAATATAATTGCTACACCGATATGATAAAATTATTAAAAAGCAATCGGTGGCTCTACCTACAGTGATCAACAATGTAAACCTGACACTTTGTTTTCATAACCCAATTAAAAGCGCTCACTTGTTTCTTTTTTACCTCTTAATATGTAGCCCAAACAAACACACAACCTAAGAATGATAATAACCCCTTATTAACAAGAAAAAATCCTCAGCGCTAGCAATTCAACAAACCATTAAAAGATTGTTTTTCTTGCCTAAGTGAATTAAACACATGTACAATCATCATCAGTCTGAGCTCAACAACATGTAGTAATGACAACAATATTCACCCTAAAAAAAGCATTTAAAACTCCCAGACCCCCATCTTAGTTTAGGATATGCAGAAAAAAGCAACCACCAACTTGCATTCTTGTTTCTTAAATTCCAAGTTTCAAATGCAACAATCCTTATCTTCATTCTGTTTTTCAACCACCAAACCGCAATTCAAATAGCACTTGTTTCGCTAATGAAGTATTTTTTAATAGAACTTAGAATATCTATTTACCTGGGTGAACTTGCAACCATTTTTTTTTCTTTTGTTCAAAAGGAAACAAACCAAAGCTTATCAGACTTATTTTAAAAAGAAACCAAACAAAAAAAAATGAATTTCTTACTTATAGGCTTACGATAGCAAATATCAAGCTAATTAATCAACCAACTTAAAAAGGTTGGCCTAAAATGCTCATTGACTTCTAAATTGTTTTTTATAAGAGGAAATATATGCAGCTAAACATCAATTGAAATGAAACTTGTGTGGCCAATAAAGAAATTTTTAACAGAACCTAAAATATTGACTTTCCTGGATAAAACGAAGTTAATTAATCTGCTAAGGCTGGCCTAATATGCTAATTTGCTAATATGTTAATCCAACAACTGATTAAAAGAAAAAGGATTTTATCCATAGAATCCCAACAGTTAAATTGCACAGCACACTGAAAAGAACACCAAGCAGCGAAAACAATGGTGTATAACGTGACTGACCGAAAAAAGCATTTGAGATAGCTCAATAATTAAAATGGTCAACCTAAAAGGCTAAGATTTCAAAGTTGCTTGGTTGCAAATCTTCAGTTGGTGAATTGCATTAGGATTGTCAAAGCTTCAAACTCTGTCAACATTCAAATAAAATATAAAAAATACGAATACAATAATTTGAACCTTTTCTTATCCTACATTTTAGTCACTTATAAGGTTGAGTTCATGTCTAGATCATTAGGGAGGGAAAGGCTGAGACATAAGAGGATTGTTGCGGTTCACATTCGATGTCCTACCTGCCTATCCAGTTAATAACCTCATATTTATCTTCCTCTTTCACATTCAGTTTCACAATTGACTCTTGCAACTGCTAGAGGCCTCCTACTACTATTATCTTCTTATAGATTAAATTGTCAAAATTCCAAGGCCCTCAGCAAGACCAATTGTTTATTCAATTAAGAAGAAGAAGCAAAGTGAGTGGGTCCATCCATAAAAGCAGTTGCAGCACGATCTCTATATGACGTTTCCTCCTCTTCTTGTCACCACTATAATCATGTCTCAACAAAAGTAGCACTCGCCTTTTCCCTTTTCCCTATTACTTTTTTTTTTCTTTTTTATCAATAACAACTTTGACAGTTTTTTCCCCTTATTATAAGTTGCTCCTTTATGTCATTATATCCCCGCAATATGTATGATTCTATTTCTGTCATGTTAATACCTATTTATCAGCTAGCTGCATCAATGTACATGGCTGGAGATGTGAAAACAATAAGGTATATTTGTTTGGTTCTCCATTAGCTAAACAATTCTTTTAATATGAAAACATTTTGAAGAGGGTTTGGTCTAAGAAGCTTATTCAAGGTTGACATCTAATGATTTTTGTGTATTTGTAAATAAAAAATTATAAATTACTGACTAAATGTTATCTGTTGCTGCAAGAAAGAAGCACGTTCCTTCATTTTTTTCAGTTTTGAAAATTGTTGACTAAATGTTATATATTTGATGACAGTGTAAACACAAATAAATGAATGACCGGAATTAAAACGGCAAGCTATGAAAAGAACAAATGTAAATTGCAACATGAATTGGCCAAATAAATAAAGATGGGAATCTAAAGCACAAATTTAACAACCATTAAAAGGGAAGAAAACACACCAGAAACCATTTTCAATACAAACTCCTAGCAACCAACGTCTTTGTTGGTTGGTTAAAAAGCAAATGAAAAAAAAAAAGAAGTTGGTCTTACAGTCCAACAAAGCAAGAAAGAGACAACCATTAATCTTGCAGACCATAAATACATACACATACCAGTAGCATAAAGCAATCAAGCCTTAACGTGAACAAAGCAGCAACCCAGCAACCCAACCGAAAAGAAGGCTAGAAAAGCTCAACAAATCTGCTGAAAATAAAGGAGCCACACAGATTAATTACGGATGCATCAGAAAACAAACTAAACAAAGATAGTAAGAAAGGCAATGGAAAGATGAAAAAAAAACACTAAATTGATGGTGCAACAACCAGCAGAAGAGGCAATGTAGAAAAATAAAAAGATAGTCCAACAACTAGTGGGCAAAGAAATACATAGACTAGAATCAGACAAACCAAAAGAAAAGGTATTTGGCTGTAAACTAAAAAAGAACAGGACATTTTCAATTTCTGGTCACACAAAAAACAGAGGACAATTGCTACATAATAAATCACATGTAAAGAGTGGAAAATCTTATCTCTAACCAACATGATAGTAGTTCCCCAGACAAACCAGAGAGCCCTCCTAATATTATAAAGAGACCAATGTGACAGCAAATAGCATATCAATGATATCACTGCCTCATTTAATGCGCACTGGCCCACTCATTTAATTAACAATGAAGAAACCAAAAGAAAACGATGATGCCATTGCCTCATTTAATGCGTATTGGCCCACTCATTTAATTAACAATGCAGAAAACAAAAGAAAAAAAGGGCATGGGTGTACAAACCAAAAGAAAAGATATGAGGGCAGAAGCAACTGTTATAATCCACAATTGCATGAGTCTGGATGAACAATAATATCGCAACATGTTTTAGTTTCTTTGTTAATGAAAACCTTAATCCTTAATACATGTAGAACAAGAAAGTCTTTGAATTGTTAAGACCTCAACTTCATTGGATTCAATCTAAAACATGTAGAATAAGAAAAGGATACAAATGATTTTTCCTTCGTGATCTCCTAATACAAGATCTAGATTTGTCATTTGCAAATACTTCTACATTCCACTTAAGCACACCTTGAGGAGGAGGAATTCATGATGATTCACAACACACTCTTACTTTATTGGTCTATATAAGAATATCATTTATTGATCTTACTAAATCTATCATAGTATAACAAAAACTCTCCTCATAATATTTTGTCTATGTTTCAATTCTATGAAAAAATAAATAATATTTATTATTCTATTTTATTTTCATCTCATTGAAGATCAAATTATTATGAATATCCTGAATGGAGCAAACTATTCCAAAGAAAAACAAAGATCAAAATTTTCTTAGTATAGTTCCCAAGATCATTCTATACTAGTATAAGTAAAAATCAATCATATAGAAACTTTAAGAAAATTCATTGCTGCTATAACCAAGCCAAATATAGTTGAGTTAATATTTTTTTATCTGAAGAAGATTTGGGTATGAAAAAAAATAAGCCATCCAATTATCCAACCAAAAATAAACTCTAATGAATACCTTTGTGCCAAACATATATTCTTCTTGCCACTACAACCCTTTAGAGCAGATCCATAGCCCTGTACAGCTGAGAATTACATAAAAAGTTAGCCTTGCTCTTGTCCTATGAACTTTCAACTTTGTGCAATCGAACAACTATAAGCATCTTCTATGAAGAAGCAACCTCCATCGAAATTTAAAGACATTTCTAAGCAAGCAAGTACACTACAATCATATATAATTGATTTCATTCCTCATTAGACAACCAAACCTAAATAACACCTAAAAGTAAAAATAAAATAAAATGATTCATCAAAGGAAAGTCATCCCTAAAAAAATAACATGCCATCTCTCCACAACCCAAGCCATAATACCAACAAAATTAACATTAACTAAATATTATACATAGCACCCAAATAGTTCTTAAATAAATGCGATAGCACCAAAAAAATCTTATACCATAATAAATAGTTACCTTAATTACCATTATAAGCATCAATTAACCAGTGAAATAGATGCCCGCAATAATATAGAGAATTAGTGTTGAGAACTTTTTTAATTAACATAATTTAAATAAATTATTATTATTATTATTATTATTATTATTATTTGTGAAAGAAGTTTTTAGCATCTTTGAAATATATGTTATGATTTTTTTTTAATTTATAATATTCTCACATGTAGATTTAACTAGTTTTTTTTACTCATGTTACTCCATAGGTCAGATAATTTCTTTCCAATCTTAAAAAAAATTAAAGATGTTAGGAAGTCAAAAACTTGATGCATACTGGATAAAAATCAATCTTTCAAAATACTAAAATATCGATATATTGGATGAATTATTATTTAAAAAAAAATTAAGATAACAACACATTAAATTGATCTGGGTTAACCATGGTTAATATGCAAAACTCGCAATTCAAGACATAAGCACATGATAACCTTATGGAATTTAAATCAAGTCAAATCATGAAGGTCAATTGTGATGAACCAAATATTAAAGGTAAAAGAAATATAAATCTAAAAAAAAGGATCAATAAAAGTGACTCAAGTAAACCTAGATTGGTTGTTGGTACTACAAAGCGGACCGAGAGAGTTTTAACCAATCATAAAAAAATAAATTAAAGGTACATAAGTGTTTCTAAAGGAGCAAAGAAAAAAATTTAAGACTCAGGTGATTGAGTTTCATAAGCTCATTTAATTTAATAATATGAAACACCAAACAAACCAGAACAAATCTTCTAAACCGAAGTTAGTCCCTCAAATTCAAAGCCCTTGAAATCTTAAACTCATATTTAATAAAGAAGCTCAACTCCCAACAAATTTTATGTAAAAAAATAAAATCAGAAAAAAAATTCTAGACTTTGGTCATTGAGTCAACTGGTTTGATAAGCTCTGTTATTTTAATATTATGAAAAAAAAGACCACCCTAATTTAATAATATAAAAAATCAAGTAAACTCGGGTGAATCTTCTAAACCTGGGTTAATCTCTAAATTCGCAACAAGTAAAATCCTATACTTAAGTTCAATAAAGAAGTTAGATTCCTAACAAATTTAATGTTGAAGGATTAAATCAGAAATAAAATATATTCAAAGAATTTATCAAAGAAAAAAACAACAATCAAAATAATAATGACTGTAGAAAAAATGATGAAGGATGAAATTAAAAAAAAATCCAATTTGAGAAATCACGTAAAAATATAACAATCAAAATAATAGGGATCAAATTTAAGAGATAAAAAAAATCGAAGGGGATGAAATTAAAAAAAATCTCAATTTGAAATAATTAATTGAAATAAAAAAAGTGCAGTAAAATAAAAGGGGTTAAATCTCAAGAAAATATAAATTGAATGATTGTTGTGATTTTTTTCAGGGGCAGCGTGCTAATCGAGGTGGAGAGAAACGAATCATAAAACACCTCGGAAGGTCATTTTTAGTACTACTACATGCATCACTTGAATATAGCGAGGTGACTTACACGTTAGCGTATGCGATGCACGCTCCAATTATTTTTTTATTTTGTATATTAATAAAAAAATATCAATTTACCATTAATACCACTTGATAATTACTAAAAACGTCAAGATAAAAGTACTAATAGACCCCTGAAAAGAAGGCTATTTTAAAAAAAAATCAAAGGAAAAATAGTTATAATATTGTGTTTTAAAAAATAAAAACTCTAATGAGCCCAAGTTAAATAGTTTTAGAAGATAAACTATTTAAAATACAGATTTATAGTAACCTTCAAAAAATAAATAAAAGAAAAAATCATAACAAACCAAAAAGTATATATAATCAAAATGCTTGACATGCTCAAATATTTTATAATGATATGATGCATGTTAAAAAGAATTTAAGCTTTTAAAATGTCAATTTTATCTTGCATAGTTTAAATATTTTTATTTCTTAATTTGCCTTATCACAAGTTTTATTTATTTGTTAATATTATTGTCTATTATTTTATAGATTATATCATGTTTTTAACTCAATAATTGGTTTTTCTAACCAATATTGCTTTTGCAAGTACTAATTCGGTAGTGAGAAAGTTAAAAAGTTTAATGGATTATAATTTAAATATTGACAACAGAAAATATTGATTTATATGCCCACCTTGAACTTAGTTAAGTTCTTGTAGAAACAAAATGCTAAAGTTGTCAAATAATAAATCCAATTTTATTATTATAGTAGCTTTGGACATATGGAATCATACTAATTTCATGTGTAATAACTACATTTTGAATAGAGTAAACAATATGATGTATATAGTTCTGTCAAGAGTGCGAAAATATTTTGGAAAGCTTTGGCCAAAATGTTCAAGTTTGAAGTTGTCATTATGAAAAGGTTCATAGTCTGTAAATTTTTAAATCTCAAAATCGTCTTTGAGAGTAATAAATTTATATTCCTTAAGAATGGTGTTATAGCTATTTGATTGGTTTTGTTCATGTATAAAACATTAGTCATATATACATTATTATTCACATATACAAAAAGTTAATATGGTGAATAAATACAATTTAAAAAGTTATATTTAAGGAGATTAAGTTTAAAACGAAATCATTTATGACTTTTATAATCTTTTATGAGAACTTAGAGAAAATATTATTTACACAATATTATTTTCATGTACATTACAGTTCGTAAAATAAAATGGTGTTAATTGAACACATTACAATGACCAAAATAAAGCTCAATAAAGTAACTTCAAAAAAGGAATGATTGTTGAAGCCAATAACAATGAGGTTGATTACCTTGCTGATAAAGTTTCATAAATAAACATGTTTGTTGTTTTCAAAGTCAACCTGATTAAAAGTTCTGAGTAGTAATGGGTTGATATTGGTACAATAAGATATGTATATATTGAGAAAAAAGGATGTTCCATTCATAAAAAAATAGATAAAGAAAACTTATACATGAGAGACTTATCAACCTCCAAGGTACTAAGTGTTGAAAATATCATACTAAATATGACCTCTAAAAAGCTTCTCACCCTCAGCAATATACTACATACTGCTAATATTAGGAAGAATTTAATGTCATGCTCATTGTTGAGCAAAACTTGTTTTAAGAATGTTTTTAAGAGTAAAAAAAGCATCTTTGTGATGACCTCATTAAAATGAATGTAAAGACCATTATAATCAATGATGAAACTAATAATAAGATTGTCTCTTCTTTTTATTTGCTTGAGTTTTATGATGTGTGGCATGATAGGTTAGGTCATGTAAATTATAATTCTATGAAAATGTTAATAAGACCATGAATTATTACTAAGAATGATTTTTTAGAAAAATTATAAGTGTGAGATTTATATAGAATCAAAATTTATAAATTCTTCTTTTCAAACAATTGAAATAAGTAGTGAACCTATAAAGTTAATTCACTAAGATATTGGTGATTTAAAGTTTGTGCAAACAAGAGGTGGAAAAAAGTATTATATTATTTTCATAGATGATTACACGAGGTATTGTTATACCTATTTGCTTATGAGCAAATATGAAGTTTTTAAAATGTTTAAACATTACAAGAACGAAGTAGAAAATCAACTTAACAAAAAGATGAAAGTAATAAGAAGTGATAGAGATGGAGAATACAAAGCACTATTTGGTGAGTTCTGCTCCCAAAATGATGTTATTCACCAAACTACTATTCCTTATTCACCATAACAAAATAGTGTTGTAGAATGAAAAAACAAACATTAAAATAAATAATGAATACCATGTTAATAAGTTTTAAAGCACCTCAGAACTTGTGGGGGGAGAAAATGTTAACTTTTAATTATATACTTAACAATGTACCCTATAAAAAGTTAGGAAGAAAACCTTATGAATTATGAAAAGGTAAAAAATCTTCCTACAAATATCTCAAAATATGAGGGTGTCTTATAAAGGTAGCAATACCTGATCTTAAAAAGGTTGAGATATGAATTAAAATTATGGATTATGTATTTATCGAATATGCATATAATAATAATACATATCGATTTCTTATACACAAAGAAAATATTAAGGATATTCATTCTAATACTATTATAGAATCAAGAAATGCTATATTTTTTAAAGATGTGTTTCCATGTAATGAAATATGATAGAATTATTCACTTAAGAGAACGATTAAGGCTAGTTCAAATGATCATTATTAATCAGAAGATGATGATGTTAAACTTAGGAGTAAAAAAGAAAAAAATAACTAAAATATTTGGTCATGATTTTTTAATATACTTGTTAAAAAAAGAACCTTGAACCTACTCTAAGAAAATATCTTGTCTAGAAGTTTTCTATTAGAAGGAGGCAGTTAATAGTGAAATTAAATCTATTATGAATAATCATACATGAGAACCAGTGGATCTTCCTCCTATAAGTAAACCATTAAGTCATAAATAGATCTTCAAAAGAAAGATGAAAGCTGATAGCACCATTGATAAATATAAAACTAAAATTATTTTTAAAGGTTTTATATAACAAGAAGGTGTAGGGTATTTTGACATATATTCACTTGTGTCAAGAATAACTTCCATACGATCATCAATAGTCATTGTAGCTATTAATGAGTTTTAAATACATTAAATGGATAGAGAAACAACTTTCTTAAACGATGGCATTGATTATAAGGTTTACATGGAACAACTTGAAAGGTTTGTTATCAATAGATGAGAAAAGAAAGTTTGTAAGCTTGTAAAATCATTAAATGGTTTGAAACAAGCATCTAAATAATGGCATGAAAGATTTGACAATGTTATGTTGTCAAATAAGTTCAAAATCAATGAAGTTGACGAATGAGTTTATGTGAAAAACACAACTAAAAGTTATGTCATTGTATATCTATTTGTGGATTATATGCTAATTTTAAGTAGCAATGATCATATAATCAAGTCTGTTAAGAAAATGTTAACTAAAAAGTTTGACATAAAAGACTTGAGTGTTGCGGATGTCATACTATGAATACAAATTTCTAGGATATTTGATGGATTAGTATTGTTTGAATCTTATTATGTTTAGAAAATGCTTGACAAATTTTCTAAAAGTGACAATAGCACTGTCAAAACACCAATTGATATAAGTATATAATTATCCAAAAATATAGGTAAGAGAATAAACCAATTAGAATATTCATAAATAATTTGAAGATTAATAGACGTTATAAACTATTCAAGGTCTAATATTGCTTTCTCGATTAGTAAACATAGTAAATCTATAAGTTATCCAAGTATGGATCATTTGAAGGCAATAAAAAAAGGTACTTAAATATTTAAGGCACATCGTGGACTATGGGCTGCACTATACTAGTTACCTAGCGGTACTATAAGAGTATAATGGCGTTAATTAGATATCTAATACTAAGAATTTGAAATCCACAGATGGATGAGTATTCACATTTAATGGAGTAGTTCTGTCATGGAAATCCTCCAAAAAAATATATATCATTGGATTAATGATAAAATCAGAATTTATTACTCTTGATAAAACTGTAGAGGAAGCCGAATGGATTAAAAATTTCTTAAGGGATATTCCATATTGGTCCAAACTAGTGCCAACTATTATGTCCATTATGATAATCAGTCAATAAGTGGAAGGGCACAAAGTAGTATGTATAATGGTAAGTTTAGACATATACATCGTAGACATAATATATTTAAACACTTGCTCTCAAATGAAATTATTTTCATTGACTATGTAAAGTCGAAGGAAAATATTATAGATTCACTAACCAAATGTTTATCGAGAGAGTTTGTATATAATTATTCATCGAGAGGAATAAATTTAAAGCCTTTAAAAGATGAAAAAATGTAATGGTGGTAACTATATCTATAGTTAATTGAAGATCCCAAGACCTAGATTCAAATAAAAAACTAAGTCATATAACATTCTCGGTAGCACTAGAAAATTATTATTTCTTACTTATTTCTATGACGAAAAAAGTGTTAATTGCAACGTGATAAATGCTAAGCTAAACTCTTAATGATTTTCATATCTTGGTACACTAAGTAGTGTATTACATAATACTTTAAATGAAAAATCATATACAAGAGTGAGAAATATGGTTGTTTCTTTGAGAATTTTAATAAAGGTTGTAATTTGTAAAACACTCATGAATCCAATAGTTGTTCAGGGACAAAATAAACACAACAGTGAGAACTAAAGGAAATCTCTAGGTATAAAACTATATAAGTACTATTATCTTGGTTTACATGAAAGATTGAATAATTTAACATATCATGTTCACTGTATAGCTGAGTAAATTCGATAGTATCTCACTAAGAAAAATTTAAGACCAAAAGCTACATATCATATTGTAGTAATCTACATGATCAATATCTCTCAACAAACCTTCAAGTTGTTTTCAAATTGGTGAAATAATTTTCATTCATATAAGGGATTATTGGAAATTTATTTAATTAACATGATTTAAATAAATTATGAGTGAATGAGAAATTGATATTAAAGAACTCATGGTTTTACTAGATTTAATTGTTAATTTATGGTGTTTAATTAAAGGTTGATATTGATGGGGATTAATTCTTCAACCTTTTAGATTCTAAAGTTCACTACAAAAACAGAGAGGTGAATGAAAAGTTTCCAACTTGAATTTTTCATATTTGTTTCACACATTTTCTCACATTATTTTTAGTGTTTTCATTCTCTTTTATGCTTTGGTTTTTTCTTCCAAATCTATAGCTAGATTCATACTTTGTTCAGAGAAATTTAAGTTCTTTTATTTTAGTTTAAAAACCTTATTTCGAAATGCATCTAAACTAAGATGATGGTGTTGGAATCTTGAGATGTATATTTCAAACATCTTAATAGTATAAATGAGGAGTAATAAAATTTTAAGGACAAAAGATTCATTATTAACAACAATAAAAGTATTATTATTTTAAAATGCTTCAACAAGTAAGTATCATTTTTTTGTTTTAATTTAAGTGTTGTTGTTTCCATTATTAGTATGCATATTAGAACTTTGATCTTCTATATATATATATATATATATATATATATATATATATATATATATATATATATATATTACAAGTTTAAATATATGTTTAATATGCATGATAGTATTATTTTTATTATATTT
Source organism: Populus nigra (assembly GCF_951802175.1). NCBI lineage: Eukaryota > Viridiplantae > Streptophyta > Magnoliopsida > Malpighiales > Salicaceae > Populus > Populus nigra. The sequence goes on from NC_084852.1 coordinate 17,291,874, forward strand.
ATGTTGAAAGCATGTTTGTCTAGATATTTTTTTTTTGTATATTTATAGATTTAAAATTGTATGTACTTTAGCCTTACCTTGAACAATTTTTTTATGTTCTGTATGCTCTTGTTATGATAAATTAGACATCCTTGTCTCCTAGTCTAATATAATACAACATATTTTAACAACAATTAATCTTTATATTAAAAAGCTAAGTGTTTTATTGTGAACAATATATATATATATATATATATATATATATATATATATATATATATATATGAATGTTCTCTAATTTGTTATGTAGATCACATTAATTTGAACACAAAATGGACTTTTTTTATAATTTTCTTTTTCTTGGAAGACAAAGAGCATATAAAAAAGAGATGACATTACCTCATAAAAGTGTTGTTTGTATGCCAAATTTGGATACATGGATTTTTATTGGCTTTTCCGATGAAATCATGAGTAAACATAGTCAACCAGAAATTCAATCCAACATGATTTTCTAATAATTTCTTTTTATTTTTTACTAGGCTTGAAAGAGAAAGAGATCATGTTAAAAGCTTAATAAAAGAAAAGAAGAAAATTAAATAGATAGATACATAATAAACACACCACCTCTTAAGTGGAGCTTCATACTCGACATGAAAGCCTACCACATAAAATCTCTAGGTAACGAATTAAATCCAATTTAAGGAATTTTCAAACACTAATTCAAGGTATTGTAATCAATATTCCTCTATCCTTCCATCATCATAAGGCTAAGATAAATCAAAATATCCAAAAATAATAAAAATAAGTTGGTGGAATACCAAGGGACTAATAGTAATCATGGACTACTTCATGTTAATCACTTGTACTTAACAACTTATTTTAATTATTATATAATAAAACTATTAATCCACCTTAAAGTCATCAACTAAATTACACTTACTAAAAAAAAAACGGTTGGATAGCTAATATCCATTGGTGGTAACAAAATAATAGCAAGGTTCATTTACAATCACCAATATTGTTTTTATTTAAATATTTTTATAGAAATAGATAGAGAGACAAGCACACGGATAAATAATATAATTAAGCTTATATTAAAAAAATAAAACTTTGAAAAAGGATGAGGAGGTTAAGTAATGGAGTAAAATGCTAAACACATTTGGTGATGTAATGTCAAACTACTTAAAACACATACATAGCGAAAACTATAAATTTAAAACTTTTTCAAGAGTTCTAAGGATATCCCGCTAGATAGATCAAAGATTGTTTAAGGTTTATACGAATATTACCTGAAGATTAGAGGTTCTTTTTGGCTTTGAATAATTGCTTCAAGGTTGGGTTTTTACAAACCACAAGTTGTCCAAGTGTTCGACCTCTAATGGTAATCCACATGAACCACCAATGAGAAACCTTTTAAAACCTTTTAGGAGGGAGGGATTGTTATGCCTTTGAGTACTAACTTTTTTATTTTTGTGTTTTTGAAGTGTTTTGTAACCTACATAGTTTATGTACTATTTTATGTTGTATAAAAAAATAAAATACATAAAATTCTATTTATAGAAAAACCTGTAAAACCTATAAATAGAAAAAAAATCAAATTTCCCCTAAGTAATCTCACATATATTATTTCAGGATAATTTTAGAAATTTATTTAATCAAGTCTCTACTTGATTTTTCTAAGTTTAGAATTGTAATTCCTTGTATAAATTATATTCTAGTTCTCAATTTTTAAAACTAATTTTAACAATCACAATTTAATTTATGACCAATAGTTCTTATGTGTGTGACTCATTATGTTTTCTAATAAGTTGACCTAAATATAAATTACAATACTAGATAAAATAGTATTAAACAAATTAAACAAATCAATTTATTATCAATTCAACAATTGATTGATTTATATATGAAGATCAAGTATAATATCTGGCAACATGTCATGATCCCTCAAATATTATAAGAGTCATAAGTGGTTTGATTTAACCTTTCAGTGACTAATTTTTCAGTATAATTATTATTTCTTCACAACAATGTTCTGATTTAGACATTATAGTATGAACTCTGTTTACTTTGTCAAATCATGAGTGTTCTCAATACCATAATCATTGATTCTTTGAATAAGATTTGAAAATCGTTTCAAATCTCATTCCACTTTGCATAAAGATATACAATGAATATTATTTGAGAACGGATGTAACATTTTATCTAATTCACCTAGGATGATGAATCTTCTCGTGATTACTCAAATACCTTTATGTAGTTTATGTTACACCCAATATTTACACGTTTATTACCATTGATTAGGAAAACATGCAACAAGATCAAAACATAACGTTTCCTATATAAGATAACTTAGTTATCTAAAATCTAAGGATCACTTACACAACTATCACATGAGTCTTTGTATCGACACAAGTGATTTCTTCATATAAAATTCTCATGCGAGTCAATTTAGTTTATATGTCATCTGACAAACACCTATATATATTAGTTCTAAGTTTTTCTTATACATCATCTTATGAGAACAATTGTTTCATTTCATAAAGAAAAAAACATAATATGTACTAGTCTTAGTGACTCTAATTAATATCTAAGTCTTAATAGAGCATTGACAATAAACATTTAGAAACAATATTTTAATGCAATAGGCTCACAATTATAACAACTTTATCTTTACTCTATATTTATTAATTACATATCAAATTTATTAATTAAATATTTAATAAATAGTAAAGATAAATAAAACTTTTATTAAAATTAAATATATTTACATAAACAAAGTTAATGCTATATGTAACCAATTGATCGGATAGAAAACATATATACTAACATTAATTATTTTTAAAGAAATAGAAGAAAAATTGTTGGAAGAAACATATATGTTTGTAATTCCCAAAAATTAGTTAAAAGTTGTTTAACAAGAAAAACAAGATAGCTCTCTGTCAATGTTAGAATTACATGTAATCTTAAACAACCATGTACAGCCCACAAAAGGTAAGATAACCGACAAAATGTCACCAAACAGATATGACTGAATCATTCAGAGGCACACAGATTTCTTAACTAACTAATACCTTAAACCTGTTTTTTTGTTAAAACAAACAAAAGCAACAGCTTGATTTAACTATCTACATGCATGCATATACGATCTGTCTTCTTTAACATTTGCGTATATAAATTAAGACCTAGCTAGGAACCCTAAATGTTAACCACCATTTTTCTTGCTAATTGCCTTGATCCATCTCAGGGCCATCATTAATTATAGCTAGTTTTTCCGCCATGACAACTCCTTCCATATGTAATAACATGATCTTTCTGGTTCTTCTTTTATCAATATTCCTCGTTCCGTCGTCGTCGTCGTCGTCGTCCTCATCTAAGAAGCCCTCATTCAAAAAACGATTGGAGGATTGGTTTTTTCCAAGAGTTACAGTCAGTATCACAAATGATGCTAGCCATGACATCCCATACATGTGTAACAGCCCAAAACTTGACCAGGGATTGCACGCATTAAGACCTAAGGAAAGCATAGCATTCGAAGTCGTTGATATTATGTTCCCACTAGTATGGTGTTATGCCCAGCTTAATGATAGATATCATGGAGTCTTCTGGGCATTTGCTACGAAGTTAGGATGCGCCGATATCTGCAGTTGGAGCCTAAAAGATGAGGGCGCATTTTATCTCAGGGAAGATGGGAAGCTGGAGGAACATCGTTTATTCGATAATGCAAATTAATTAGTTCTAGCTAATTTATTTCTTGTCATTAGTTAGTCTTTCTAACAAATTGTTTCCATTTTCTTAATTACATGTATTTGAGAATGAAATAGAAAGTGGATCATTTTTATTTTGTATTATATCAATTATTAATTCCACTTTATAATTGAATTATAAAAATAAAAGTACGTATATGAATTGAATTAATCATCCCATTATATATATAATTTTCTTAGAAAAACAAAGAAATCACATGTGAAGAGAAATGGAAATGCAGTAGCTCATTCACTGGGGCAAAATAGCTAATCCTTGTATCCCTCAAAGAATATATATTTTTTATTTTCTTTTTGTTTTTTTAATAGGTTTGATTTTTCTTTAAATGATACAAGTTGTTTTAGTCAATAAAAAAAAATTCAATTCAAGAACTTGACTTTGAGTTGGTTTTGTACCGGTGAGTTACTGGATAGGGTGGAGTTCTATAGATATATTTACATGTTTATAATTTCTATAATATCATTATTAGCCCTCGGTTAACTTCAATTCACTTACATCATTTAATATATATATATATATATATATATATATATATATATATATGTTTTAGTTTATTTAACTTAAAATAAATTAAAATTTTAAAAAATAATTAAAAAATATAAGCTATTGTTTTACTTTTAATTTTACTATAAATTTATTACAAAACTGAGTAATTAAAATGTCAATCAAATTCAACACCAATATTCTCGACTCTTAAATAGAAAGTGGAGTAATAGTTTAGTACCAAACCACTGTAGAATTTTGCATTTCTATTTTTAATTTTTTTTTTATCTTTCCACTTTCACACGATCACTACCGGGTAGATTGTGTGCCTAGACTTGATAATGATGATTTTCCTGGAAAAAAATCCAATTGATTTAGAAATAAAATTTAATTATGTGTTAGATAAATAGTTAATTACTTAATTCTTGTAATTTTATTTGTTTTTTTTTTTAAGTAAAAGTGGCTAGTAGCTTTATATAAAGAGAAAGTGTAATGATATTTTCAAGAGATATGCTATAAAAATATGTATGATAAAAATATTAAGAATGAAGAGATTTTGAATGTTGAATTTGAAGAATTTATGGGTATTTATAATCCATGAATCTTGTCTTTTTATAGAAAATAAAACCTGAAGTGTAATTTTATCCTTATAATTTTTTGAATTGTATTCCACTCAAAATAGCATATATTGTATTAATATAAAATATCAAGAAACTCATGTTGAGTCCTAAAATATTATCGAGGAATCCGCACGGGGTTGTGAAAAAATTTCAAAGGAAGTATTGGGCTCAAACGAGTTGTCTGAGTCTGATAAGAGTGAAAAATAAGTTCAAATATGCTGGAGTGCTGACCTAACACCCAATATCCTAGTTAGGCGTGTCACACCCATTATATGCTCAGGCATCAACTTGAGCTTGTTTTTCTTGATTAGGCAGCATGCCCAGCATGGGTTTAGACAACTACAAAATCCCGCATGTTTATGATAGAGATTTTTAGCATTTTAGGAATTGTTTTAAACTCGTTAAATTTAAATTTATCAAAAAAAATGTGATAGAGTTATTGTCGTATGTTAGGATCTATTTGTTTTTGTGTTTTAAAAGCACTTTTGAAAAAAAATTAAAATTTTTTATTTATCTCTTTACTTTAAACTAATTTTTTTGGGTATTTTTAGATCATTTTAATATACTAACATCAAAAAAAAAAAAAATTAATACATTTCTAAATAAAAACACAACCATTATAACTCTTCAAAACACCCCTTGAAAAAGTGTTGCAGCTTGATTGTGTTCCTTGCATTTATTGAATTTTTTGTTTTTTTGTATGTATTCAAAATCCAACTACGTGGGCTTAATTTGAACACATAATTTTACTTACTTTTTTTTTTATTTTTTAAAATTCTAGTTTACATCCTAAACTACTATCTAAAAAAAAGAGAGAGAATGGAGATATTGACTTCAAATTAAAAGGGCGATATAATTGCGACTTGTGTAAGCTATAACCTCATTAGATTGGAAAGTAATGGCATTTAATTTGATCAAATCTCACAGATCACAGCAGATTCTGATTAAACGTGTAGCCTTCAAGTTTCGGGTACAATCTCTCATCGGAGTGGCCTCATTTTCTTTTAAGAAATCGTAGAATTCTTGTTTTCTTTACTGTTATACCATCTAATATTAGAAAAGCGCTCGGATTAGATCAAATAATTAATGTTTGGAATTAGTTATATATTTTTTTGTTAATTAAAATTTTTTATTTAGTTTAGAATTATTTAATAATTTTTCATGTTTTATCTAAAATTTCTTGTATTATTTACGACCTGTTTGAGATTATGGTGGTGGTTCAAAGTGTTTTTCACTTAAAAATATATCAAAATGAAGTTTTTTTATTTTTCAAAAATTATTTTTAACATCAGCATATTAAAACGATCTGAAAACATAAAAAAAATTATTTTAAACAAAAAAATAAAATTCAAAAATTTTAGGAGCACCCTTAAATTATTTAGGAGAGCTATAAGTTGTTTGTAACTCTTAAAATTAAGTTTAGAAAGTGTTTTAGTGATAAAAGTTATTTTTCTAAATGTTTTTTAATTAAAAATATATTAAAATAATATTTTTTTATTTTTTAAAAATTATTTTTTTGATATTAACACATTAAAATAATATAAAATATTAATTTAAAATAAAAAATAAAATTTTTAAAAACAATAACAAACATTCTCCTGGGCTTTGAATGCTCTTAACGGTACTGCTATAAATTTCAAAAGGAGTTTAATTACTAAAAAATCATTAAAAGCAAATAAATATACCCACACCGTACGTGGTTTCTGGTACGTACGAGTATATATATATATATATATATATATATATATATATATATAGACCCACTAGCTCTAAAAAGTGAAAAAAAACCCTGGAATTGGCGCGCAATCAAGCCAGGACACCTATGACAGTGGTTAGTTCCTATTTCTCTATTCAAGCTCATGAAAACCACTAGAGAGAAGAGAGTGTTGTTTTTTGGTACATAGAAAGACGGAGCCCAATGAATCCCAAAAACACCATTGATTTCTCAACACAGTAATCAGAACTTTTGCAACACCTGTTCCCTCTCCGCCCTCCATTCGTCAACCTTTTCTTGGCCGCTCCGTTGCCGCCGCCACCACCACCACCCACACCCCCTCTTCAGCCAGTTTTTATTCTTTTCCACCCTCCATACTCCACTACTCTCTCTTTTCTCAATGTTAACCCTAACTAGCTAGCTACCAACCAAAGTATCCTAACTCTAGTTAGCTATACATCCTCAACAAGAGTACAAGACCATTGTATTGATAGACAGTGTAACACTAAAAGATCCCTAAAAACTGGCCATGAATCCACATTGCACATTTGTCTCCATAACCACCTCAATGTAAAGACTAAACCTAACTCTACCTTGTTCTGCAGCCAATCTCACCTGCCAACCCCATGCCACTTGTAATTATTGTTGCAATGTGTTGGAGATTAAAAATACTAAAGATGGGTGATGGGAGCAAAAGATCTGAGAGGAAGCATGAATGAAAGAAACACAAATGGCATAAAAACCTGGCAGTGAAATCATTACAAGAACCCTTTTTGCTAAAAATAGAAACAGAACCAGCTTTACTGTTTTCTTTATGATCCCTTTGACCACCCACAGCATACAAGAAAGTCAAGAAAACCCCCCATTTCGTGATTGCCGAGCGTCGATCACCGGTAGTCTCGATCTGCCAAGCCACACAGAGAGAGACAGTCAGTCTCTCTCACTGAAATCCAGTTAAAGCGCGCGCGCACTCACTAATCAGTAGCTACTAGCACTCTTTGCTTTTTAATCAAGAAAAGTAGAAACCAAAAGAAGAATACCCTTAGTAGCTAATGATGATGCACCAAGATGTGGTTCATGAGAAAACCGAGGCCTGTTCTTGGATGGCAGATGGAGAAGGTGTCACTGTGGAGGGGGACAATAAGCAGAGTCCCAATATTGAAGGGGGTTCAGATCTTGTTATACGCGGGTCGACCCGTGACCACCTTGTTGGTTCTATGGTGGGTTTTGAGATTAAAAGGAAGAAAAGGATGCCCAGACAGAGGAGATCATCTTCTACTATCAATCACCTTCTCTCTTTTGCTGCTAATGCTTCCTGCTCTGCCACCACTCACTTGCACGTGCCTGCCTTCTCTCTTCCTCTTCAAGACCCTTCTTCCCTCCCCGCACGTGTGAGAAACTTTTCCTTTTCATAAATAGCTTTAATTATTATGTCATTATATCATTAATTGTCTTGGATTTCCTTACTAGCTACTTCTGCTTATTTGGACAACTTGATGTTGTCTTGCTCAAGGTAATCTGAGAGGTAAGATTTTACTAGTGGTAAGTTTCTCTTCGTTTAGTAATTTAATTAAATTTTAAATATTGTTTTTGGACTCATTTTGTTTGACTGTGATCTAGCTAGAACAATTAGGTAAGATTTACTTTGTTGAAAGGGAAAGATCAATTGTTCAATAAGAGTATTTATGTATCCCAATTAATTGTTTCTCAAAGACATGAGTTCATGCAGAGCATTGAAAAACTTTGACTGGTATGTAACCAATTAACTTCGAAGAGCTGCTTTATGTATCTACTTCAGAGACAGAGCAAATGCCATGATTTGGGGGATTTTGCATCGGACAGCTTTGACTGAACTCTCAGAACTGATCTGTTTCACTTATTCCAGAACACATAGAATTTAATGATTATGTTCTTCATTAGCTCAATTCAATGCAGCATGTATAGTAACTTTCACGGTCTTATGCGGTAGAATACCTTGCAAGTTAACTGTTTGTCTGCGGTTTGTTATGGGAGAAATTCAATCGAAATTTGGAAATTGAAATCTGTTTCTACCAGCTTCCAATTTTAATTTGCAATTTTTTCTTTTGTGATTTGCAAGACACATGTATTTCCTTTATTGTTCTTGCTTTAGTTTGAGCTCGTCACATATTGGACAAATCGTTGTTGCTATATGCTTGATATTGATTAGAAAATTTGACCACATTGTATCACTTATAAATTGCCTCTTAATTCATGATTTGATAAGTTTTTCGAGATTATTAGTTGATCTACGACTCCAAATGATCTTATGCCATAGGTCATTGATCCAAGGAGACTTAGATTCCTTTTCCAAAAGGAACTTCAGAACAGTGATGTAAGCTCTCTGAGGAGAATGATACTCCCAAAGGTCTAATTAATACTGTATTTTGTATTTCTCTTTTGTTGAGATTCATATATTTTGGACAATGTTGTATCCTTGTCAATGCATCTTCATGGTGCAACAATTTAATCTCAAACTTCTTTTCCTAATTGAACTTTACATGTATTTTGATGGCTCAATATTTCAGAAAGCAGCTGAGGCACACCTCCCTTTTCTGGAGTCCAAGGAAGGGATATTTATCAGCATGGATGACTTGGACGGTCTACATGTTTGGAGCTTCAAGTACAGGTGCAAGCTCCCTCCCCTTTCCTTTTGATGGCAGAAATTACATATCAATAATGAATGGTGTACATCAAGGGAGACGGAATAATATTTTTGTTAGGATTAACCTTTAGACGGCACATTTAATTACTTCGAAAAGTTTTCGAATTTAAATCTGCAAGACTGCCAAAAGTCATCAATTCCGATGGAAGGTGGAATTGGTTGCTTGCAGCTTCAAATAGGAACTTCATCAAGATACAGCTGCTGATCTCGTACATTTTTCTTTACTTTCGTAAGCAGGTACTGGCCTAATAACAATAGCCGAATGTATGTACTCGAAAACACCGGTAAAACCTCGATTTCCTTGTAAAGTTCTCCATCCAATTTTTTCTTCCATAAACAATATATGTATACAAATCACCGAACTTGTATCGATTTTTTGCAGGGGACTTTGTTAACACTCATGGATTACAGCTTGGAGACTTTATTATGGTATACCAAGACAGTCAAAGTCAGAATTATGTATGCTGCTATTCTAAACCTGTAGATTGATGGTGAGGTTTCCCATTAGAAAGTATCTTACCAATTCTTAAATGCTAATAGCTACATGTTCTTGATGTTTTCTCAGGTCATCCAAGCTAAAAAGGCCTCGGATCAAAATGTATATACTGATATAGCTAGAAATGCAGTCAATGACACTGTTCTTCATGATTATGAAGTTAACAAATTCAGCTCCTTTTATGTGAATTATCCTGTGGTTGACAATACAGGCTTGTCTTTTATCTACGATACCACTACCTTCTCAAATTACTCACCCCTTGATTTTTTGGGTGGATCAATGACTAATTTCTCAAGGATCGGGCATCTGGAGAGCTTCGGTTCTGTTGAGAACTTGTCTCTGGATGACTTCTATTAGGTTTCTTATAAAGATAGCAGTGCATTTTGTTAAACAACAGAGCTTTACCTGAAATGAAGAGTGACTTAATCTTGTACAAATCAGTGTGCTTTTGCCTGTATATGTACATAAAATTAGGCAGTCTAGAAGATGACAGGTCCAATGTTTGCTTCTGTTGGATTGACGTGCTTTCTCTCTGGAATTATCAATATATGATAAGTTATTGCTGAAGAACAACAAGAATAAGTTAAATTTGTAGCCTTGTAGATGTTTTATTGTTCATTACCAATTTAAACATGACTAGATGGATGTCTCGTGATCAGGTGATGCTAGTGTTTTTTAAAATAAAAATAAAAAATCTAAGACTCTTGAAAAAACAATACAACTATATCCAATAATGAAGTCAAATATTGAAATTAAATAAATATTAAAAAATAAAACTAAAAAAAAATTAGCTTTAAAAAAAATTAAATTTATGTTAAATTTTTAAACTTGCAACCCATGAAATTCTAAATCTTGGCTAAATTAAGAAGCTCATTTTTCATGTTTATATTTAATCAATTAATTTAATTTAATTTAATTCAAGAAAAAAATCATTTCAAAAAAGCTAAATTTAACAAAAAAAAAAAAAAAGACCCGAGATAACCCATGTTATTTTTAAAAATTAGTAAAAAATCTTATAAAAAGAAAATATAAAAAATTAAAGGAACTCAATCTCTAATTAAATACATGTTAAATGATAAAACTAAAAAAACATAAGTTTTTTTTTTAAAAAAATAAGTAAACCCGGACGAATCTCTTAAATCTTAAGTTAATTTCTCAAATCTGTAACCCGTGAAATCCTTAACTTGAAGTCAATCAGAAAACTCAATTCTCAATCAATTTAATGTTGAATGATAAAATAAAAAAAAATATCAATTTTTAAAAATTGTCAAAGTAAAAAAATAGCAATAAAAAAAATTAAGACCAAATCTAATAGGGAAAAACTAAAGGAGGATGAAATTGTAAAAAAAAAAATTCAACTCAAATAAAATAAATATAAATCAAAAGAATATGGACTAAATTTGATAAATAAAAAAATTGAATGAAGATGAAATTGAAAAAAAATTAAATTTTATAAATTATTTTTAAAATAAATAGTAATCAAAAGAACATAAATCAAATATTAAGGGGAAACAAATTAAAAGACTGCTTTGAAACTTTGAAAGGTCCTACATGAAAATCGATAAAGAGAGAAAAAGATAGGGAAACAAAAGAAAAAAGGTTGTGGGTGTAAAACTAGAGGTTTGTTGGCCACACATGCTGTCCAGGAATGGAGGGGCCATCAAAATAATTTGAACTCCTCCTTGAAAGATATTATTTGGTCGTCGTAAGACTCCCCTTGCGTCATCTATAAACGATAAGAGTAACAACCTATTTGTTGACATATACACGGCACGCATTAGTTATTTTTTTAATTAATATTTTATATTTATAAAATTACTAAATTTCCCCTCAATCAACTTTATTATAACAAAAAATAAATGAAAAATACAAAAATGCCCTTGATAGCAAGTTTAGTAATTTTTGTTTTTAGCTATAATTAAATCATATTATTGTACTGAAAAGGCGCGAAGACTGGAAAGTTTTTGGATGATAATTTAAATTATTTTGTTTTTAAGAGTTATTAAGTCCGTTTACTATGAAAAAAAATATAAAAAGACCTATTTGCCTCCAATTACTATGATAATGAATAATGAATCCAATATCTTTTTACCTCTAATGATCAGTTCAATGTTTTTGTTTGTCTAGGGCAGAATAATCATTTCCATGCTCATGTGTCTTGAGTTATTGTGAATGACTCATGTTTTTTAGTTTTTTAATTTGGAGAAATTTGATGACTGCTCATACTTGCTTCTAAATAATAATAGATAAATATAAGGAGAATAGAGGAATAAAAAAGAAAAAAAAAATCAACTTAGATGAAATTATTCTTTATTATTTTTTATGGGTTAAATTTTTTTTTGATTCTTTAAGCTAACCAAGCACGGATTTATAACTATAAAGGGTATTTGTTTTTTACTATATTCATTAAAATCAAGGATTTTTTAAAGTTGTTTTAAGAATATATTCATTATATATATTGATCCAGTGGATTTATAAGACTAGTAATAATGTTTTTATAATTAAATAGTTAATACGTACGTGAATAAATACTTACGATAATTATCAAATCATTAAGGAAACAATAAAATAAAAATCCTACACCAGAAGGGAGAAAAGACTAAACAAGAAAGGGCGTTAATTAGCAAGTAATTATACAAGGAAAACATTCCATAAAAAATAGAGCAGAGAGGTAAAACTAATTCGACTGCGTAAAGTTGCCGCTAAGCAATCCGCTCTGGTTACGGGTAGTTCAGCCACAAGCAGCGGCAGGGTCTTTCTATAAATTAATAATTGAAGAGAGACTAGGAATAGTCATAAAACAAGATTCTTATTGTTTTCTTGTATAGCACAGATCGTCATGTCGATTCCTACTCGCTACCAATTCTGTCTAAGAGGGGAATTTGTTGATGATAGTAGAAGTAAGTTTCATCCAGAACTGCTGCAAGTTTGCAGACGCATCGTTTCTCTGTCTTATCAGAGAACGACGACCGAATTTGGCTACAACAATAACCTGCCGTCAGCAATAGTTGAGTTCAATCTTGTGAATGTTCTCCGCCGTTACATGCTAGCGCCCGGTGTTGGATCGGATTCGCATTACAAGATATATCTTCCAGAAGTCCGAAAGATGGGCACGAGGAGGACTGTTGAAGCTCCTTGTTCTGATGAAGCAAATAGTCTTCTTTGTAAGAAATCGGTGGAGGCTTTGGCGTACATGGGGATCCCAAAAACCAAACATAAAGAGATACTAGCGGCGATTGTATCAGAAAAGCGTCGCTTGATTACAAGGGGAAGTAGAGATGGGAGTGCTGTTTATGTTGTGGTTGACGTTGAGGCTATTGTAGATCGAGAAGACGTCTACGATGAACGTATTGCGTGCGAAGAGAATTTAAAGGCGATGGAGGAAGCAGTGCAACGTCTGAAACATCGGAATCATTATGGCGGAGCTTGTACTGAAGGATTGGAGATGAAAGCAGTAAAAGAAGGGAACATTACGTCTAAATCATATGGAGAATGTGTGGTGTGCAAGGAAGAGTTGAAGTTTGGCAAAGCTGCTCAGATGCCTTGTTCTCATGTTTACCACAGAGATTGCATTAGCCGGTGGTTCAAAACGAGGGATATCTGCCCCCTTTGCCGCTATAGGATACCTACTGTCACTGCTGATGCACACAGTGGAGGGGGGATGTTACACCATTAATGTTACTGCTGTTATACAGAGTAGAGGAGGGATGTTACACACTGTTACTGCTGATGGAGTAGAGGGAAACAGCTCGAGCTTCGGGGAGGGCTAACCTTCTTGTTCAGTAGCCCAAAAGAAAATTCGAATTCAATTTGTGCTTTGTTCTTTAATTCTGATTTTGAAAAAAGAAAGAAAGAAAGAATGATTAATGTTCGGAAATCAGTGAGAAATCTTGGTTTATTTTTTCTCCCTAATTCTGTTTTTTGTTTTGTTTTCTCTCTTAAGTTCTTTAATTTTTTTCACCAGGCTAGCAAGTTATCTGTCGTTTAGGCTATGTTTATTATATAAGTTTGAAATATATATATTGCTAAGAACAAAGAAACATTACTGATCAATGTAAATTACCCCTCAACCCTTGCTAGATCCTTAATCAACCAATTGTTTTTTGCTGACTGTTTTCTAATTCGAATCTGGCTTCATTTATTATAATCTGTTTTCCCACTTCACTTAAATTTCTATAATATTTTTCATCAATAATCAAATCATCTCACACACTATATTATATATTTTTAATTCCCACCTCAAATGTAAAATCGATAATTTATTCCTATTTTATTCATATTCCGGCTAGTTAAAGAGTCAGAAAGATATATTTTTTTTTATTAATTTCATTACTTTTTTTAGTTTTATTTTCATATTTGTTTTACAGGTTGATCAAGTCCACTTTGAACTGATCAAGTCGACGAGGTCATGTCAAGAAAACTTTCACGTAATTTATTTTTAAACTTGAGTTAAGTAAGAAGTTGGGCAAAAAGCTATTTTTATATTAATTTCATTATTTTTTCTCAATTTCTTCCTTTATCTTTTTATCAGCTAGAAAGAATATTCTTGGACCGGCCAAATCAGCAGGGGTCATACTAAATCAACTCTTACATAATTTAGTTTTAAATTTAAATTAGATAAAAAAATTATACCACGAGATTTTAAAGTTGATATAATTAGTTAAATTTAATAAAAATACTAAATAATTCTTAATAATTTAATTTTGTTTGTTATATTAAAAAACATGTGGAGTAGTGTGCGTATAACTAGTTACTGTTACTAAACATTAAGTCTACTTTTTTTTCTTTTAATTTTGTTATTGTTTTTTTTAATCTTATCTTTAAACAATTAATTAATTTTGAATTAATTTTTATAATTTATTTTTTATAAGGTTATTATAGTTTCAAACAAATATTATGATATTTTGTTGGCACTCGATTTTATAAATATTTTTTTTATTATATAATTAAGTAAAAAATAGCTTAAAAACAAAGTTATTAAACCTACTAGAGTCCATGACCCGAGTTATTGATTTGACAGTTTAATCAGAGAGTCTGGGTTAATACAATATATTGTTATTTTAATATTAAAAAAAATATTATCATAATTTTTTTAAAGTCAAATTATGTTTTTACCTGTTATTGAGATTGTCTTTAGATCCATAAAATCAACTAAATCATGTTAAAATGATTTTTATATAGTGTAATTTAAAACTTAAGCTAAAAATAAAAAATCGAGAGATTTAAAGGTTTACTCATGGGTTATATTTAATAATAATATTAAAAAATTCTTTGCAACTTTGTTACATTAATTTTTTTTTAATCCAACACACAGCTTAGTGTGATCCAATAGGCTAAAAATATAATTCAACAATCTTCATGGACAAATTACATGACATTGCTGGTTAAATAAATAATAGAAGAATCTTGTTCTAATTTGACGGATTAATAAAAAAAAAACAAGGTTAAATTCGGGTGATTTGGCATATTGATTTGTAATCCATTTGACCCAATAAAAACCCATCCAAGTAAAAAAAAAAAACTAAAATAATATTATTTTAATTAAAAATAATGAATACAGGTTTACCCAATAATTTTTTTTAATTAACACGGGCGAAGATCGAAATGGTAACAAATAACAATGCTTGATAGTAGAAATTATTTAATCTTTTATGTATTATTTTATCAAGTAAAACATGTCCTAGTTTTACTGGTCAGCAATCATCCTTGCACCGCCAGGAAGGCTCCACCGAAATTAGAACAGAAGAAGAAGAGAAGAAAATCAATGCAACTCTGATCTCTCCCTCTGTTCTCTCTCTAGCTACGAACCAAACTCCTCTTTCTCTCTCTAATCAAAACCGAAAACATCTGATTAAAAAACAAAAAGGAAATGACGAGTAGATACTGGGTAGTTTCTCTTCCGGTTGAAAACTCAGCTTCTTCTGTGTGGAACCGTTTGCAAGAACAAATCTCAAAGCACTCTTTTGATACACCTCTCTACAGGGTTTCTTTCTTTCTCTTTCTTCTTAATCTGATCTGTTTACTTTAACCTTAATTTTCTGTTATTTCCTTTCCGTTTCGCAGTTTAATATCCCTAATCTTCGTGTTGGAACCCTCGATTTACTCCTTTCCCTTAGTGATGATCTCGTCAAGGTAATTTTTTCTTTCTTTTTAATTCTCTATATTTCTGATTTATGATGTCTGTTTGTGTCTCAATTTAATGATAATCATTGTGGAAATGTGAAATTTAACTCTCTGGTAGTTTAAATGTTGGGATTTTTGGCAATTTATGGAAATTTGAAATCAAGATTTCTGTAATTTAGCAGTTTGACTTGATGATGAAATCGTAATTTTACACGTTTTGATAATTTAAATGCTTGAATTTTTAATGTTACTTTTATTTTTTGATCGAGGGGTTGTTATGAATGATTTGATTTTTCCTTTTCTTTTTCATTTTCTTTTACTGCTGAATGTTTTAATAGTGCATGCATTGGTTTTTTGGAATTTTTGGTTGATTGAATTGAATTTGCAGTCGAGTAACTTTATAGAAGGAGTGTCACACAAGACCAGGAGACAGATTGAGGAATTTGAGAGGGTATCAGGTCTGGAGAGCAATGCTTTGACAGTTGATGGTGTGCCAGTTGACTCTTACCTAACCAGGTTAGTTTTGCAGTCCATTGAAATTTTGATGTGAATTTGGGATTTGGGTTTTGGGGTTAGTAGTGATTTTCTCAGATTGTGTTTTGGATTTGTGATTTTAGGTTTGTTTGGGATGAAGCAAAATACCCAACAATGTCTCCTCTAAAAGAGATTGTGGATAGTATCCATAGTCAAGTGGCGAAGATTGAGGATGACCTCAAGGTGATTATTGTTTTTTGGATAATGGAACAGTTGATTGTCAATTGATTTGTTTTTTATGTAAGCATAGGAGAAATACCAGGAGTAACACACCACATTTCTTATGGTAGATAACATTTAGCAAATCACCATGTCATGAGCTGAATTTCAATATCTAACCTAGTTGAAAAGACCTCAAAGGCTTTTAAGTTCATTCATTCGTGTGTTTTATGCTCTTGCATTTTTTATGCTACTATTATATGCCACTGTTAGATGCATTTATTGACTTGTACAAAAGTATGACACACTGCCAGCCTAGTTGCAATTTTTAGCGTTCCTTAATATTAATTGATGAAAAACTTGGGTATTTCGTAACCCAGGCCTAAATATTTAAAACCTGACTATAGCTCTAGTAGCATATTCAGTTGGGAATTTGAACTTTTAAGCCCTGTCCTTTCTGTTAGGTTCGTGTTGCTGAGTATAATAATGTACGTAGTCAGCTCAATGCTATCAATCGGAAGCAGAGTGGAAGGTATTCATATCCTGAGTTTTGATCTATCATTTACATCTCTTATTTCTGGCATGACCCTCCTTTATTTGTTTCAGCTTAGCTGTTCGTGATCTTTCGGATTTGGTGAAAACAGAGGACATTATTATCTCTGAACACCTCATAACCCTCCCCGCAATTGTTCCCAAGTATTCACAGAAGGACTGGTTGGCAAGCTATGAAACATTGACTAACTATGTGGTAAGATGTGTTTCTTTATATATAAATGCTTCAATCAGTGGCTCCAGCTTCGATGGCTATCGTCTCTAACAGTGATATGGATTGTTGCCTGGGAGACCTGTTCACTTAGGCTCACATGAACTGATGGATTTAAGCATGCCATGCTTATATTTTTGTTGCCACTTCTCAATTCCAGCTTGATTTATCCATCTTGTGTCTTTCAGGTTCCCAGGTCCTCCAAGAAGTTATATGAAGATAATGAATATGCTCTTTACACAGTAACACTATTTAAGCGTGTGGCAGACAATTTTAGAACAAATGCACGTGAAAAAGGGTTCCAAGTGAGTAGTACCCAGTTTGACTTACTCTAGCTTTTACTCAAATGATTCTAGGAGTAACTCAATCTTGTGCTTTATAGATATAGAAAATATTCGAGTTTTTAATATTTGACTTGGTCTAGAATCTCTAATGCATTATGTTTCTGTCTCGTGTGATTTAGATTCGCGATTTTGAATACAGTCCAGAAGCACAAGAGAGCAGGAAGCAAGAGTTAGAAAGACTGGTGCGGGACCAAGAAAGTTTGAGAAGTTCTCTTTTGCAGTGGTGCTATACTAGTTATGGAGAGGTAATTTTCTTCCCTTCCTTTACTTTTTCCTACTTTTGGGGCAATATAATGCAGGTCAGATTTGGATAAATCAGCCTTTATGTTTTTTTCGTTGAGTGGGGTTTGACAAGATTTCTAATTATAGGATTAGATAACCAGAACTTAAAGTTTTTGGATTTGTAGTTTGACATCGAGGTCGGTTGTGTTGATGATTGAGAGACAGGATGACTGCTTGATAGCTGGAATTGCATGTTCAATTTCTGGAAAACCTTGACTTGCAACTTAAAGAACCGTAGTTTGGAAGTAGGACTTTGTGGAATTAATTGGGCAGGAATTAATTAGGTTTTTGAAGTTACAGGAATTGACGAGTCTGATGTTGCAAATAAAGCCAAAAGCTGAGAAGTTTGGTGGCGGTCTCTAAATGTACATGAGATACTGTCATGTAGAATTTTAGGGAGGAAGAGAGGAAGTAGGTGGTGGAGGTGAAGGAGGAAAGGAGAAAGCATAAGAGGGCCTAGAAAAAGAGAGAGAACCGAGTGCTCAAATTAGCCTTTCTTGTATTTCAAACTGGAACGAAATACTCATCAACTCTTTGTCAGGGCCTAGGATACTCATCTGCACAATGTATTTTACATTCCATAGGGTTACTTAGCTAAGCATAAAAATTACCCTGGAAAATATACTGGTCTGTCTCTAAAGCGCCCGCCTGGCTTCTGTGATGGAAGCAGATGATCACATGCTAACATTCAACTAGTTGAGATGTGTATCTGCTGGTCTGGTGATTTGCTTGTTGATTGACGGACAATTTCATGTCTTGATTGCTTTGGAATTCGATTCCATGATTTTTTTTCCCCTGCACAGAGCAGTTTCTTTTATTTTGACATGGTTGGAGTCTACTGACTCTAAAACCCTTCTTCCCACCCAACTGAATTAACCTATGTGCCTCAGGGTCTAAATGATTTTCAGAAATGCTGAAGTCTTTGTTAATACTTTTCAGACATACGCTTCCTAAGTACTCTTGTATTTTTTGTTGTTTGTATCTATATTGAATAGTTTCTTGCTAAAAAAAATGTTGAACTGTTCCTTTTTTTTTCTTTTTTTTTTTCTCTGGCTTTGGCTGCGCTGCTAGTTCCCTTGTTAACTAAACAAGTTTATGACCTGCAGGTATTCAGCTCTTGGATGCATTTTTGTGCTGTTCGTGTCTTTGCAGAGAGCATTCTCAGATATGGATTGCCCCCATCATTTTTGGTGAATATTCATCTTATGTTTTTCCATGTCTTTCCCATAAATCATTTTTTTCACCAAGAATTGGCTTTTGGGACCATTTCAGGCTTGTGTTTTATCTCCTACTACAAAAAGCGAGAAGAAAGTACGTTCAATCCTTGAAGGATTTTGTGACAATTCAAACAGGCAAGTTTGTATACCCTTTAGATATAATTACATAACTGGATGAACCACTTTGAAGAATGCCAAAAGCTACTGCTTGATGTTTTAGTGTCTGTTTGAGAGTATGATAAGGGTTGCATTTCAAAGTGTTTTTCACTTGGAAATGCATCAAAATAATGTTTTTTTTTTAAAAAAATATTTTTGATATCAACATATCAAAACGATAAAAAAAACACAAAAAATGGTGAAACAGTGGCTCAACCTCAACGCCAAATTAATCGATTGCAAGCTTGGACAGCATCACCTTGTTTGCACAAAAGATATCGAGGCTGTTTTCACCTCTCTTTTCTTTTTTCCTTTTTCAAGAGGCTTTTTATGCACACAGCTTTATGGTTCTGGTGGGAATAAATCGTATTTCTCTGGATGGTCATGAAAAATTTGGAGGGCTTATGTGTGTCCATAATATCTTGAGCAGTGGTAAGAAATAGTTCAGAAATTGTCTGTAGTGCTTTCTTCTAGAGAGCTCTGGATTTTGTGCTCTTTTATCTTTGAGAAGTAGATGAAATTCTCCAATGTTGTGGCAACCTTGTTTTAAAATCTGAACAGATTTTAAGCTTTTCATAATTCTTTAAAAGAAAAGGAAAAAAAATTGTCGACGATCTAGTGAATCAAAACTTGTAAATTATGTTTTCTTTGACTTTTTTATTGCTTGTATCATGGAATTTTGCACACATTTGTATTGTTGTCTTCTAAAATTCTCTCCCAGCATGGTACTTTGATTGTTCTAATGCAGCATGCACTGGAAATCTGAAGATGAAATGGGAGGAGGGATCTTCGGTTTGGGAGGCGAAGCTGATACTTATCCTTACCCGTCCTTCACAATCAATCTTGTTTGACCTCACAGGTTCCAATTTCTTGTGTGTGGCAAGCTCCAAGTCCTAGGATTCCTTTTGATATCAATAAATGGACGGGAATGATGACACTGTATATTAGCGTTGATATCTCAATTCTTTGGTTTATTTATAATCTGAGCATGCGGATTCCTGTGGAGTTCTCATGGATTACGAGGGTACAATGCTTGAAGGGAAATGTAATGACTACAAATCTGTATTTTAACACCTATATTTTGAGGTTGGTACTAGAGTTCATTGTGTATGTGGTAATTGGAAGATGCTCCTTGTCTACGTATTATGATGACACGATGAAGATCACATGTGTTTCATGTATTGGTTTATTTAGCCAAGTATGGTCTGAGCCTGGCTTAGCCTGACAGGCTTGTGCCTTATTTTGGCCTGCTGAAAAAGCCGGCTAGTCGACCTTAATTTAAAGAACAGTTAATTTCTTTTCCTACTTTCACGGTTTAGCATATTTCTTATCTCGAGCTTCTCCTGTTTATTTCTTATTTGGAGCTTTCCTGTTCTTAACAGTAAGTCCTAAATTCCTTTTCAGCACGGAATGTTATAACATATATATATCTCTAGATTTCTGGTTACTGACTAACCCTGTCAAAGAGGCATAGAGATCCAGGAGAGAATAAATTTGTCCAAAAACAAGGTACATTCTTATTGAGCTAATGAGCTGATTAACGTGGGGATTTAGTTCTTTTCATCAAGAGATTTAATAGTAATCTACATGGTTATGATCTGACACTAAATGTTTATAGAATACCCAATTCCTGCCATCCTCCTTTGGAAGTCTTACGACGATGATGACGTTGAAGTTGAGTGGATTCTGCGACTGTGAAGGATGCTGGCGTAAGGTGAATGATGCTCTCTCCGGTATCAAAGGTACATCATCATCCTAAAGTGAATATGGTACATTGCCTCTTCTTTTGATTCTTAACAACTCTCTTGTGTGGGTTCTTATCAATAAACTTGGCAGGGATTAAAGGGAGATTAATAGACAAAAAGAAGTTCCTTGTCACTGTCAATGTCACTGGCACTGTGGACACTGAAGCCTTGGAAGCAAGATTGGCTAAGATAAGAAAGGGTGTCAAGGTTGAGGTTATATTCCAAGGTGACGGGGAAAAGAAGGAAGAAGAAAAGAAGCCGAAAGAGGAAGCTAATTTTAATGGGCCCTATAATGATCCCCAACCCTATGCTTATTTTAATGGGCCCTATAATGATCCCCAACCGTATGCTTATTTTAATGGGCAGTATAATGATCCCCAACCCCAAGGTCTTGCTGATGGTAGTGGGCTCTATAATGATCCCCAACCCTATGCTTATTTTAATGGGCTCTATAATGATCCCCAACCCTATGCTTATTTTAATGGGTCCTCTAACGATCCCCAACTCTTAGGTCTTGCTAATGGTAGTGGACCCTATAATGACGCCGAAGCTGGTCCATCTAATATAGGGGGATATAGTACTGAGCCCATGGGTGAACAGAACTTAGAACACGAGCTTGCAAGATATCTGTGTGATTATGGGCTTGACTATGGCCCACACTTTCCTTTTGGCGAAGATGTCGTCCCACCCTATGTTTATTTTAATGGGTCCTATAATGATCCCCCACCCCAAGGTCTTGCTGATGGTAGTGGGCCCTATAGTTATCCCCCGGCCCAAGACCTTGCTCATGGTAACGGGCCCTATAATTATCACCCATCGCAAGACCTTGCTGATGAAATTTCCAATGCATGTTCTATTATGTGAGCTATTCATTCAAAAAGAAATAAAAATCGACTACAGTAAGTAGTGGATGGTATCAGAGTTTTTTTTTTTTTTTTTTTTTGACTTGAGAAAAAAGATGATTTAAGTTTTTATATTGAGGTTATTACAAGCTTCATTAAAATTTATTTTGATTTTTTTTGGGTGCTCAATAATTTCAACAAAATTTACTGTGTTTTTTTTACTTTTCAGTGTTCAGGCAAGATATACAGTTTAATCTTTACAATTATTATAAAGTTTAATTTAGTTTCACAATAAAAATTAATTTCATATTAACTCTTGAATTCCATTAAGAGTTTGACGATAACACATAGTTCTTTATATTTACTATAGAAACTTTTCAACTCTCCTAATTAGAGAAATGAAGTACTACAAATCCTTATTATGTATCACATTTAAATACTCTCTCTTGTGTAGCATTACTAGAAGAAATTTACAAGTTAATACAGTAACTCACTCTTTTTTACCACACGTCACAAAGATATATGCTAGCACCATGCATTGAAATAGAATTATAATATATAAAACTTAGATAAACACCAAAACAAATAAAAGGTATTTCTTCACATATTCTCTAATGTTTTTATCATATTGGCGCCTCTCAATATGATAAAAGCTCTGTTCTCTAATCGCATTTCACGAACTCAAACACTAAATACCATGCATACGAGTTTATTTAATTAAGATAAATAAAAAATGTAGAAGGAAAGCTGAAAAAACATATGTGCAATAACAACGAAGATTGCCGTAAAAAGGGGACTACGAATCCCATGCATTCACATGGCCAATAACATGCATGTTCCCACATAAGCACTCAAGAAATTCGGACAGGACAAAACACATCATCTCCCTATCTGTCCATTATTTTGGTTGTCCCGGCGAGGGGATGATGAGATCCTTATATCAAACTGAAATTCCATAAATGATCTAACTAGCAAAAGTTTTCATGATCTGAGAAGGATGGGAACAAAACTATCCCCCGGAAAACCATAATTAGTCAAGATGACAAAAATCGACAATGAGTCTTGAATGTAAAAGAATAATCTCCGTTGGGCTTGGGATTACTCAAGCAGCTCCGATCCTATATTTATTATCCCTATATGATCTCACCAATGCATCAATAGATCGAAACTTTATACCTTTGCAGGGGCAGCAGCAGGGGCAGCACCACCAGTAGTAGGCCTGAAAATTCACATCAAATCCTTTTTAGCAATTCAACACCAGATCAAGTCACAATGAAGCTTTTACCACTCATAGGAAATACTTACAATCCCACAAAAACTTTGAATGCATCATAGATACCCCACTGAGCTCCGGTGAGTGTTCCAATCATGACAATACGGAGAGGCAGCCCGCGAGTGAACAGACCCCACACACCTAGCTTCTTCACAGCCTGCAAAACCAAACATAAATAAAGTTTCAAAAAGGTTAACAAGGGGCGGAAAATAATGTTTTTCAGGGAATTCACTGTGAGAATGTACTCACATCACCAACAGTTGCCCCTTTAGCATTGTTCAGGAAAGAGACAAGATTATCCGCGGGATGTGACACAACAGCACAAAACACACCAGCAACATAACCACCAGCAAAGCTAACACCAAGCTGCAGAGACTTGCTGCACTCGTCCTTTGGCACGGGGATGGAATACTTGTAGATCATCTCTACAATAGTCTCAAAAGATGCAAACTTCATCATTGTATCTGCAAGAAACCAATAAAAAACATGTAGCATTGTCAGCAACAGGTACCACTGATATGACCAATAATGACTCAAACTATGGTATAAACAGCAACTCAATGACACGCCAAAATTAACATTCAATACAGCAAAAGCTCCGTGTAGCTGTTGCCATCCACCAGAAGCTCAGACCAGGCATTTTTTGCAAGAAAAACCATGAACCACAAACTTAAATTGCAGCATGAAAAAAAAAGAGAAACCTCAATGAATAAAACCATAGTTCTTGTGAGCTGTACACTTGAACAAAAGATGAAAAATAGAATGCACACTGTCAAATATTATACAAGTTCTTTTGACCAGCATTTTGGTTCAAGGCTACAGCAATTGTTGAGACGGTCAACTTGGATGCAGACTTCAGCATGCTTCACAATATCAGTTCGAAATTCCAAACTTTTGCACACAAACAAAGCTAATTTTTTACTCTCTTTTAAAACATACAGGATGAAACAGTTCCAAATAAAATGTTGCCAACATAGAATAACTTGGACAAGCATGTATCATGCTTCTACATGCACATGATAACTTAACATGAAATGCTCATTTCAAACAAGAAAGAAGATGAATCATTATATAACCTTGACGTAAACACGTCCTTTAAAGGCTAAAAAGAACATAGTGTCTTAAAAAGCTGTAAAGCTCCAACACTTACAAAATGGCATGCTTGCGTAGTAAGAGTTCAAAAAAAATTAAAATAGAATACAAAATTGAAAATATCAAATGTACTGAACAGATGAAATCATGCAAAATAATACCTGAATTTCTTAGCCCTACTGAGCATCAAATAACTATTAAAAAGTGAAGATGTCAAACTTACATGGTATCTGGCGACCCCAGAGAGGAACGATACCTTTGTACAACCTAAAATAAACAACAAAGTTAGTTACATATAAAACGTAACATAAATCATCAAAACAAATCATGGACATCTTAAAAGCATACCCAAGAGCACCTTCAGCTTTCACAAACTTAGGCATTCCATCAGACAAGCCTCTAGCAAACCCAGGCTGAGTTTGAACTCGAACCTTCACCGCCTCAAAGGGGCAAAGAGCAATATCTGCAATCACCTCAGCAGACGCAGAACCAGCAAGGTAAATCAAGGTCTTGTACTTGGCTGCATACTCAGGCCCAGCAAGATCAGAGTAGTACTTCTTAAAGAACTCATAGAATCCAAATTTGCAGGCCCCCTGAGCACTGTAACCAAGAAGGGTAGGCACCCAACCCCTGAAGAAGCCTCTCACTCCTTGCTCCTTGAGTAGAACTCCAAAACCAGATGAGATGCTCTTGTACTTGGCAGGGTCAATCTAAAAAATCAATCATATAAACATTAATCGATATCCTCAATATTTTAACAAAACATTGCTAACCAATTCATCTCATATTTAATGGCTGTGACAACATGTGGTCTAAGAAAACATCAACCACGGGCAAAGATAAAACCCTAAATTTTCATTGCTTCCTTATTCTCTTAATACATAACACTATATAATGCATTACAAGGAAAGTATGGGCCAACATATGACAGTCTACAACAGATAGAGCACAATAACAACAACGAAACCCTAAAAACATAAAAATCTGTGAAATGCTCAACCAAAATGAATCAAGCAAACACTCTATTTATACCTCAGCTAGCAAAAACAGATCAAATCTAACACTAAAAAAAATAAATTGAAACTGCACATTTGGAAATGTCAAACAGATCTGATCTCTTATAAACCAATTAAAAACACAAAAATCTTTTAAAACGAACACGATCTAACACTAAAAACTACTAAAAGCAAGCAGAAAAAACCTCTAAATCGCTACATCAACAGAAACAGCGACATAGATCTGAACTAAAAACAACAGAGAACAGAGCAAAAACGACGCAAGAGAAGCACAGATCTAGTAAAAAAGGACACCTGCATATTACACTTGACAAGGTCAAGAGGAGTAACAGTCGTATGAGTAAGTCCACAGCTAAGAATACCACCAACAGTACAAGCAGCATAGAAAGCAGGTGAGTACATCTCGATCCTTTTCCCAGGCTCACTCGGTGCCGGGATCACAAATCCGCCACTGCTCTTCCTACCCATAGCCGGGGATAACGACGGAGAAAGAGAAGGTTGATCGGAGTGGAGGAGTGTAGAGAGGGTGAGTGTATTAGCGGAGGAAGAAGAGGAGTAGAGGAAGCTAGGGATCAGTGACTGTTGTCTATGAGAATCCATTTTTGCAAGGGAGCGAGAGAAAATGAAGAGAGCAGCAGAGAGTCGTTTTTGAGGGGTTCTCTTCTCTGCCTGCCTGCGTGCCAAAACTCTCGCTTCCAATTGCGCTGTAAGAAAAGCTGTGGGGATCGGTTCCAATTTTATTGGCTGTTGTCCAACAACTCGCGTGTTTCTCACGAGCCCTGATTTTTTTTTTTTGTTTCAAAAAAAATAGGAGGCGTTTCTTTTTCGTTATTTACATTGGAAAAGGCTAGGGCTGATGCAAAATATATATATATATATATATATATATATATATATATATATTGTTTATGCTAAATTATATGATTTATCTCCTAAATACTGCAAATTGTTTATTCGCTTGATACAATGAATATAGTTTGGTCTGGCTGCGTAAGTTCTGTTCAAGTGCTCCTTTTAAGGCTGGCTGTGATTGTAGTAAATTTTAAAAAACAATTAAAATTAATTTTTTTATATTTTTAAATAATTTTAATATGTTGGTATTAAAAATATTTTTTTAAAAAATAAAAAAATAATAATATTTTAATATATTTTCAAATAAAAAATCATTTTAGTTATTTATAATGTGAAGGGCAAACATGTAATTTTCGAGGTAGGGCGGTGGCATATATTACAGAGGGTTGAAGAAAAGAAGACCAGACAGCGGTGCTGGTGAGGGGCGGCATATTCCTCACAGATGTTGGGGAGCACCAAGACTGGGTCAACTATTTTCTCAACTTGTACCATTTTCCATCAACTCCTTTTACTCTGCGGTTAGGAAACAAGGAATGTAATTTCTAAGTTTGTAGAATATATCGAGGATTGATATGCTCTGCTTTTAAATTAAAGCTATTTTTTTTATTTTTAATTCAAAAACATTGTTTTATTAATATTTGTTTTACTTTAAAATTAAAATAGGTGTCATTTTAAAGAAAAGTGTTTTGTTTTTTAAACGAAATGGAAATGGAAAGTAATTTCAACTTAAAGTATAATTGATTAGTGATGACAACTTTCTCCATTATTTTTTTCAATATTGTGTCTACCATAATTTTATTTCAAGATCTTTTTAGTATTATTGATTTTATTGAAATGATATATATATATATATAAAGACAAACTTGATATTTAGATTTTTTATGATGTTTCAAAATCCAATATACTTGAAAATAAGGTTATTTGATGTTTAGATAGTGGTTAATCATACATTCAAGTTAATATTCTCTTCTCCAGAGTTTAAAAAATATATGATTGGTTGTAGAAGTTCTAGCACTTCAAAAAAAATCATCATCCCATTTGATGGGTTTTAAGGACCCTTTGATAATAGATTCAATGACATTAAACAAGAGAATTAAATAAATAAATAAAAAGACTTTAAATTCTAAGAACAAAAATGTTTGTTTTTGAGCTTGACATTATAAATGTTTTGAAAATTAAAGTGTGAATACTTGAAGAAAAAAAATTATTTAATAAGGGTAACGTTTAATAAAGTAGTATGCATTTTAGGGTAGCTTTTGCATTCCCTAATCAGTCTTTGCTGACTTTTTCTAGGGTTGTTGTCCATAGAAGAATAATCTCATTTGAAATACCTCTCAAATAATTTTCTTTAGAGAAACAAGGAGGATCATGAAACAGGACACTTATCTCTTCCACCCAAATATGGTTCTCAATGGCTTACTTCATTTTTATTAAGCTTTTTTTTGGTGGAGCATATAACTCTTTCCATAAACTATCCCTTTTACTCTACTTATCAAGGCTTTTGAAGCCATATACTCGATTAATTCATTGACCTTGAGTATTTCCTCATTAAATCTCTTTCAGTATACTTACGTGGACTTATCATATGCTTAGATGATCCCAAAAATTCTATGGAACTTCTTTTAGCTAGGATGTTTATGCTGAACCGCGTGTACAAAGATCGTCAAAGCTTGTAATAGATCCCGACACCAAATTATTATACCATTCATATACTGGCCCTTTAAAGGTTGTAGGGAGGGTCTTGCACATGACATAATTGTCCTAGATGACAAATCACAAGTTGCTCTATACATTATGTATATGTTCCCTTAAATATGCAAGATCATCATAATTATCCAATGTCAGCTTAGTAGAGATGTAATCTTTGGGTATATAAGTATACAACACTCGTCTTGATAAGGGAGAGTCTTGAATTTGATAGAGGGTGTAGACATTTTCATGCATATACTCCCTTCCAGGCTGTTTTCCACTCCTATGTTTATAAGGTTCCAAGAGATTAAGATTTCTGGCATGGAATGGTGAGATTGATGGCTAGCCTCCATTCCATGATGGCTAGATGGGTATCTAGAATACTCGTTATGTGCACGAGTACCATGACAATGCGAACCTTCTTTGGAAAGGCTCGGTGACCACTAAGATTGAAAATACCTTATTTCATTCTACCCAAACTCCTTGGGGGTACTATAATTGTCTGTGAATATTGGGTGTAACTTATTATTGTAGGGCTATAAAAAAGGTGCTTCTATGGGTGCCAAGATCTACTAAGGTGGAGAAGTTTGATTTGGCCCTTGAGCTACCAATATAGTCTAGGGGAGGAGTTGCACATAGTTTATGAGCTGTTGAAAATCTGGTTAGGTAGAAATATATGTTGTGGTAAGGTTGTCTATCACATGTCTTATTATTTATCATTGATGGTGATTAGGGATATCAATAAACCAATTATGGAAGGATAATTAATGGCTTTTTGATATAAAAAAACTTTCTCATATATAACGCTAATTGATGATGTTTCAAATATAATATACTAAAAAATAAGGTTATTTGATGTTTTAATAGTGATTAATCACACATTCGGGTTAATATTTCCTTCTCTAAAGCTTAGAAAATGTATGATTGGTGGTAGAAGTTTTAGCATTTGTAAAATAGTTCCTTTTGATGAATTTTAGGGATTATCTAATGATAAAGTCAGTGATTTTAAATAAAAAATTGTAATAAATAAAAGAAAAAACTTTAAATTCTAAAAACAAAAGGATTTATTCTTGTTTTGGTAAGATAAATGTTCTAAAAATTAAAATATAAATGCTTGGAGAAAAGAAATTATGAACCATCTTACCTAAGTGGTTCAACGGGTATTTGTAAACCCTGTACTTTGTCTTTTTGATGGAGTAAAGGGGTTAAAGAGTCATTTTTTCGTGATAGCATTAATGAGGAATAAAAATCTCGTACATATAAGTAATGAGAGACAAATATCCCATATATATCATTAATGAGATAAAAATATGGTATGTCCTTGAGAGACCTTTTATACATATAGATGTAGGGAAACAATTATTCCTAATATGAATAGTTCATGTTATAGGTCTTATGAATAAATAAACGAAGTCTTATAACTTTAACATGAGTCTTTAACAACCCTCAAACCAATTGAGCTTGACGCGTAGCCAGGCCTAGTAGAGATAAGTCTGACAACTTGCTAAACTCATGTTCATTTAGATTCAGCACATGGTTGAAACCAATGATGCTGGGTATGACAGCTTGTCAAACTCATGTTTGCTTGAGCTTATCAAGTGGTTGAATCGAAGAATGTTAGGTCTGTTAGCTTGTGAGACCTACGCTTGGGCTCAGCACGTGATCAAACTCAAGCATATTAGATCTGATAACTCGCCATACTTATTTTTACTTGGGATCAACGCATGGACAAACCTAAGCATGATGAGTCTAACAGCTCGCTAAACCCACATTTACTTAGGCTTATCTCGCGGTTGAAACTAATAATGTTAGCTCAGAATATGGACGAGCCCAAGCATAAGCATGTTGGGTCTAGCAGATTGCTAGACCAACATTTACTTGGGCTCAACTCTGTTATTAAACCCTTTTATATATGGTTTTAGGTTTTTTCATAAAGCATAAAAAATAAAAAATAAACGCATATTGGATTTAGAAGCTCATCAGACTCAGTTGTTACCACATAGATATTAGACCTTTTTATACAAGGTTGCCTTTTCACATAGCATCAAAAGCACTCATCAATATCATTATTAGTTTTTGAGTAAAATGAAAGGATAAATATTCATCGAATTTACTCATATTTGGTACAAGTTTAGGACGAGGAAGTTTTTTCAAGAAGGTTAACGTCTAATGTCGTGTAAAATATGAGTAGAGAAAATGTTAGGGGCAGGGATAGGAAGAAGAATTTTTGGTTGTGTATTTTTCTCTTTTAAAATTTGATACCAAGGAAATCATTTTTTCCCTTTCAAAATTTAAACTATATATATATATATATATATATATATATAGATTGGAATGGAAGTGGTCTAGCAACATTTTTAAAAGTAAAAAGTTGAGATGATACGACTCGTTAAGGTAGATAGGAGCCTTTTGTAATTGTAAAAAAAATAAAATATAGGAGGGTAGAAGATCAATAAGAAATATGGTGCAGTTGAAAGATCATAATTTAAAAAATGTTTGATAAATTAATATATATCTAGGTTTTATACGAGTTTCACTAAAAAAATAAAATTTTAATTAGAAAAAAACTATAATGTATGATTTTTTTTTTTTAAATTACAGTTATAAAAACTATAACAATGTGAAGCACACACCGAAACATGAAGATTGTAAAATGGCTTGATTACAGAGAAATAGATCCTGGGAAACAACCCCTCAATGAAGGAATGACCCTTGCTTTTGGGTCTTTCTCAAAAGTTACAGCTCCTCCCTGGATGAAAAAGCCTCTCCCTCGCTTCCCCATTTTGCAATAAAGCGAAGCTTGGACTCTTCCCATCTCCAGTTCCAATTCAACTCGATAATTGTATTTTTTAACTGAATTTTTTTAAGGATTAGACCAAGCCATGGCTAATGGGAAGAACCCGTCAAAGAGACTCGACGAAAATGGTTCAAAACAAAGAAAGCAGAGGCATTATTTATTTATTTCTAATTATATCATTTTAATCTTATATTAAATTTCATTATCATCTACATTTTTTCGATTTCTATCAAACATTTTAATATTTTATCTCTTAAAACTTCTTCCACCACTCACCACTGTACTTCTATTAGGACTTTCCATGTTAGAATCCACAAATTGTGTTTTCTCATAGTATTTCCTTAATTTTCAAGAACAAATATTAAATGTCCATGGATTATTAACCAATCATGTTTTCATCAAGGCAATTAACATGATACAAGACAACATAAATACAAGGAATCCCATTAATCATTAACAATTGTTCATGTGGCAGAATACCATGATGGTCGGCCAGCATAAAATATAAATTGAACGAGGACTTGTACATGGATGCCTACCCAGAGGAGAACACCAGCAAGCCTCCCAGTGCTAAGTTTCAAACGTTGAAATTAAAGTACTTTTTCAAAACTAGGGCATGAAGAGAGGAGCAAATCAAGCCCGCATTATTGGAATATTATTATTACCTTATTAAAGATGGATTTATATCGGGTGCAAAGAAGATGCGTTTCGTAAGTGAGAATAAATTTACATACAAGGCAAGATTATGTATTTTTCAAGATTCTTAACGTCCATCCTTTGTTTTTTTGCCTGCTCTTAAAGCCCAGAGAGAGAGTAGCTTGAGAACACATCTGTGCAATGGAAATCATCGAGGCTTCTTCATGTTCTGTGGCTCCAGGTGATCGTGATAGCCCCCGACATTCTCAATGGCTTCAGAAAACTCTATCAGGTTTGCCCTCACTTGGCTCAATTTTCACCAGTTATGCTATCTTTGAATTCATTTCTTGTTCTAAACATTGGTAGAAAGCTCAAGTAGGGAACGAGTGGCACATGACAAGTTCAAAACTATAGATATTAACGCAGGAAACCTGAAAGCTTATATGCAAATATATAATGATGTTCATGCCACATTTTTTTTTAATGCTCAAATGAATGCTTCAAATGCTCTGTAACATTTCCTGGCCATGTGGTTTGGAGTTGTAACTAACCACTCAATCAATGTTCTTGCTTTGGTAACACAAATGCACAGCAAAAATGTTACTTCTTGACATTCACTGCTATTTACTTTCCATTAAAAAAAGAAGAAGAAGACGTTTCCTGCTATGGAAAGGTTTTCTGAGCCTCTTGGTATGCTTTTCTCGTTATTGCAGACATGAACGAGAGAATGAAAGCCATGATGACCCTTTTGGAAGAAGATGGCGATTCTTTAGATAGAGTTGTCAGTCATTACAAAAGAAGGCTGGAGCTTGTTCAAATGCTAGAAGAGTTCAACAGATCTTATCGCTATTTAGCTGAAACATGTGACAGGTTGAGGTCTAAATTCCTTGTCAAAGATTCAGGGCCTGCACCTTTGTATTCCACAATTGACAGTAACAAGGATACACCGATAGAAAGCTCTGATAATTCTAACTCGGAGATTTTAGATTCCCATCCTCAATATGTTGTTGAAGATCCTGAGATCAAATGTGACAGCACTAACTTCGACGTTGAATACCTGGACAAACTAGTGGATGACCTGATGTTGACTGAAGAATGCAAGATGAAATTAAAAGCGAAATGTGAAATTGGAGAAAATCAAATGGATAAGAAAGGCAGAGATTTTTTCCGAGTAGAAAGTATCAGTACGAATATGAATGATTATGGCGAAGTTCAAGCTACTGCAAGAGACTTCTCAGAGGGTAGTGGTTACGAGTGGGACAATACATGGTGTGAACTCAAGTTTCAAATCACAAACCTTATGGAGGAAAATCTGCGGCAGCAGGCCGAGTTAGCAAGGAGAAACATTGAAAAGAAACTGGTAATTGATAAGCTCCGGCTACAGCTAGAACATTTGAAGGCTGAGAACAGGTCCCTCCAGGGCTGCATCAGCTGTTCAAAAGATGGAGAGAAGCGCAACTCATTGCAGAGAAGAGGATTACTCTCGGGTAAGTTTTTTGGAGGAGGTTGTACATGAATTGTCATTTGACTCATTTCCCTGCTTAAGCAAATGCTTTAGCATGAAGTTCATGCAAATCCAATCCTCAACATCAAAGCTATAATTACACATCTTGTAGAGCTTAAAGGAGCAAAATTTTCCCAATTACTTGTCATGCTCTTATGTAATTCATAATATGTTCTTGTTCAAAGGGTAATCTTTGTGCTGTAACAGACTGCTTTCTTGTCTCGTAATTCTGTGCCTCAAGGTCCTAGACTGTATCTCTATAAATAAAACATCCTTTCAGCAATAACCACATAAAAGAAATACATTTGGCTTCACCCACCTGGAACCATTTTTTTCTTGGAACTGCTCTCAGATTCGTAGTTAGGAATCAGCTACCTGCTTGGATGCTTGAGTGCCTTTTGATTGAACAATTAGAGGTTATTGCATATCTGACTTACAGAGTCGAATTATCAAAGACTGTTGTCAGAGAAGTTGCGGCACCATGGTAACTACAATCTCCTAATGGCAATAAATTTTTTAAATAAATTTTGTGCCTCAAGGTCCTAGACTGTATCTATATAAATAAAACATCCTTTCAGCTATTATGGAGGAAAATCTCCTAATAGCAATAACCTCATTGTTCAGGTCAAAAGCAACGGTTAGCTTTCCCTTAGCAGTGCCACAGCCTTGTTCGTCTCATGTATGGATCTGTTACCAATAATCTCCACATGAACACAAACCATCCTTGAAGTGATGAAATCTCTTTGCGTCTCTCACTATAATTTCTCTACTAACAATCTTGGAAATCAGCTTTATAACAGTATGGCAGTCACCACAAACCCGAAGATTCTTAATAACATGAATAGTTGAACCAGGAACTGAGTTCATGACTCCAAAAGCAACAGCCAATTTCTCACTATGAACTCGCACAATCATTTCTTTCTCCTCTTCATCAACATCATGAAGAACCGATGCCATATTAGGAACATAGCCAGCTTCTTGCAGCTTCACAGAGAGTTCCTCCAAATACTTGTAGATCTTCTCATGTTGAGGATGCTCTTTATCTCCAACCAAGAATACATGCACCCTACCTTTGAGTTCAACCAAACTGTATCCCGGTGGTTTAACTAGTCCACGATCTTTCACAAGTATTCTCATCCTTTCAACATCTTTCCATCTTCCAGCATCTGCATATATGTTTGCAAGTAAGACATAATACCCACAATTACTTGGGTCTAGTTTAAACAGTTCCCTCGCAGAAATCTCTGCAAGCTCCACATCCTTGTGAATTCTACAAGCTGCAAGAAGAGAGCCCCATAGTACAAAATCACGCCTCACCTTCATACTCTTTATCAAGTTGTACGCCTCTTTGATATAACCAGCACGCCCAAGAAGATCAACCATGCAACCATAGTGCTCAACCCCTGGTTCTAAATTATATTCATGACTCATGGCATTAAACCAACGCCAGCCCTCATCTAAAAAACCAGCATGGCTACAAGCAGCCAGAACTGAAATAAAAGTTATATAATTTGGTTTGACCCCAGCCCATATCATCTGATAAAAAACATCCAAAGCTTCTCTTGCAAAACCATGCATTCCATATCCAGCAATCATAGCAGTCCATGACCTCACATTCTTCTCCTTCATGCCATCAAATGCATTTCTTGCCATTTCAGCTTGCCCACATTTGCAATACATATCTATAATTGAGGTGGCCATAATCACATTATTCACATAACCCATCTTTATAACCTGTTACAAAAGATAAATAAATGATAAATTATGCATTTGAACCAAACAAAGCATCCTTCAAGACAGCCAGACATATCATAAGCAGATGGGATAACTATAATTCGATGCAGAATGCTGACATCACCAGGCATTTACCTCAACTATAATACACCAAGTTGGCTAACGTTAGTCTCACAGCAAAGACCTGATACATGGAACGAACTATTCTAGTAGGAAAAGAAAACCAAGTACCTGATCATGTAAACACATCCCCACACGCAGAGCGCCCTCATGTGCACAAGCTAGCAACAAAGTGGACAAAGTCACCTCATTGTATTTACCACCACCAGCCTTTAACATCCCATGAAAAACTTCAAAAGCATCCGTCGATAACCCATTTTGGGCATACACAGCAATCATAGAATTCCAAGAAACAACATCCTTCTCAGCCATGTCATCGAACACCTTTCTAGACAAATTCACTTCACCACACTTTGCATACGCATCCAACAAAGTATTCTCAACTCCCATCACTTTATCCAACCCGACCTTTATAGCAACCCCATGAACTCCCTCACTGACTGCTTTATTAGAAACACGAGAACAAGCCGATAAAACAGAAATCATAGCAACAGAATCAACAGAAGTTCCAACCTCTTCACCATTTCGTTCACTCTTTTCAAACAAAAACTCCTTAAAAACCATTAACGCTTCATGGGCATCATCATTTTGAACATACCCGGTGATTAAAGAAGTCCAAGTAACAATATTTCTCCGAGGAATTTCATCGAACAGTACTCTTGCATTACTTAACTTCCCACATTTTGAGTACATATCAATCAAAGCTGATGATACAAAAAGGTCCGATTCAAACCCAAAAACAAGAGCTTGTTGGTGAGCTTGTTTTCCGGAGTTAAGATCCAACAAAGCCGAACATGATTTGATTGCGCAAGGGAAAGTTGAACGGTTTGGTTTTATATCGAGCTTTCGCATCCAAGAGAAAGCACGGAGAGACTCGCACGAGTCACCTCCACGAGCCAACTCGGCAATAAGTGAGTTCCAGGAGTAGACATCGGTCCTGTCGAAGTATTTGTTGAACAAGGTAGTTAGGTTAGTGTTGGTTGCTGCTGCTGTTGTTGAAAAGTGTTTTTTATGGATTTTGAATGAGATTGTAAGTAACTGAAGTGAAATGGGATATGGAATCTTCATTCCTTCATTTCTCTGCTTAATCTTTGAGTTCCTTTGCTCTGTTTGCTTTTGCTTCTTGTCTGTTTAAAGCTTCAAGGATTTTGGAGGGAAATGCTTGGCTTGTAGGTTGGAAATGCTAGAGTAGGACCGTTCATATCGAATTAGGTTTGGAGTCAATCTGAATGTAATCATAATGAGAGTTCTTAGATTTTGATACCCGTTTATTTACTTAGAAAATAATTTTTTAAAAAAATAAATTTTAGAACAGCTGAATTATTTTTTTTTTATGTTTGATAATATAATAAAAAATAAATTAAAAAATAATTTTCGGTGTTTGATTATGTTATGAAAACTAAGTTGGAAAATAACTTATTAATGTTTAATTTTTTTCAAGTTTATTAAAATAATAAAAAATAAATCTTACAAATTAAAAATTTGAATGAAAATGAGAATGAAATTAAAAAAAATATAATTTCATAAATTACCTCAAATAAAATAAATAATAATCAAAATAATAGAGATCAAATCTAAAAATTAAAAAAAATTGAAAGATAAAGAAATTAAAATAGTAATAATTAACATTTCATAAATTATTTCAAATAAAATAAGTAATAATCAAAAGAATGAGGATCAAATTTGATAGATAAAAAATTTTAATTAAAAAATGATAAGGGAAAAGCAAATAACAATTGTAAAACTGAGGGCCAAAATTAATATAAAAATTAAATTTTAAGAGATGAAATTAAATTAATATATATATATATATATATTAATTTAATTTCATCTCTTAAAATTTAATATATATATATATATATATATATATATATATATATATATAGCAATCAAAAGTTTGAAGACCAAATTTGATATAATCAGCAAATAATATGACATTTTTAAATTTTTCACCACTTCTAGAAAGTGTTTTCCGCCCAAAATAAAAGGAAAACACTTTCCTAAAAACCAAACCAAATTTTTCTTTGTCTGGAAAGTGTTTTCTGTTGACCAACTTTTCTTATGACAAATAAACATAGGAAAGTCTAGAAAGTAGTTTCCCGAAAACGACTTTTCAGGAAACAAACACACCCTGAATGTAATTATACTAGACTTGAATGTTGTTTAATGAATCATGTATTTTTTTCTTGTCTCAATACTGAAATCATCTTGTTCTCTTTTTTTTTTCTTTTTCTTTTTCTATCTTTTCAAAATAAAAAACAAAGATTTGTCACCTGTTCATTAATCTCTAAAATCAACAACAATAATTTATTACATATTTGGGTTTTCTTACATTTATATGTATACTATTTGTTTTGTGTTTTTTTCTTATTAACTCTCATTCTTTGTGATATCAGAAATAAAAACAGCTTTATATTGTTTTTTATGGCACAATAAGAAGAACAACCTAAAAATTGCTTAGAAATAACATAGAAAGTATTGCCTAGCAGGTAATCTATTTTTTTTTTTTTTATCTTCACAAATCCTTAACTCATAGTTATAATTATACTAAATTGAAACTTGAGGCATTTCTGATTAATTAATTTACTTTATATTTTAGGTTTTCTGAGCTATTTCTTTAACATACCATTCCTACAACAAACTAATAGTCAAAGTGATGTAAAACTGTCTTTTAAATTGCTAATTTGAGGTTTGAAGAAAAGTTTGCAACTTAACTCAACAAAAATCTTGTATTGGAGAACAAAAAATATATGCAATTGATTACCTCCACCCTATGTCTATAATGAGACATGAACGAGAAGTATAAATCACAATAAAGTTGATCCATCTTTCGAAGAGTTTGCAAGTTCAATCAAGAACTTAGTATGAGAACCACTCAACCACACAAAGAGAAACAAATCACACAATATACGACAAGTTTAGAGAAAATTTCATAAGCTAAGAAATAATGTTAACAATTGGTTTATATAGTAGAAAGTTAATCCTAATTTGACTTAATGAACTCAAACTTGATAAATAGACCTTGACACATTAAAAACCCCAAATAACTAAAATAATAAAATAAAACCTAATTCAGATAACCCTTAAATATCACATGCCCTAAAATAAACTAAAAGATAAATAAATAATATCCTAACTAATTAAAACAAGACCAAAGTTGAATTTCATAATCGATTCCAATATCGATATCATTAGTCATCACCACATGAATGACTAATCAGAAGTTTGTTGATACCATTCATCTAGGTATCATTAGCTTCCACTACCTCGGACGACTAATCAAAGTCAAGTGAATGTAAATGCCAATATAATCATATTGGCATCATAAGCCCTCATTACCTGAGATGGCTAATTAAGTTCTAGTTTATGTAGACACCAATGTAACTTCATTGGTATCATTAGCTTCAATACCCGGAGTGTCTAATCAAGTTATCTTTAACATTTCTCTTTTCAAAGTATTGTTGATATCAACATAACCACATTGATGTCATTAACTTTTCAACTTTGAAACAGCTAATCAAATTCAAGTGAATGTCGATGCCAATGTAATCATATTGATATCATTAGCCCGTATTACTTGGAATAGTTAATCATATCCATATATCTTCCTTTTTTTTTCTCCCATTAAATTTTCATATAATTTACACATTTAATGAGATGCGGTTTAAAACAATACAAGTTACTTATAAATAGAGTCAATAAGGTGTTGAATACCTACTTGTTGATCATGACATCCCTGTTCTTATTCCATGCTAGGGCCTAGCTGTAGTGATATCCATTGTTAACACAAGACTAATATATTACTAACATTCTTAATAACTTAGGAACCTTGACTAAGTTCTCACATTATCAATACTTAACACAATAAATTCATTCTAGTTACACAAGTATTTTCCTTTAGTTATCCATAATTTTCCATTTAGTAAAAAAATCTATCTTCATTTAATCATTAATGTCATTATTCACTTCTATTTAATCTCACTTTCCTAGTACCAATTTCCCGTTATCTTATTAAATTCCTCAATTACCCTTTTTTTCTACCAGTTTTTTTTTCTATATCTTCCATATAGGAAGTAAGAATTTCATCCCCAAACCACGTCTAAAGTTTCTCTATCTCCCCCTCCCTAAAAAAAGTTTGGCCGAATTGGCTAATGTCATTACCCATGGCATGTTTTTGTTTTCCTTTCACAAGAATTAATTAAGTTTATCATAGATAAGCTCATTTACTCCAATTTAACACAATCTTATACAAGATTAAAACTAATTTCATCATCCTTTACCAATGACTATTTGGTCGAATCCTCCCTCCAATAAGGGTCGTGAGTTTTCTTTAAATTTTCAAGAAATTTAATCCCTTACTTATAGTTAAACACTTTTATTAATATAAATTAGCATAATTTCCTAGTAAATTTAATTCAAAAATTCCAATCCCCCCTACACTAATAATGGTTGAACTTTATGCTTAAGGCGAGGTATAAAATTTCTTCTAACCTCTATAAATGATAACTTACCCACTAATTTTTTATGTAAATAAACACCATTAAACACTAAGAATATCACTTTAATCCATCCAAGGTGCAAAACCCTAAATCCAATAATATATACTACATCAATGACAAAACCACGATCGATCATGATAAAAATAACTCTTACCTTTAAATCCCAAGAAATTTAAAGGAATTAAGAGAAGGAATTCAAGTTTTTTTTATCTCTTCTTCTTAGTCTCCGGGAACTTTTCCAAACTCTAAAACCCTTTTAATTAACTCAAACTTTATGTTAGATCACTCAAAACCTCCTTTTAACACTTTAATTTATCATTCTCCAAGTGTTTTAATGGGATTCTTCAAGCAAAAAATGGAAAAAAAATCATCCTCCCTTCTCTTCTTACTATGATCGACTGCCTATTTATACTAACCCAATATCCCTTAAATTACCATAATGTCATTGTTATTTATTTTGGGTGTTTTTCGTTTAACCGAGTGTCCTATTTTGATCAACCTTTAAAATTAATCGTACTAAAAAAAAATTTAACTAGGGGTTTACATTTTTATTCATGGGAGGCTATAGTTTTGTAATTTTTGTTTATTAACTCATACTTTTTATATTGTAGTTTCATTGTATGCTAGTGATTGAAACTTTTGGAACAAATACTTTTACAGTAACAGTAGTTGTTATTGTTTTTTCTCTATTCTTATATCTTTTTTCTCCGTTTGTTTTTATCAAGTTAACATGACAATTTCACAATTTGCAAATTGTCGCACATGTTTACTCTTTTAGTTAATGCTTCAGTTACTCTTTCAACATCGTGTCCTTGATTGTTTGTTTTGAAATAGGTTATCAAACAAAGCAGTGAAAGGTTTTAAAAGTCTAGATAAAACTATTTGGATTAAGGAAATGGTGCATACTTTCTATGATATTTGCATCGAAGTTATCGATAAAAGAATAAGATCAAATACTCATTTTGATAAAGTTGGTTGAAAATTTTTGTTGACCATCTTCAAAGAATAAATTGGTAATGCATTCACTAAGGCACAACTAAAGAATAAATAGTATAGCTGCAAAAAAAAAGGAGGATAGAAAGAAGTTGATTTCTAAAACTAGTGTTGGTAGAGTAATGAATTAGCAACTATTTCTTCCAGTGATGAGTGGTGAAAAAGTAAAAATCTAGGTTATTTGTCATAAACCTTATCCTTTCACTTTTATTTGTCTTATTTTAGTAATTGATAAATTTATTAAGTTTCACTAATCACATTCAATTTGTTTTATGTAGGAAATTAGAGAAGTAAGAAAGTTTAGATATGTTGGTATCAAACGACCTTTATGTTTTAAATTTGAAAAAATATTTAGCAACATAATGGCTACTAGACAATATGTTGGGCTCTTTTTTAGAAGTGTTATTTAATGATAATGGTGGGGATGATGGCATTCAAATTGCCAATGATGATGATGAGCCTAATTTGGAGGAAGAAAGTGGTGATTCAGAGGACGATGACATTTCTAATTTTGGAGATGATATTTGTAACATACTTACTGGAATCAATATGTTAAGCAACAATACTACATTATTAGTGGGGGAGGTGGAGGAACATTCTGAAGTTCAAGGTGGAAAAAAAAAGCATATGTTTTGGAATTAAAGCTCAATTTCTTTCATGTTGGGATTAACTAGTAATGGTTTATCTACCAAGAGTGACTCCTCCTCTATTAGTAGGTATAAGAAAAGATGTAGTATTAACAAAGTAATGGCAGAGCTTCATTCCATTGATTGAATTACTGTCAAAGATGACTTTTATTCTTTTATAACCTAATACTTTTATTTAAGAAGCAAGAGAAAGATGTGGGCATCAATGGGAGACCTTGATAAGAATCTTAAATGGCCATAAAGAATGTTTAAGCGAAGTAAAAAGCTTTAGATAGAGAGGTGTGTTTTGTGTTCTTTTTTCATGGTGTTACATCTGTAAAAAAAAAAAAACAATATAACAAGGATAAATTTGATATCTTATTTAATATGTTTTGTTTTTCTCTTGACATTTACTTGTGTTTGCAGCTTGATATAGTGACTGTGTTGAGGAGGTGGTAGCTTGTATTATTTGTCTCTCATGTGGTTGCCATTGTTCGCGGTGGAAGAGGTAATAACTTAAAGATTAGTATGGTTGAGAATGATTGTACAACATTAATTATTCTTTATGTTTCTCTAGATTTCTATAACTGGTCATTTAAATTATGTCTAATATTGGCAGTTGCCTTTAGATCTTATGTTGATTTAGTTTTAGGAATTATTATGTGAACTTATAGCATAAAGGTCACTTTCTAAAAGCCTTAGTGTGTTTTTCATATATTATTAAGGATAATTTGGTTTAGTTGCATATTTAACATGTTTTTCAAATTTAATCTCAATCTTATTAAATTCATCTATGCAAGGCAGGAATTGTTAGTTTATTATGAATTTTGTGTTGTCTATGTGACTTCTTATAATATTTATGTGAGGAAATTTTTATTTGTTAGGAAATTTGTGTGAATAAGTGTTACTAGTTTTTTAAAAGATTATGTTGGTTTCTACCTTTAAATATTATTGAGTGTTGAGGAAATTTGCTCGTGTATATTAGCACAATATATTATAAGTACTACAAGTTACCCTCTTCAAT
Source organism: Populus nigra (assembly GCF_951802175.1). Taxonomy (NCBI): domain Eukaryota; kingdom Viridiplantae; phylum Streptophyta; class Magnoliopsida; order Malpighiales; family Salicaceae; genus Populus; species Populus nigra. Next base: position 17,333,631 of record NC_084852.1, read on the forward strand.
AGGTGCTAGCTTACTTAAGCTTTAGGTATTTATCATATTAGCTGATGATGAAAATGAATGTGGTATTCCTAAAAAATAACTTTAGCTTAGAACAACCTTTTTATTCTATAATGCTTTTGAGTTTTGATTCAACCAATAATACATGTAAATTTATGGAAAAAAAAGTGCATATGATTTCCCTTAACATATTTTTAAAGCAAATATAAGCAAGAAGATTGATTTTATGCTTCTAATGATGGGTTTATAAGCTGTTGTTCTTATCCCTCCATAGTAGTTGGTAAATAAACCCAACATTCATTACTTAAATTAAATTGTGAATACATATGTAATTACACAAAAATATTCATAACTGCTATAAAGTATATGTTAGTGTATGAATATGACAAGAGCTGCATAACAAAAAGAGATATAAAAATTGATATGATTACACTAGTTATCCCATGTGTACCAAAAAGTGAAAGGATATATGTATCGTGAATTCATATAGAGGGAATGACAATGATAAACACAAAGGGATCTACGTGAAAAATAGTTGAAGAGAAACCAAGCTGAAAAAACTTATATAGAAACAACAAAAATAACAGCTTATAAATGGTTCACAATCTTTGAACAAAGAGAAGTGGGAACTTTAAAAACTAAAAAAGAAAGAAAGTGATATTTATAAATCAATGGTTCTTGATCAGATGAAATTATTTCAACAACAAATATGTACTTGGCTAAGGAACACAATACGGTGAAAAACAATAATTTCTTTATTTGTACACAATTATTAACTGAACTTTACACCTAACATTTTATTATCCAAGTCTTAATATTTATCTTTTTATCTATCTTATATAAGGCAAGGACAATTTCAGTATGACATTCAAAATTGTAAACTCTTGATAAACTACTGCAAATATTAGAAATATTTATACTTAAAAGCTTATATAAAAAAACACAAGTAAGTTAAACTTTTCTTGTAACTAATTGTTTAATACTTTTTCATATATGTGTGGTTATTGTTATGGTATTTTATTCAGAATATGGTAATATATTACTTTCTTGTTTATTCATTTATTCTTGTAGATATGTAAACCACATGGTTTGATGTTATATTCGAAGAAAATTTTAATGATGATTATAAAGATTTAATGAATTGTGTTGTTAATCACATTAATTATAATGGTGGTGATGATAATGGTGGCTTAGACGATGTTGGTGATGATGGAGATGACGACGACAACGACGACAATAATAATGATGAGGATGGTAAATTATTTTGAAGGTGACAATTTAATCCTAAAAACTACTTTAATGCACAACCGGAGCTATAAATATGTATTATGTTAATTATATGCATAAGAGATCATGTATGGTTTCATACAACACATACATGATATGGTTGACTAAACTTTTTAAAAGACATTGGAAACAATATGTCCACATGTTTAGGATGAATACAATAACATTGATGAGCATGTGCTAAGATTTAAAAGCACAATATGGGTTAAAACCTTTAAGAATGATAAATGTTATTGAAAAGGTGGTTATGTTCTTCTATATAATAACATTAAGTGCTTCAAAAAAGAAAGTTCAGGAAAGATCTCAAAATTTAGGTAAAACTATTAGTAGATATTCTAATAAAGTTTTAAAGATGATATTTTGTTCATAGTAGATGTTATAAAACCAAAAGATCCTAAATTTAGAAAAATTTCACAGGAAATTATGATAAATCCTAGATATACACCTTGTTTCAATGTAACACAAATGTCATTCTTAATCATTAATGCCTAATATAAATTGTATTCAAAATGTTGGTAATTATTTACAATTTGATTTTTATTGTTTTTCATGTAGAATTGTGTTGGAGCGATTGATGGCACACATGTTCATGCTTATATATCTCAAGAAAATCAAATTTTATTTATCGATAGAAAAAATGTACTGACACATAACATAATGGTTGCATGTGTCTTTGATATACGATTTATATTTGTTTGGACATGAAGAAAAGGTAGTGCACATGATATGTGCATTTTTCTAGATGTTATTGACAATTCCAATATAAAATTTCTCAAACCACCAAAAGGTAGTTACATGAGAGAAATTAAATGTTATCTTAACTATTATTATGGTTAATTTTTATTTATGAAATTAATTAAAAATTAATAACTTGTTATTGTAAGGAAATATTATTTAGTTAATGTTGGATATCCAAATGAATATGGATATTTAGGTCCATATAAAGGTGAGATATATTATTTGCAAGATTTTTGGTGTCGAGGACAACTAAGAAGTTGGAAAAAAGTGTTTAATCCTTCACACTCATCACTACACAATGCAATAGAATATATTTTTGAAGTGTTGAAAAAAACATGAAAATTTTTGCAAAACATGCTCGCTTATTCATACAAAATACAAGTTCATATTATAGTGGCATTAATGGCACCATATGACTATATTAGAAGAAAGTCGTAAGAGGATATGGCCTTTATAGAATTTAATCACCATCCCAATTTTATTCTAGATGATTTTTTAGCCGATGTCATTCCACATTCAGAAAGTCATGGATACTAGAGGCCTTCTCAAATGGATTGTGTGTGTGATGAGATTGCAAATAGTTTAATGAAAAACTAAAAGTAAAACCTTAATGTTGCATTGTTGTTTTTATGATGTATTAATAATTAAATGCATGATAATGTAATTCAAACCATAAAATTACTACATATCTTTTTTAGTCATTTTATTATCAACATCACTTTCAAAAGCATTTTTAACCAACCATCTTTGAACTATTTTTTATTCAAAAACAATTTCAACTATAATTTTAACCAAACAAATATTTTATCCAATCAACTACAACTAAAAATGATTTACCAAAACTAACTTTTTTCAAACCACAACTGCAAAAACTATCATTGAATGTTAAATAAGTGCACATGTCGTACATGGAGAAACAAGGGGCTGAGATGAAGCATATTATGGTGAAAGCCTTTTTTTGGCCATTATAATCAATCGCACGTGCTGCTTAAAGGCGACAAAGCAACTGGCCCACTGACACGTGTTCAACAACTGTTTTTTCCTACTGAAAATACAACATTAACCCTAAAACCAAAACATTATCGTGAAAAAACTATTATGCAATGACCAATTAACCCTTAAAACCAAGCTATTGAAAACTTAAGTTGAAGGGAAAATGAGTAATTGAACTGTGGCTTAGATTGTGAAATATCAAATGAGCCTTTAGACCATAACTTAATGTTTTTTTGCTTATAAGGGCAATCAAGTAATTACACTGTACTAAAAAAATGAAAGACCAAGATGCCCCCTAACAAATATATAATGGCAGGTTAGTTATGTCACAAATATCAAATTTCAATGTGAAATTGTTCTCTATTTTCATTGATTTTAGAAGGAAGAATTCAGTTCTCTAAATACATGTAATAATCCCTAATTTACTGTCTCTAATCCCTGGTTTACAGTCCATAATAAATACAAGATTTTCTGTTATAATTTGGTTGCCATATATTATTGATATTCTTGCCATAATATACATTGTTGCCATATATTGTTGATATTCTTGCCATAATATACACTGACATCCCCCCTCAAATTGATGCTGGTCATTCAAGAAACATCAATTTGTTAATCATGAGTTGATGTTGAGGCCGAGATAAGGCCTTCGTAAAGACATCAGCTGTCTGATGCTCGGTGGAAATATGAGGTAGTGTAAGAATATTATGATCAAGAGCTTCACAAATGTAGTGACAATCAACTTCAATATGTTTGGTGTGTTCATAAAACACATGATTAGTAGCAATCTGAATAGCACTTGTGTTATCAGCATGAAGAGGTGTAGGAGCGTGCTGAGAAAAACCAAGTTCACGTAGCTAACCCTGGAGCCACACAATTTCAAAACATGCGGAGGACATAGCTCCATACTTAGATTCTGTGGAAGATTTTGAGATTCGGTCATGCTTTTGCTTTTCCATGAAATTAAAGCATTTCCAAGAAACATACACCACCCAGTAACATATCGATGTGTATCCATACACCCTGCCCAATCTGCATCATTATAACCTGTTGATTGTAATGAATTATCAACAGGAAAAAATAATCCTCACCTAGATGTGCCTTTAAGATAGAAAAGAATTCTTCGGACAGCAGCTAAATGAGGTTGACGAGGAGCCTGTAAAAACTGACTAACTTGTTGTACTGCAAAAAAAATATATGGCCGAGTAATGGTTAGATAATTCAAACTGCCTACTAATTGCCTATATATGAAGGGATCAGGTAATAGGTCACCATCATTTTGACAAAGTTTTAAATTAATCTCGAGAGGTGTAAGAATGTTATTCCCTAATTCAAGACCACCCAAGAGAAGAATCTCTTGGGTGTATTTGTGTTAATGTAGAGAAATCCCATTGGACATAGAGTGCACATGTAGACCAAGGAAATATTGAAGGTGTCCCAGATCCTTCATATGAAATTCATTGTTAAGAGAACGCTGTAAATCCTCAATGAGTGGAATGTCAGATCCTGTAATGATAATATCATCCACATATACTAGAAGAGCAACAATACCAGTAGTAGTTTATTGAAAAAACATAAAGGAATCATATTGGCTCTGAATAAATTTAAGTTTCAAAAGAGTAGTGTGAAATTTTTCAAACCATGCCCGGGGTGCCTGTTTTAGACCATACAGGGGTCGTTTCAACCAATAGACTTTATCAAATCGGTTAGTAAACATACCAGGAGGAGGAGTCATATAAATATTCTCTTTCAGGTCTCCATGTAAAAATGCATTTTTTACATCCATTTGACGAAGTGGCCATCTCTTGGAAGCAGCAATTGCCATAATGGTTCGTATGGTAGTCATTTTAGCCACAAGTGCAAATGTCTCATAATAATTAATACCATATGCTTGACAATTTCCAAAAGCCACCAACCGTGCTTTATATCGTTCCACAGATCCATCAGGTTGGAATTTAATAATGTATACCCATTTGTAGCCAATAGGTTTAATTCCGGCAGGACAAGAAACAATATCCCATGTGTGATTATCCTGAAGAGCCTGAAGTTCCTCTTTCATGGCCTGTTGCCAACAGTCTTGGGTAGAAGCCTAGGCATAAGTCTTAGGCATAAAAGTACTATCAATAGTAGTTGCTCAGTATCCATACATGTTTGGGGCACGTGAAGCTCGAGTTGGTCGTCTTAGTTGAGGGGAATGATCAGATTTCGGTTCCGTGTCCGGAAAGGGCAAAGTGGATGGTGGATGGTGGATGGTGGATGATGTCTTTGATATACATATCCTGGCTTAAAACGTTCAAAGATATAAGATGGACTATCATCATCAAATGTGGTAAGCTGGATAGGAGTGGATTCTGTAGAGGGACAAAAAGGGAAAAAAATTCTGATTTTCAAAGAAAATCACATTTCGAGAGATACAAATTTTATTAGCATTTGCATCATAACACATAAACCCTTTATGAGAATTACTATATCCTAGAAAAGCACAACGAGCAGTTTGGGCTAAAAGTTTATTACGTTCAGTAAATGGTAAGTGAACAAAACAAACACACCCAAAAACATGGAGAGAATCATACTCAGGAATAACACCAAATAAAATAGAGTATGGAGATGCAAAGTTTAGAACTTGAGAAGGCAAATGATTAATTAAATAATGGTTGTTGACAGAGTTTTTACCCAAAATCAAGTAGGTACTGAAGAATCAATTAATAAGATGCGAACAACATCTAAAAGATGACGATTCTTACGCTCGGCAACTCTATTTTGTTAAGGAGTGTAAGGACAAGATCTTTGAGAGAGAATCCCTTTGTTTTTTAGATAATCCTGAAATTCTTTGGACATATATTCCCCCCGAAGTCCGAACAAAGTTTTTTAATATGAGCAGAAAATTGATTTTCAACAAATACAACGAAAGCCTGAAATGTTGAGAATACATCAGCCTTAGATCGAAGAAAATATATCCAAGTGAAACGACTGAAATCATCAATAAACGTGACAAAATATTTATACTGAGCATAGGAGATAACAGGGCTTATGCCCCATTCATCAGTATGAATAATTTCAAAACATTTAGAAGCACAACTACCATGTGAAGGAAATGATAATTCTTTGCTTTTACCCAATTTGCAAGAACTATAATCCAAAAATTTTGTTGACATTTTTTTTATTCCCTAAATATCCATGTTTCATAAGATGAGTCAATACATTAGAATTGGGATGCCTCAATTTCTTATGCCAAAAATAAGGATTATTAATGACAGTAGAATAAGCACAAGAATTAATACTAGGAATAGAAAATTGTATTGGAAATAAACGTCCCACTTTAGGCCCCTTCACGATCACCTTCCCTGACACTTGATCTTGCACACAACAACCATGATGATCGAAGTGAATTTCACAGTTATTTTCTACCATTTGACCAACAGAGAGTAAACTTGTGGATAATTTTGGTGACATAAAAATATTTTTGAAATAAGACCCCAAATTACCAATAGACAAAATTGACAGATTATCACCATTTGCTACCTGTATATGCTGATTACTCATGTATTTTCGCACATTATACGACCCATTTTCACTGCTGGTCGTGTGATTCGACGCTGCCGAATCCATTATCCATTGTTTATTATGTGCCGAATTCAAGGGAAAGTTAAGTTTATTTTTCTTACCAGAAATCTCGAGTGTAGAGAAGGCAGATATTATCATCTGCTGCACCATCTCGGGAGTGAGAGTGCTCGATGAAGAGCTCACCAACAATAAAGATTCTAGTGTCGACGGTGAGGACACGACTACGGCAGCCATAAAAGCAGCCCCTAATTTTGACTGCACAGTAAACCCTTGTCGATTCTGTGGTTGCAGACGACATTCCTTGATTACATGCCCCTCTTTCTTACAATAATTACATAATTTCTTGCTGTAATTTCTGGTAACGTGCCCTAATTCTTTGGAATTAAAACACTGCACACTCATACCCCTCTGTTGTCCCCTTCCTTGAGCCATGTAAGCCACATTCATCTCTATGATAGTGTCCTGAGTCAACTCATGTTGAGTGGTGAGTCGTTGTTCTTCCCGTAACAGTTCCCCTAAACATTCATCCAAAGTGGGTACTGAACTTCGGTTGATCAAGCTAGCTCTCACGGCCTCAAATTCTGGCCGAAGATTCATCAAAAACTGGTCCCTCTAGCTCTCGGCATGAACAAGGTATAATGCTTCTAAACTCTCCTTTGGTATTTTAGAGTAAATTATGCCAGTATATTCACTCCATAAGTTTAGAAATCCAGCATAGAATTGGTCAATTGAGAGATCACCTTGTTTGTAATTGGCAATACCCATATCGACTTGAAATTTTTTAGCCAAATTGTTCTGGGAATAGATGCGTCTAAAGTAGTCCCAAATCTCCTTCCCTGTTCCAAACGATCAAAGATTGTTGATCATATGGGGTTCAACAGACCCCAGTATCCGAGGGATAATTTTCGCATCCTTTGTAATCCATATACTCAGCTCCTGTGGATCGGTTGGTGCTGGTGAAAATCCATAGAGATGCCCCCATAATTCCTTCCCTTTAACAAACATACGAAACTGAAACTCCCAACTAGCATAGTTTTTGCCATTGAATCGAGTAAGAAAAGCCTCTCCAGACATCTTAGGAACCCAAAAAAATCACCAAATACTGACGAATTCAGTCTGTAGACTGAAGAGAAGAAAAAAGGTCTAGATCAGAATAATTGGCTCTGATACCGTGTCATAAATATCAAATTTCAATGTAAAATTGTTCTTTGTTTTCATTGATTTCAGAAGGAAGAATTCAGTCCTCTAAATACATGTAATAATCCCTAATTTATTGTCTCTAATCCCTGATTTGTAGTCCATAATAAATACAAGATTTTTGTTACAATTTGGTTGCCATATATTGTTGATATTCTTGCTATAATATACATTGTTGCCATATATTGTTGATATTCTTGCCATAATATACACTGACAAGTTAAGTGAAAAAGACTATTATACCCTTAAAAGATAGTTCTATGTGATTTTTTTAAGGGCAATCTTGTTCATTCATTATTGTAATCTATAGTAAAACAAGACTAATATACATTGTGTTTGCCACACTGTTTAGGTTTTGTAACTAGTTTTTTGGTCGAATGGTGACACATTGCATGATATTAAAAAAAAAACAGAAATATTGAGATGGCAACACACTGAATTGACTCGGACCAACTATGGTTATCATTCAAAACTCGTGATATAGGGTATGAGAATGTGATAAAACAATGGAACCCGTCAAAACAAAATAGAAAGCCCAATTATAATTAACCAAATATAGAGGGCTGAAAGTTGGGGGGGTTAAATTTAAAAACAAGACAAAAACAATTGACTCGAGTAACCATTGGTGGGGACAAATTTTCTCGGAAATAAAAAGGAAAAAGTTAAGGTGATGCTAGGATTCCAAAAAAGTAAATGAAATCCAAAACTCTGGTCATTAAGTTAATTTGGTTTAATAAGTTCAGTTAATATATATATATATATATAAAGACAACCCTATTTTAATAACATGAAAAACTAAGAAGCCTGGGTGAATCCTCTAAATCTAGGTTAATATTTCAAAATCATAACCCGTGAAGTCTTAGGCTTGAGCCCAGACAAGAAGCTCAAATCCTGACTAATTTAATTTTGAATGATCAAATAAAAGAAATAAGAATCAAATCTAAAAAAAATAAGGATGAAATCACAAAAAACAAATAAATTTTATAAATTATCTCAAATAAAAAAATAACAATTAAAAAAACTTGGATCAAATTTGAGAGATGAAAATTGAAGGATGATAATTTTTTTTTTAAAAAAAATCTCATTTGAAATGATTTTTTCAAATAAAACAATTGCAATTCAAAGAATATGGACTAAATATAAAGGTAAAAGAAATTAAAAGGATGTTATGAGTTTATTTATGGACAACATGCAAACCAAGGTAGATGAGACAAAAATGATAAGAAAAAAATAAAATCAAAGCAGTATCAAACTGGGCAGATTTGTCATACATGTGATGCCAAGACAGTAAAAGAACATTGAAATGCATCAAATGATATGGCAAAACAAATTTCTTCACCACTAGAGTTAGCCACACACGCCTCCTGAAGGTGGCGGAGTGATTACACATGCATCAACAACTTTTTGGTTTTTATTTTTATTTTATATATCAAAAGACAACATTACCCTCATGATCAAATAGTTATTGCAAAAAAAAACCATTATGAAATGATGAATTAGCTTTTGTAACCATGCTTTGAGATTTTTTTTATGTTAATGGCAATAGAGTCATTACATTGTGTTTTAGAAAGTTGAAAACCAAGAATGCCCCTAACCATAGTTTAGTTTTTTTTTCTTCTAAGAGTAATTAAGTAAATTGACTATGCAAAAAAATTAAGAAATGATTGAGATGTCCCTTAACAATTTTAGAATAACAAATGAATCTCGTGAAAAGACATTTCCACCTTTGTAAGCCAATTTAATGTGATTTTCTTAAAGAAAAAAAATTATAAATCCGCTACTATAATCCACGATAATTGATGGCTTATATACAATGATTTTTCAACACGAAATATGTTCTATTAATAATCTAAAGTAATGATTAACAAGTGCAGACAAGCTCTTTTATGCTTTTACATAAGAGAAATTGATTTCATCTCAGATAAGAATATACTTTTAAGAAACAAAATGTGACCATTGAACTTTACTGGTGATGAATCAAGATTTATCAGTATTTTTCATAACAAAATTTTTGTTAAGCCTGAGCTTAAATTTAACAGGTTCAAAACCCCCGAAGGCCTAAAAACATTGGCTCAGAAAACATGCCTGGGCCCAACCACCTATAGGCTTAGTCCCTAGGATTAAGCCCACAGGATAGGGCCAGGCAATGCCTAAACCTAGTGATGGGCACATGCTCAGCAAAAATCTTGTTGGGAGTGCCCAGCACCTGGCTGGGCATACGCCAAGCTAAGGTGCTAGAAGTGCATCCTAATGCCCTTAGCGCTAGACACTAGCCCCGTGCCCCTTAGGCTCAACCTTCACGCTCGAGACCAACATCCATGGGTCCAGGCAGCACGCTTAGGCCTATTTTGGCCCATAACAGGATCAAGACGTTTGCACGAGCCCAACACTCTGAGTCTGATTTTTTCAAGACCCCACATATTCCTCAAGATTTTTTATTAAACAAATACATATTGGATTCTACTCTTCGTGCACCATTAGGTGTATAAAAAATTTCTCATGGTCTACAACTTCTCCATCTCATTAATGTTTGTGTAAGTAATATTTACTCCTTATTAATGCTATTAGAGCAAAATTACTTTTCAACCACTCCACTCAAACAAAAAGACAAGATTCATAAACTATAAATACTTCATGAATTCCTGAGGTAAATAATTTATAATCTTTTCATTCTCTACATATTTGTATATTTATTTTTAGAGCTTTTCTCTTTAAAATGTTATTGTGCTCTCTGTATAGATATTTATTTAAGTATTTTTAGAATTTTTATATCTATCAAATAACATTTTTTACAAGTAATTGAATTTCCACGTCAAGCTACCACGCCCTTTAGCTTTCTATTTCAAGCTATCATCCACCTTAATTAAAGAAAAAGAATTATACTGCAAGAAGTAAATGATTAATCTATTATTTAACTACATAAGCTTTTTTTCCTGATTACTTTATATTTTGTAACAGTGTTGACGTGAGGAACTCTTCCCTACAAACTCACCTCGGGACTGGAGCCAAATATCCCTCCAGTCTTGGAGGAGCTGCTGGACCTAGATCCGGTTGGTCTCCTTGAGGAGGGAAAAAAATGAAGACATGTTTGGAGGAGTTGCGTGTGGCAAAACAGCTGGAGAAGCTCCTATAGCGGGTTCACTAGATAGGGAAAGTACATTAGCAAAGATCATGATCATTGGTAAGACAACAGACAACTTTGTTATGGCAGCCATGATGTTAGAATTGTATGGTAGCCTTATCTAAAGCAAGATATAGTGAAGGGAATGCAGGCAGTAAAATGTTGAAAACTTGAAAGGTAACTAGATAAAGATGGCTATGACTGCTAGTTCAACATCATGGGATAGACAGTGACTGATTTAATCCTGCCGGCTTGGTTTTGTTGCCCTTATTTATAAGAACCTTTTGTTTTTCTTGACTGTCCTTTTGTGTCCTAGGTGTTCTGCATCATTTATTGATTCTGTAGTCTGCGCTTGGGAAAGCAATGTCTGTGAAGACGGACACAGTGGTAGCAGTGGAGCCATATAATTCTGTAAGGGGAAATAGGCCTTTGCTTGTTAGTTTGTGCTTTCAATGCTGTTTCAACAAGATTTGCGTATTCTTAACACAAAAAAAAAAAAAAAAACCTATATTTCCTGGGCCTTGGTTTTGTCTCCCCATTAAAAAAAAATGTGGGAGGTGGTAGCCTGTTTTTAAGATTGAAGTATCCATCTTTCTATCATCATAAAAAAAAAATCATATGAATCATATATTCTTTTCTTCTATCATTAGGTTACAAATATAGAATTCAAATGGAAGAGATTTTCATGAAACTTCCTCAATTATCATACAACTATAATAAAATATATGATTAACACGTTTATTGAACTTGAAACGGAATAAAAGAGATGGTTCCATCCTCCTATTTTTCTTTTTTGAATAGAGAGATTTATGAACTGGGATTTTAATTCATGTAAATACAGATGGTATAATATAAGCAAGAATTTCCAGGAAGATTTCATTTCTACGCGCTCATGTTTGCACCACAAGCACCCATTGTGTGTCTAATTCTTATAATTTAAGCAGACGTGCGAAAGGCATGTTGTTTCAAAGAAATCCTCTCCATGCCCACACAAGGGCTATGAGTTTTATAAATCATCTCACTCAATAGGAAATTCCCTCACCTTTGCACCTTTGAATTGGCACAAAAACAAGAGAAAACATACAGAATCTAACAGGTCCTGCACCTACTTGCTTTCACTACATTAAAAGATACTATCTTCAACAGTCATGTCTGTTTTTGTTCCTTGTTTATTTGGCTTTCTGAAGACACTAGAATCTTGAAGTTTTCCATACAAAGATTGCTGGTGAGGAAAAGAAAACTTCTTGTAATGGGGATTGAACTAACATCTACCTACACACTTCTTCAGAACCTTTAAAATCATAGCCAGCACTAGCACAATCCATTCAGTTCGAACTTCAAGAGTTCTTATAGAAGTTCCAAAAGGAGCTCTGTAATGGGAAAGCACACTTCAGGAAACAAAATGACAACAAAAATGTGTGGTGTTTCTCTCCTTTTCTTCTCTCTTCTTGTTCTCTCAGGTAAGTTTTCTACCACCAATATGTTACTATCAGTTTTGTAGTTTTTTTTTTTTCCGACTAATTTCACAATCTTTCACTTTGACAGATGCGATTACTTTAAGGAAGATTGGGGTGAACTACGGCCGCTTTGGGAACAACTTGCCATCTGCATATGAATCCATAGAAATTCTTAGATCCATGAAAGCTGGCAGCGTAAAGCTCTATGATGCCAACCCTGAAATCCTGAGACTCTTGGCAAGAACCAATATCCATGTCTCCATTATGGTTAGAAATGATGAGATCATCAACATTGCTGCCAATCAGACCACAGCAAACAAATGGGTTGAAGACAATGTCCTCCGCTACTACCCTGACACCATAATCCGAACCATTCTCGTTGGCAATGAAGTTCTCAGCTATTCTTCAGATGCAGGAAAACAGATTTGGAATCATCTTGTGCCTGCAATGCGCAGAATTAAGATCTCTCTCAGAGCTCAGGATATTCGTAACATCAAAGTAGGTACTCCACTGGCCATGGACGTTCTGCAAACATCATTTCCGCCATCAAATGGGACTTTCCGGTCTGATATCTCAACGTCAGTGATGGTGCCACTGCTAAACTTCTTAAATAGTACCAAGTCATTTTTCTTCATTGATGCCTACCCTTATTTCCCGTGGTCTGCAAATCCCATCAACATAAGCCTCAATTTTGCACTGTTTCAATCAAATATCAAATACACAGACCCTGGTACCGGCTTAGTATACACCAACCTCCTAGACCAAATGCTTGACTCACTTGTTTTTGCCATGACCAAACTTGGATATCCCGATGTCCGGCTCTCAATAGCTGAAACCGGCTGGCCCAATGCAGGCGATATTGATGAAGCTGGAGCTAACATTAAAAATGCAGCTACTTACAATCGGAAACTTGTTAGAAAGATGACTGCTAGTAACCCAACCGGCACCCCAGCTAGACCAGGTGCACTCATACCAACATTTATCTTTGCATTGTACGATGAGAACCGAAAGACCGGCCCTGGGACAGAGCGGCACTGGGGCTTGTTGCATCCGAATGGGACATCAATATATCAAATTGATTTGACAGGGAAGAGAGCATCATCAGACTATGAAACCCTACCTCCAGCACAAAATAACGTGCCTTATAAAGGCAGACTATGGTGCATAGCAGCACCAGAGGTCAATCTGACAGAGTTGGAAAGCGCATTAACTTTTGCATGCAATCAAGGAAATGGGACCTGTGACTCCTTGACCCCAGGGAAGGAATGTTATGAGCCACTGTCTGTAACTTGGCATGCCAGTTACGCATTTAGCTCGTACTGGGCTAAGTTCAGGAGCCAGGGTGCCAATTGCTACTTCAACGGACTTGCTCAGCAGACCACCAGCAATCCAAGTGAGTTGCATGATTTTAAGTGATGGGTTTGAGGACCACGAACAATTCTCAAACACATTAATACCAACATAAATATTAACTGTCCTGTGATTTTGTTTTCATGTGCTATTGATTTATTTACAAAGTAATTTAGTTATTTAAACCAGAGAAAACTAAAGAAAATTTGTTTATTTTTTCGTGACAAAAATTAAATTTTATTTTATTATTTTCTATGCTTCATTTTTTTTTATTTTCATATATATCAGTGCTATGTTAAAAATAAATTTTAAAAAGTAAATCAAAAATATATTATTTTGATATATTTCTAAATAAAAAATATTTAAAAAAACAATCAATACCACAAATTTAAAACAATATCAATTGCAAAATCATGATTCGGATGAACTTGATATCTGTTCTACATTTCTTATTTGCAAAAGCACGATGCAAATTTGCGATATGAAAGGTCCACCTTGTTAATTTCTTCTTTTCTTTCTGATGATTTTTTGAGCAGGTCGAGGATCGTGCCAGTTCCCCAGTGTGACTATTTGAAGACAATTTAAGCTTCTGTAAGCAGTATAAGAACATGAAGCTGATTTAATCAAGTTTTATTTCAGAACTCTCAGTTTTAGCTGATATTTATGACAAAAAAAAGCAAGTAACGCAGAAGAACATGTTTCTGACCTCAAAAGAAAACAGTGAGCTCTATAACATCATTTAAGGAATGGTTTACAGCATGTTTTCTCGTCTCTATCTACTTTATCATGGGAGGGATGATTAGTCATCTACAAAGTGGGTGACTTTTGGACATCAGCTTTAAAATGATTACTTCCAGTGCATTACATCACAATTTTCTCAAGGTACTAAACTGCATGATTGGAGAATATATTGGGACCCTATGAATTCATCCTGTCCATTTGATGAGAACTAGAAAAAAAAAAAAACAAAAAAAATTCAAGAATGAAATAATGCAGGTAACTATATGTTAATTTCAAAACAAAATTTCGATTCATCTAAAGCACAAAACTCAAAAACTAGTAGCCGGCCCTGCATCATAACTATTCATCCATATAACCTCAATTACAAAGTTAGGCAACGTCTTATAAAGAAAAAAAAAATCATGGGTTAGCAGCGGCAATAGCAGAACTGAGAGAGGGCATGGAGCCAAACCGGAAGAAATAAACCTCCCTGCAAAACTAAGAAACCAAAGCCGCCAGCCTAGCACTGGGGATTGGGTGGGCAGCAGCAAAATAACATTCTGAACAACTTTCTAGAGCACTAAACAAGATATACTTCTGGATTGCATTCCAGATAAGAAAAATCCTCGTCTAACACAGACACAGAGACAGTAGCTTTGCCAAAAAGCAGCTACTCCCTCCACCAGCTTTAGAACCACGAAACCAAACTAATGGTGGATAAAAGCTCCTGAAAAGAAAAAAGAAAAAGAAACATAAACTCAACAAAATCTCCACTCTAGCAGCAGCGAAATTATATGTAAAGACAACCACCAACAAGCACTGACCCTACTAGCAGAGAAGTGTAATGAAAAATAGTATCTTCTTCATTTTATTTTTTGAGAGTTA
Source organism: Populus nigra (assembly GCF_951802175.1). Classification (NCBI taxonomy): domain Eukaryota; kingdom Viridiplantae; phylum Streptophyta; class Magnoliopsida; order Malpighiales; family Salicaceae; genus Populus; species Populus nigra. The sequence goes on from NC_084852.1 coordinate 17,348,940, forward strand.
TTTTTCTTTTGAATTTCATCTTTCAATAAAAAAAATATATCCTTTTCCTTTTAATTTCTTTGTCTTTTTCTTAATTCTTTTATAAAAGTTTTATTTCTTTTTGATTTAGTTCTTCAATTATAATTTATCATGTATTCTTTTTTTTTTAATTTAATCCTTATTTTTTTAATTTCTATTTTCTTTTTCTTGGACCTTTTATAAAAGTTTTATTAGTTTCAAATATCATCCTTCAATCCAAGTTTATGGTGTGTTATTTTTATTTTAATTTGATCCTCATTCTTTTATTCTTTTTTTGATGGATTTATTTTTCTTTTAAATTGCCCTCTAATTTATTTTTTTATTTTGAATTTCACCCTTATTTTTTTAATTACCATTTTTTTAATCTTTGATCCTTCTGTGTTGTTAATTTTTTTAATATCGTTTCATTCTTCAGCGTTTAATTTGCTAGGGATTGTGCTTTACCATTTTTCCATGTACAATGCTTCTAGTTTAATAACCCGGGTCACGAGTTTGAAAAGTTGGCACGGGTCTATTTCCTCTCTTTCTTACTTTTCTTTCTTTCTTCATTTCATCGTTCAATATTGTTTTTTATTAAAAAAAATTGACTCTATAGTTTTCTTTGATTTTTTTTATCGGGTTATCCTGATCTCATGATCTAGACCATGAGTTTTGCAGGTTATCACAAGTTAACTCGCTTTTTATTACCTATATTATATGTCTATCACACTACTTCAGGTTAACTCAGACCTGTTTTATCATTTCCTTTTTTATCTAATTATGTGCCTCTATGAATTTTTCCTATCGTATTGTTTTTTTATAAAAAATAATTATTTGTTTGCTATTATTGCCTCCATGAACATTATTTTTTACAGGGAAAAATGCAAACCCACGGCGTAGCGTGGGCCTATGCCTTGTATAAACTAAATGAGAAGGGGGTTTTACTGTATTACTTCTTCCATAACACTATTATTCATTGTAATATTGTTTTTCTCATTCTTTTTTTTTCTCATTTGTTTTTTTTTTCAATTTAAATTAAATAATTTAATGTTAAGTTTATTGGAGATTGAATTTCATAATTTTTTTCAATTAACTTTTTATAAGATTATCTCAAATTCATGACCCGGACTGCAAGTTTGACTGGTTGACTCGAGTTTTTTTTCCGTTTTTTCTATTGATTTTGTTTTCAACTTTATCCTTCAACATTAGATTAATCGAGAATTGAGCTTCGTCATTTGTTTCAGTTTACTTTTTATGAGCTTATCCTCATCTTATAACTCGGGTCACGGGTTTAACTAATTAACCCTGGTTCATTCGAGTAGTTTATTTGTGTCCTTTTTAATTGATTTTTTTATTTTTATTTTTCCATACTGGTTTGATTAATAATTGAGCTTCATAATTGTTTTTCAATTTGCTTTCTATTGGGTTATCCCGGTTTCATGATTTGGATCGCGAGTTTAAAAAGTTAACTTGGGTTAAATTGGATTATTTTTTAGGTCATTTCCTAATTGTTTTTGTTTTTTTAGAAATTAAGTTTTATAATTTATTTTGATTTGCTTTTGGGGTTAAATTAATCCAATATATTATTGTCTTAATATTTATTAAAAAACATCTCATTTTAAATACTTAATTAAAGCAAAACTTTATTTTTACTGGTCATTCTATTTGTCTTTGAACCTGTTAAAATAATCATAATAGATTAATTACGATAATTTAATTTTTTTTTACTATAAAAAAAAGTAGCATCTGACCTAGTGGAGCACAGGTAATAATGTAATATTCAACATAAATTGAATCTTTTTATTAAGTGATCCAGGGTGTCGCTTGCCAAGCATTCGATTTTGTTTTACCCAAATTGGATAGAAACCTAATCTTAATTTAAAAAAAAACTCCTCTTAATGTTATCTTCAATTTTACGGAAAAGACAAGGTTATTATAGGATAAAAAAAACGTCATTTCACTATTCATAAATTAAATTAAAAAAAAAACTAAAGGTGAAGAAAAATATATTGTAATCTACTAGATATGTCACTATTAATTAGAATACTAAAATGATATTATTGTTATTGATATGAAAAAATTTTGAACCGGAAATTACAGGCAAGGTCATCTTTTTATTATGATATAATTGTCCTTTACAAATTATATGAGGTTAGATTGATTTTTTTTATATAGTAAAAATACTAATTTAATCCTGTAATAAAAAAAATTTAATGCATGTTACCCAGGGGTGTTTTGATCTTTTTAATTTTTCAAAATTATATCATTACTTTGATATCCTTAAAGACAAAATCAACATAGCTCTCTCATAAGAGTTTTCTTTGTTATTTTACATTGGTTTGGATTTGAAGGTTACTTGCGGGTTTTATTTATTAACATATATTAAATATTATTTAAAAAATAACCTTTTAGTGTGTGTGGACAACCTCCTCGACGTTTATGCAGGGTTATTTGACCACCAAATGTTGTCAGGGCGGTGTTTGAAGGTTTTAATGTCGCCTATGGGATGAGACAATGTGTGTACCAGACACGTCTTTGGTTTGGCGTTGGCGACCATTTCTTTTTTCCTTTTCCTTCTTTGTCTCCTCTTCTAATTTTTTTTCCTTTCTTATTCTTTCTCTTCTCTTCTAATTCAGTGTCAGCCCCTTTAAAATTCCAGACTAGCGCCATCAATTTCTTTTTTATTCACATTTGGTCCATTTCCTTTTGATTATAATTTTTTTTAATAAGCTATAAAATTACAAATATTTTTTAATTTCACCCCTTTGAATTTTTTAACCTCTCAAATTTAATCTTTATTCTTTTGATTATAAATTTTCTTAATTTTTAATAAGATATAAAATTACAATTGTTTTTTAATTTCACCTCCTTTCATTTTTTTAATGTTTTAAATTTGGTTCATATTCTTTTGATTGCTATATGTTTTGTTTGAGATAATTTTTTATATTTTTTTTACAATTTCATCCTCCATGAGTTTTTTTTCTATCAAATTTGATCTCAATTTTTTTTATTGCTATCTTTTTTTCCCTTAACAAGTTTTTTTTTGTATTTTTTTTAGGATTTCATCCTTTAAAAATAAATCGGTTAGAAATTAAGCTTCTTCCTTCTTTTTTTTAGAGTTTTTCTTTACTATTTTTCATGATTCGCCTTCTATGTGATTAATCTCAGGTTTATGACCAAAATTATCACTTTCAAATGTTAACGTGAGTTGACTTTTTTAGGTCCTTTTTTTAAATTGATTTATCTAAATTGGTCTTTCTACTCTTGTTTTTTTACAGGGTTATCTCGATCATATGTTCATGGTCGCAGGGTTTGCATATTAACCGGAGTTGACTTAAAAAGATTTCATGGTATGGGGTTAATCTTGGGTTCGTGACCTAAGTCATCGGTTTCAAAGGTTAATGCGAATTGATTTTTTTGGGTCTTTTTAAAAAAAATATTTATTTATTTCAATTTAATCCTTCAAGATTTGATTTATTGAAAATTAGTTTTTGTAATTTTTTTTCTTTATATTGGGTTATCCCGATGATGTGACCATGGTCACTGGGTTTGTGAGTTAACTCGGGTTAACCCATGTTTTTTTCCGTTGTTTTTTTAAATTAATTTTTTTTTTGTCCTTTAATATTGACTTGTTCGATAATTGAGTTTTATGATTTTATTCAATTTGCTTTCTAATGCAGGTACCCTTATATCTTGATGGGGTAGAGATTTTGCATTTTGATATGGAAGGGCTCATATCGAGTCTTTTTTTATTTTTTTTAATTATATATTTTTAAAATATCCTTGAATATTTTATTTACTAGAAATCGAGCTTTATTTTTTTTTTAATATGAAGCTATCATATTCTCATTTAATTTATTAAGAATTGTTCTTCAAACTTATTTTTTTATATTTTTTTATATGAGATTATTTCAGTCTTTTGTCAATGATCGTAAAGTTTACGAGTTGACATAGTTTAACTGATATTTTTTTTTTCAGTTTGCCTTTTAATATTAAATTATTTGATAATCTGAGTAGAGTCAAGTAATGTTTTTCTTATCTATTTTATTGTTATTATATATTTTTAATTATACTATTTAAATTACCAATAAAAGGAATAACTCATATATTTTTTTATAGTATTTCTCCACCACGCAGGTATCGTGAGCCACAAATCTAAGTTATTAGTTATTTGTTTTTTTATTACAAAGACCGGACCGTGACGAATCTTCTAATCATATCTCGTGTTTATCTAGTAGAAGACCGTGAGGGGCTCTCCATCATCGGGCATGGGGCAGTGCCACCAAGTAAAGCAACTGATTATTTTACTCATTTCTAGAAATCTGACCCTGACCTTTCCACGTCCACGTCATCAGGCTACTAAAGACACAGCATGTAACGCTAATTTGTTTATGGCTTACATTATACTATAAGATAATAGATTCACACATTTTGATTTTGATTTTGATTTCGATTTCTTGTCTCTTCTTGGCTAAACTATATTTTAGTTGTCATCCATTTATCAGCCTTCCACTTCGATCCTTTTTGTTTAATGTTCTCTCTAATACTTATGTTAAATTATAGTTGTTGGACACCTGTTTATTTTATTTGAAACCAATCACATGAATTTGAATTATATTTTTCAGAATACATGTTAAAATAAATTAAACTAGTTATCTTGATTTTTTTTAATTTAAAAATTGTTTTTAATACGAGATTAATTAAATTGGTATATTGGTCCGCGCTTCGCAGTGGTATAATAACAATTTTTATTTCAAATGTAAACAAATATAAAGAGTGTAGAGAATATTTTAAATGTCTTGGAGCCAGACTCAACAGTAATTTTTGACTAAACACAGAAAAAAGACAATGCCTCTCATGACGCTATAGTGTTATTCACAGTGTAATCACTCTATGTCTACAGTTTGGTTCACAGTGCAATGAGTCTATACACACAGTGAAGTAAAAAAAAATTAAATTTTTTTAAAATCATTTTTGAAACGCAAAAACAAACATGTTTTAATAAGAAAATTCAACTCAACCTCAAATGAAAAAAATATCATCACCCAACTTTTGTACAATATAAAAAAGTTACATCAATTTATTTCTTCTTTACAGTATGAAAAAAACTTTCAATAAAAGAAAAAAAAAGAATTTAAAGAGGAAAAAAAATAAAATTAGAAATATCTTAAAAGGAAAAAAAATTAGTTGCCGGTGTATTGAGCGCTGCTCTGCTATGCGCTATTCTTGGTGCTACTGTAGAAAATATTTTTATTTGAAGTTGGTGATGATGCAAATACATTCCGTGCTTTTAACCTAACTCAAACATTTTTACATGTGAAAAAAATTGTTATTGATCCGCTGCGAAGTGCAGGCCAATATGCTAGCTGTTATATTATTACATAATGTTTATTTTTTAAAATATTTTTTTTAAAAAATATTTAGATAACATTTTTTATTTTTTAAAATTGATTTTTTTATATCATCACAACAAAAAAAATACAAAAACATAAAAAAAATATTAATTTAAATTAAAGAAAAAATATTAATTGAATTTTTTTATTGACCTAATTTTCTTGGGTCTGGCTGCCCAGCTAGACCCAACAATAATTTTTAATTAAACATAGAAAAGACAACGCTTCTATGGTACTACAATGTCGCCCATATTGTAAATACTCTATATCTATAATGTGGTCCACAATGCAATGGGTTTATGTTTACAGTAAATACATAGTGTTTATTGTTTTTTTTTTGTTTTTTTATTAACCTAATCTTCTTGGGTTTGGTTGATAGCTAGACTCAGCAGTAATTTTTGACTAAAAATAGAAAAGATAATGCTCCCATAACGCTACAGTTACGTCTACAAGTACAAACACTCTATACCTAGGGTATGATCTATAATACAATAAATCTCCTTACATAATAAATAAGCAATAATTGTTTTCTACATGTATAGCATAATGTGCCGTGGCATCAAGTATCCAGTTGAGTCTCCATTTATGACAATAAAAGTAGGAAACGGAAAAAAGAAGCAAACGAGTTTTAACTACTCAGATACATATGAAATGCATGATCCTTGAACAGTTGAACTGCAACATATCTTCCTGTATTGTGTTGGATTCGAGTTACGCTTGAGCATACCACAACATATCTACGCAAATCCTAAGCCAACGGGGTAAGATTTCTGTCCTGGAAAGACATTTGCTTTCTATACCAAATCAGTTGATTTTAGTACTTTTTTTAAAAAATTCAATTACTTTTTTTCTTTTAATTTTGTTTTTAATATTAAATTAATTAAAAAGTAGTTTTTATAAAGTTATCATTTATATGTATATGAGTGGGTAGACAATTATGATAGAAAGACTTTTTGGAATTAAAATCGAAAAATTCAATAAGGGGCCTAAGTTAAATGTCGATAAATATATAGGGACCACAAATCTTGTATACTCTACCCGTATATTTTCCCTTGGTGGCGTAGAAATATCCCACCTTGCTTGAATATAAAAAGAAGAAGCTATCTCCCTATCTTTCCTCGTGTATTTGTAGTTCTTACAGTGATATAAAACGCTGACCAGACCAACATTTGTCTGTGTCAGTCCAGTGACGGTTTTTGCTTCATTGATTCCGATGACTACTGCTACACCACTTTCTGCTTCTTCTTTTTCATCAAATCGAATGGCAATGGTTTCTTCAACTTTTAGCTCTGATTATTATGGTACTGGCGCCGCTGATATTACTAAAAGGCATGCTGCTTTTCAGTTCTTGGTCTCTCGCTATCATTTCAACAACTCTAAAATGTTCCTTCAGAAACAACGAAATTATGGGTTCTCTGCACGTCGAGGATTTCGAGTTTCTTGCGAAACCAAGGTAATATATGTACCCTTTTGAATTTAGCTTGTGTGGATAGAGATGCAAGCATATCTTGCGATTTTTATATGTTTTTTGGGTTCTTTACGTACTGTTTGATATATGCAAACTCTTTTCTTTTGCTTAAAAATTCTGCTATTATTAGTTGTAGTCATCATGCCTGTTCCTTCTTTAGCTTTTGTTTTTAGCTGTTATAACAGCTGATAATTTTATATCTTTTATCAGTTATGTTCTTTGTGTTTTTGGTATGATTGAGTGTTTGGAAATAACTTTTCTTTTATATCTTTGATTATGGTATTGAATTTGTCTTTCGACGTTTACAATTTGTCAAATTTTGATTTGGACAAGTTTTTGATACCAAATTGAGTAAATGTTCTCTCTCTGACTGGATAAGCTGTCAAGCCGGTTAGAAATTATGAAAAAAAGAGGTCACTGAATGCCTTTTCCGTACAATGATTTTATTTTGAAGACTAATTTAGCATGGTAATAACTGTTCTGGCAAGAAATTCAAAGTAATTGAGACTTTAGGACAGTTGGGATTTGTTGAAGTTGTGGATTAACTTTTGTGGTCCAGGCTCTTGGCTGTTTTCTTGAATTGGGAGGCTTCAGTGTTCATATGCCATTCCATGATTAAATGTATGTTATTACATAACTGTGTAACAAGCACCACCTTCTCATTAATATCATTTTGATTTCTGCGGTTACCTGGCGGAAGTTCAAGTCTGGTGGCTTCGTTGTTGGATCATTTCTTTAATCTCTAAACGTTTGCAGAATAGTATTTGGATATTTATTTTTCAAATGATTAGACACCTACTTTGTTGTTGACAAACTTCTACTTGTGAATGAATTTCCACTTCTTCTAGTTACTGTGACAACAACATAGCATGTTTTCCATGGGTTTACACCTTTTTGTTCATGTGGGCATGGCAGCATTATCTCTTGGCTGGACAATGCAAGTTCTGTAATGGAAAAGTGGGCCTGTGAGTTGTGAAATTAAACAAAGAGAAACATGCTTCGTTAATGCTCTCCCTTAATATCAAGACATGAACATGCTGGTTTATTGACTGAATGAAAAAGCATTAAAAGTTTGCTCTCGTAGATTTTTCAAGTTTAAAATTTGATGAATACATACAGGAAATACGACTAGGATCTCTAAGGTTTATTTTTTATTATTTCTTCTTTAGACAGAGGAGATTAAGATAAGAAGGTGTTCACCTAACCTAGAAAGTGCACTAGTTTCCAGAAATGGTGCCTTGACCTCTGATGACTGGAGAGCAGTTCCTGACATTTGGAGGTCTTCAGCAGAGAAATATGGCGATCAGGTTGCAGTGGTGGATCCGCATCATGATCCACCTACAAGTATGACTTATAAACAGGTAACCTTCCAACACAAATTTAGTTATTTATTTATTTATTATTATGTATCTCCTCGAGAAGCATGTGAAGAGACGATTTGTGCCCTGAGTTTAACTTAGGTTCTGTCCACACACAGAGCTCAGGTGATTAAATGTAGCCAATGATAAATTTTCATCATAGTGCTTGCAGCTATAAGATTATTAACTTAATTGAATTGGTGGCAATAGTTGTCATGTTAGCTATATGATCCATATTATTAGTTCTTTGACTGCATTTATATGCTTCTCTGTATGCTGCTTGATCTATGTGCTCAATATCAATGTTATCTGAAAAAAAGAGTAACTGTTGATTCCATTTGTTGTAATAAATTGTGAATGTTTCTTCCCATTGAAGCTGATTGGTCTTTACCATATTATAGGATCTTTTTTCTATCCATAGACATGGAATGCAAGTTCTTTCAAGTTCTTGGTAAATAAGTTAATTTGTTCTAATTAGCTGCTTTCACATCAAATATTACCTTTTCTCTTCAAAATTGCAGCTGGAGCAGGAAATTTTAGATTTTTCTGAAGGCCTGAGGGTTATTGGAGTTAAGCCAGATGAGAAACTTGCACTTTTTGCTGATAATTCATACCGGTGGCTTGTTGCAGATCAAGGTGCCTGGCAATTTCATTTATGTTTACCTACTTGCTAATTTCTATATATTTTTTCTTTATCTTATAGTTCTCTCCCTTGTGGTTTATGTGTGTGTATCTATGTTATCTAGCATACACGCGTTTCTGCGTTAGCATCTTCACAATGTGCAAGCCTTTCAGTTTAGCCATAGAGGGTTATTGCCTCTAGCAGGATGTTTTTGGCTGGTGTTTGTCCTTGTTCATAATGCTGGAGTGAAGAACTCAAAATGAAATAATTTGACCCTTTTCTTTATTACCACTACAAATCTTTGGCAAGGGAATGGATGATTGTAATTTGCAATTATTGAATACCTAAAACTTTTGGATATCCTCCTTTTGTTATATAATATCTCAATAGCCACTTTGAGCCTTGCCGAAAGGCTTAACCATTCTTGATTTAAACTCTTAGAATGCCATAGTGCTCCTAAACGGTAATGTGACAGATTTAAAACTTTTTTAACATTTTTTTTTATCGAGCTTGTTAACCTGTCTATTCCAGATTTCTTTTTGCCTTGAACAAACCCTGGAATCACTGATGTTTTAGGGCCTAGAGAAACTGGGAAATTTTATTTTAAATGCTCCTTGCCTTCAATTACATATTGACTATCATTCCCCTGTCCACATGGTTGTCAAAGACTCAAAAGGTTTCAGATGCTAGAAGAAAAAAGGATGTTTAGGGTGTTTAATCATGGAAAGGAAGAAGGTGTTCCGTTTTGCAGTGTCCATGTGCTCCTCTTGGAAGAATCATTGTTGACTTTTTATTTCATTTGATGCATGGTAACTGTACCTTTCTTTTGCAATATATCTTATTGATATTTTTCCTAGGTATGATGGCCATGGGAGCAGTTGATGTGGTGAGGGGATCAAGATCATCTGTTGAAGAGCTATTACAAATATACAATCACTCTGAAAGGTTTGCAAAAGAACTTTCCTTTAAATGTATATTATTTCTATATTTTATCTTTACATATGGATAATAATAGAGGATGGTTAATTGTAACCCAGTTTATTTTTAATTAGATGATAAGCAAATATGTATGCAGGATTTTAATACTCTTCCTGACATTTCCTTAATTCTGGGATAAAGCATGTAAGTTAGGGACTTTAGGATTGACAATTATGGGGGAAGACTCGGGCTTATGGGAATGGGAATGAAGGATGTAGAAGATAAAGAAACAAGTGACACATTGATAGGAAAAATAGAGAAAGCGGTGCTAGAAATAGTGCAGAGAATAAAGAAAAGAATAATTTTGTATTTTGGTGAGTACTTGGCTTATGGTACAACTGTTAAGTACTAAGCTGAGAATAAAATAGTGTCGTCATAGCATTATTTTGTTAGTCCCCACCAAGCTACTCAGTTTGTGCTTTTCTACAACTAGCCAGACTCGTCACACCCTGAAAAAAAATTGATGATTTGGGTTTGGTCAGATAAGATTGACTTTGCCTGGCAGTTCTAAATACCCCAACAGACACACTTGTCTAATATGTGTTGAAAGTGTTTGAATCAATGATATTTGGATTGCTGTGATAATGGTATTACAATTGTTTTTGAAGAGTTTCAGGAAGTGGATTCCTTTTGTTTTCAATCTGTAATGGCACTAGTGTTATTGCTGATTTTTTTTATTATTACTACAGTGTTGCAATTGCAGTGGACAATCCTGAACTGTTCAATCGAATTGCAGAAACATTTTCTTCCAAGGCAGCTCCCAGATTTGTCATTCTACTCTGGGGAGAGAAGTCAAGCCTTACTATCAACGTAATGGAGGGGAAACCTATTTTTAATTACAAGGAGATAGTAGATTTGGGGCGAGAGAGCCGTAAGGCTTTCTTTGATTCTGGTGATGCTAGTAAGTTGATCAGTTTGCAAATTAATATAGGAAGTTTATGTATGTATTATGTCATGAATTACCAGCACGCTTCTTTCTATGAGATCTTTGGGTTTATATTTTAAATCCCTGTTTCATATTACACGAAGAGTTTGTCTTGTTGGCTGCTTTTAAAGCTTGAATACATAAAGCAGCCTTTAAGAGGCTAACTTGAAGCTCGGTATTAAAATTTTTGTAACCATGTTGTGGATTATATGCTCTAGGGAGAATGCCAGAGTATTTGAGAAACTCTTCTGAAACAGTTTCCTCTTTATGCCTGGATCAGGATGCAACCCTTAGGAGTTAGGTACACCACTGGTATTAGTTAAATCTTCATATATTTTCCATGGATCCAAGTTTGGTGCAGTTGATGTATTTGTTAGGATGGAACAGAAATCTAATAATTAATTTCAATTGTTGTTACTTAAATTGGCTGCTTAGTGTAGCATGGTCATATTTGAAACATTAGTGATGATTTTTATGCTCAAAGTGGCTTTAATTGCTATTCAGCCAATCATGCGTGTGCAATACATCTGCAGCTTTTGTGTGTGTGCTTGCGCACGCTTGTCTGTGGATCAACTAGGCTAAGACAATTATCGCAGTCATTATTGTTCATCATATTACTTAGTTACAAGGAAGAGATAAACTTTTATATCACTTGTCAAGCAGTGTGATTGTACAGATGTGCTGCTTTTAGTGGAAGGTGCTGTGTTCAATTTATATATATGTAACAGGATTTCCAGTCAGTGCATGTTACCATCAAATGTATACAAAATACAAACTGAAAGTATCAGAATATGTTCCATCAATAATGCTCTATGGTTATATTAATTCTTCTGTGAAATAAAATATTTCTATGCTAGTTGAAAGAAAAGAAGAAAAAAAAAGAACAGCACCTCGCTTTCCTTTTCCGGATTATCTTAAGAATTTTCTATTGATAATGATTGCAGGGCAGCACTACAAATATGAAACAATAAGCTCTGATGATATTGCTACACTTGTTTATACTAGTGGAACCACTGGAAATCCAAAGGGTGTGATGCTTACACATAAGAATCTGCTGCACCAGGTTTGTAGTTATTCCCTATCTTTTTGCCTATTTCCTTTCATTTAACTTTTTGTTGATGTTCCCTGCTCCAATCTTTTTTCTTGCATATCTCTTCCTAATAATAAAAATATCTTTTAATCTGACGAAAAACAAAATTCTCAAGTGTCTAATCTTGTGTGTGCACTAAATATCTGTGATCAATCAGAAAATAGAGCTATTCTTTTTCTTGGATCATGACCTGCTCAGCTTGCCATTTGTAATAACCTTACACTGTATAACTAGCCTCATCAAGCACATTACCATATTTGCTGACACTCAATTGTTTGAAGGCAAATTAATCTAGGAACCCAAAAGGAGTTCCCTATTTTAATCTTATTTTGCTTGTCTTCAAGAGAAATCCTTGTTAATCTTCAATGCTTACTCATTTCTCATAATTCAAAATCAAAATCATTTCTTTAAAAGTCCACCTTCTTCACCAAACCACTTGAAGGAAATCAATGGTTAGATATTCAATCCGGATCTAAATCCAGTTGAACCATTACACTGTTACAATACTATCATTGTGCATATGTTGCTATTTAGTTTTGAAGTTGTACAAGCTCTGTATGAGCTGTCCTGTCCTTTCTGTATAAATCTTTCATGGTATCCAATGAGCAAAGCTCTCTCAATTTCAGTTAAAACAAATGCACACAATTTTCCTTTATTGTCCGCCCTCTCTTTTACTTGGAACATGTACTCCTCCTCCGTTGAATTTGGAAGAATGAGGCAGAAAAAAAAAGCTTTGAGATTCTCATCTGAGGAGAAAAATCATTCCGGGTGAGAATGTTGTATCAACATATAAAAGAAGAATGAGGCAACAACCATAATGTTGATGATCAAGCATGGAAGAATCTGCACAGCTAAAGTGGAACCCTTTATATAAAAAAAATAAAGCAGTGAGGAGACCATCCTTTTGTTGTGGCATGCTCTTCAGATTATGAATTTATAGGGGTCCTCAGGCCTACTAATTGAACTGACTCTTTGGTTACAGTTGAAAGCAAAACTTGGTTAACTTAATGAGGAGGCCATTTACAGTGTCAATTGTTTTCCAGATAAATAATTTTTGGGAAATTGTGCCTGCCCAACCTGCAGACAGATTTCTGAGTATGCTTCCACCTTGGCATGCATATGAGCGAGCTTGTGAGTATTTCATATTTGCAAATGGAGCTGAGCAAGTATACACAACTGTCAGAAATTTTAAGGTATTGGTTTTTTATTGTGGCTTTTGAAATGATCCTTTATAATTTTAATGATGAATCATTTTATCAGTTTCCATCACCCACTGTATAGTCTGTTCACCTGGCACTGTTTATATGGTTTAACTGCAATTACTTTCATTCATAGGTTGATCTGCAGCAATATCAGCCGCATTACGTGATCTCCGTTCCTTTAGTATTTGAGACACTTTACAGGTGGTCCAGTGTATTGCTACTTGGAAGTTTGTGGTTATTTTTTATTTTTATTTTTTTGGCTTGATACTTCACATGGAAATTATCTTATTCATATTAAGGAGCTTGCAAAAAAACAAAAAAAAAAACTAATCCAGTGACTGTAAAAATATCATCTAATCCACTGGTTTGAAAAGTATTAAAAGATTGGTCCAAGTAAGAAAATGGATTTCAGCGACTATTCAATATATTTTGTGGATCTAACTTCCAATCTTATACAATAATCAGAAGGGAGAAGGCAGATCCATCCAAATTAGTTTGGGATTAACACTTAATTTGAGTCGAGTATTCATTTGAACTTGATACAATACGATGCATTGCAAAGCATCATATTTCTATGAACTCAAAAAACTTGTGTTTATATATATGTACTACAAGCATATTGATTTGCTTGTGTTTGTACATGTATTAAAGTATCTGCATATTAAACTCTCTACATGAAGAATTCTTGAGCATTTTAAAAGAGACTCCGTGTTATTAGGGCCTTTGAATAATGCAGCAACACCTGGTCTTTCTTTAGGATCTTGTTTTCGTTTGGTTTGTCATTTTAATTTTTCACTGGAGCTATTATCATTGAATGGTTACTTTGCAATATCTAAGCAGATTTGCTTTTAAATGTTGAAATAATTGCTGACTAGGGATAAAACTGAAATATGACTCACCATCTCCTTTAATTAGCCATGGGTTTAATTGATGATAAGTCCTAAGCCATTCTTGTACTTTGAAAGGCAAGGTTAGGTGGGTGTGGGGGAGGCTAATATACAAAAACTATTTATTTGGAAGTTTTCCTGCCTAGTCCCAAGTAGCCTTTTCAGTAAGTGTTCATGTCTCAGCAAGAAACCCAAATTCTTATTTAACGACCGAGGATGGGTTGTACTAAAGGGCAATCCTTCTAATAAATTTTCACCCTCATGTTTCTTCTGTTTTACCAATAGATTTGCAGTTAGCAGATTATAATTTAATATAACAGTTAATGAATCATGAATTGTCTGTTTAATTTTGTTCTACTATGTGCTCCACTTTGGTCAGTTGATTATTTGTTATCCATGCATTCCTCAAGACTGTTTTTATGTACAGTGGGATACAAAAACAGATTTCTACAAGCTCAACTCTTCGTAAACTTCTTGCATTTACCTTCATAAAGATCAGCTTGGCATACATGGAGATGAAGAAAATTTATGAGGTTTGATGGTTTGAAATTGTATGCAGCATTTATTCTTCACTTTATTTTGCTAATTTTCTTATCATGTAAATAAAAATTTGCTGGGCTCGAATTTATTATGTTTCCATGTGTTTTTGAAGGATGATTATGTCACCTTTTGATTTTGTTATATGCTTTTTGAACATTTTTTTTAATCTTATTATAAGTAGATTTATTTTTTGATAAAAAAAATATATGTTTAGTCACCAACACTCACTGTTTAATCTGTTCACTTATCTTAATTTGTTGTACACTCGCGCCAGTGGAACATATTCAGATATTTCATTGCTGCTACCTGCTTCCAAGTTAGTACCGCTCCTGTGACTCTTAGATCACAAAACTGCTCCTCTTGTTACCTTAGAACTGCTCAAGTACTTTGGCATGCAATGCTTCGTACAGTGAGCATCAGTGAATTTCATGAAACTCAGTAGGAGCCTGCCATTTATTTTTGAACCTGCTCTACACCTATATGCTTCCTAGGATGTGATCTTAAAACATGCTTTGTTTTCGGTACAAAAACTAATCTAGATGTCAATTTCCGGACCTTGTGATGAAAGAGGTTGGCCACCAACCGTTCATGGATCCATGCTGTATACATATTGCATGTTGGAAGTTCTTTTGGCTCTTCTTAATAACATTTCTTTTTCCCCTGCTTCAAATTGATTAACACCTAGTTTCATGCTCAATATATACTTCGCTTCAATTTCAATCAAGCTTGATATTGAAACCTTCCTTCCCTGTCAATTTGCTGATTAATTTAGGTTTATTTTCATTGACAGGGAACTTATCTTACAAGGTCTCAGAATGAACAGTCATATTTTGTTTCAATACTGGGCTGGTTACGGGCAAGAATCTTTGCTGCAATCTTGTTGCCAGTACATATGTTGGCTGAGAAGCTTGTATACAGTAAAATTCAGTCAGCAATTGGAATAAGAAAGGTGTATTTTTTTCTCTCCATAAGTTACCGTTTGACTTAATGCTTCATCATTAGCTCTCCCTTATCTGATAGATCAATTTTTCTGAGACATCTCAGCTTGGTACTTGAAAAAGTGGTTTTGAATCCTTGATGCCAATTCTGAAACAATTTATTCGATAGTTGAAGATTCATTCAACGGCTTTAAACTGATTTCCCTGCTCCCAATAATAAATGATGCCAGCTAGACAATTGATATTTCTTTTGAGGTTGTGATAATGTATTTTTTCTGTCACTGTTCAACAAGAAATATCCATTATCTCGTTGAACCTTCTTTTTGATTAACTACATACATACATCTTTTACTCTGAAATATCTGCTACCTTGCAGGCTGGTGTTAGTGGAGGTGGTAGTTTACCTGCACATGTTGACAAGTTTTTTGAGGTTCGATGCTCTCTTGGCTGGCTAAACAAGATATTTCTGATAGTGTCTCTTATAGAACTGCTATATGTGAACAGGCAATTGGTGTTGTGTTGCTGAATGGATACGGTATGACGGAGTCATCTCCAGTTCTAGCTGCTCGACGACTTAGCAATAATGTAAGATATACATCGATAAGTTTAGATTGTTGAAAATCTTGCATGTTTTCAACAATCCCAGAACTTACCCTATACACTGTCCTAGAAAGGACATCTTTTTCTTCCTTGTCACATCAGTTTGGAGTGGTTATGTACTCCTAGCTGTTCACTCGTGTTAATTTGTTTTCTAACTCCTTGAACATGGTACTGATGGTTAGAGAAGGATTTCTTTCTTTCTTTTTTTCTCTTGTATCGCCGCCAGTCTCTCTGACCTTAAATTTCAAACTCTCAAATGCATTTGCATGTATCTTCTTTTGCAGTTTCCTGAAAGGCTACTTTCTGTCAATTTCCTTAGTTTTGTATCATATAAATTTAATCTACCTTTAGCTTGCATGGCTGTAATGCTGTAGCAAATTTGACTTTTGAAGGTTCTTGGTTCAGTTGGGCATCCAATTCGGCATACAGAATTTAAAATTGTAGATGCTGAAACTGGAAAATCTCTTCCACATGGTTCAAAAGGGATTGTAAGAGTCAGGGGG
The DNA here is from genome assembly GCF_951802175.1 of Populus nigra. Taxonomy (NCBI): domain Eukaryota; kingdom Viridiplantae; phylum Streptophyta; class Magnoliopsida; order Malpighiales; family Salicaceae; genus Populus; species Populus nigra. The sequence goes on from NC_084852.1 coordinate 17,365,441, forward strand.
CCCCAAGTGATGAAAGGTTACTACAAGGTAATAGTTTCTTCAAGAGAATGAATTTTTTTTTCTTGAGCTGTTGGAAGGAACACTTTGATGTTCATTGAAATAGTTCAGTAATAGAGTGTGTGTGTGTGTTTTTTTTTTCTTTCTATCTGTGAGACATAAAATATAAAGCTGACTCATGATAGCATATTGCTCGCAGAATGTTCTCTGAGTTTATAGAATCTATTCTGCTTGATATACGACAGCCTTGACATTGAAATTTTAGGGTTATTGATCAATTCGGTTGCCTTTTACTCAGAAATTTTGGTTGGTGTTTTGATTTTGGATACCAGTAGAGTAATAAGGGGTTCATTTGGGACTGAATTAGGATTTTTCAAAGCTGTCTGATCCATATCCACAATTCCAACTTTTCCATCAACACTATTAAGCTGGCTGATTTGATGCTTCTTTAATTTCAATTCTTAAGTCTCTTAAGGCCTTTTATGATTCTTGTGCATGAGGGTTTCCAATGGAGTATTAACACAAAATATTGCAAACTTGTTAGGAAACATTATCTAACATTGTCTTTTAAATATTAAAGCTCATTTTTTTGTGCGGATATTCTAGACTCTTATCTCTTTATACATGTGCAAGATTTGTAGTAAACTATATCCTAACCTAACCTAATAAGAGATAAGGGATTTTGATATTAAGCAAGAAAAGTGTTGCTAGATTCTTGTAAACAAGACTGTACTTGGTTCAACTAAAGTTAGACAAAGCTCCATCCATCTCTGAAAAATTGCAAAATTGTTCCTAGACACTGACTGTCCTTTTTTTTTTTTTGAAACATTGCACTAAAACATAAATAATTAGCCGAATACTATAAAAGTACTCTTTTGGCATATAGAACCTTTGAAGTGACCTGACTGGCTGACCATGATCGTTTTTGTTTCACCATTAGTAAGAGGCTAAGAGCTGCCTTTGCGTCCTGTCTTTTTTGGCTGGCTTAAAGAATAGGCATGGTTAGTCCATGAAAACACAGTGTATTTCCTAGTACACTCAGCTTGTAAATGTATCTTCCTTGAAAGTGGGTGGGGCTGGAATCGCTTGCCTTAGAACAGTGTCAGTGTGCAAAGAGAAGGAAGAAGTGGTCGTGCACCATGTTGATGAATTAAAAGGGAACTTCAAACACATGTATATGCTTTGCATTTTACCAGGAGCAGCTAAAAATCCTAAAAGAAAAAGGACCCTTGGGGTTTGGGAGTACTTATGTTTCTGATACTCTTCCTGCATGTTTTGTTTTTCATCTAATAATTCTTCCACCACACCTTCCCTGTATGGCATTGTTATTGCCTGTAAGGCATTAGAAGGCTTTTTCTAGAACCTGCGCCTACCGTTTCCTTTTATTGTTTCCAAAGTCATTTTTCTACCATTCACAATCACTCATGAATAAAAATGAGTCTTGTGGGTGTTCAAGGGCAGAGACCAACTATTCTGCTGTCAAAGGCCTTAGATTTGATAATTAATCCGTTTACAACTTGACATGCTATCCATCCTACTTGAGTCCTTTACCTAGTTTTGGTAATAAAGAATCTGTTACTCTTTTCTTCCAGGGTAGTAATAGTTCTTTCTGTTCTTCAGTAAAAATATATTGGATGTTTTCATGTAGTTGCAATCATTAAAAATGTTTCAGTAGCCTATTATGATGGATCCAAAATTTTCTGCGAGTTTAGTTTACTTCACAGTGAAGAAACTGCACAGTATACATCTGAAATGCAGTGGCGATCATCATCATGGTCTGAAGATAAATAGTATAATTTAGGATTGTGAAACTAACAATGCCATTACAGAACACCAAAAAGCACTTTTATTTAAGTCATAAAATTTTGTTTCTTATTCTTTCTACGTGTAGTTTGCATTTAAATTATTGCATCAAGATACTATTTCTTTATCACAATGTTAATTATTGCAAGTGACACATTTGTAATAATCTTTGACTAGAATCCATTGGCCACAAAGCAAGCTGTAGATGAGGATGGTTGGCTAAACACTGGTGATTTAGGTTGGATAGCTCCTTACCATTCAAGAGGGAAAAGCCGTCGCTGTGGAGGGGTTATTGTTCTTGAAGGTCGTGCTAAGGATACTATAGTTCTTACGACAGGTATTATTGGAAAGCATGTGGTTTTCCTTCTATACCACTGCAGTTACTACCACTCCCTTGCTCTCTCTGAAGTAATAAGTTAGACGCACAAAAAAAACATATGAAAATAATTTATGATGCCTTGATAATTGCACGAGATCTGACCCTGTTGTCTACCTTTCTCAGTTTATCTTCTATAAATGTGTCTACAGATGTAAGTAGCGTTAGCAGCATCAAAAAGTTTCAATTTTTCACTAGCATTGCTTATTTCAATCTTCTATTTAAATGCTTTGTTTGTTTTGTTTTTTTTTTTTTTTTTGTGGTGTATCTTTTCCCAATCATTATTGCATAATAATTATTATGCTCATGTCTGTGGTACTGAGTTGCATTTTCTTCTGAATAGAAGTATATTATTGCATGGACAATTTGCCTTTTCCCAAGAACAAAAATGCTCTATCTTCATCAAGTGTAAGTTTTCTTTTCCAGTGCATCATTCTGCCTATCAAGAGTATCATATATTCTACTTTTGAAATTGTTTGGAGCAAATAGGTGAAAATGTTGAGCCCTTGGAGCTTGAGGAAGCTGCAATGAAGAGTAGTCTTATTCAACAGATTGTTGTTATTGGCCAGGTTTGTTTCAATGATCATTTTCCTCAAGTCTTGAGCACCTTCATCTATGGTTTTCCATTTGTAAGTTGGTACTTTATATATTTACTATCATAAATCATGTGTAGGACCAACGTCGTCTTGGAGCTATAGTTGTTCCAAACAAAGAGGAGGTTCTAGAGGTTGCAAAAAAGTTGTCCATTGTAGATGCAGATGCCACTGAGCTGAGTAAGAAACAGATCGCCAGCCTGCTAGACAAAGAATTGAGGAAATGGTAAAACTCTTTTAACTTGAATTAATCTGAAGAATGTGAATTATAAAGACATGTTGTATAGCTTTTACGGTAGTTTAGAACAAATTAAAAGGATACAGTGGATGCAATGGAAAGCCGTGGGAGTTTTGTTCTCAGGGAGGTGGTGGTGCAAAGTGTTGGTAGATGAAATATTTACATGTTGAATATTTTTCTGCACTTGCCAATCTGTGTTGGGTGATCTTGAAGCTAGAGTGGGATCTCCAAAGTACAGGGAGTGGCAAAAGAAAACTTACAGAAATCGACGTCACAGCTAGAGCTTTTTAAAGACTTCGCTTTCCTTCATATTATTCTTTTATCATTCTCCTGCCCTTCTTCACAACAATTAACAACTTAACTAACAAGTCGAAGAAATGTAGTCTACAATCAAACTAGTCTCCTCAAACATTGCTGCAATTTTTGGATTACCCTTTCGTTTTTCTTTTATTTTTTTGCTTCTTTGTTTGTGCATAGCTATGCATTTGTGCTTATTAACAGGCAGTTCTCTGTTCATTTTCATTTGCTGCAATTGTGGTGGCGTATTTGGAAAAAAATTGAATTTCTTTCCATCTTGTACTAATCATTGTTCGATCCAATGCTCTTAAATGCAGGACATCAGAGGCTTCTTTTCAAATTGGACCAGTCCTTGTTATCGATGAGTCTTTTACAGTAAGTTTCACACAAGCAGTCTCTTGGCACTCCATTCAGGCAACACCTGCCATGTGGCTCAGTTACATTCTTTGTATTGCAGATCGACAGTGGCTTGATGACCCCAACAATGAAAATCCGAAGAGACAAAGTTGTAGCGCTATACGAAGAACAGATAGCCAATCTCTACAAGTAGTTGATGTGATCAAATGCATATACGAAGGACAGATAGCAATCTGTACAAGCAGTTGATATGACCAAATGCATATACGAAGATGATAAAATACAGAAAATTATTACAGCCCAGATAGTGAGCATAGAGTTAAAAGGCAAGGCCCCAATTAAGTCCACACAATTTGTATCTGTACATGTCTTGCAATAATTTATGTTAAATGGAGCAATAAAAGTTTAATTTATGATCAGTATACTGTCCACTTCAGTGATGATTGTCACTAAGATCAATTGGAATGAAACATTTACCAGTAATTTACATCAACTTTCTACATCTACTTGTCTATGTTTCATATCCGGTCAAAAATGGTGTTGAAATGAGATAAAAAAAAAAACATAAAAAATTAATCATGACAAACCTGTAACCATGCTAATTAAGGTTGTGTTAAGTTAGGATATCCTATTAAACATGTGATCCAGATCATGTGATTGAAATAACCCGATAAAAAAAATAAAAAAAATCATAAAGTTTTTTTTTTTAAAATAATAATCCGTGTTAACTTTTTAAACCCATGATCTGAGTTATTAGACCTGAAACACCTAATATGAAAAAATCATGAAGTTCAATTCTCAATCAATTAAGTATTGAATGATGAATTTGAAAAAATATATTCAATTATACAAAAAGATTTTAAAAATTGAAAGAATGAGGATCAAAATTAAAATACAAAATAATTTTTTATTTAATTGAAGGGTAAAAATGAAAAAAAAATCAATTTAGTAAAAGAAAAAAAAAGGATCAAAATTAATATGAAAAATAAAAACAATGTTGTAATTAAAGGGTGAAATTGAAAATAATAATTTGTACAAAAAATAAAATAAAATAAAATAAAAATCAAAACAATGAGGATCAAATTGAAAAACATAATACTATCAATTTGAATTGAATGATGAAATTTAAAACCACTAAAACTTTTACAAAAAAAAAACCAAGAAAAAAAATAGAAATCCAAAAAATAAGGACTCATTAGAGAATATAATATTGATAAATTAGAATTGAAAACAAATAAAATTTATATAAAAGGATCAAGACCAAAAATTAGAAATAGAAAAAAATAAAGATTGAAATTAAAATACCATCAACCAAAAGGGTCAAGCTGTAATTTTTGAGGGAGGAAAGAGAGAATAAGAAAAAGTAGTAGAAGAAGAAAGGTCTATTGATGCCAAAGTAGACCACCACCGGTGATATATATGACAACAATAGAAAAAGAATAAGGTGACACTTCTAACGACATGATTAAAGATATTTTTGGACATTATAAGGCATCGCACGTGCCTCTGGGTGTGCCATACGTGCACTTTTTTTTTTATTTAGCCAAATACAGAACTTCTTGTAAGTTGACTTTGTAATTACAAAAAAAAACCATTGTGAAAAGCTAAAAACACCCCTTACCTCAAGGTTTACTTTTTTAATGCAATGCATAGAAAAATCTTTGTTAATAATTTTTTTTAACAAAATTAAGCAATGCGTAGAAATTTTGATAAAATCTCTGTTAATAATTGTTTTCAACAAAAAATCTGTATCAAATTCAGGAGTCTTGTTCTCACTAGATGTAACCAAAAAAAAGACAAGGAATCTTCGAGTTGGTTCTCATCAGGGCTAGCTGGCAGGCTTTCTTTGAGGTGGGCTAGACAATAACTTGTTATGGTCTTAGTCTTAACAAGTAAAAAACTAACAGGGATTGAGAAGAAGGAAAACTTTCATTCATTACTTGCTTCTCACGTTCTCCAACTCCGTCCTATACTATATATAAGAAAATCAATTATTTGTCACTAACAAACAAACTAACTAATTCCAACTTCCAACTAACTACTCATTTATCACATGTTTTATTCTATATTTACACGTGATCATTGTGTTGATTATTGAACCTCTTCTTCAAACTTCCATGCTAAGGCCAACTGTATTTGTTTTTGTTAACGTACTTGCTGAGTTGGCTGAGCTGTAACAATACTCCCCCTTGGAGATTCTTGCCCTCAAGAATTCGTATTAAACTTAGGAAATTGACTGGATAAATCCTTAAAGAGGGAAAGAGTACCCTAATTAATGCATATATGTATTAGGGGATTGTAATCTCGTAATGTCCCTAAGTGGGGTCCGAAGTCTTTTGACTCATCATTTTATCCCTAAAGAAGAATTATGCCATATACTCTCCAGGCTGTTGATCATTGGCAAAAACCACCTCCTTAGTGCTCGAAGTACTAGGAATGCTGTCCTCGGGGGTTTGGGATAACCTTTCTATCCCCTGGGGCTCCCTGAAAGCATCGAGGAAGGGCTTATCTGACAATAAAAACTATCCTCCCCCTGTTAGGGGTGGATGCTACAGTTCTACCTCTTCTAGTCTCGAGGTCCAATCTAATGGCCCTTAATCCCCCATTGCTTCCTCCAATTCCTGGTCGAAACTTGAACTCGTCACTAGAGAAAGCAATGCCTTTATCTGTAGGGAATTTCGACCGGTGATGTACTGATATTTGCTTATAGGAGGTAAAGCACACTGACACAATATTTAACGTGGTTTGGCAAACCGCCTACATCCACGGGAGAAGCCATTGCATTATATAGGGAGAGTACAAGATTTACAACAATAGAGGAGGAGGAATCATCCCCTCTTTGGCAACTCTCAACCTCACTCTATTTCTCTCTTTTCAGTGCTGCAATGGCAGCTACTGCTGGCTGCCTTGGCAGCCCACTCTCTCCTACATCTCTCACATCTTTGGCTCTACTTTCCTTCTCTTTACTCTCTTATTTTGCTCTCTAATGTATGCCTCTATTTATAGGCATCCATGGTAGCCCCTTTTGCTCTTTTGTCAACAATGGTGGCTGCCAAACTTACCAAACTTTGACATTAGACAATGGTTGTTGGCTGCCACCAACAACCCACCATTGCAGCCATCTTCTTTGACAATGGCAGCCACATAATTGGCAATATTCCAACAATCACCCCCTTTGCCATTTATGTGGGCAATTGTTCTCTTGCTTCTTCAGCACACACTTGCATCCTGCAGCTCTTCCAAGCTTACCATTTCGAGAGCGTCTTTGGCCAAGTTTCCAGGTACTTGCCAAACCTTTCAATCACCAGAGTCATCCAAGCACCCCTTTGCTCACTCCAAAGGATCACTTCAACCAGATGGTTTGTCATATCTCATCTGAAGAGTGTTTAACGCTTGTCTCTGGAACAACATCCCCTTCAAGCATATCAACCATGCTTGGCCCGGAATGATTTATCAAGCCTTACACCAAGGTTTACAACACCCCCTCAAACGGATATTTCCAAGTGCGACAGTCATTGAGTATTTTAATGTGATCTCGAGCTCACCACTCTTCCAAGAGTCTACTCATCCCGGAGTTGCGTCTGCCCTCTGTTCCTCCCTAGGAACCACGCCTTACTTCTCCGTGAGTCTCCAGCTCTTAGTCTCAAGAGTCCAGGTAGCTCTTCACCTTTAACCATGGGGACAGCCCATTAAAGGTTGATCCATCTCTATCTTCATACTCTGAGTATTACAATGTCATTACTGAGCTCACCACCTTGACAAGAGTCAACTTGTTCCCGGAACTTGCGCATGCCCTCTGCTTCTTCATAGCAGCCACGTCTTAATGCTCCACAAGTCACCCACTTATTGTCCAAGGCAAATGTCTTCTAGCTCATTGATCTTTAGCATGGGGGCAATATCCATGAAAGTCAATCCTGCATTTGTCTCCATACTCATCATAGCCTCTTCATTGGCTATACACTTGTCCACTTATACCAGCCATCATATTGGCTCTGAGGCATTCTGTAATTGGGCTCCTATTATAGCCCTCACACCTTCTCCTGAGGTGTCTCTGCCTGTCGTCATGAGACGGTCTGAACTTTGACTCATATCATGGTCCTCACACCTTCCATCCGAGGTGTCTCCGCCTGTCGTCATGAGACGGTCTGAACTTGGACTCATATCATGGTCCGCACACCTTCTCCTGAGGTGTCTCCGCTCATCGTCATGTGGCGGTCTGTATTTGGGCTCGTTTCATGGCCCACACACCTTCTGTCTGAGGTGTCTCCATCTGTTGTCATGAGACGGTCTGAATTTGGGCTCGTTTCATGACCCACACACCTCTCTGAGGTGTCTCCGTTTGTTGTCATGCGGCGGTTTGTACTTGGGCTCGTTTCATGGCCTACACACCTTCTTGCCTGAGGTTTCTCCGCCCGTCATGAAGCGGTCACATCCTCCTTCATCGGGGATGTCTCTAGTGATTCTAAGATTCTCTACCACCATGTGGACTTGGGAGAGATCACTGCACTGTTCACATAAAAAGAGAGAGTTGTGGTGCACTCTTCACAATCCTCCATCTCATTTTCTATGTTTGGAGCTTCTGTGCCTCTTTGTTTGATAACTCCACCTACACCAACTCTCTTTGGTGTCTTCGCCTTTCATTATAGGCGGTCGCACCCCCTTCATTTGGTGCTTTTGCAACAGCTCATCTTTCCATCCTTGCATGCATTGGAAAGGTCATTGCTTGTTGCCTTTATCAAGAGCATAAAAGACTTCCTGTTGTACAACTTTTTCACACAGTCTCTGCTCTGAGCTTCATCTAGAAACTCTTCTTCTCCTTGCACCTATCGCCTCATTACAGTACCTCGTTGGATCCTACGGGTACTCCTGCACAATCTCCGTGTGCTCTCGTGCAATTTCGGTTCTCCAGATTTCTTCCTATTCTTTGCTTTTATGTTTGACAGCAGCTCATCTTGTCACAACATTTATCCAAGTCAAAATAGGGTGCCAATCTTTATCCCTTGTTGTATTTCTCTTCCATTATCAGGGTCTTCATTAATTCTCCCTTCGAGAAATTACAGTCACCGAATCTAACTTCTTTGGAGAAATCACCACTCCATCAGATCCTTGAACATAAGGAACCCAACTGTTCCTTTGTGCCGTCATCTTGCTAGTCTTCAACAGTTTCATTACAAACTGTTACATATACAAAAATAGTACTGTGTGGATGATCCTTCAACTAAGCAAGTTCCCAGGAAAGATTTGGAGGGGTTACACTGGTCCCGCTTAAAACCCAATCTCCTAGACAGAACTTCTTAGAATGTATCTATCCACCGTACTGCCTTTTCGTATATACAACCATTTACTAGCTTTGTTGCGGCTTTCCTTTACAAGTGATCTGGGGTATCCCGGTTTTATACCTGATTTCTCAACATCTGGCGAGACTACCAGTTCTTAGATTCGTCAAGATTGGTCTTCATCAATTTCCACTCTCCACCTCAAATCGTCCACATGATCGGGTGTCCAGAGTATCCCAATTTTTCCTTCCTTCAAGGCAATTAAAATTTCTCCGCACTTAGCAGTTCAGCACATGTAATTGGGCAAACATGTGCACTTTCTCCTTCTTCACCTCTATCGACCACCATGATGACCTTCAGATGCCTCCTAATCGGGCAATCTCTTTTCTTAATTCACCACCACTTTTTTGGTCTCAAATCTCAACAATCGGACCGTACCATTACATCCGGAACAATCAAATTAGCTGGAAACAAGTCTGAAATCGTCCAAATCGCATTTCAGACGGCTAAGATTTGATCAAAACAATTCTAGCCTGATGAACGGCTCAGATTCAATCTCAGATCCAGTTGCACATAGGATCAGCTACGCTGGATCCTATCTCTCGGCTCGCGGCTTGGCTCCAACTCGGCTCGGCTCAACTCAGCTCGGCTCGCGACTGATGACGTGGCAGGTGGTCCCACTATGCTGACATGGCTGATGACTGGGCGCTGACATGGCATGCTACTGTACATGCTTATGTCACAATTACATCAGGATGACGTCATCCCTGACATGTCTACTGTACATGCTGACATCATCTTTATCCGGGTCAGTCACATGGGTCGGGTCAACTGGTATTCGGGTCGGGTCAACCCATCCGGGAGAAGAAGACACGTGGCGCAAGTTTTCGATGTCCGATTTCGACGCCGTTTTCACCAGTGGCTTCGTCTCTTCCTCCTCTACACGGTGGTATGGTCAAAACACAATTTTGACAACTTTTATTTTTGAGCAAAAATCAAACACCACTTCAAACCATAAGCTCTGATACCAATTGTAGGGAATTCCGACCGGTGATGTACTGATATTTGCTCATAGGAGGTAAAGCACACTGACACAATATTTAACGTGGTTTGGCAAACCGCCTACATCCACGGGAGAAGCCATTGCATTATATAGGGAGAGTACAAGATTTACAACAATAGAGGAGGAGGAATCATCCCCTCTTTGGCAACTCTCAACCTCACTCTATTTCTCTCTTTTCAGTGCTGCAATGGCAGCTACTGCTGGCTGCCTTGGCAGCCCACTCTCTCCTACATCTCTCACATCTTTGGCTCTACTTTCCTTCTCTTTACTCTCTCATTTTGCTCTCTAATATATGCCTCTATTTATAGGCATCCATGACAGCCCCTCTTGCTCTTTTGTCAACAATGGTGGCTGCTAAACTTACCAAACTTTGACATTAGACAATGGTTGTTGGCTGCTACCAACAACCCACCATTGCAGCCATCTTCTTTGACAATGGCAGCCACATAATTGGCAATATTCCAACATTATCCCTATCAGATCTAACTCTATGATGATCCATTTGGTTTTGTTTAGAAGAAGAGGAAATTATTAAGGGGAAGTACCAAGAATGACAGTTTCTTCTCATGAAAAGGTAGAGCTATTTTTACAGAGATCACAAAGGGTGAAAGTTAAAAAAAAATAACAATTAGGATTATAAAGTAAATAACTTTTCACTATTATCATTGGATGAATGACCTATCATGTCATCTCAGATATCTAGAAATTCACTAAATTACTATGTTAATTGCAAGCCACCATTTTGTTTTTCAAGGGACCTTTTTCAATAAGGACAAACTGTCAAGGCCCTAAAAAAAATTTATTTAAAAGAGTTGAATGATCTTTCTTCAAGTAAATATTTTCTAAAAATTTTGATAGTCTCCTTTGTATTTTCAGTACCAAGTTATCGATTCAAAATCAAAACCTATAAATAATAACCACAAACTCATCCCAATATAATTAAGCATCACAACTCTACTAAACACATTAATTTCCATATCCCCTGTAGTTTTTTTTTAATATATAGTTAACATTGTATGATTTCATACACAATATTTAAAACTAATTTATTTACAATAACATTAATTTCTTAGGACACAAACACATTCAAATATAAATACAACAAAACTATATTACTAGTTAAAGTAAAGGCGTTGTTCTTAATTACATACCCGACAAAATAATAATTTTAACATTTTAAAATTTCTTAACATACAGGCGATATAAAACATAATATCAATACTTCCAATACAAAAATTAACTTAAATAAGGATTTTCATCTATACATCTACTTTCCAGCTTGAAGGTGCGATGTACATAACAATATATTTATATAACATATGAACATTTGGTAAAAATTAGAAAATTTACACTTATTAATAATACACAATTTAAATAAGGGTTATTTGAAGCATACACAATAATATACATATTAGCTCATTAAATGAAGTACTTATCATCAATATATTAATTTAATTTAAATTTTTTTTTTTTGCCAATCCTTTACTAGACATTTTCTTCATTAACCAGGATATGACTTTCTCAAGTCATCCATTAATTAGTACATTATATTTGAAGTTCAGGTAAGAAAAAAAAGGAAATAGTTCAACCAATGTGCTCATTTCAACAAGGCATTATTTCCAGTAACCAAGAAATAATCTTTCAACACTCCTATTTAACAGGGTATTATTTTCATTAACTAGAAAATAATCTTTTGGCATGCTCATTTATTTAACAAGACATTATTTCCATTCTTTTTTATTTCACAATCTCTACACTAAAATTACAATCAAAGAAAATTTCTTCTAAAATACCAAATTTAAACAATTAATTTATTATAATATATTTAACACCTACTTGGTGTTTGTGAGTGTGAAGTGGTATGTTGTTGATTAGGTCCTGCAACCTCTTCTGTACCAACACAAAAATCAACATGTCAATTTTTATTCATAACCAAATGATAAAAATCTCATTTCATTTTAAATTAAGAAGAATAAAATTTCCTTTTTGAACCCTTCATCGAAATTAACTTACTAATTCTCCAACAATCCATCTGATTCATCTAAAATCACTCTTTTACATCAACAAAATCCAAGTTAAAATTCTTTTTTTTCCTTTTTATATGTCATGGCTGAATTCCTTCAAGGAAAAAGGGTGAATATTTATTTTTGTAACATCTTTTATCATTCCATTTATTAACATTTATAAACCTATAAATTCCCACAATTCCTAAATAATTGCATTAAATTCTTCAATCTCCCAAAACTTCTCCTTTTGCCGAGACCAATAACAAAAAGGGGAGAGGAGTTTGTTTCTTCCATTTCCAAATTAAACACTTACCCATTAATAATGTATGCTTCCTAATATAGTTCAATCATAAATTGCATCATTTCAATAATTAACACCATAAATCCCTAAATTCACATAATTAGGGGTGATCATTTTCGGTTCGGTTCGGTTTTTATAAAAAAAAAACCAAACCAAAATTAAAAAAACAAACCAAAACCGGTTTCACTTCAATTCAGTTCAGTTTTTTGGACAAAAACTGATTCAAACCGATTTGGCTTGATTTTTTCAGTTTGGCTCGGGTTTTTTTTGTTTGGATTCGGTTCAGTTTGGTTTTTTCAGTTTCAGACTTATAAAACCAAAATCAAACCGAACTGGTCGGTTTTTTCAAAAATTTAATTGATTTTTTTTCACTGTTCGATTTTTTTGTTATTTTTTTCCAATTTTCTCGTTTTTTTTGCTTACCTCTACACATAATCACAACAATTTAATTTCTTCATCAAAACACAAAATTATAACAATTAATCATTCTAAACATGTTCTTCAACTTACTTGGATAAAGATTCAAGGAATGGATGCAAGAAAAAATCAATTTTTCTTCTTCTCCCTTTTCAAACCCTAGCTTTAGATTTTTGTTCTTCAAAACAAGTTCCAATCACTAAATCACCCCTCTTAATTCTTTATATAAGTGTTAATCACTCTAATTACACTTCTCCTTTTTTTTTTGTTTTTATTTAATTTGCAAGAAAACAACTAAAAAACACACAAATCCTTTCCCTCTCTTATGGCTTATAGCCATCGGCCAAAATAAGAAAAGATGGGCATTTATATAGTCTCATCTTTTAAATTTGCATATTGATCCCTTTTTGTTTAGCATTTTCCAAAATTATCCCCATCCTTTATTTCTCAATAAATTAATGCCTTATAACTTTTTTTTTGTTTAATTTTGCCCCTCCCAATGCTTGCTGATTTATTTATTTATCTATAATAATAATAATAATAATAATAATAATAATTATTATTATTATTATTATTTTAGTCGGGATAGAATATAATCGGCTTTTACACAAATAACCTGGTCACAAGGATCCCAATATCTTTGAGTTCAGAATTATTTCAGACCCAAACATATAGTCAATGGTCTTTATTAGACGTATGTTGAGTCGCAAGGCTATCCCTATGACCCTTAACATGACATGTTAAGAGTTTAGAGTTATCATCTTTCTACATCCATGGGTGTATAAAAGTTCTCTAAGAGCTAGTCATATTTCAATCGAAATTAATGATATATAAGGGTAATTCCCATCAACATTAATATTGTGTATGAAATAAGGTATAAAAGTCTTTTATAGCTCTATTGTTTATTCATCAATAGTAATGATGTGTAAGGGTAATTCTCATCAACATTAATATTGTGTAAGAAGATATTTCATCAACATTAATATTGATGTAAGAGACTTTTTTCTTATTAATATATTCAAAATAAAAAGACTTTCGACCTTTTGAGTAAAACAACAACGTTGAAGGAATAGGGGCTATAAATATCATTTGAACCACTTAGATAAATGATTCACGATCTTTATTCTCTTGTCATATATTTCCAGAGCATTTATTACATAAAAACTGAGAGCAAATATGCTTGTTCTTAGAATTTAATGCTTATTTCTTCATTTGTTATAACCTCTTACTATAAAGTTACTGACTTAATCATCTAAGGGTTTCTAAAACCCATAAAAGAACTATTTTGCAGGAACTCAGACTTTCACCACCAATCCTTTGCTCTTCCAGTTCCTAGAAATGGAATACTTACGTGAACGTGTGATCATCCACCATCCAAACATTCAAACCCTCATTTCCTAAGGAGTAGGTCTCAAAAGTTTCAAAAACTTCTCAATCAAGTGTTTTAGTGTTTTAATGTTCATCAGTATTTCTATCAATTTTTCTTTAAATTGTCATCATTTTAGCACATTAAATATGCATATTAGATATAAACTATTAAGAAAAATTGATAAAAAAGACACTGTTGAGAAATGTAGAAAATATTTGGGATCTAATCAATAAAATTTATAGATTTGAGTTGCAATTGACCATAAATATATAAAATTAAGATTAAATTGAGTTTTTCTCTTCATATTTTAGCTGTTGTTCTACTTATCAAAGGGAAAGGCCATTTTTATCAAATTTTTGCTTTTAGATTCTTGAGATTGCATTAAGTAGGAGACTTTGGGTTTGTTTAAAAGAGAAAAAACCAGAGAGGAGGTAACAGAGTCGATTACTTTTTTTCTTTTGCTTCTTAACGTTGATGAAAGCGTTAAGATGATTGATCAATGTTGGTCCTGCGACATGTTCGTTGATATAGAGGGTTAAGACTTAGACAAAATTCTAAGAATAAAAGAAGAGCATAGAAAAAGCTACAGAGAAAGTGAGTTTAATGACTGTGTGTTTGATTGTTGTTTTTCTTAGAGGGTTGGAATATAAATGTCAATGGAACATCCTCAAATATATATATATATATATATATATATATATATATATATATATATATATGTTATTCGTTCTAGCCATGAAGTCGCTCAAATATATTAGTTCGAGCCACGAAGATGCTCAAAGAGGTTGTGGGGGTTAGTGTTAAGACTAATATAAGAGCTGGATTCAAGCTGCATTATAGAATTCTAACAATTCTTTTTTTTCCTTGCAAACTCGATTACTGTCAATGAAAAATGCAGGACAAAATATACATTGCTAGTTTTTTGTTTTTCATGAAGTTGAAAAGCTTGAAAGAACGCTCTACTTGACTCGGCACTTTTCAACTTCAGCTGTGTCCTGTATTCCTTTCCTCGCATGCTACTGGTGTGTGTTGACAATGTTTTTCGTAAAAAAACTTCAATGAATTCTGTGCTCATTGTCACATGTCTCTTGACTTTTTAGCTACTCTATATTTTGTTGTCTTTAGCTCTTCTGAAACCACAATATCTATTTGTTAGATGTGTGTATTGAAATTCTGTTTCTTTAATTTCTTCTTCTATTATTGCATCTTCCCAATGCAGGTTTACTTTCCAGGTTTATTAATGGTGTGGATTACTCTTCCTTCTAGCAGTAACGCGTAGAGCTGCTATGATAACGATCAGCTCTCTTGCTTTGTCATCTTGCTCATCCAAAACCTGCACTCTCTTTTTGGGTCTGCATTTCATTTTAAATGGAGTTTATTTGTATTTTATTCATCTATCACTTGTTGATTTGATGGTTATGAGTTTTGAAGCATGAGCACATGGTAAAATCAAGTGTGAACAGAGAAAGGAGAAGGAGCAATCAGGGAGGGGGGGAGAGGGCATGTTTTGGAGTAAGCAAGGGGGATAAAGATAGCCATGTAAAATGACAAATCCTTAACACATGTTGGTTACGCCCTGTAAATGATAGCATTTTTCAACCTTGACCTTGCTTGCTTGAACAAATATGTGTTATTTTGATTCAAATTGTGACCAACATGAAAACAAACAAGTGTGTCTGATGCTCACATTAAAAGATAAACATTGTTTATCTCATATATATATATATATATATATATATATATATATATATATATATATATATAAAAGGAACTCTTTTTTTTTCTTTTGTTCTTACCAATACCGTCTTGCGCGCGCATAGCTTGACAACAACGTTGTTACATAGTTTTGCTATCTATTCTCAAAGGTCTTTCTCAAACAAAAACTTAAGCTTTTTCTCGAGCTATTCACTTTGAAAACCTATAAAAACAAAAGGTCATCTCATTGCCAAACACAATAGCAAATAATCTCTTTTCTAAGAAAAAAAATAACTAAGGAGTTGCAAGGTTTCAAAAGCAAATTGTTTTAAACTCATATCGAAATAATTTTTATTTTCAAAATGCAAGATCTAGATTTCAAGATTCATTCTAGACCCATATTCTTTCACCAAAATGAAGAGAAGAGAAATGAGAGAATGGTCTTTTAAAACCATTATTTGTCTAAGTCGTTGACAGTGTAAACTAAGGGGCAATGACCAGTGCAAGGGAGTAACATTGTGTTTAGAAGGATGAGTTCTAATCATTAAATGCATCTGGGTAGTTTTGCTATGCTTCAAACCACAGTTTTAAAACTTGAACCTAAAACTTGACTTGACTTGATAGGTTTACTTGTAACTCGGGTGATTTGAGATTTAGATCAGATCGAGTTTTAACAAAAATATAATAGAATTGATCTAGTATGACTCGATCAGAAACTTGAGCTTACAATTGACTTGATCAAACCTGAGCGACACCGAGTCAACCCGAAACTTGAGTAACCCGGCATAACTTGGCTTTTTTTTTTTACATTCTTTTAATAAACCTAAAAAACTATATAAATAATTTATGAATACTTAGCCTCACATGTTTTTTATATCCTATATCCATATGAATTATTTCTTAACTTTTCGATGTTGGATATATATATAGCCTACATTCATATAAAATATTTCTTAATTTTTTGATGTGAGATAGCTATATATATAGTTTACATCTACATAGAATGTTTTTTAATTTTTCGATGTGAGTTAATTATATATAGTTTATATTCACATGGATTGTTTCTTAACTTTCCTGTGTAGAATATTAAAACCTCAAAAAAAAAAATTTAAATTCTCCCAAGTTAACCTAGGTCAACCTATGTGATCTGGCTCCTTGACCAAGTCAACCATCGAAGCAAGTTTAATAACTATAAGTTAGGTATTTGATAAGCATTTTGAGAAACATACTTTGATCAATACCAGAAACAAATATCTCACTAGATTAAGGAGTAATGCTATGTTGCAGGCCGACTCAATTTTTTTTTAATGTAAAAAAAAGTTGTTAAGGTGATGTAAGCATTCCTAAAAAAGCAAAAATATAAATAAAAAATTAAGACTTAGATTATTGACTTGACTTGGTTTAATAAACTTAACTAATTTAAATAATAAAAATAAAAAATACAACGACAATAAATAAACTTACAAAAAAATTGACAAGGTAAAAAGGTCAAAAGAACCCAACATGAGTCTATCCGAATTGGCATGTCAAATATGTGACCCGATCGTGATATTGGGGTAACCTTGTCGAAAACAAATATAATATAACTAAGAAGTTTAATTATCAAACAATTCAATGTTAAAGGGAAAAATTGATAAAAAAACTAATTAAAAAAGCAACAAAAAAAAAGATCTGAGTCAACCCGAATTAATCTCGCGACCATGATCACAAGATTGTGATAACCTCATAGAAAGGAAGAAAACTATGGAGATTGATTCCTAATAAATCAAATATTGAAAGATAAAATTAAAAATAAATCAATTTTTAAAAAGGAAATTAGAAAAATACAAAAATCAACCCGTGTTAATTTTTAAAACTTGTGACCCTAATCATGAGCCAAAAATTAACTCCATAGAAGACAAACCCTAAAAATAACAAAGTAGAATTATAAATCAATAAAATATTGAGTGATGGAATGGAAAAATAATATAGTAAAAAAAGGATCCAAAACATAATAAATATTAATAAGAAGAATATAAACTAAATTTGATATAAAAATAATTTGAAATTAAATATAGAGGGATGAAATTGAAAACAAAATTCAATTAGGAAAAAGAAAAAAAACCACAAACAAAAAATAACAATAAAAAAAATAAGGACCAAATTTAATATAAAAATTAAATAAAACCAAATGATAAGAGATGAAATTGAAAAAAAAAATCAATAAAAAAAAGATAAAAATACAAAATAAATAGCAATAAGAAATATAAAGATCAAATTTGACACAAAAAATAAATGAAAGTATAACTTTATATTTTAGCAAAGAAAAAAGAGAGAAATGAGTGAAGAAAAACAAGAAATTCATTGAAACTCAATCACGCGACACACTATTATAAAGATCACGGTAAGATGTTTTCAATATAGCCATGTAAGGCAGTATTTAGAGGTAAGACGACGTCTCAAGAGCCGATTAAAAAGAGCGAGCGTGCCTACTCGCTATTAAATGTAATGTACATGCCAATTATTTTTTTAAAAAATATATTTAGATTTATTAAAACATCAAATCAACTTTTAGTCAATTTGATAACTACTAAAAAACCTGCTTGAAAAAGATAAAACCCTAAATACTAGTTTGAGAAATTATGCTTTTAAATATAATTTAGTTAATATACGTTCCTTAAAAAATGAGCCTTTTTTAAGAAAAAAACATATTATTCTCAATAGTAATTTCATATATATATATATATATATATATATATATATATATATATATATATATAGTTGAAAGAGTAAAATGTAATTATACTATCGCGATATGAATAATTTTTTAATCTTAATTTTAATATCAGGTTTGGCTCTCGCTTTCATTTCCTCACCTGATGCATCTCAGCAGCATCTAATAACATGAATCTTCTGCAAGGTCAAATTGACAAGAGAGAGAGAGAGAGATTGATTAAATCTTCCACACAAGATAGTGAACAGACAATGTTACCATCAAACTTCTTAAGGTTGTTGGATTCACAGAGCAAACTCTATTTGGGTTGCCAGGACTTGTCCACACTAATCCCCTCCTATCTTCACCGCCTCAAACTCTGCACCAAACACCAAGCCCCATTAAATGCCAAAAAAATCCATGCCCAGATCGTTAAAAGTGGCCTAAACCAATGCCAACCCTTACCCAACACGCTCTTGGATGCGTATGGCAAATGTAATCTGCTTCAAGATGCACATTACCTGTTCGACGAAATGCCTCAAAGAGACCATGTCTCCTGGGCCTCGATTCTCACTGCATACAATCAAGCAAAGCTCCCCAACAAGACTCTATCTATTTTCCATTATATGTTCACTACTGATAGGCTTCAACCGGACCATTTTGTGTATGCTACTCTCCTTAAGGCGTGCGCTAGCTTATGCGCTTTAAGGCTAGGCAAACAAGTGCATGCTCGCTTTGTTTTATCCCCTTTTGTTGATGATGATGTTGTTAAATCATCTTTGGTTGATATGTATGCAAAATGTGGATTGCCAAGTATTGCGCGTAGTGTATTTGATTCAATTTTGGTGAAAACGTCAGTTTCTTGGACCGCAATGTTATCTGGGTATGCTAGGAGTGGGTTAAAAGATGAGGCTATGGAGTTATTTTTAAGGACTCCAGTAAGGAATTTGTATTCTTGGACTGCTTTGATATCTGGATTGGTGCAGAGTGGATATTGTATTGATGGTTGTTATATGTTTATTGAAATGAGAAGAGAAGGGGTTGATATAGTAGACCCATTAGTCCTTTCAAGTGTAGTTGGTGCCTGTGCTAATTTAGCAGTTTTGGGACTTGGAAAGCAAATTCATGGCCTAGTTATTGGTTCTGGCTATGAATCTTGCTTGTTTATAAGCAATGCACTTGTGGACATGTATGCAAAATGTAGTGATATTTTTGCAGCCAGGAATGTTTTTAATAGAATGCTTCATAGAGATGTTGTCTCGTGGACTTCTATAATAGTTGGGGCAGCTCAGCATGGAAGAGCCCAGGAAGCATTGGATTTATATGATCAAATGGTTTTAGCTGGAATAAAACCAAATGAAGTGACCTTTGTTGGATTGATCTATGCTTGCAGCCATGCTGGGTTAGTTAGCAAGGGCCGAAAACTTTTTAAGGCGATGATTGAGGATTATAGGATTAGTCCCTCCTTGCAACTCTTCACATGCTTCTTGGACCTTCTTAGTCGATCTGGGCACCTCAACGAGGCTGAGGATCTGATTAAAACAATGCCGCATAAGCCTGATGAACCTACATGGGCAGCTTTATTAAGCGCTTGCAAACACCATGGAAATACTGAAATGGGACTGAGGATTGCTGATCGTCTACTGAGCTTGAATATGCATGAGCCTTCAACCTATGTACTGTTATCTAATGTTTATGCAGGTGCTGGTAAGTGGGAACAGATGTCAAGAGTTAGAAAGTTGATGACAGATATGGAAGTTAAGAGGAAGCCTGGTTATAGTTCCATTGACCTTGGAAAGGAAAGCCAAGTATTTTATGCTGGGGAAACATGTCATCCCATGAAGGATGAAATATTTGGTTTGCTTAAAGAATTAGATGCAGAGATGAGGAAAAGGGGTTATATACCTGATACTAGCTATGTTCTACATGACATGGAAGAGCAAGATAAAGAGCGGGAGCTTTTCTGGCATAGTGAGAGATGGGCTGTAGCTTATGGACTGCTTAAGGCTGTTCCAGGAACAGTCATACGGATTGTGAAAAATCTTCGTATTTGTGGAGACTGCCATACCTTTCTCAAACTCACTAGTAGAATTGTGCATAAAGAAATTATTGTCCGAGATGCCACAAGGTATCATCATTTTAAAGATGGAAGATGTTCATGCAATGATTTTTGGTGATTATGATTCAAAAATAGCTCTCGAAGTTGCAGTGGATATAGCAAGAAGGCTCTGAAACATAAAAGTTAATATCTTTAAGAAATTAATTTTCCCCATTATATTCATTTGTTGTAGAGTTAAAATAATATATTTTCATAATACTTTAAAGCCTTAAAATTTATAACAACTTCTACAAGTTTCTTAAGAATTTCTATTTTGTTTCTGATAAATGTAAACAAAAAATTTATAGAAAGAAAAAAAGAAGAGAAAATAATTGTTTTCTAATGATTTTTAATAATATCAAAATGATATTTACAAGGAAAATAATACATTTACAGACCAACGTGTGTATAAAAAATTAAAGACATTCTCTATATATATATAGAATTTAAAATGCAATTTTTCAGTCAAATTAATTAAATAATTTAGTAAAAAATATCATGCATAATGAATTAATTATGATTTTTTCATAATATCAATTACACACCTCCAACATTCAAATCTATTAATTTAATATCTCTCCTCTTTTTTTAACCTAATATTCAAATTTAAAAGCTTTCTTTTTCCTTCATTTTTACTTCCATCTACCTCCTTTAAACTCTCTTTTTTCCAATGTATTTCTCGCATCTGTAGTTTCAGCTTCAACTGCCTGATAGTGTCTGTTGTCCCAAGGACACACGCATTCATACTTTTTAGAATTATCAGGTCCGTCTTTCATTCGCTTCTCTAGACGAAATGGGTTCATGATCAAGAAATTGCTGACATCTGCTCTTCTGCGCTCTTTTCTGCTGTATAGAAGCTATCCAGCATTTGCAAGATCACATGTTGCCTTGAGATTGTGCAGCTGACCTGATTTAGAAGACAGATGGAAAAGACATGCAAGATCACATGTTGCCCTGAGCTTGTGCAGCTGACTTGATTTAGAAGACAGATGGAAAATAGATGCAAGATCACATGTTGCCTTGATATTGTCTTTGTTTAAATTATATATAAAATAGAAGTTATGTTGTCGTCTCAGGTAGAAATAACTCGGAGAAAGAGATAAATTTGGGTTTTTAATTTTATCTGAGGATAATTTTTAACCAATTTTCTTTCAGAAAACTAGGGATTGGGCCCATAATACAAAACTAAAGACCAACAGAGCCCAGCCCATATTCACGAGATTATAACCAAATATGAAGGAAAATAAATAAACCAAAAGTGTGGTCGTGAAATCGTGCCCCCGCGAGGAGGTTAGTGTTGTGCTTGTTTTTTTTTTTTTTTTGGGTTACGGTAATAGTTTGAAGCTATTTTAAATGTTTTAGCTGTAATAAAAATCTTATATTTAAGTTGTTTTTTTAATAAAATAGTATTATTTTAGTTTTTGTTTAACTTAAGCAATATCTATTAAAAGTAGAAGTTTATCATAGGTTTACTAAGTATATTCATGATCAAAATGGGTTTTAAAATGGGTTTAGAAAACCAATTTTAAATCTAAATTACATGAATATGTAGGCTGTTTTAAATTGATAGTTTTTGAATTTGAAATCTCTTGCATGATTTTAATGTTATTTGTTAGTTTTGTTTATTAAAACATGTTCATTTATGGTAGTGTGACTTGTTGGAATAAAGAAAGTATGTATTTAGAGGTTGAAAATGCTAGTTTTGATGGCCTGACAATGTGTTGGGTTCTTAGCATTTTTCTAGGTTGTTAGGCAATGTTTTTAGAAAAAACATTGTCTTGACTCTATAATTTAAACCAATTTTAGTCCATTTCTTTTCACAAGACACTTTGTTAGATTTGATTAGTTAATAATCCAGGTTTGTTTGCATCAATAACAAGTTTTGAAGGGTTTTAATCTTAGAATTTTGGATTTCAATCGAAACCCATTTTGACATAATCGTGTTTATTCTTTAATAATTGAAGTGAATGGATGCTAGATTATTATTCCTTTCATGATTTAAAACATGTTTGTGCATTTGTTTTGACTATATCAGGTTTGATTTGAAACCCATTTTGCTGGGTTTAGGATAAATGTTCTTCGTGTTTGTGTTTGATTCACTTTGTTCAAGAATCTGAGTTTTTTGTGTGTTTTTGGTTTTTAATCTTTTTTCTACCTTTGTTTTTGTTTCGGTTTGTTTTTAGATCAAACTCAAATTTTTGGTTTGGATTATAATCGAACCAAGGATTTTTGGTCAATGTGATCAGGTTAAAATCGGATTAAATAGCTAAGGCCTTGTTTGGCTAGCAATGTTTTCGCTAAAAGGTTTTTTGGTTTAAGGGTGTGTTTGACAAACACCCTTCTTAGACCTGTTTTGACAGTTTTATTACAAAGAAAAATGAGTTTTTGTCAAACAAAGCCTAAAAAATAATAAGAAAATAAAAAATAAAAAATAAAAAAATACTTTCTTTTTTTCTTGAATATGGCCAAAAATCCTTAAAATTATGTGAGATTTTCTTTTAAAAAATCTAAAATACTTCGGCATTTAAAAAAAAAAATATTGCATGGATTTTCCAACAAGTTTGTAAAAATTCAAAGAATTTTGGCCTATATTTCAAAAATATTAAAAATATATTTTTGGCAAGAAGAATATATTATTCACTTGTAATATAAGGATAAAAAAAACTCTTAAAAGGATTAATATCCAAAATATTATTAAGGATAATAATTTATTATTATTCACTTTAATATAAGGATAAAACAACATGTATGAGGTTAATATAAAAAATATTATTGAAAATAATACAACTTATTCACTCATAATATAAGGATAAAAATACTACAAGAAATTTTACCTGAAATATTATTTGAAATGATACAATAGCTAAAAATTTTAATTTCACAAAAAAAAAACTTCAATAATAATTGAGGACATTTCACCGTTTTAAATCAAATCCTTGACTTAGAAAATCAGGCTTTGTTCATTATAGCAAATCCATCATAGTAGACTGATATAAATAGAAACATCATCAGACCATAGCAAACAAAGAGAAAAAAACAATGCAGCCTACCTTAGGTAAAGTGTACTAGGAGTGTTAATACCTTCTATTTACGTAACCAATCCTTTGCTTAGAATCTCTAAAATATCAGTTAGGGTTCCTAGTAACTATAATAATAGTTTATGACTCCTTTATTTTACTAAAGACCATTCTACAACACCACCTGAAAAGTGTCATCGCGACATCGTGCCCCTATAAGGAGGGTGCGACAAAATAAAGCATTTGTTCTCATATTCTTAGGTATGAGTGATACCTAAAATTAATATGTAGGTGCTTGTTAGATGACATGTTTACTAAACTAACCAACATAAGAATTCTATATGAAGAGATCACTTGTGTCTATGAAAAGGCTCACGTGACAGTTGTGTAAATAATCATTAGACTTAAGATCACTAAGTTATCTTATAGAAAGAATGTTATGTTTTAATCTAACTACACGTTGTTCTAATGAAGGGTAAAAAACGAGTAGATATTGAGTATAGCATAAACTATATGACGGTATTTGAGTAATCAAGAGAGGATTCATCACTCAAAGTAAATTAGAAAAAATATCATCTTTGTTCTCAAATGGTATTGATTGTAAATCCTTGCGCAAAGTGGAATGAAATTTGAAAAGAATTTCAGTTCTTATTCAAATAATCAATGACTATGGTGTTGAAAACAATTATGATTTGACAAAGTATACACACTTTATACTATAATGTGTAAATTAGAATGTTGTTCATAAAAGGATAATAATTAAACTAATAAACTAGTACAACTTCTGAATTTTCTAATATTTGAGGGATTATGACAGGTTCTAGACATTATACTTGATCTTCAAATATAAATTAATCAATTGTTAAATTGATAATAAATTAATTTGTTTAATTTATTTAATTATATTTTATTTATGATTGTGATTTATCTTTTGGATAACTTTTCAAAAGACCTAATAGGTTACACACATAAAAACCATTTGTTAGAAATTAAAATGGGATGATTAATCAAGTGTGTCTTGATTGTAGATAAGTTTTAGAAATTGAGAAATTGAGTATAATTTATTTAGTGAATTACAATTCTAGACTTAAAAAAATTAAATAGAGATTTTATTGAATAAATTTCTAAAACTATCATAAAATAATATGTGTGATATTATTCAGGGGACAAATTAATATTTTGCTACTTATAGAGTTTTCAAATTTTCCTATAAATAGAATGTTATGTCTTTTTTTTTCTGTACAAAAACTATGTAAGTTACATAACACTTGAAAAACATACAAAAAAAAGAGAGTAAAAAGAGCTAGCACTTAAAGAGCATATCAATATCTCTCTCCTAAAAGGGTTTAAGAACTTTCTCACTAGTTATTCATATGGTATTGATTGTAAATCCTTGCGCAAAGTGGAATGAAATTTGAAAAGAATTTCAGTTCTTATTCAAATAATCAATGACTATGGTGTTGAAAACAATTATGATTTGACAAAGTATACACACTTTATACTATAATGTGTAAATTAGAATGTTGTTCATAAAAGGATAATAATTAAACTAATAAACTAGTACAACTTCTGAATTTTCTAATATTTGAGGGATTATGACAGGTTCTAGACATTATACTTGATCTTCAAATATAAATTAATCAATTGTTAAATTGATAATAAATTAATTTGTTTAATTTATTTAATTATATTTTATTTATGATTGTGATTTATCTTTTGGATAACTTTTCAAAAGACCTAATAGGTTACACACATAAAAACCATTTGTTAGAAATTAAAATGGGATGATTAATCAAGTGTGTCTTGATTGTAGATAAGTTTTAGAAATTGAGAAATTGAGTATAATTTATTTAGTGAATTACAATTCTAGACTTAAAAAAATTAAATAGAGATTTTATTGAATAAATTTCTAAAACTATCATAAAATAATATGTGTGATATTATTCAGGGGACAAATTAATATTTTGCTACTTATAGAGTTTTCAAATTTTCCTATAAATAGAATGTTATGTCTTTTTTTTTCTGTACAAAAACTATGTAAGTTACATAACACTTGAAAAACATACAAAAAAAAGAGAGTAAAAAGAGCTAGCACTTAAAGAGCATATCAATATCTCTCTCCTAAAAGGGTTTAAGAACTTTCTCACTAGTTATTCATATGGATTACCATTAGAAGCCAGATACTTGAATGATTTATGGTTTGCAATAACCTATCCTTCAAGCAATTATTCTAGATATGTCTAATAAGATCTGATTGTTAGATAATCTTTGTATAAACCCTGAACAACCATAGATCTATCTAATAAGATCTTTAAGGCTCCAGAGAAAATTTAAATTTAACACTATGTATCTCATGTTTTGAATGCATATAAATTCACTCTAAAACTATCATAAAGATAAATTTAATTTTATATCTTTATTTTTACCTCTTCAATTAAACATGTACTAATCTTTATCATTTTCACTCTTCTATTTTAATATCACAAGTAATAATCAAATGCTATCTTCCACTAATATACCTTTCAAATGTCTATTCCTTCGATGACATTTCAGTGGAAAAAAAAAAAACAATTAAAGATTTTTTTTTTGTGTGGTTTAAAAGAGAAATTACACAGGGTTCAATCACTTCACACAATATTCATATCCATGTAGAAATTATGCACCACAGCTAAGAAATTCCAATGTTGAAATTTCAAACAAACAACACTTGTCCTGAGCCCACCGATAGAGATTAGGCGACGTTGCGTGACATGTGAAACAGGAGAATTTGCCTCATCGAACATATATTTTCAATGTCAAAACAAAGACATCACCTCATGTGCAATGGACTCTTTTATCGTAACTCGAAAGAATTTAATATGAAATTATAAATGATTTTTAATGTGTTTACAATAAATCCTTCCTTCTTAATTAAAAAGTTACCTTCATGTATAATGTGAATTGGCTTATATTCAAAGTAATCAACTAATAATTAAGAGCATTCAATTATCATATAATCACACACTATTAAGAGCAATATATATATATATATATATATATATATATATATATATATATAAAGCACTATTTTTATATTTATATAAACAGATAAATTCATATATTTAAAATATACTCAAAACTTTAAATAGGATTATTTAGAATTATGTGCTAGTGATGATATAAATACAAACCTTAATTCAGACAAAATCTAATCAAATTTTTTGTATAAAAAAACATTTTTTTTTGTTGATTTTTCTTTGGAATTTTTACAGGTTTAATAAAATTCTAACTATTTACACTTTAGCCCATGTCCTAACACATTTTACATTGAAAAATACACAAAAAGTTGTTTAAGCATATCTTTTTACACTTTAGCCCATGTCCTAATACATGATATAAAAATCCATTTGAAAATAGGGTTTTTTTTTAATTAACATTGGTGTCTGGCAGTTTACGCGCACCTCGACTAATTCCACAGGCCCTGAAGTTAATGACCATGTAAGCATTTAGTGGCCATCATATTAGCAATTACAAGGCTCGAATCTAAGATCACATGGAGAGCAAACCTCTTAATCCTAAATTTTTACTAATGAGCCGCCTATTAAATGATTAAAATAGAATTATTTAGTATTATGTGCTAGTGATGATATAAATACAAACCTCAATTCAGACAAAACCTAATCTATTTTTTTTATTAAAAAAAATATTTTTATTTGTTGATTTTTCTTTGAAATTTTTATGGGTTTAATAAAATTCTAACTACTTACACTTTAAATAATAGCCCATGTCCTAACCCATTGTACACTGAAAAATACAAAAAAAGTTGTTTAAGGATATCTTTGACTTTTTTAAAAAAAAAATTGCAACTCCTTATTTTGTGGGATTTTGATCTCCCAGCACACATTATATTAGTCAAAGATTTATCTCCATCTTACATTTCTTTTTTCTCTTGAACTAATCTGAAAATTAAATTAGATTTAATTAGTTTTAATAATTATAGTTATGGTTATCAAAAACGCGTTTTGACTCGTAAAATCGTACGATTTTACGAGTTAAAACTTAAAAACGTGTTAAATCGAGTTAAAAACTCGAAAACCAATAAAATCAATTAAACCCGGTCAAACTCGTGTAAAATCAGTTCAACTCGTTAAAACCGCTGAAATCGGACCGATTTCACGATTTCACGCCATTTCCATTCCCCACTCCCCGCTGACTGCTGAGTGCTGAGTCAGCACTCCCCTTTCCATTCCCCACTCCCTGCCCGACACTCCACCCTTCCCCTTTCCCTTTCCCCTTCCCCTTTCGCCAAATCATAGCCGATTAAGAAATCGATTTCACTCTCCACTCTCCACTCTCCACTCACCTGCAGCCACATCCATACTTGTTAGTTGTTACTTAGCAATCAACCCTACATTGCACGAGCAAGGTGATTTGAAGCTTCGAGTTCGAACTCTGGAGGCTGAGAGGGCATTCCAGCGTGTTGCAGCTGTTCATAAGACAGTAGGGAGTGTGAGTTAATCTGTCTTATAACTTTGGGGAAATCATGCTCATCGTATTGTTTTTTATCTTTCATTTAGGTTTCATTGAACGCAATGTTAATATTTCCTCATTTATCACTGAATGCACTATTCATGGTTTGACATATTTGAACTATGCTTCTGTCAAAATTTTGCATGTTAGTTGCTTCAAAACATGAAACATGTTTCCAATCATGTCGAGAACTTGTATAAATTGTGAATGAGTAATTTACCTTGGTTGTGATTTTTTGTCAAGAAGCTTGAACAGGATCGTTATCTTTAATATTTTCACCATCAATGTTGTTTCTGCATTTAGAAAATACTGAATTTGCATGCATAGCAAAAAAAATAAAATCAGTGAACTCGAGCATTTATGGCATTTTAACATGTCTAGAATTATAGTTGGCTTGCCTGCCACTTCATTTGTTTAAATGTGTTATCTTTTCTAGGTACCAGCCACTGCAACATCCATCCTTTGTGCATTTTTCAGTTTCTAAGTTCTCTTTGGCATTATAAAGGTGAAAAGGTTAGATCAACTGGAAAGGTTAATAACAGGAACTGCTTAACCTAAGTAAGTATACTCTTTTGTATTATGCATCTTTCTCAGAAAAAGGAGGAAAGCTTCTGCTAGACAGAGAATGTAAGAAATACACACTAGGTGTTGGCAAGTGTCCTGTTCTGTGTCCTCTTTCATTACCTTTCTGTCTAAGAGCATTTGATGAATGATAATGCCAATTCCTTGCAATTCTTCTACTAAGCTGGGTTTATCCTGGTGTGAGAGTGAGTTGTTCCATTTATGAAAACATTTTGGATGTATGTTGAGACTTGTTTACAATAGGATTTTGTCCTGCGTTTGTTTTTATGCTTTTTCCATATTCTAGCTGTTGTGTTCACATTAATCAAGTCACCGATGTGTTTTATAGCTCTCATCTATCTAATAGCAGCTTACATTGGGAATTGAAGTCTGAATCTGATTCTTGAAAAGTATTGAGATGTTTTGTGTTACTGGTTCTAGTTTCTAGAATTTTGGATTTAATGCATATCCATTAAAATTGAAAGTTTGTTTGATTCATTGATTTTTCTCTGTTCACCTATCTCTATTTTATATGTTCTTCCAAACCATAGTAGAATTTATTACTTTCAGTTTGCTTGATGCAATTTAACTTTGAGTAAGTGCATGCATCTTCCATTATTCAATGAGTGAATTGCACATATATACTGCCTATAAAGTAATTGCTCTAGAAATAAGTAACAAGACTGCCAAACTTTGTATGATTTTTTATTTGTAGCATGAATTTTTTATTTTTTTAATGTATTTTAAAATTTCTTATGTTTTTACGATTTTACGATCCGTTTTTACGATCCGAGTTTATTTTATATTTTTCGTGCCGTGTAAAAAATGTGTTTTTAACATCTTGATTGTAGTCCTCTATCTGATGACTAATAAAAGAGTACATTTTTTCCAACCCACGTCCATGTCCCATCCCTTTCGACCCACTTATCTGTACAGCTCTCACGCTCCAAAGCAAATACGACCGTTGGTTATTTTTAGGCAACCTTAACATAACATAACATAACACATATATATATATATATATATATATATATATATATATATATATATATATATATATATATCCTATTGACCTTAAAACCACCACCGTCTGGTTATCTTAAATGAGTTATTTAATATTTTTCGTCAACTCAAACTAATTTTTTTTCTCTTATAAGGGCTTTGATGATACATCTTCACATCGTGCATTAAAAAATATATTTATTTAGATATTAATCTCAAATTTGAATTCAAAACGTCAAGTAAAAAACAGATCCAAATCTATTTTTTAAGATTAAAGATCCAAATCTATTTTTTAAGATTAAATGTTAGTGTGACACCTGATGAGATATAAAGAGTGAGCCCAACCATCTAGGTGGTGGCCTAGTGGTAAGAGTTTGGGACTAAAGGGTTTGCTCCCTCTTAGGTCTCAGGTTCAAACCTTATGGCTGCTCATATGATGGCCACTGGAGGCTTACATGGTCGTTAACTTCATGGCCCGTGGGATTAGTCGAGGTGCGCGCAAGCTGGCCCGGACACCCACGATAATAAAAAAAAAAAAAAAAGGAAGAAAGAAAGAGTGAGCCCTACAATTAATTAAACAAGAAATAGTAATCATCACATTAATTTGTACATATAATAATATTACTCATTGTTTTTTATATTTTATTAAACATTCCTTCTAATCACCGACACCATTGAATTCTGAGCTGCGTTCGTTTAATAACTGTTTTTGTATTTATGGTACAACAAAATAATAATTAACTTCAAAATAAAAAGATGAAGCGATGGCCAGCAACCTGCTCTTCCAATGGGTCCCACTCTCGAAGTCTTGCTTGTATCAATAAGATATAAGATAAGTCATTTCATTCATTGACTCAAAGAACTCTTATTTTAAATTCTTTTTTTTTTTTAATTCACAAGCACTTTTTTTAAAAAAAACATATAAGGGATAAAATCATTATTTACATACTTAGTATACAAATTGTTCTTCCTCACCATTTATCCAATTTCAGTTAATTTTATTCATAAACCCTTCTTAAAGGTATATTAATAATTTCTCTACTAACAAGTTAAAAAATCATTCTCACCTCATACTTCTTTCCATTACATGCTAACACAATCAATTCATGCAAATTCCTTGTCAATTATGCTAACCTCCTTTAAATTATTATTCCTAAGCACACTAGACATTTAAATTCAATTAAACCAAATAAATAAATTCATTTCAAATCATCTTCAACACATTCCAAGCACACATAAATCAATAACATTTATTTGGCTCTCATCCCTTTTCATTTTCCTCTTAGGTGGCTAACCATTATGCTTAACAAAACACCAAATTTTCTTTATCAAACGTGTCATTTAAAACCATTTACATCCTATTACATCAAAAAAAAAAAAACATCACACTATTACAATTTCTCATTTCCTTAATTTTCTCATCTAAAAAACTTAATTTAAAATTTAAGATTTTTGCATAAACTTCTTTAATCTTCACTTTAACTTGTACAAACGAGTTTATAACATCTTACCCTTCGATAATATATTTTAAATGTTAACTAGTCAAAGTTTTTTTGCTCCTTTTTTTTTTATGTCATGATCCCTCTCTCCATGTTCCTTTTCCTCGCTTTATTTTTTTTCTTAAATCTTATCTTAATTGTGTTTAATCACTCATTCCCTCACAATCTTGCCTCAATTTCTGGTTTCTCTCAAGGTGTTTTAATGGTAGATGTTCTCAACATTTTTTTTCTCTTCTTCCTTTCTTTTCTAGTTCTTGCTTGCAGTTTATAGAAGAATAAGAAGCTGAATTTCAAGTGTTTTTGAGTTTATTTATCAAAATGTCATTAATGAGCCTATATGTTATTTTATGCCTGGCTATTGACATTTTGTATGGCTTTCTCAACTCTGATTGCCCTAAGATCTTAACCTAAGATAGGAAAATGTGTCAGGAGATCCCTCATAATGTTTTTGCTCGATCCGACGATCAAATTAAGAGTTATACTTGATAATTTAGATTTGGTTGGTAAGTGATTTTACACCAAAATCTGATTTTTCTTGTTTCATCCTTCCATGTATCTTATTAATTATTTTTAAATCCTCAAGATCATTTTCTTATTTCAAAATGTGTTATTTTATTTTTTCATTGTTTAGTTTATTTACAGGCTTATTACCGTTTCACAATATCGTTATTGGTTTTTAATCGAGGTTTACACTAACATTTTTTTCATGTCATTCTTTCTTTTTATCACCTATTTATCACATATGTAAATTTGTTTATTTATTTTTTGTTTATTTTATTTTCAGATTTTTTAAGGGTTTGCAATCGGTATTTCCATACACTAGTTTTCAATTATTTAGTCTGGGTTTGCATGCTAAATAAATTATAGAATTTTCACTCTTATCCATGACATTTCCTTCTTATTTTAATTTTTTTTTCAATCAAGTATTACGCTTTTTATTTCAAGTTTAGAATCTTATCATTTCCTTCGAGACTTTTATTACTTTCCTTGTGATAATATTATTTCCCTTACTAATACTTTCTTTACATACATAATCTTAAATTTTAAAAAAAATTACATATTTAATCATGAGGGTTTACATATTTGCTTTTATATATATAAATTGTTTTTTGACTAGGCAACCAATTTAATTTTGAAGGATGAAATCATAAAAAAAAATATCACTTTTAAAAACTTGCAAAAGAAAAAAAAATAGCAATATAAAAATAAGGATAAAATTTAATAGAAAAAAAACCTCATGGAGGATGAAATTATAAAAAAAAAACTAATAAAAGATCACAAACAAAACAAATAACAATAAAAAAATGATGATTGAATTTGAAAGATAAAAAAATAGAAGATGATTAAATTGAAAAATATTTGTAATTTTATAACTCGAACGTGTTTTAATTTATTTATTTTAAATGACTCGAGGCATAAACATCACCAGGAAAAAAATGTTGATATATGGAGAAAAATTAAGGGAAATGACAAGAAATTCAGGGTTAAAATATCATATAAAAGGCAAATAAAAAAACAAAGCCTAATCACTAATAATATAAATGTTGAATGATAAAACTAAAAAAACATTAACTTTAAAAAAGAGAAACGAACTCAAAAAACTAGGAGAACCATCTAAACCTTGGCAAAGGTCTCAAACTCACAACCAATTAAATCCTAGATCCGAGCCGAATCAATAAGCTCAATTCCTAACCAATTTAATATTGATTAGTCAAAGTAAATCCAACAAAAAGCAACAATTAAAAAAAAACCAAGAAAGTTCGGGTCATTATTAAAATAAGTGGAAAATTCTAGAGAAAAAATTAAATTAAAAAATTATATCAAATAAAATAAATAGCATTGAAAAGAATGAGAACAAAATTTAAAAGAAAAACCTAACAAAGAACGATAAACAAAAAGACCTAAGATAATTAGGTATTTTTTAAGACAAGCAAAAAATTCCACATAGAAAGCAAGCTAAAAAAAAAAAAACCCAATCTTCAATTGAATAAACACTATAGGATAAAATAGGGAAAAAATTAGCTTAGAAAAAGAAAAAAAACCAAGCAAATCTGGAAAAACATCCTAAACCTGGTCAAATCTTTAAAACTCGCAATCCATACAACCCTGGATCTAGGTTCAATCAAGAAGTTTATCATGAACCAATTTAAAAATAAAAATTTTAAAAACTTGTCAAAGCAAAAAAAATTGGAAATAAAAAAAATTGGGATTAAATTTGATAAGAAAAAAAAACCAAAAAAGGGTGAAATTGTAAAACAAAATCAATTAAAAAAATAATTTCAAATAAAACAATAAGAATTAAAAAAATAGGGACCAAATTTAAAAGATAAAAAAATTTAAGAGGGATGAAATTGAGAAGACATGCCAATTTTATAAATTATTCAAAATAAAAAATCATAATAAAAAGAAAATAGACCAAACATGAAAAATCAACAAATTAAAGGGCTATTCTTGAATTTTTAAGGGACCATTGCAAAAATCTAGACGGGAAGAGAGAGAAGAAGGGGGAAGAAATATTCGCTGATGCCAAACTGTTATGAATCTCAAAACACGTGCCGTCTCGTCGAGTTAGGAATGCCGAGACCTTTTAAATGCCACCTCAAAAGATGACATTTGATTTTCAGACAACCCCTCGTGTGCTGCCTGAACAAAGTAGGGTTGTCCACATGTTGACATGTGTACAATACACACCAACTATTTTTTTAAAAAAAATTATATTTAATAAATGTAATTTGCAAAAATGCTCATGAGTACTCTTGAAATTTACAATAAAAAACAATGTAAAATGATAAATAAAAAAAATTAGTCTTGGGTGAAAATTTGTTGGTTTTGTTTTTAAAAGCATCAAAGTAATTAAAATATTATAAAAAATTAAAAATACAAAAATATACTTCAATAATAAACATTAAGTTATTTTATTTTAAGGTTAAATACATACTTTTACTATATAAAATAATCAATTTTACCTTGTATAATTTGTAAAAAATAATTGTGTCATATTGAAAAAATCGTTTTACTCCCAGTAACTAGTTCAAAAGATTTTGCAAATGACAATAATAAACTTTCATATAAGAGACAATTTATTTTTGTTTATAATTGTGTTTAAATATGTTTTAAAAATATATTTAGCTTAAAAATATCATATTAAAATATTTTTAATATTTTTTAATTATTTTAAGATATTGATATTAAAAATAAAAAATATTTTAATATATTTTTAAACAAATATATTTTTGAAAAACATACTTCATTAAAATATAAAAAAACACTTCAATTAGGAAAAAAAAAAAAAAACTAGGTAAGGCGAACAGATGCATCCCCCCTGGACACATTCAACAAAGGTATCAATAGGAGGCTAAATTCAATTAAAAAAAAAAAATGGACTGCCACCTCAGTTTCAGCAAAAATAAATAGAAACAGCAACACGTTAGATGGGAGTTCTGTTCCTCTCAAGTAAGATTGCATGACTTAACTATTTTGTGTGATATTACAAAAAAAAAAAACACTATTTTGTGTTATAAACTTGAAACTTCTTGGTTCTTGCTGCTCACCGTCATCATCCACAGAGAGAAAGAGAGAGAGATGGCTACAGGGACAGAAGTGGTGAGTGCTCATGGACATGGATGCTGCAAGAAAGGACCAGGTTATGCTAGCCCACTTGAAGCCATGTCTGGTCCAAGAGAGTCCCTTATTTATGTCACTTGTGTTTACGCTGGTAATTGTTGTTGTTGTTAACTTTATTTATTTTTCTTTCCCATTATTTGTTTTAGTTGTGATCTTTTTGTGCTTGATTCTTTTTCTTTGGAGTTTCTTGAAGTTTCCTTCTTGATGGATGAGAGTGGTTTTCTTGGTTTCTTTTTCTGGGAAAATTTTGTTGTGGCTTCAGATCTTGATAAGCAGTGTATATCTTCAAACTGTCACCAAAATTTATGTTCTTTGTGATTTTTTTCCCCTTTAACTTTCTTGGATATGATCTCTGATCAAGTTAATTTATGGAGCTTTGTGCATATAATTGGTGAAACTTCAATTTTGGTGGGGTCAAAAGAATACTATTGTGAATCTTTCTTGTTCACAGTTGCTTTTGTTTATAGACAGAGAAAGTGAGCTATAGGGATACTGGGAATTTATTTGCCTTTTCATTTCGATCAAAGATTTCCTCCAGTACCTGGGATATGCTGGTCCATCATATGATGTAGAAATACATTTCCTCCAGGGAATGCTCTTCTGCTGCTGCTGCTTTTAAGGAAACATGATTATGGTTTTCGCCTTTTTTTGGACTTAAGTGTTTGGTCTAGGAAAGTAGTATCTCCTATTAATGAAAATGATTTTGTCTAGTGCATGCTTACAACATTTTCTTTACAAGAAATATAGGAACACTTTAATTCTATATGTTAATGGACTTTTATCTCTTCCTTTTGAAAACACCACATGTTTAGTTTTATACAGTAAACCTCAGATTTTAGCAGAATATTGTGAGATGTAAGCCTGTTCTTGATTTGCATGGCTTAACAACTTGATATTTACATTTAAATACTTGCTACAGTTTCTAATGTATGCCTCTTAAAGCTGCTTCCTTTATTGATGGATCAATTTTAAATGAATTAATGTTCCCGAGTTTTATCTTCACTCCTTAATATTATCATTTTTGACAAGCTCATGGAAAATAAGTGATGATAAGGAATTTAATTTTTTAAATATCTATACAGGAACGGGAATAGAGAAGCCTGATTATCTAGCCACAGTGGATGTAGATCCCAACTCACCTAATTATTCGAAAGTTATCCACAGGCTACCTATGCCAAACTTAGGAGATGAACTACATCATTCAGGGTGGAATTCTTGTAGCTCTTGTCATGGAGATCCATCAGCAGCCAGGCGTTATCTGATCCTTCCTTCATTGATGTAAGATACTGCAGTTTATTTTATATTTTCGAATTTTAATCTGGACAAGAAGAGAGTTGCATTGTAGAAAACTAGGAACTATGCACGTAGATTTTGGCATTGAACCAACAAACACAAGTACTAACATTGTTATTGGAGGATGCTTTCATGGTATAAAATCAAAACAAATATAAGAATTAATTCTTAGATTAAAAAATTAACCATGCTGTTTAAGAATTATCAAGCAAGAGTTGGGTCGTGAGCATTCATGAGTGCGTTGAAGTTCTTAAGATTTCATTTCAAAAAATGTCATGCAGTGGTACCAACTGAAATACTCCATTGTTTTTTTATACTCATTACTTGCCACTTGTATCTGAAAGCTGAAGCATGCTTTGAAATCCATGACTTTGAATCAGTTCTTTGAATATCAAGTTTCCTTTTTATTCCAGTCAGATATCTCTGCCATCTAAAGATCATCAATCATTTAACTTTTTAAACCAAACACTCAATAAGTTTCTTATGCTATCTATTTCCAACAGATCTGGTCGCATATATGCAATTGACACACTAAAAGATCCAAGGGCTCCCTCATTGCATAAAGTTGTTGAGCCTGCGGATATTGTAAATAAGACAGGATTAGCTTATCCACACACATCCCATTGCCTTGCTTCTGGAGATATCATGGTATCATGCCTTGGAGATAAAGATGGAAACGCAGAGGGAAATGGATTTCTTCTACTTGATTCAGAATTCAACGTAAAGGGGAGGTATTTGTCCATGCCCCTAACCTAAGCAGCTTCCTCTTTAACTCTTTCGCTTTGGTTAACGCATATGTTTGGTTTGATTCACTTAATTCACTCTACTGGTACTAAATAACTAAAAAAATGTTTTCCAGACACTTGAAATTGGGTTGATTATGTATCAACTTTACCTTTAGTGTTCTTGAAAGTGTGCTGAGATGCAAATTTCACTGAAGAGTATGAAAAATGTGATTTGTAACCTTTAAATCATCTTCATGATCATTAGGTGGGAGAAACCAGGGCACAGTCCGACATTTGGTTATGATTTCTGGTACCAACCTCGACACAACACCATGATTAGCTCCTCATGGGGAGCTCCTGCAGCCTTCACTAAAGGCTTCAATCCGCAACATGTTTCAGATGGTCTTTATGGGAGGCATTTGCATGTCTACAGTTGGCCTAATGGTGAACTGAAACAGACATTAGATCTTGGCAGTACTGGACTCTTGCCCTTGGAGGTGATTTCTTTAGATCAATATGTTGATTACTATGATTTAGATATGGGCAACGTTTCTTTGCTTATGATGCATGCACAAACTCACTTTTGTTTATATATTGTCATCATTGCTGCAAGGCATCGTGACTCTTCAAATAAAATCTCTGATATATCCCTGTTTGACTGATTTGCAGATAAGGTTCCTTCACAATCCTTCTAAAGATACAGGGTTTGTTGGATGTGCCTTAACAAGTAACATGGTACGATTTTTCAAGACCCCTGATGAATCATGGAGCCATGAGGTATGCAAATGGTAGATAAGATGCTTGTTTTCCTTGTGGATAGCATTACTGTTTGTTGGATAATGTCATTCTAAAATGACTCCATTGCCAAAATACTTGGCGATCCCCATTTGTCTTTTCAGTTGGCAATATCAGTGAAACCATTGAAGGTGCAAAACTGGATTCTTCCAGAAATGCCAGGGCTTATAACTGATTTTCTCTTATCTCTTGACGATCGGTTTCTATATTTTGTCAACTGGCTGCATGGAGATGTCAGACAGTACAACATTGAGGACCCCAAAAATCCTGTCCTGAAAGGACAAGTCTGGGTTGGGGGGCTCATCCAAAAAGGAAGCCCAGTAGTTGCTGAGGGTGAAGATGGAAAAACCTGGCAGTATGATGTTCCAGAAATCCAGGTTAGTATGATCATTGTAAAAATCTAAAGTACTAACCTATATCTAAATTGTCTACTAAAAATTCTTAACTGCTTTACTATTATTTTTATATTTCTGTTGACAATACTGTAATGTTGGATTCTAGTTTAAATGCATGTTAATCTGATTATCCTTCCATACTAGAATGCATTTGGCCCATCCCTCACGTGTCACACAGCCTTTCGAATACTTTCCACACCAAGAGCTCATGCCAGATATGCGCATTTGCCAGGAAGCAAATAGTTATATCATCTGGTATGGAAACTTTAGAACCAGCAAAGGCTGATATGCCTTTTAGGCATACTTTCTTGTCAAAGAGAAGGAACTGCTACGTTTCTGGACATCATGACACACCAAGCCTCCAACTACCGTGTTCATGCATTGATGATGCTACATTTTTCCACTGGACCAATTGTGCAGTGGGAGTTAATTAATTGGGAATTTGGAATGAAAAACAAAATTTTTTCTCTCAATTTGTCGTGTATGATTCTGTCTCATAAAAACACTTATGGAATAATGTTTTAGTTTTGGATATCTTCCCTAGAGCTTATTTATGTCTCTGCCAAAGACCTTAACTTGCATTGTGGTACAGATTGATAAACTTCATAATTTCTGTTTAGGGACATCGATTGAGAGGAGGGCCTCAAATGATTCAACTGAGTCTAGACGGGAAGCGGCTTTATGTCACCAACTCACTTTTCAGTACTTGGGATCGTCAGTTTTATCCAGAAGTCGTGGAGAAAGGATCTCATATGTTACAGATAGATGTTGACACTGAGAAAGGTGGTCTTGAAATAAATCCAAACTATTTTGTAGACTTTGCATCTGAACCTGATGGACCTTCCCTAGCGCATGAGATGAGATACCCAGGAGGTGACTGCACATCAGATATATGGATCTAAGCATCCTGAATGGTTTGGCAGTGAGGGGTTACCTGAGAACAGACCTTAGGAGGTAATAATATCAATGTGTAAATTGCAATGGCATGTTGTGGCACTTACTCTTTGATGGATGTGTAACTTCGTTCCTTTTAATGCTTTAATCCATCGTTTAATATCAAATGATAATTGCAGTTTCATAATCAACATGAATCTCATTGGTATTTCTGCCCTTGGCTACTGGCCTCCATCTGCTGTGCCCCTCAATATCGTCTAATAGAACTGTCAATCATTCCTCAGAAAACGGGTTCCATTTTATCTGCTAAGATTGTAAGCAATTCGTTGATTATATACATGACCAATTAAACAGAAATCATAATTTCCATGGCCTTAGAACTTCATAATTTTCACATATTTGAGAGATTGAAATCCTGAAAATAATTTATTGATGATAAAGTTAGGAAATCAAGAATATTTTGATTTCCTGCAAGATTGCACCACTTGCCTACTTGCTAGCATGTGGCTTCAAATCTTCCTTGGCAGATTTCTTGAGTAAAATTATGTTGTTTTCTTTCTTTTATCAAAGTCAAGACTGAAGACATAAGTATCTGTAGGGATTTGAGACAAAACAAAAGAAAGATGACAGAAAGTTATTGGTGGGATCAAAATGCTTTAGGTTCACGTGAATTTGATTATAAACAAGTAGCGAGTACACAATAATTGAAAAATGTCTTGATAGAGACAGCTGAACTAAGTAGCAACTAGATAAAATGGAAGCCTAGTGGAAGAGAACTTGCGATCAAGAAATGGAAACAAAGAGGAACAGATACATTTATTCCTTGCAACTTTTTCTAGCAGCCTTCTTATTAGTTCTAGTCCTTGTAGAACTGAGCTCCCAGTTTAGAGTTGCTGCTATGCAAGCAAGTACTGAACAAGTGCAATACAGTGGTTCCATGGTAGAGTGTAGTGATGAAATGGCAGAGGAAGAATTATCAATGGAGTCAGAGACAAGTCGAAGAATTGTTAGAGCTGTCAAATATATTACTCCTGGAGTTTTGAGGTCCGACTCAGCATTCTGTGGCAAGGTTAAGAGAGGCGAACCCTATCAAGGCAGCTGCCTGCCTCCACCATCAAACAATTACAACAGAGGGTGCAACAAGTACTACAAGTGCAGGTCATGATTAGTATTGTATAGTTTGTGATAACGTGGAGGGTAATTTCCTCTTCAGGAACTTTAATTTCTCAATAATTGCGTGTCATTAAGTTCTATTTTTATGTTCTCAATAATTGCAATCAAAAGAAAATTGATTCGCAGGACTGGATTCCTATGCATCATCACACCACTGTTGAAATCAAATGCATTTTGTTCAACTTTTGCAATCATTGCCAGTGATAAAACTGCATCATTTTTAATTATTTTTTTCCAATTCTCCTGTCCAAGGATATGATCTCTAGTGCTTACTCAATAAATATTATCTGTTTGAGCCGGTCAGGCATGGATTGATGGTGGTTCGTACAGGAGTATACATTCTCCGACGACTCCACCTGGAAAATGACAGCCATTTACGTCAGCAATGAGTCTAACCTGGACCATTACTTCTTGAATACTCTCCTGTTGGTCTTCGACACACACAAGCTGATCTTAGGCCTGTTAGGGAATGTAGTTGTGGTTATTTTTTAAAGTATTTTTTATACTGAATTGTATTAAAATGATTTTTTTTTTATTTTTAAAAAATTATTTTTGAAATCAACACATCAAAACGATTCAAAACATATAAAAAAAATTAATTTTTAGCAAAAACAATTCATTTTTTTGGAAACGCGGGTTGGTTCGCGTTTCCAAACGCTCCCTTAAATAGGCTTTAAACCACTAAATTTGGTGGGGTAATTTTGGTTGCCCTGATTCACGGTTTTGGTGAGGTTTTTATTTTAAAAACCTTTAGGATAGTTTTTAAAATTGATTGTTTTTCCTGCTTTTATCTTCTTTTATTAT
Organism: Populus nigra; assembly: GCF_951802175.1. NCBI lineage: Eukaryota > Viridiplantae > Streptophyta > Magnoliopsida > Malpighiales > Salicaceae > Populus > Populus nigra. The sequence continues at coordinate 17,406,310 of NC_084852.1, forward strand.
ATTTACATCTTAGATTTTATCTTCATTTTTTTATTGTTTTTTTTATTTGCCTTGACAAATTCTTTAAATTGATATATATTTTTTTAATTTCATCCTTTAATATTAAATTGAACTTCTTGATTGATATCAGGTCTAGGATTTATGAGGTTACAAATTTGAAAATTTAACTTATTTTTAAAAGATTTGTCATTAAGCATTTGATTTGATTAAATATTGAGTTTCATAATTTATTTATTTTGTTTTATATTGGATTTCTCACTGATTTTAAAAATTACCCGGGTTATTCTGGTTCTTTTTATTCGTTGTTCTTTGTTAGATTTATCTTTTTTTTAAAAAAATTAATTAAATTAAATTGATTGTTTAATATATTTTTTATAAAAAAAATATTGTATAGTATGTCACCATCTCCATTTTATTTTTTACTTTTTTAAAAAGGTTAAACAAAAATAGTCGGTCTGCGGCATAGCACAAGGAAATATTTCATTTTCCTTTTCTTTTTTAAGCTCATTTTTTTTTTAATTTTATCATTTGATTTATTTGAAGATTGAGATCCATAAATTTTTTTTCGCTTTCTATAGGATTTTTTACTAATTTTATAAATAAACCAGGTTATCTCGAGTCTTTTTATTTTTCATTCTTTGCTAATTTCTTTAATCATATTCTTAAATTAACCCGATTTAATTGATTCAGCCAGGTTAATGATTGGAATCTCAGATTTTCTTTTCTTCTTTTAATACATTGGCATCACCTAAGCATCTTTTATTTTTTATGTTAGAACCAATTTGGTCCAGGTCGCCGCATAGCACGGGCCGTAAATTTAGGTCCGCTCGAGTTATTTTTTTGGATCTTTTTCTTAATTGATTTTTTTTTATTTTTAGACCTCGAATATTTGGTTATTAGAATTGAACTTCTTAATTTATTTGGATTTCAATTCTATATAGTTATTACAGGTTCATACCCTAGATCATGAGTTAAATATGACTTCTTAATTTTTTTTTAAATGTACCGTCTAATATGTCACCGCGGCAATATTTTAAAAATATTTAATTTATTATATATTAAATTCTTAACGTTCTAACATCTTGATGATTTTTAAATATGACTTCTTTACGTTTTATCATAATATTTGTGTTCATCTCTAATCTTAGAGTAGATCGTTGCTATTGGCTTCTTACCATAATCATAACAACGAATTCTTCCTATAAATGCTTGGGTTGATTGAATTTTCTATATTAGATAATTCTTGATTATCATGTAAAAGTGAGATAAAATCAGTTTGTTTAGTTATATGTCTAATAAAAAAAATCATTTTAGGGTCTTGTATTTAAGAATTAAAAGGGTCCAATTTAGGCCCATTAAAAAACCCAATTAAAAACCCATTAAATTCCTTGTTTGTTAAAAGAAAAAAAAAAACATATCAAACCAAACTAAAACAATTCGAGTTGAATTAATTTTTAATTTAATTCTGATTAAATTTTTCAAAAATTAAAAATTCATTTCAGATGGGTTTTTAGTGCAAACTGAACCGAAACCAGTTTTGAACGCCCCTAAATATAAGCACACTTGACTTCCACTAAGTAAATGTGAAACCAAAATAAGTTCAGATATCTAAATTCAATGACATAGTAAAATATGCATACCAAGTTGAAACTAACACTTGAAAAAATCGAAAAAATGCGACACCATCATAGCTAGGTTTGGTGAAGTGCGGTCCCTCATTCCTTCTGCATATCCCTAATGCGTCCTCCACTAACTAGCTTTACAGGAAGGAAAATTATCCCCATTTCAATCCATCACCCTATATTTAAGTGCTTGGAACTGCAAACGAAGACAAGCACTAACACCAGACCAAAAAAAAACAAAAAAAATGGAACGGAAGTGCTTCCCACATTTCTGTTTCCTTCTGGTGATCTTGAGCCTTGTAATATTGCAGCTCGGCGACAAGGTGGCGTCGAAAACGAATGGATGCAATGGTTCAATAGCAGAATGCGATGAAGAATACGAGTTCTTGATGCCATCTCATGTTAGTAAAAGGTATCTTGAAGAGAAGAGGAAGTATATATCACCTGGTGCTTTAAAGCCAGACCAGCCAGTTTGTAATGAAGGCGCTAGTGGTCAGTCTTATAGTAGCAGTTGTCTTCCACCTCCATCTAATTCTCCTTCTCGCGGTTGTTCCAAGTACTATCGTTGCAGGTCTGATGATTGATGATCCAAAGCTTTTGTTTTCCTTTTCGTTTTTGTTTGATCTATCATAAAGTTTAATGAAAAATTTAGAATCTATTTAAGATCCAATTAAACTTCATGTTTATATTGTTCATTGGGGCAAGAGTACTAGTTAAATGCAACAACTTCCAGTTCTTAGAAAACAAGAAAGATGGCTCTTGATATATTTAATTAAATTTAGGCTATCGGGATTTATCTCTTGTGGCACAACACTAGAATAGCTGTGGGCTCATTTTCAAAGCCCATATCCAACATCTTAACACCCTGCTTAGATGCTAGGGCGCGCCCGGGTGCTGGGTGAACGCCTAACTTTTTTTTTGGGTCCAAACGATGTTCTCGAGTCTAGTTTCAAGGGGTATGATTGGTCCTCTTGAACCCTTGCCTCCCTTGTGAGCCCAAAACTTTTTTGAAAATTTTTTCGAGACTCTATGCAGGTCCTTTAATATTTTACACTGCTTTAATATATATTATTTTGAATAAAAAATAACTTAAAATGTCATAAGAGTTGAATTAGTTTTTAGATCCTTCTCTTCATAAAAAAAAAAAATCTCATGGGTTATAAATATATCATGAATCTTTCAAACTCAAGATTCACAATCTCTTTATAAAATTATTAACTTAAGCATTAGAGAGTCTTCACGTCCATCAAAGATGATTTTTTACATGTATTGTTACCAATCATATTAACTCACTAGACATCACCTGCTACCAGCTATCAATCACCTGATCTTTTTATATCAAGTTATCAAATACCTTGGATAAAAAAAATAGATCAAATTACTTGAATAGATTAATCAATTTTTGAATACATTAATCATATTTCTAAACATCTTGTATTCTGATACTATCATTTGAGTTCAAAATGAAAATAAAAAAATTAGATTGTGTGTCTTCTTCATTTTGAACCCAGAGGATAGGGTGAAACATAATCTATAGTTCAAATTTCACCTGTTTCATAGATATTGTGTTGTGAACTATACATTATATACTTCCTGATGATGAATGGAACACCTTTGCTGTAAGCTTATATGAGTGTTGTATACACAAGCTAGTGATACCCTGAGTTGAATGTCGACGAGATTTATGAAAATTTTCCTTCTTGTTTCTTAGACTTCCAGAGGAAGGCTGATTTTTAATATTGCTATACCATTGACAAAAACAAAAGTACATATATGTAACGGAATTTTAGTTTGGTATTAACAATTTTTTTTTATATTTTTTTCTCTTTCTCCACCTTGATTCTCACGACAAGCTTTCTAATTTTTCAAAGCAACTTTTTAATTTAATTTTCTTCAAATTTAATCCATGTTTTTTTAATTAATATTTGTTTTATATAGGATAATTTATAAAATTGAAATTATTTTTTGATTTCATCCTTCTTCAATTTCTTCATCTATTATATTTAATTTTTATTTTTTTAATTGTTATTTTTTTATTTTTTTATCATTTTTCTTGATTTATGTTGTTTTTCACTTTCATCCCTCATTACTTTATTTAATTTAGTTTTATATCAGATTTTGTTCTTATTAATTTTATTACAAAAGGCTACTATGAGCAGAAAGGGACTATTTGGCTCGATCGAGCAACACCTACACCTTCTCGCGTAACGACTTCTTTGTTTTCTTAATTTTAGATGATTGAAATTTTTTCTTTGTGATTTTTGTTGGTTTGCCTTTTATGGAGTAATATGGTCTCATGATTCAGATTACAAGTTTTAAATATTAGCCTGATTTAACTTCAGTCTTGTTTTAGGTTCTTTTTTTATTTATTTTTTCTAATTTTATCATTCAACATTAGATTAATAGGTCTTCAGCTTCATGATTTTTTATGTTATTTTTTTATGGGGTTATCTCGATCTCATATCTAGGATCGCAAGTTAATCAAGTTAACCCAAGTTGACTTAGGGTTTTTGTTCAATATATTTTTAATTTTTTTTTCAATTTCACCTTTTATTATTTAGTTTTCATGGGACTTGATCTCCATTTTTTATTTATTTTCTTTTGCACGGGTTGTTTTGACTAAAGTCGGGTTTTTTGTTATTTTTTTTAAATTGATTTTTTTCAACCTGTCATTGAACTTTTTATTTGTTAGTAATTGAAATTCAAATTTTATTTTATTTTTCTCTTTACGAGGTTATTTTATTTTTATTTAAATTTTACTTTGTTATAAAATAAAATAGATGAATTTTTTTAGTAATAAAAAACATATTTTTTAATATTGACACGCGTTCTTTTCTTTATTAGTCATTATTGTTTTTTTATATATAATTATATTATTGAATTAACCAATCATATTTAACCTATTCAAATCAATAATACGGGTCCTAATTTTTCTCTTTTAAAAGCACTGAATATTATTTTATATTAGAAGAAATTTAACCTGATGCATCACGTAGCATATATAGGCCACCAGTACAGTGTTTTAGCTGTTATCTATACTGAGTGCTATTATAATTCTTTGTTTTGTAATGGAGCTTTATGTTTATTTCAAGAATGTATTTTTATGTATAAATATTCGATATAAATTAAGCAAAATGATTTATGTACATACATTAAAATCTTGTTTTTTTTTTAAAAAAAAATAAAAACTATATAAATATTATTCATTGATGGAAACAGAGAAATACGTTAATTAACACGAACAGTTAAGCTAGCTTGGAGACAATAGCCTTTGGATGCTTGCATAGAAGCACAAAAGAAAGTGGAATTGAGGATTTTGGTGGTTCCAATGAGCATTTTGGAGGCCATAAATAGAGGTAACTACAATGAAACAATAAGGCTAACCAGCTCTGGCATTGGATCTAGATTTGGAATGCTTCTTCTTCTTCTTCTTCTTCTTCTTTTTTTTTTAATAACCCGGGATATCCCAGCTAGTTTACATGCATTCCGACTAATACCCGGATCCTCTGAACACCCTGGAAGTCCAATGAACAGGTAAGGTACCGCGAAAGTAACAAACATACATAAAAAAAAATCAAATCCAAGTGGAGAGAAAGGAAACAAACTCATGCGCCCGCTAGGCCATTACCTCAAGTGCATTTGGAATACTTCTTGATTTGATAAGAGTGGGGACATTGAAACAAGGGATAACACTGATATAAAACTCACACCCACAGTAAGACCGGTTAATTTAATATCTAAATTAGTTCATGTAACTTAAGCTCTGTCTTATACCAACTTCAAATCAGATTTTAAAACAATATTCTAAAATTAATATTCTTGACCATTTTATTTTATTTATTTATTTTTACATAGATACATCTATAGCTAATACTAGAACCCTTTGCAAGCAATTCTAGCAAACTAAGGCCAATTTATGGTACAGTCTAACTGTTATTATTTATACACTATTAGGTGTTTTGTGCTACACTACGGATTTATCTATTTTTTTTATCATATAAAAAAAAACAATAACGATGAAAGTATTTTTTTTTTAAAAAAAAAAGTCTAAGATGAGTTGAATAAGGTTAATAAATTCAATTAATTTAATAACATGATTGGAAAATAAGATATCAACAACAAATAAAAATGTAAAAGATGAATGTTTTTCAATATTATAAAAATATATTTGTAAAATATTCATGAAATATCTCAATAATCTTATTTGTACAATATTTATAAGACATCTCAGCTTTGATTTTTTAAACCAGAAAGGAAAAAGTTCAGGAGATGCTTATGTTTTTAAATGAGTAAGAGAAATTCAATAACCTGGTTAAATCTTGATTAATTTAATAATATGAAAAAAAAATATGAGGCAATAACAAAAAAAAACTAAAAAACAATGTTGAATGAAAAAAAAAACATACAAAATTTTTTTTAATCCCTATTAACTTTTTAAATTGCATGAATAAAATAAAAAAAAATATTATGTAAGGTTTCACATATTAAAAATATTATAATAAATCAATTTAAAAAAATAAAAACAAATTCAATCTATATAAAAAGACTAAAAACAAAAAACTTATAGATGAATTCTATCAACCTCTTTAAAAATTAAACACACCCTCTATCATAAAAAAAATTTGCAATAAAAAAGGTTAAATAAGCGGAAAAAAATCATAGAGAAGGGATGTTAATTAAATGATATATCAAAAAAAATATTTTAAAAAATTCATATAAAATAGGACATCAATTAAAAAAATCATTTTTTTAAGAAAAGAATTCGATTAGACACTATTGGGCCTCGTAAGCTGTCCAGTGCCTGACCCATGAAGCTACGGCTCACAAGCGGGCCTTTTATTTTTTTAAGTTTAATAGGGTTGATGTAGATGACGCATCATCCGCTGAGCCCAGAATCTGGCCACTGGTGTGGCAAAAAAAAACAGGGGGTTTTTTTACCTGAAAATTTATTTTCAACCTATTTTTATTCCAAAACACCTAGAAAACACTCAAAGAACCTTATTAAACCAATTTATAGCCTCTAAACACATAAAAAAATCAGTCCAAAATCTAAAATCAAACTGAAACCCAAAATTCTTCCCGTGTCCATATTATTTTTCTTATGTGTTTTCAAGGTAAAAAAACACATAATCGTAACCTCATCACGACTGTGAGGTGCGTGTTCGTAGCCATCACACAGAGGAGCCATAACCATGAGTTTTTCCCTCTCTCCTTATTTCCTTTCTCTCTTTGTAGAAATCGTTTGTCCATTACAAAAAAAAAAAAAACAAGGAAGTCCGGCTATTTGTTTGTTAAGTTAAATTAAACCATCATTTTTTTTATTGCAATGTATTTAGTCTTGAATCATTTATTAAGTAAATTTTTTTTTCCAATTTTATTCCTTGGCACTTCATTTTTATATTAGATTGGTTATTATTGTTTTAATTACAATAATTTGATCTTGAATTATTTATTAAGTTAATTGTTTTTCAATTTCATCCATTTATACTTGATTTTTATACTAGATTTATTCCTCATTCTTTTAATTATGATGTATTTGGTCTTGAATCCTTTATTGAATTAATTTGTCTTTGAAATTTATCCCTTGACATTTTATTTTTATATCAAATATGGTTCTCGTTTTTTTTATCGTTATTTTTAGTTGTTCTTATCCATTTCTTAATTAAAATTGTTTTCAATTTCATCCCTTATGATTTGATTTTATTTTCTTTTTGTGTCTAATTTGGTTCTCTTTCCTTTCAAGTCTATATTTTCTAAACCATTTCTTTTTTTAATTTATTGTTTTCAAGTTTATCCTAATTATTTTGGTTAGTTGGGAATTTTACATTGTTATTTTTCGGGTTCGTTTTTTATGTTGTAATTCAGCCTCATGATCTATGTCATAAATTCTAAAGGTCGAATCGGGTTAGCTATAGTCATTTTTAATTATTTTCTTAATGATTTCATCCATTATTATTAAGTTCGTTGGAAATTGGTATTTGTTTTTCTTAGATTCGTTTGTGAATTTGATTTTTCTTTTAAATTTTTCCCTTCAAATCAATATTTGATAATATTTAAGGCTTGGTCCTTAATGTTTTGATTTATTTAGTCTTTTATCAAATTTTAATTTATTTTTAATTCATCTTTAGATCCATAATATTGATTTTTTATTTTTTTTTAAGATTCGATCTTCATTCTCTTGATTTTTATTTTGGATTCATTTGTTAATTTGATTTTTTTTTTTCAATTTTACCCTTCAATTCAAAAAATTTATTTATCCTCTCAAATGTTTTTTCAAATGAGGTCCTTATTCTCTTAATTGATATTTTTATCCTTCATTTATTTATTTATTTATTTCAACATTCAACATTTTATTTATTGAAATTTGGTCTTCTTGGTTTTTCCTATTGTTTCTAAGTCTTATCCAAAAGTCAATCTAGGACAATTATCAAGTCACAGGTCAAGTGGGTTGACTTAAGTGAACCCAAGTCGACTAAATCTTTTGTTTTATAAAAAAGTCAAAATGATACCATTTTGAAAGAAAAAAAAGAAAATAGTCAATAGATTTTGACTCTATTTTGACTGGGTTTTTCCCGGGTTAACTGAAACATGGTTCAACCTGGATTTTTTGTCATCTTACACTTGATCGATTCTCCCCCATTTTTTTTTAAAACTCAGTCCGGTCTAAGCTAAAGGTCACCTGAGTCACGGGTCAACCAGTAAGGTCGAGCCAAGTTTGAAAATAGTTGCTTTCTAGATGCGATGTTTCCAATTTAGTCACTACCTTAGGTCATGAGTTTGAAAAATTAACATGAGCTGACGTTGTTTTCTTTTTCGATTACATCCTTTAAAGTTGTTCATTTTAAAAAAAGAATTTTGTTATTTTCTTCAGTTTTCTTTTCAGTTAGGTTATCCCTATCTCATGATCTAGGTGGGAGGTTTATCCAAGTGGCCCAAGTTTTTTTTATGTTGTTCTTTATCCTTTTTTTTTATTTTGTCCTTTAAAAATTGATTCTTTTTAAAATTAAACTTTTTTTTGTTTTGTCTCATATTGGGTTATCATGTCCACATGATCCTACTCGCGGGTTTTGACAATCTCACTTTATTTTACTAGTGCTTTGTTTTTTAATACTTTTTTTTTCATTTTTTTTCCGAATTTTATCCTTTTATATTTTTATTAATGGGGATTGAAGATCATTATTTTTTTTTATTTCTCTTTCTATTCTATGATGTCGAGCCGTGAATTTGTTCTTCGTTCCTTAAAATACAATGAAAACACTTGATGGGTACCAAGACTAACTCTAATCCACGAAAGCCCCAAGCTAAGGATGTCATCAGCAGGAAAACAGTGGCCTCTTCTAACAGTATGTTGTTGGGAATTCCGACCGGTGATGTACTGATAGTTGCTCATAGGAGGCTTAACACACTGACACAATATTTTACGTGGTTCGGCAAATCCGCCTACATCCACGGGAGAGGTTCATTTTATTAGATATAGAGATACATGGAGGAGGAGGATTACATCCACTCTAACTCAACTCTCAGCTCACTTTGGTGCTCTTGCAGCTGCTGCAATGGCAGCAAGGCTGCTGCCATTGCAGCTCACTCTTCCTCTCTATTCTTACGTTCACTTCACTCTCTCAACCCTCTCAATTTTGCTCTTACATAATGCCTCTATTTATAGGCATTTCATGGTAGCTCTTCTTGCTTTGTTGTCAACATTGGTGGCTGTCAAACTCCAGCTCATTCAACAATGGTGGCTGCCAATAGTCAATGGTTGGTGCCAACCATTTGCTGCACATGCAATGGCAACCAACCTAACAATCATCCCCTTTGTCATTCATGTGGGGCAACTGTCCTCTTGCTTCTTCAGCACAAGCTTGCATCTTGCAGCTCTTCTAAGCTTACCATTCTGAGAGCGTCTCCGGCCAAGTTTACAGGTACTCGCCAAACCTTTCATTCATCAGAGTCACCAAAGCACACCTTTTCTCACACAAAAGGATCACTACAACCAGATGGTCTGCCACTTCACATCTGAAGAGTGTTAACGCTTGTCTCTAGAACACAACATTCCCCTTCGAGCGTATCAACCATGCTCGGTCCGGAATGATTCATCAAGCCTTACACCAAGGCTTATAACACCCCCTCAAACGGAAATTTCTTTTTCCAAGTGCGACAGTCATTATCTGAGTATCTCAATATGATCACGAGCTCACCACTCTTCCAAGAGTCTACTCATCCAGAAGTTGCGCTTGCCCTCTGTTCCACCCTAGGAACCACGCCTTACTTCTCCTTGAGTCTCTCGCTCTTAGTCGTAAGAGTCCAGGTAGCTCTCCACCTTTAACCATGGGGGCAGCCCATTAAAGGTTGATTCATATCTGTCTTCATACTCTGAGTATTACAATGCCATTACCGAGCTCACCACCTTGACAAGAGTCAACTCGTTCCCGGAACCTGCGCATGCCCTTCTGCTTCTTCATAGCAGCCGCGTCTTAGTGCTCCACAAGTCACACACTTATTGTCCAAGGCAAATGTCTTCTAGCTCATTGATCTTTAGCATGGGGGTAATATCCATGAAAGTCAATCCTGCATCTGTCTCCATACTCATCATAGCCACTTCATTGGCTATAGACCTGTCCACTCATATCTAGCCATCACATTGGCTCTGAGGCGTTCTAAACTGGGCTCATAACGTGGCCCACACACCTTCTCCTTAGGTGTCTCTGCTCGTCGTCATGCGACGGTCTGAAATAGGGTTCCTATCATGGCCCTCACACCTTCTCTAAGGTGTCTTCGTCTGTTGTCATGAGGCGGTTTGAACTGGGGCTTCTATCACGGCCCTCACACACCTTCCATCTAAGGTGTCTTCACCTTTCATAGGTGGTCGCATCCTCCTTCAGCTGAGATGCTTCAAAGTGGCTCCAGAATTCTCTACCACCATGTGCACTATGGGAGAGATAGCTGCCACTAACTTGCGGTATACTCCTCGCAATCCTCCACCTTGATTTCTATGTTTGGAGCTTCTATGCCTTTCTGCTTGACAGCTCCACCTACACCAACTCTCTCTGGTGTCTTCACCTTTCATCATAGGCGGTCGCCTTTTATCACAGGCGTGTGCACCCCTTTAATTAAGTACCTCTGCAACAGCTCTCTTTCCATCCTTGCATGCATTGGAAAGGTCTTCGCATGTTGTCTTCATCAAGAGCATAAGAGACTTTCTGTTGTACAAACTTTAACAGTCTCTGCTCTGAGCTTCATCTGGGAACTCTTCTTCTCCTTGCACCTGTTGTCTCATTACACTACCTCGTTGGATCCTATGGGTACTCCAGCACAACTCCGTGTGCACTCGTGCAATTTCTATTCTCCAGGTTTCTCCCTATTCCTTGCTTATGTTTGATAGCAACTCATCCTGTCACAACATCTGTCCAAGTCAAAATAGGGTGCCAATCTTTATCCCCTTGCTGTATTTCTCTTCCATTATTAGGGTCTTCATCAATTCTCCCTCAAGAAATCACAGTCACCGAATCTAACTTCATTGGAGAAATCACCACTTCATCAGATCCTTGAACATACGGAACCCAACTATTCCTTTGTGTCGTCGTCTTGCTAGTCTTCAACCGTTTCATTACAAACTACTATATATACGAAAATAGTACCGTATGGATAATCCTTCCACTAAGCAAGTTCCCAGGAAAGATTGGAGGGGTCACACTGGTCCCGCTTAAAACCCAATCTCCTAGACATAACTTCTTAGGCCATATCTATCCATCGTACTGTCTTTCCGTATATACAACCATTTGCTAGCTTTGTCCCAGCTTTCCTTTACAAGTGATCTGGAATATACTGGTTTAACACATGATTTCTCAACATCTGGCGAGACTACTAGTTCCTAGATTCGTCAAGATTGGTCTTCGTCAATTTCCACTCTTCGCCTCAAATTATCCACATGATCGGGTGTCTAAAGTGTCCCAATTTTGCCTTCCCTCAAGGCAATTAAAATTCTCCCCACTTAGCAGTTTAGCACATGTAATTGGGTAAACATGTGCACCTTCTTCTTCTTCCCTTCAACGACCACCATGATGACCTTCAGATGCCTCCTGATCGGGCAATCTCTCTTTAATAATTCACCACCACCAATTTTGATCTCAAATCTCAACGATCGAACCGTACCATTGCATCCAGAACGATCAAATTAGCTAGAAACAAGTTTGAAATCGTCCAAATCGCATTTCAGACGGCTAAGATTTGATCAAAACAATTCTGGCCTGATCAACGGCTCAGATTCAATCTCAGATCCGGTTGCACGTAGGATCAGCTACACTGGATCCTGTCCCTCGGCTCGCGGCTCGGCTCGGCTCGGCTGGTGACGTGGCAGGTGGGTCCCACTTTGCTGACGTGGCTGCTGATTGGTCGCTGACATGGCATGCTGACTGTGCATGCTGATGTCATAATTACGTCATGCTGACATCATCCTCATCCGGGTGAAGAAGACGCGTGTGACGCGCGGCGCGCGTCTGTGCGCGTGGGCAGTGTCCTCGCCGGCTCGTGCGGCGGATCCCGACGTCTGATTTCGACGCGGTTTTCAACAGTGGCTTCGTCTCTTCCTCCTCTACACAGTGGTATGGTCAAAACACAATTTTGACAACTTTCATTTTTGAGCAAAAATCAAACACCCCTTTAAACCATGTGCTCTGATACCAATTGTTGGGAATTCCGACCGGTGATGTACTGATAGTTGCTCATAGGAGGCTTAGCACACTGACACAATATTTTACGTGGTTCTGCAAATCCGCCTACATCCACGGGAGAGGTTCATTTTATTAGATATAGAGATACATGGAGGAGGAGGATTACATCCACTCTAACTCAACTCTCAGCTCACTTTGGTGCTCTTGCAGCTCACTCTTCCTCTCTATTCTTACGTTCACTTCACTCTCTCAACCCTCTCAATTTTGCTCTCACATAATGCCTCTATTTATAGGTATTTCATGGTAGCTTTTCTTGCTTTGTTGTCAATATTGGTGGCTGCCAAACTCTAGCTCATTCAACAATGGTGGCTGCCAATAGTCAATGGTTGGTGCCAAACATGTGCTGCACATGTAATGGCAACCAACCTAACATATGTTTATGACAACATCTCTTAGACATGAATCTATGGCCCAGGATCAACCCTAGATTGGAATGGATTTCATAAACTGGCATAGCATTATCTCGATGTGCTTCAACCTAAATACTCAGCCAAAAAATTCAACATGCTCTAAAGATTCTGCACCGATAACATTTAATGCTTTAAGAAATTGTAGGAATAAACTACTACTTAGTCTAAAAAACCTAGATGGATGATAACAGATAAATTTATTCTCATATCCACATGATCATGGCATCTCGATTGTTTGTAAATTCAATAATCTTTGTATGTGGAATATTTTTAACACATTTATATGGATGCTTCATCGTGAATTCCACAACTAGATCATTTCCACCCCAAGAGAAAGAGGATCTTTTACCTCTAGCTATAAGGTCAAATCTGAGACCTCTAGGAACAATACTCAGGCTATCATTTTTTGAATAACAATCAGGCTATCATTTGGAGGAACAATGCCCTTATTAATCCTCCATGACAAGTTTTTCACTTTAAGAAGGATTAATAATTCCCAAATTTACTCCATTGGAAATCCTTGGGATCATAATGGTTTTGGATCCTTTTCGTTGAAGTTCTTCAAAAAATTATGTGAAAACCACTTCGAGCCAAGCACATAATTTGTTGCCATCCCATGCAAGGTGATCTACTATTCTTTTAAGACTCGAGTGGGATTCTAGCTCGCATCAAATGGTGTAACAAGTAGTTAAGTAAAGGAACATCTCATGCATGCAATATCCAATGCAACATAATATATATCTATTGCATTGCATGTAATTAACGAGAAAAAATTCATGAATGAATTGAAAGATATATATCTTATGGGATAAATGCAACACGAGAAGAAAAAACCATTTATTGATGAAACAGATAATCGATTGATGATCATCCTTTTATTAGCATGAAAGGTTTTAAAAGAAAGAATTTATACAAGGAGGCTGGCCTTGAGTTGGCATTGCCTTATTATTCCAAGCGCTAGCTTATAATATTATTCACTAGCTAGCTAGCTCCTGATCTCCCTAGCCTTCCCTGCATCGATTTTCTGCTTTGCAACCTCTTCCTGGAGCGACTGGATGGAGGCAATGGGGATTCTTTTCTGGGTCACAACGTGGAAGCCCTTCGTAACTTATGTATTTTGGTTCTTTTGTAATGGTATCTGCTACATCTCCTGCAACAAACGTAGTCATCAAGAGCATTAAAACACCAAAAGCCATCAATCCTTTGGACACTGACATTGTTAAATTATGATGAGAGCAGACAATACACAAATGCTGTTCTTTTAAGAATATTGATTCGGTGACAATAAAAAAGCAAGGTCTGGCATTTATATATAGCATATGCATGGAGTGCTTGCCATTTATGGCACAATTTCTTGCGGATACTAAAAATAGTTAGTTCTCTTTGCCTTTTCAGATACTGTTATCCCTGTCCCTGATATTATGGAGAATCGAACAATATGAGGCAAACTTTCCTTAACTATCACACAAATCAGTTTGACCAAATCGGCCATGTGATGAATATGTTAGTTTTATAAAATAAATATGAGCGAGTTAATAAAACGGGCATTTGGTCTAGTGGTATGATTCTCGCTTTGGGTGCGAGAGGTCCCGAATTCGATTCTCGGAATGCCCCCAGCTCTACGTTTTCCATTTTTATCCAAAAGGCAGTGAGGTTTTCGATATAGTTACCATCGCACGCTCGTTGAGAGTTTTGGCAAATTGCTATCTTTGGGTCTCAACTCGACCAATCTGCTCCCAGTCCCAGCAGTAAAGAATATATTTAAAATATTAACACATTAAAATAATTATAAAACATTAAAGAAAAATTAATTTGAAGCTAAAACAAATTAAAAAAAATTTTCAAAACATAATTAAACCGCAATATCAAATAAAAGTGAGCCCTAATATTAACTTCCTGGCCAGGGATCGGGAAAGATAACTACTTATATCCAAAATGTGAGAAGTTCATTCAAAACGTCCAGTTTTAAACACTTGTATACAACCTCAAGATTTATCAGTATCATATTATAGCACAAAGAACTCATCAATAAACCAGCAAGTAATACCAAGCTGGAATACAAATGCTAAATTATAAGAGCAGCCCAAATATTGACAACCATGAAACAAAGATGTCCAGCCAGAATCCCAGTTCGTTAAATTTTAAGCAAAACAACTGCAATTCTTGGACAAAGTTCAGTAAAATTTCATTGCAACTATCTATGGTCAGCTATGCGAGACTTGACATACAATCTCAGAAGATTTAAATAAAAAGTTTATGCAGTACAGAGAGCAAATGAGATGGCAGCCCTCTGATCTCATCAATAAATATCTCCAGCCATGTTCTTAGCATATCAGGTATCATTTATTGAATTTGATACCCCCACGTCTAGGAGCTCAAATCGCCACATCTTGCATTAGACATTGAGAGCTTAATTGGAGGTCTTGGTCTGCTAAATTGAGAGCTTCCACACTTCGCGGACATTAGACGATCCATCTGCAACTTCAGCAACAAGACTTGCAGCCATAGCACCTAATCAAAAAAGAATGGCTATCTACTGAGATATTGCCATATACAGAAACCTCCATGGGTGTATCTTTACGATAAAACATGAGAGAACATGAGGGGACAAGAATGACAGACAACAAAGGTAACATGCATTTACATAATTCAATCTTAGGTTAACTTTTATGTAGAAATAGTTTAAAACAAGCATGGTAGTACATGAAACAGCTAGAAAGGAGATACTGCATGAGCACATAAATGCAGAATAGAGGGGGGGAGAATCAATCACAACTGTACGTACTAAACTATTGTACAATCATCTCAAAAGGACTAGCTCACCATCTTTTTCTACCATAGACAGAAATTGTCGTGTTCCTCCACCTACTCCAAAATAGTGCTTTTTGGCTGCCATATATACAACTCCACCAGGATGGCTCAAGCACTGCAAATCAACACTTTCAGAGCTCAAAACTATTAAGTTCATGACAGAAAAGACAGAGTAACCACTAACGCAATCAAGCAATACCTTCTTTATAAGGCTGTAGAGATTGTGTTGAGCAGAGATTGAATAGATTGTCTCTGCCATCAAAACAATATCATAACCAGAATGTGGACTATGCCCTAAGCTGCAACTAAGGTCCTTCTCTTTTTTGTTAGCATGAGGAAGACATTGATGGACTTGGCTCCAGTCACCAGCAAAGAAACGTAGTTCTCTTTCAGTATCAGAACTTGCGTCTTCTGATGTAGAAGGGCTCAATTTTTCTGAAAGATTGGCATTTACATTGGGAATGGTGAGACATTGAAGGACTTCAGCATTGAAATCCTGGAAATGTACAGCACTAGCACCCTGATTCAGCAGAACAAGAAGATCAAGAACGATGTAGATTTTCCAGGATCAGGAACTTCATCTAAAATAGTGATGTCAAAGATGCAAAAACTTACCTCAAGGAACGCGAAGATCCCAGGAAGTCCATGGCCACACCCAAGCTGAAACAAGTGCAAAGACTCAGGAAGAACAAACAAGTAAAGAGAGATGATGCAATAAAAGAAATATGTCACATAATATTTCACAATCTTCATTTATGATGACCAAAAAGTTCTCCCTGCATAATATTCTTAGCTAAATCTTGACAAGAACTACAGTAAATTCCCTTAAAATTACAAGCTTACAGACTAAAACCTATAGTTTGAGGCGAAGTTCTGTAGCTCCCTGGCTTTGCATAGCTTTACAGTTCACATTTTATATATATAAAAAAAGCCCTGGAACCACACTAAGTTTGTAACCCTTATCTCACTATTATATTGATAGAATAGATGACACAAAAGATCAACAGCTAAAATCTGCTGAGAGGAACCCAAAATACATAAAGTTCCAACAATAAAAGTAGCAGCAATTAGACTCATGCAGCGACAAGGGTTAGATTTAAAGTAGTCAACAACAACGAACTCTAGCCAAACCATAGTATCAGCATATTGAAGCAACGCAAAATAGCATAGAATCACCTGAAAATTATGTTCCCACCTCTAAAACTCGCTTTCCACTAAACGATAAATGGCCATTTCGAACCTCTGCTTGAAGAGCATTAATAAGGTCTAGTGAACCCTCCCAAAGCTTTAACCCCCCTGCATCCCAAAAAACAAAACGTATCATAAAAGCAGAAAGCATAAAAACAAAAATAAAATAAATCAAGTAAATGCATCAAAAAAAAAATCAATCTTTGCACACCTTCATATACACCAGGTACTAAATCTGAGTTAGGCAACCCAAAAACCTCTTTAGTACTAACCCTTCCCTACAAAAAAAAAAACCCAAAAATTAATTTGCTCACAACTCACTTTAATCAAACCAAAATCCAAACTTTCATTCTCTATCAAGCACGCCTAACAATAAGCAGGTTTCGAAAAATAATAGAAGCTTTACAACACGAGCAAAAAAACTGACCTTGAGTAAAGTAAGACCATCTTCTAAGTTAACCGGCTCCACAGAGCATTTAACATTCAAAGAAACCTGTAAAAATCATACCCAAGTCAATCAGTATGTATTAATGTATTGATGGATGGAAGGATGTACTTATGGATAGATGGGTGATACCTCAGAGGAGAGAACTTCAACTGGAGGAGGAGGGGGAGGGAGAGGAGGCTCTGTAGAAGAATCAAAGAACCCTGACGCTGCGGATGATGAAGAGAATAACTGAAAGGTTGAGTTCGTGGCCATTTTTTCTTGGGGTCTTCCTGCTTTTTGAGCTCTCCCTCACTTGTGGTTGCAGAGACAGGGAAAGTGCAAGTGTTGGGGTTTATGGTTTTGGACTTGCAGGCTGTTGCTAAGCTCGTTTAATGGTTTGGGTAGTGGGCAAATCGTTGTTGCGGTCCATTGACTATAGTACGCCATTAAGGTTAAAAGGCTAGACATGGATTTAGATTGAAGTGTGAATTATTAAATTGCCTAAATCTACTATTTATATTTATATAGAAATATGTTTTTTGAATTATTTAAAAATAAATTTAATATCTAAATTGGTTTGAGAAAACTTTTAAATCAAAAGTGGATTTACTCTTATGATTTTTATTGCCATGAATTTACTTTCATCTTATTATTTCATTTTTAAAATTGAAAAATATATTATAAAAAATAACATAATATTCCAAATGGCCGGGATAGAGAATTTAAGTGTATCAAATTTTATACAAGAATACCTTGATATATATAAATATGATTGTCCTAGATTCATATAAGGTATGTTTCTAACGTTTAATTTTTCTTTAAAACAAGATTTATGTTGTTTAAAATCAATGAATTTGGGAAATTGACTCCTTCTCCTTGTCAAATTGAAGTCTTCCATTGTCAGATTTTCTTAGTTTTAGCATTATTAAGAGGTAAAGAATTCTAATCTAAGCTAATTTAATAGTTTTGCTATGTATTTGTGAGAATTTGGTATTGATGTTCATTATGGAAAACTTGAATTCTAAAAAGAATTGTTTGAATTGGTTGTTTGATGTTTAAAACATGTTAACATGTGTGGAATTATAAGTGTTGATTAAAAAATATTGAAGAGTAAACATGCATTCCTCATGTAATGAAGTTTTGGCTAGGGTTTAGAATAGGGCTTTGAATTTGTTTGATTTAATTGCTATGAAATTTGGATAGAATCATGTTAGGATAGGTAAAAAATAATTAGGCAATGCTTGGATTGTGGCAAAATGTGTTTTCTCTTTGTACCTTTGTTTGGCCAAGAAGGATTATATAGGAATTTGAATTGGTTGCTTAAATTGACCTTTTAATTCATGTTGAAATGTGTTATTTAGATAGATGAATAATGTATTAATTGCAAAGAAATTGAGAAAAAATACATGCATTTTTTAGGAAAGGAGGTTTCGGCCACACGCTATGAAAAAAAATGGAATATAATTTTTTTTTATTAATGTGGGTGTCTGGGTCAACTTGCGCATACCTTGACTAATCTCACAGGCCCTGAAGTTAACGACCATGTAAGTTTTTTATTTAATTGATGGTTGAATTATGTTTAGATATATTAAAAATTAAAGTAGAAATGAAGCGTTAATTATGATAAATTTAAATGAAGCCATGTATCTTTCTCCTCTCTTTTTTCATGATAAGTTCGGCCAAGACTCTAAAGAAAAAAACAATAATAGATTGGAGGAATAAATTGTTGTGGAAATTAGATAGTAATGTGTGTGATTGATCAATTGATAATTTAGGATGATGTGCGAGGAATTTTAAGAAACTTGAAAGAATTTGTTTGTCTTTCTTATGTATGTTCGGTTTTTGGAAGGGTAAAAAGAATAATGGATGGAATTCTTTTAGTCGGTGTAAAAAGAAAATTGTATTAAATGTGTAAATTGATGAGTTTGTTTAGGAGTAAGGGATTTTATTGTAAAGAAAACTCATACCTCTTTTACATGGTGGGATGTCTGGTCATCTTTTAATAAAAGAAAAGAGAGGGAAAAGGAAAAGGGTTTTGACTTACTTGAAGAAAATGCATGTAATGTTGTCTACATAAAGTAAAATAGTATATTGAAAGATATGTTATGCTAATGAAGGTAAACTATGTGAATTTGAATTTGAATTGAATTTCCATAATAATTAAATTGTATATAATGTGTTACTCTTGTTGAAATAGGAGAGGCTTCAAAGATTCAGTTAACAATGGAGAATTTCTGCTTGAGCACAAGCACTGGGTAGATGCTCTATATTACGATCATTTATTATGCTTAAACTTATAGTGCTGAATAACTGTAATTTATTTAATTAAGTTATGCTATTATATTAATTGTAACATGAATATTGAAAAGCTACAAATCGACTAGATACTTGGAATGAAACTAGTGATGTTAGTAAGTCTGGCAACCGGATTAATAATTGACTAGATTTTTAGAATAAGACTAGTGATGTTAGTATATATGACGATCATGATTGATGTTTGACTAATTATCTAAAATGAGACTGGTAGTATCAGTATGTCTGATGATCGAGATTAATATTTAACTAGTTTTGGATAGAATTGTGGGTATCTAAGACATTTCATATTGATACTTTAACTATAGTATGGGATGGTTAAATCATGTGGATATAATGATAGTAAAGTCTTATTGATTATGTTGTCTAACTTGATATTGATACTTTAGGGGAAACTTTGCTAGAATTGGGTTAGAATAAAAAAAAGTTTTGGATTTCCCATCTCATTGAAATGTTAATTATGTTGAAATCATGTTTAAAATTTAGGGTTGTTATAAAAACTATATTTTACCTAACAAGCAAAGTTATAAAACTTAACTAACTTGGTGGGTCAATTTAAAATCAAATCCGAGTTGAATTTCAAAAAAATTGAATAGAAATTAACTCAATTTATCTTTAGTGACCTAACATATCTATTTGTAACTTGATCGATCCAATTAAAACTCAAAACTCGGGTTTGATTTAAAAAAAAAATACAAAATAATATTTTTTACTATTAAAAAAAAATAGTGAAATGACTTTATTTTGAACCCATCTAACCAATAACCTTAACTTTGAAACGAGTGAAGAGTCATAGCCGGGTTTAATTACTTTGCTGACAGTAGATAGTGAAAAGGAATCAGTGCAACTTCATCGTCGGATGTTTACAGTGGTTGGAAGTTGGGACTTCAAATCCAGCCGTAGATTGGTGGTCGTAGTAGAATGTGCAGTCTCCTTACCAAGGACTCCTTGGTCCAAAAGGATTATAATGTTTGCAACAATCAGATTATTTAAATCTGAAGCAGTGAATTATACCTCAATTACATGTGGATACATGAAGAAAAGTAGTTTGAAAATGGCCGATTAACCTTAAAAAACATGAACGGCAGGAAGAGTCAGTCTTTGCGGATAGATCTTTGTCTGGGATAGGTCTCGCAGAGCAGGGCTGGGCTCGTGTCCTTACTTTAGCTTTTAGCTGCTGGGTTTAATGCCTCTTGCTCTACACCTATAAGCTTCCTGGGCCAGTAGCATCGGCCTGTGTCCGAATTAGATAAATCAATTTCATAAATTTTCTTAAAACATGCAAAAGGAGAATAATCCGCCTCAAATTACGGGAAGATGAAGGAAGAAAGACAAAGTCTCTTTCAATACACAAGTGGTCCGTTGGGAGAAAGTTCTTGTCCCAAAAACACCATGGTTTCCCCCAAATCTGCCATGTTACATGCTTCCAAGTTTAAGTCTAAGGAGGGTCTCGATAACAACAATAAATCACTGATTCGGCAAAACTTGTTTAACCCATCAAGCTTTGAAAGTTTACGATCCAAAATAACAATCACGCCAATTTCAAAGGAATTATAATAGCGTTTATTTTTTAAAATAATAACTATAATTACACGGCAGCAAGCCATGGAGTCGACCGGTGATAGACTATAATTACGATGCCTACCATTCTATTTTATTTATTTTTGGTCAGGCTATTCAGGACCAGCTTTCACCGACACTATTAAATTTGGATTTTAGACCGATCACCTACTCTGTATTTACGGAGCAACGTATCTGGGAAAATTCTCACATGCACGGTTGAATTTTTTTTCCGGTTGATTTACAACCCGCGGACGGACTCGTGTATTTGGGAAAATTCTCACGCGGGCGTACAATATTTACTTTGACCACACCATGACATTATTGAGTGGAGTAGGGTCTTGTGTACCAGACAATGGTCATTTTTTTATTTTATTTTTCTGGGCCAATTCATTGCCTTAGTCGATGGAGATATCACATGACATGACATGACATATCATGGGTCCCTCACCTGGCGTCGGCAAGCCTTCATAAAAGAGACAAGAGAAAGTAGCATAAATAATGATCAGTGATAAAGAAGATCAAGTCTGATCTGCTCAAGAGGGCAAAAAAGATCGTTCAATGACAAGGGGGGGGGGGGGGGGGGGGGGAATGCAAAGTTGCAAACAGTTCAATGACATTAAATAATGATTAATTATCATACCATAGGCAACAAACAGTGAAGAACTATATGGAATTTTGAGTAAATGAGTATGTATGTAAGCATGCTTGCTTGCTAGCCATTGCCAAAGAACATGGACTAATAAATTCATATTACAATGAATTGAAACTCCTTCAAGTTTCTCCTCGATACCCAGAAAATGTATACTTGAAATCATCCCCATCTGCAAAACCAGAACTAGGATCACCCCCATCTCTAATTACCTTCCTAACTCCATCTATTCTATCAAGAATTCCCTTAACTGCTAAATCAAATGCATCTTCAAAGGTCTCCAATCTTGACCTTGGATCTGCATATATTATGCTTGGAATGAGCCTTATAACCTCCTCCCTCATAGACATCACTCTTTCCTCGGGAATTCGGAGCAGTGTCTCATTGATACCAGCTTTCCAATCTTTAACATCTTTCACTGGTATAAACACGGAGTATTTGCTGTAATTCTGTGGTAAATGCCATTTATATTGGGCATAGGCAGTACCCGGATGGAAAAAAACTGGAATGCAACCTGCTAAAATAGCATCAAATATCGATCGCCTAGTGTATGAATCCCCTGCAGGTTGCAAGCAATAAACTGAATTTTGAAACAACCTCATCACATTGCCTGGATTATCACAAGTGATGGCACCATTAACACCGTAACTACACTCTAGCAATTTGCACAAATTCTTTGAAGCTTGGCATTCCTCAATGATCCTGCCCCGGACCGAATCTTGTAGATCAGGCCTTGGAGCACCAGCAAATGAGAATAAGTAAGGCCTTTTT
Source organism: Populus nigra (assembly GCF_951802175.1). Classification (NCBI taxonomy): domain Eukaryota; kingdom Viridiplantae; phylum Streptophyta; class Magnoliopsida; order Malpighiales; family Salicaceae; genus Populus; species Populus nigra. Next base: position 17,428,791 of record NC_084852.1, read on the forward strand.
TGCCTTCTCATTTTGTCTTGCCATTGAAGTACCTCACTGTCTTTTGAGGGATGAAAACAAGTTGGATATGGTATAGCATAATCATTGTTCCAGGAACTAGACTCAATTGACAACATTGACATGTTGTTTGATTCCGGTAAGAACCTAAGCTTGCTGCCCCAGTCAGATTCGTTATCAGTTTGTCTCCTAAAATCCCATGAAATCCTCCCAACAACCAAGAAATGGTCTCTACCCCACATTTTTTTCCACTCAGGTTGTGAAACCATCCACTTGACAAAATCAAAAGAAGATTGATCTCTTATTGATGCTTTAACACCCCAAAGATATCTACCAACATCAAGACCAGCATAAAACGGTACATAAATAGCTGATGCAAGTGAAGAATCATTGGTTAAGCACTTGTACTGCTTCATTTTGTTGTGGAAAATAACTGCTAACGAGAACTGATTTGTTGCGTACCAACTTTTGTTTAACAAAACCCCTTCAAAATTCTCTACCTCGTGACCAAGACCAGAGTTAACCAGGTAAGGACACATATTACGCTCAGTCCCAACAGTGATTGACTCGCAACTCTCAATCAATTCTTGGTTGAACCGCCTAGGAAGATCATGAATATAAATGTACTCACCTGAACAAGAATCTGCAACTGGCTTCTCTTTCACACTTTGCTGATCTTTACTAGGTTGTCTGGTAATAAAATCTGTTCTGTTCGGTCTAATGAGGGTTTCATTGAGACTAGTAGTGAACTGAAGGGATTCTGATTTATGGGTGGTGATTGGATTTTCATAATTACTGACCAAAACAGCAGTGACCCCATCTTGGTTTCCAGTTAAAGCTGAATAATCAAAGCAGAGCAAAACAAAGCATAAAACAAAGGAGATGAGAATGACCAACCAGAGTTGATTGTTGCAGCACTTTCTGATTATTGGTTTCTCCATCATCTTCACATAATGCATCAAACAATAGCAGAAAAACTAGGTGGGAATCTAAGAAACTGGTGAAGAAAGTAGCCCTTCTGTCAATCAAAGTGCATAATTTAAGCTAGTGAAGTGGACGAGAAGGCAAGAGCATTCAGGTTAAAAGAAAGATCTCAGCTTGCGCGATGGCTGGTGGGTATTCTCTTTGGATTTGTGCTTAACTCTTTTGATGGAGGGAGCAAACGTCCGTTACTTTGTACGTGAATTAAAGACAAGAAATGGGGCACCGTTATATTTTATTTTATTGCCAAGAAATAACTTTTGAAGCATCAAATTCAAGGCAGTGAATCAGAGGAGCTTCAAGTTCTTGGTTAACTGTTCTCCCAGAACTTTGTTCAAAGAATCAAGACAAAAACTCTGGTTTGCTCCTTTTCTTTTAAAGTAATCAATGGTAATTGGTAGGTCTGCTACATGAATCTTGTGATTGGAGAGGAGAAGAAGGGAAAGTGAACAGGGGATTCAACTTTGAGTTGTGACTAGCAATGCTTTGGCTTTTAATTTATTTCTTTTTTTTTTTTTTAGTTTAATGTAGGTGATGAACCAGCTTGCATGTATCTCAACTAATAGATATATTAATTTTACAAGCTCTAAAATTAACGATGATGTATCTAAATATATCTAAATGGTTACTTTTTATTTATTTCTTTATCAAGGGTTGTTGAGTTAATCAAATAGGACTCAAATCTATTTTATTTAATGTGCTTTGATTGGTGGCACATGTAATCAGTTTTTTTTTTTTAATTTGACGGTGGCATATTAGAATGTATTCCTGCCTACATTAAAATTAAATACACATGTATATTCCCACAAATATAAAGTGGAGAAAATTCTAAAATTAAATTAAATATCGATGTTATAAAAAAACAAAATATAAAGCCAGTAGAAAACTTCATTCTTAAGTTTTAATTTATGCACTTATTTGGTCATCTAAAGTTTTAGGATTTTACATTTTGATTCTAGATTTTAATTTCTTTACATTTTAATCCTTGAATGTTAAAATGAAATATGGATGGAGAGAGAAAAAGATCGGTCGAGTACATTCCAACTATAAAAATGATCAATTTTGATGTCAATAGGTTTGTTTTGCAAAGAGAAATTTCACAGAGATGGTTTGAGTTTTTTTATATCTTGTCATAAAAATAGATAGAGGATCGTAAATGTATTTTTATTTGATTTAATTTTGAGGTTAGACCGATTGAAGGGTTTTTTGAGTTTAAAATAGGTCTAATAAATTTTTTAAGTGTTTAGAAGTGAGAACGAGTTGAAAGTAAGTTTTTGAGATACAATAACTTGCACCTCGACTTTTTAGCTACGGGAAATGGTCAAAATTTAAATTGAAAGATGACATATAATGTGCCTAGACAGACAACAAGCTGTTCGTACTAATACAAAATTCATGCAAATAAAGTGTTTTCCACCTATTAATAATAATAATAATAAAAAGTCAGACACATGAGTCTCGAAATCCAAACTTATGCACATGCATACCTTTTTTAGGCCAATCATGTGGGCATGTCTTTTCGTACCTAAGTGAACATGACTTGTTTGTTAAACAATCTTTAACCATTTTATTTCTTTTATTTTTTTTAAATAGAATAAAATTAGTTTTGAATACATTTATTAAAATAATATTTAAACAATTATGCCATAGTTTTTAAGGATATTAAAAAAAATTATGGTAATATTAATAATTATTTTGGAATTGTTATATATCAACTTAATATGCATAGTTTTTTTTTTAATTTAAAAAACTATACATTAATATTCAATAAGAATAGAATATCAAAATTAAGAGAGAGAGAGAGAGAGAGAGAGAGTTCCAAGTTTATAAGGATTTGATTTCTTCTTTTTTCTGGTATAGTGGAAAGAAAAAAGAAAAACTATAATCCTCAAAGGTAAACAAAAACTAGAGAATCATATAACAATAAAGGACAAACTCTCGTAGGAGGGTTCTCCCAAATACATAAATCAAAGTTACTTTTAGCTGCAAGCTTAGCCATATAGTCAGCACATGAATTAGCTTTGCGTAAAGTATGAAACAGACGAACTTCTCAATTTCGTGTCAGGAGTTCTTTGATATAAAAAATAACAGCTCCAAATAAGTGATACTTGTTAAAATCATATTGAATCAATCAAATAGCATCTGTAGAATTAGAGTTGCATATGACCTTTCTGAAACCTCTATCTCATGCCATTAATAAACCATATTTAATTCCTAGTAGTTCTGGAAGTAGATTATAACCAAAACCTCCATAACCCGTAAAACCCATCAATCATCTCTCTTCAGAATTTCTTAAAAGACCCCTAAATCCAATCATCTACGGGTTCTTAAGAGAGTTTCCATCCACATCCAGTTTAATAAATCCTTCTTCGTGCCTAAGCCATGAAACGGTAATGGGGTGCCTACTTACCATATTTGGATTATTCCAAGCATAGCAACACACATCTTTTAGAAAGTGAATTTGATGTAACAACCAATTATCCCCCAAAGACTCCTCCCCAAAAGCTAAAATATTTCTCCTCCTTCAAAACCACTAAAGACCAGACAAAAATAACAAGGAAATGTCCGATGCGGCAAATCTTTAAACACACTCTATCACATTAGAACACTAGAACCCTTGCCGGTTTGTGAGACCTAATCCAAGCCAAATACTCCTGGCAAACACATAATTTCTAATACAATGTAAAATGTCCTCGTCCTCCTGGTTACAACCATCATAGATTGGAGATGAGGAAATATTATGTTTAAACTGCAATAAATTAGTGGGAAGGCTATTATGAAATAATTGTCAAATGAACATCTTGATTTTTTCTAGAGCCTTCAATTTCCAAATCCAAGTCCACCTTGTATCTGGAAGAAGATGAACATCTTGATTTTTTCTAGAGCCTTCAATTTCCAAATCCAAGTCCACCTTGTATCTGGAAGAAGATTTCTAGCTTTGGACAAAAGCCAAGAATAAGTTGAGTTAGGAGTATACATACAATTCATATTGGCAGACCATACAATACAATCCTTTGGATTTGGACAAGATGGAATTGGTACCGCTTTGATTTTCTATTTTACTAAATCTAGAATATATGTAGCTAGTACACAGAAGTTTTACGTTCCACCACACCACAAATCTGAAACTTTAAAATCTAAATTAATAATGTGTATCACGTCCACTTCTGACCTCAATATATCATCTTGTAGCCAAGGGTCAAACCATAAAGATAAATCCCCATTGCCTACTCTGTAAATAAACCCACCACGAAGAAAATTAAATGTTTTGTACAAAACTGCCATGTAATATAAACATTTCGGGACACAGTGTGAGTATTTAGCAAACTGGAATGTTGAAGATACTTATGCCTCGGTATTGATATCCACGGTTTACTTCATTCATTTATGATCTACCAAGCTAACTTATCAAAAAGAGCCACATTAGCCAATCTTGTCTCCTTAATACCCAATCTGCTATAATTTCCTGGTGAGGATAAAATATTCCAATTCACTAAATGAATTCCCCGACCTGAAGTATGTCCTTCCCATATAAAATTTCATACCATTTTTTCAATTCCCAAGCAAACCAATTCTGGAAACTAGATTTGTTGCATAAAGTAGGGATTGCCACCAGAACTGATTTTGACAATGTAAACCTTCCAGTCTTATTTAGTAAATGAATTTTCTAAGCTGCAAACTTAGATTGAATCCTCTTTATAATGAAATTTAGATCTGACTTCTTAACCCTACCCTGAATTAAAGGGAAGCCAAGGTACTTACCAAGATTGCTAGTAACTTAATATTAGATATTTGTGAAAGGTCATGCTTCACCCTTCTGCTAACATTGTTGGAGCACATTACTCTTGATTTGTTGTATAGAGCAAAAAATTTATTTTATTGAAATCTCAAATTAGTCTTCTTTGGTTTAACATTCTTTACCATTTTAGTCTTCCTTCTTTTATTAACCATGAGCTAGTCCCCATGAATTTTGAGGTGGTTATGAGAACATGTTGAATTAATTGCATGAACGTTATCCATAACCTTAGCTCCTCCTTCCATCGCCATACTGGTTTCATCACCATTTACTATCGTCGTCAAGTGTTCTTTAGATTCTGTTCTAGGCAAATCGTCTTGCGTTGAACCCTTCGCTGGACATTCCTTGCCAAAATGGCCATAACAACCACACTTGCTACAAATAATATGAAGCCCCTCGTACTCCACTTTATACCAGTGTTCTTTGATCCATATCCTACCTACCACAGGTTGATTTAGGTCTATCTCTATACAAATATGAGCAAATCTTTCTCTTTCAACATTGAGAGTATTCATATCCACCTTAATTGGAGTCCCTAATGTCGAAGCCACAATTAGCAAGAAATTTTCATCATAGAATACCAAATTAAGGCTTGGAATTCTTACCCAAACCATAGTGTGATTAATAATAGTAGGGGAGGCAACAAAATCAGCCGTCCATTTTCGCACTGTCAGATAGTGGTCAACGATCATCCATGGACCCTCATTAATGACCCTCTCCCGGTCCTCCACAATATCAAACTTGACCATGAAGTAGCCATTCCTATTATCCATAAGCTCAAACCCTCATGACAATATCCAAGTAGATTTCAATCAACTCTGCATTTAAAAGTAACCAACATCCTTTTTCCCAGCAATTTGATTACTAAAGAATCATGCCAAGGATAACAAAGATTGTTGAAGATAAAATCATCTATCAAAATCTTAGGCAGCAATATGTTCTCATTCTCATGCTCAATCCGCACCAACTTTTTATCTATCAAATTCCCTTTTCTCTTATAAGAGGTGGAATCTTGTTACCTCAAACTTTATTTTGAAAGAGGCTTTTTTAAGATTATGAGGTTTTTGTGGAATGGAGTCCACCGAAATAGTACCCTAAGCAAACTCAGCGTTCATGTTTGGTCAATTGTCTTAAGAATTTGATTTCGGGCATGCTTAATATCATACAATCTAAAAAAATTGAGTTTATAATTTTAATTTTCTACCAATTAATTATTTTTTCTATATAAATTTTTATATTTTTAAGTATGTAACAATTAATTTAAAAAATCAAATCCTAAAATAAAAACATCTCAATCTATCATTTTTTACTATTTATTCATTCTTTACGATGCTTTTCCGGTTAGGTTCAAATGCATTTTTTTTTAAAAAATAGTTTTTTATATATTAACTTTTTTATGATACATAATGAGTAATCAATGATATCCTATTAATTATTATTTTAGACTTATTTTGAAAAGAAATATACAAAAGAGAGAAAATAAAATGTAGAACCAAAAAATATATATATCTATATCTAAACTTTTTCTCTTATTGGATTTTTTTTAAGAATGGTTTTTTTTTTTAAATTGATACAATATAATTAGTTAATTCCCAAGCATTATAATATAATATTATTCGATGATTTTATAACTATGTATGATTTCAATTTTTTTTAATGACTATTTATGATTTCAACTTTAGATATTGACGTGGAAAGCAGATTCATTTAACCAAACTAAACTGGAAAGTAATTTCCTTTTAGAAAGTGAATTTCAGAAAAGTGAATTATTTTTCGATGTTTGGTATTGTAATGAAAAACAAGTTAGAAAACACTTTCCAATGTTTGGTTATGTCATGAAAAATAAGTTGGAAAATAACTTATTAATGTTTTATTTTTTCAAGTTTATTAAAATAATGAGAAACAAATCTTACAAATTAAAAAGTTGAATGGGAATGAAATTGAAAAAAAAATATAATTTCATAAATGATCTCAAATAAAATAAATAATGATCAAAATAATAAAGATCAAATCTAAAAAATAAAAAAAATTGAAAGATGATGAAATTAAAATAATAATAATTAACATTTCATAAATTATTTCAAATAAAATAAGTAACAATCAAAAGAATGATGACCAATTTGATAGATAAAAAATTTCAATTAAAAAATAATAAAGGAAAAGCAAATAAAAATTATAAAAATAAGAACCAAAATTAATATAAAAATTAAATTCTAAGGGATGAAATTGAAAAACAAATATTCAAAACAAAATATATATAGCAATCAAAAGTTTGAGGACCAAATTTGATATAATCAGCAAATAATGACATTTCTAAATTTTTCTTAACTTCCGGAAAATGTTTTCCGCCCAAAATAAAAGGAAAACACTTTCCTGGAAACCAAGCCAAATTTTTCTTTGACTAGAAAGTGTTTTTTGTTGACTGAAAAATGTTTTCCGTTGATCAACTTTCCTAATGACAAATAAATACAAGAATGTTTGGAAAGTAATTTTCTAGAAAGCAGTTTTCAGAAAACAAACACAGCAAAAGAAGATTACTTTCTTTTTTCTCTCTTTTATCATTTTTTATAAATTGTTCATTGCTTTTCATTTTTATTAAACTTGACCATAGGTTTTTTTAAAAAAAAACATTAATTAACATGGGTTGACTCACATGAATTTTTTATATATATAATCATCATTTTTTCTTTGTTTTTTTTAAGGAAAAAAAATCATTTTATAATTTAGTGGGGAGATGCTATTTAGAGAAGAAAAATTGATAATATAGTTTATTAAACTAGTGAAAAAAATTTGATATTCTTACAAGAAATATAGGAATTGTATTTTTATAAAAAAAATAATAATAAAATAACATTTTGTTTAGTAAAATGCTTGAAATATATAAAATAAACATTAAAAAATTAAAATAATATATTTTTTTAATTTTTAATTTTCCATTTAGCATCTTCAAAACAAAAATGCTAAAATAAGTCCTTAAAAAAACTGACGTGTCACATTAAAAACATGTACTAACGAACTGGACAACAACAAGAATAACATAGGCTCCAATTTCTCCAAATACATTCCCAAAATTCAACACGTACTCGTCTTTTCTTCGACAGAACAATCAAAATGGAAGCAGGACCATCGTCAGCGACCTCAGGAGGTGGTGGTGGAGGAGGAGGACCGGCGCCGTTCTTGGTAAAGACATATGACATGGTGGATGATTCATCGACCGACGAGATCGTGTCTTGGAGTTCGAATAAAAACAGCTTTGTTGTTTGGAACCCTCCAGAATTCGCCAGATTGTTGCTCCCTACCTTTTTCAAGCACAATAATTTTTCTAGCTTTATCAGACAATTAAATACCTATGTGAGTGCTCTAAATTTTGTTTCCTTTTTGGTTTTGTTATTACAAGTTTGAATCTTTGTGGCAAATGAGTCGTCGAAGGGTTTTTTCTAAATTGAAATTCTTGATATCATGGTAGATTGAATATTGGTAGTGAAGAAATTTTTTTCTTTAGAGCCTTTTAAGTGTAGAAATGGTTGATCATTTCGTTGGGGAGTTGATCATTTTTAAGTGCAGGGTTTGGGTTTAGAGGCTGGCCGCGGATTGAGGAAATGGTTTGATGGGATGGGGAGATTTAGAAATGGAAGAATCAATAATCCTTATTGGAAGATAGATTAGTGAATACTTGTAATCTGAGTATAGATTAGTGACTACTTGTAGTCTGAGTATCTATTTTAGATGCAGGAGCCCTTGGCATAATCAAAGCGTGTCTCTGATCTGGTTGAATATTGAATGAATGAATGTATAACGACGGAATCAGCTCGTTTATCAGATGCTAAAATACTAGTTTGCTGTATTGGCTCATTCATTCCCAACATGGCTGGGTTTTGGTACAGAACATGTATTTGGAAAGAATGGTTGTGAATTGTTTGATAAAAATAAGTAAATGATGGGCAGGAAATATTGGTGGGTAATGGATTAACTTAACGATGTTTGATTTTATTGAAATTTGCAAATTTCTTCATGTTATGCATTTTATAATTGTCAGTAATGAAGGAAGAGCCTTTATATTCAAAGATGGAATGCAACTTTGTTCTTGTAGGCAATGATGGTTGGGTCTCAAATGGATTGTCATAGAAAAGAATTCGTATTGTTTTCATGCTCTCTCTTTTACCTATGGATTTGAAAGTTTAACGATGTTTGATTTTAGCGAAATTTGCAAATTTCTAGATGTTATGCATGTTCTAATTGTCAGCTATGAAGGAAGAGCCTCAATATTCAAAGATGGAATGCAACTTTGTCCTTGTAAGCAATGATAGTTGGGTCTCAAATGGATTGTCATAGTGAAGAATTCGTATTGTTTTCATGCTCTCTCTTTTACCTTTGGATTTAAAAGTGTCTCGTCACATTTTGCTTCACAAAACACATATCGGACTGTGTGCAAACTGCCATGTACATTGTTAACAGCTCTTCAGTTGGAATAACATCAATCGTGTATGCTTTTTGGTAAGATAAATTTCCCATTTTCTAAGGTATTATCTAAATTAGAGGGGAGACTGTATTGGGTTTAATTAGCTTATTGTCTACATGTAGAGGATTTTGTTTTTTAAAGCCAACTTAACTTAGCATGGCATAATTTCTGTTGACAGGGATTTAGAAAGATTGATCCTGAGAGATGGGAATTTGCCAACGAAGATTTTGTGAAAGATCAAAAGCACCTGCTTAAGAATATCTACCGAAGAAAACCAATCCACAGTCATAGTCAACCTCAAGGTTCTTTAGTGGATCCAGAAAGAGCAGCATATGAGGAAGAAATAGAAAAGCTTGCACGTGATAAAGCTAAACTCGAGGCAAGTATTCTAGGGTTTGAACAGCAGCGGTCATCTGCAAAGCTACAGGTGGAAGATCTAACACAGAAGATAGATACTATGCAGCAGAGGCAGGAAAAGCTGCTGTCGTTCTTAGAGAAGGCTGTTCAAAACCCTACTTTTGTTGAACACCTTGCTCGTAAGATTGAAGCTATGGATTTTTCAGCCTATAGCAAGAAGAGACGATTGCCCCAAGTTGATCACCCAATGCCAATTGCAGAAAATAGTCTTGTGGAAAATCACAGTAGTTCTAGACCTGAGTCGAATGTCATCCATCAAGATTTCCCAGATAAGTTGAGACTGGAATTGTCACCAGCTGTTTCAGATATTAATTTGGTTTCACACAGCACACAGAGCTCCAATGAAGATGGGGGAAGCCCACAAAGAAAAATATCTGAGGGGAATCCAAAAGATGCACTGACTAGGACATCAGGTTTACTATTGGCACCTGAAACATTGGAACTTTCAGACACAGGGGCATCGTATGCATTTAAAGTGAATCCAGCTGTCCCAAGAGACATACCAGCAAATGGGAGCCCAGCACTACATTCACTGCAGTCGAATTTGACTTCTAATGAAGAAGTTGATGGTCACATTTCCTGTCAGCTAAATCTTAGTCTGGCATCTTCTCCTTTGCAAGCCAACAAAAATCCTTATTTAACTAGGATACCTCAACTAGGCCAGGAAATTGGCAAATCTCCAGAATCAAGGTTTAATGAGAGTAACAAAGATTCTGATATCCGAGTTAGTCAGAACAACATAAATCTGGGTAACGAGGGCAGAGCTTTATCCAATTCCCAGGAGACCCCAAATATCAATCAAGCACCTGCATCAGCTCCAGTTAGAGTGAATGATGTTTTCTGGGAACAGTTCCTAACTGAAAGGCCCGGCTATTCTGATAATGAAGAGGCAAGTTCTAGTTACAGAGCAAACCCATATGATGAGCGAGAAAGAAGGATAGGTTTTGGAGAGCCACGAAATGCTAAAAACATGGAGCAGCTCTCTCTGTGAGTATCACAGTTGTCTTGGAGCTTAGCGTAAGGTTTGCAGAGGTTTCTCCCAGTACCTTTGGTGCTCTCAAAAAATTACCATTGGCAACATCTAGAATATAACTTGACATGAAACCATCTATTTGGTTTGAATAATATAATGTTGACACTTGACATGCCACTAGTAATCGTAGTTGCTATTACTGTTCATACCGCTCCACCCTTCTAATAGATTGCATTCATTTGGCGTGTTGATGTGGGAAATTGAATTTTATTGGTGTAGTATGGTGCAGATTTAAATGGTGGGATAGAAATAGGCAGTGGCTGATCCTTATTGTTGGTTTGGAATTGTCTTCTACTTCCATTAACCAATAGCACATTCCCGCATGTTCTTTCCCTTTTTCCTGCTTGATGCCCTGAAGTTATAATGACAATAACACGCTTGTTCTATAGTACTCTGGCGCATGTGTAAATTTTAAAAGAGATTTGGTATTTTACACTGTGTTGGTGGTCAAAACCTTACACTTTCAGTCACATGTTTTAAATTCTGCTGCTGTTTACATCCTTCATGAAACAAAACTTTCTGAAATACAAGTGTTGGTGGTCAAATTCCATGAAAACTAACCATAATACCTGAAAAATTAACTTAGTCCATCCTTCCCTCCCTATATTGACTTCTAAAAACAGTGATACTCTGGTATTTACAATCTCACATATGCTTACAAATACTCTTTTATAGATTTGACAAAACCCTATTTCCCTTCAACTCTAAGCAAACAAGTAGCTGTTATATCCCTCTCCATCGATTTTTTTTCCCCTTTTTCGTGAAAGGTGAGGCACCAAACACCTAATTTTTATTACTAATATCACATTGCAGGTTACACCTAACTTCGTTTTCTCCTCGGTCCTCTCCATTATAAAAGGCCTCTCTTTGTGAATCTAACACTTGTGCAGAGAAGCACTCCCACATTTACATTTTGCAAACAAAACAGGTCACCACTACAAACAACATTGAAAAGATGGAACGATTACAACACCTCTTGATCTCATTATATCTGCTTATTCTGTCCATCAATTTAACCACAACCACAGCTCAATCACCTGCGCCCGCTCCTGCACCACCCGGCCCCACTAATGTCATCAAAATACTCAAAAAGGCTGGCCACTTCAAGACCTTCATCCGCCTTTTGAAATCCACTCAATTGGATAGCAATCTAAACTCCCAGCTTGGCAACACAAACAATGGCTTGACCATCTTTGCTCCAAGTGATAGTGCTTTTTCAGCCCTTAAAACAGGCACTCTCCGCACCTTAACTGATCAAGAAAAGGTCGAGTTGATGCAGTTTCACATTGTGCCTATGTTCATCTCATCTTCCCAATTTGATACCGTGAGTAGCCCTTTAAAAACACACGCTGGTTCTGGTACTAGGTTTCAGCTTAACGTTACCGCCAGTGGGAACTCCTTGAACATATCTACAGGACTTACCAACACCACCATTTCCGACACTGTATACACGGACACCCATCTTGCTATATATCAGGTTGACAAGGTGCTACTTCCTTTGGATATATTTACCCCTAAACCTCCACCACCGGCACCTGCACCGGCACCAAAGCTTAAAGCAGAGTCAGAGAGCCCTGATGATGCTGTTTCTAAGAAGGATATTTCTAGCGCTGTAAGTTTTGTCATGCATCATGATACGGTGTTCTTTATAGTTGGTACTGTTGTTGCAATATCGTTTTGTGTATAGTTGGTCCTCGTAGTTGACAGAAAAACTTGTTGCGTGAAAAGGAGTGAAAAAAAAAAAGAGAGGGAATTCTCTATATGTTATTACAGGAAACCTTCGAAAGCTAGATGCCTCAAATTGCTGCTTGTCATAAAGAAAGCTGGCATCTCTTCTACAAGTTCATTGATTTATTCAAAATCTCTTTGTCTAGTACTTTCGTTGGTGGTGTGAACTTGGGTGCTGCAATTGCAATCTTCTGAACTTTTCTACAAATGTGATGATGTTACACGCTGAAAGATAAGTTCCATATACTCTGTTAGGCATGTGTTCAATCCCCCAGCTGGGAATCCTTAATGGTATGCAATGATAGCCTCCCCAATGCAATTGCCCACCTAGAGAAACTAAATTTAGTGGGTTGTTGATCCTTGTGTTAAAGGTAGTGTCATGGCATCACATGCACACGCAAAAAAAAAAACAAGAAAACCCTAATAAGGACAGCAAGTATTGAGGATATCGTTGAAGAAAAAGGCCCAAATTATATAATGCAATCATGCCACTTTAACAATTGCATTACAACTGTTTTGGATATTGTTCAGTTTTTAACTTCAACCTCTACATAGAACCATCTATACCTCCTCTGTGCAGAATTCTTGGCAAGGAGCAATCATATGAAGAAAAATAAAACAAAAGGGGGCCAATGAATTTGAGTTGCCTCAATCCTATAAAGTGGGGCAGTTAACACATAATGCACATATATGGAAGCCCTAGAAACCATAGAATTTCTATATTGAATGTGGTTTGTCACGACGATAGAATGTCGATCCATGGCAAGAAGCTAGTCCTATTCGTAAAATCCTGCATTGCCATAATCAATCCTATATATAACATACAAAGCTTGAGTGTTCTCCTATCCAAGTTGAAAGAACCAAAAGCATGTCTTCCTGTCTGGGCTTTGGACTCTTCGAATGTACCTTTTGTTGGCTTTTGTTAAACCTTGCAGAGTGTACTTACTTACAAACCTAAGAAAATCAGAACTAACTTCAACATGGTCGGGTTTCTAGTTAAACCGATCAAGATTTGTAGTGATTTAGTTAAATCTAAATCAAAGTTAGTTATCTGGACACCTATGAAAAAAAAGGGAATGGAAAAAAATGATGATTTTTAATACAATAACTTAATAACTCATGCTTTTTTTTCAAATTAGTTGTCATGTATTATGGTACATGATATTTTTTAAAAAATATTTTTTAATTAAAAATAAATTAAAATAATATATTTTTAAAAAATTATTTTATTTTTTACATGAGAACATCAAAACTATAAAAAATAAATAACTTAAAAAATATTAATTTAATATTTTTAAAATAAAAAAACCCTGTAGAAACTGCGAATCCAAATATAGTGTTCTAGAAATGAGATGTGCTGAGGCCCAAGCAAACATTTGACTGTACACCAGTGCAAGTGCAGCCCCAGGCACGAAAGTCAAAACTTGTTCCTCGAGAGGCAGAAAAGCAAAAGTACACACTAGCTAGCTCCTAGCTAGCTAGAATAATTATGGCAGCTGAGAGGGTTCAATGTATTGACGACAAAACCTTACAATAAAGTTTACTCAAGGGGTGACGGTGGCTTGGTCCCTCATATACCCACAAACTAAATAATGGCCAAGTAGCTTTATTAGATGATTTTTGAAGTTTTTTAAAGTATTTTTTATTTAAAATAATATTTATTTATTTTATAATAATTATTTTTAATATTAGTATATTAAAATGATTTGAAAATATTTAAAAAATAAAAATATTTGAAATTTTTTTAATATACTTTTGTAAAAAAAAAAATAGTTGTATGTCTGTGACCCCTGAGTCATTGGCTCATGTCTTTAAGCAATCAAATCATCTTCTCAGTGGAATTTAGTGGGTTTAATTGTCTTATTAGAGCTTTCAACAAATTAATTAAGTTATTTTATTTTTGTATTTTAAAAATATTTTTATAATAATTTAAATTTTTTATTTATTTTATTTTAAATTAATATTTTTTTAGTATTTTTAAATCATTTTGATATGTTAATGTTAAAAATAATTTTTTAAAAATAAAAAAATATATTATTTTGATGTATTTCCAAATAAAAAATATTTTGAAAAGTAATCACAATTACATTTTTAAACATACAATAAATTTTAGAAAAAAAATTATTTTAAAAAATAACAGTTTAATATTTATAACTCGCTAGCGGCATGTGCAATTTCATTAAATTGTTAAATGACCTAAAAATATTACAATGAGAAAGAAAGTTAAAGGAAAGGGAAAAAAATTGATGAAATAAATTTAACAGCATTAATAAAAGTTATCAATAGTAACCTTCGTGTAACAATACACAAAGGTAATGAGGCTTATTAAATTCAATATTTGTATATTAATGGTGGTATTTTTTTTTTAGTTTAACGTGGGTGTTCGGGTCAGTTTGCGCGCACCTCAACTAATCTCACAGGTCCTGAAGTTAACGACCATGTAAGCCTCTAGTGGTCATTATATGAGCAACCACATGACTCGAACTTGAGACCAAAAAGAGAACAAATCTCTTGGTCCCAAGCTCTTACCACTAGGCCATCACCTAGATGATATTTTCTTCTTCTTACATTGTATTGCTATAATTTTTCTACTTGCAATTCTGAGCTCCTATTTGTTTCAAAATAAAGAGTTAGTCCAAGCATGTGGTTGTTAGTTTGATGCTCATCAGGGGATCTCGTCTGCTATGAATTCTTTCATTTGATTTTAACGTTAAAACTTTCATAGGTTATCTTTGTGCATGTTTATAAGTTGCAATGGTTTGACTCGATTTGAAGTTAGGTTTGTAGACCAATCTAATTTTTTAACCAAAATAATATCATTTTAATTTTTAAAAAATTAATCAGCACTATTTCTGTTTTTTTTTTTTCTAAAAGACAAACAACATTGTTTTCACAAAGAAAAAAATCAAATTGAAATGAAACTTGGTTTAGACTAACCTCTAAATCGGTGAGTAACTGGATTGACTAGCAATGCTGAATTTTATCATTATTATATTTTGTGTATCAATATTATTTTTCCCCATCAATATCTGAAATAGATATCCATCCTTAGATATCAACTAACTTTTTAACCCACGCAACGCCGCTGGTTTTTTTTTTTTCCAGCCTAAAAATCATTAAGACATTATAAATTCAAAAATTTGATGTATAATGGTCGAAATACTTTTAGAATACTTAAATTGTAACATATTGGATGACATATTTTTTGAAGAAAATATTGAGATGATAACACATTGGATCGATCCAAGGTAATAATGATTAACCTATGAAAATCACAATCAAAGTGTGAACACATTGGATCGATCCAAGGTAATAATGATTAACCTATGAAAATCACAATCAAAGTGTGAGATCATGATAAAATTATAGAACCCACATCGAAACAAATTAAAAGGTCTAATTATAATAAATCAAATATTGAAGGTTGAAAGTAAAAAAAAAAATTTAAAAATGACAAAAAGTGCCCTGGGTAAATTTATATAGATGATCGGTATAACACTGCACGCAAACCCAAATTGTTTTGGACTTAAGAAGAAAAAAGTTAAGATGACGCTAGGATTTCTAAAGAAGTGAAAAAAATCCAGTTGATTGAGTTCAATAAGTTAAAATAACTTAATAACATAAAAAAGAAACCCTAATTTAATATTTCCAAATCGAAACCTATGAAATCTGAAATCCAAGTTCAATCAAGAAGCTAAATTCTCAACCCGAATAATAATAATAATAAAAAACGATGACAACTCATGTTAACCTATTAAGTTCGTGACCTAAGTTATTTGACTAGAAGCACTAAATTTAAAAACCCTTGAAACCTAATTTTCAACTAATCAAATGTTGAACGATGAAATTGAAAAAAAAAATTCATACAAAAGGATAAATTTTTAGCAATTATAAGCCAAAAAAAGCTTGAGTCCACTCAGGTCAACATGCAAAACTCGCAGGTTAGTTTATGAGATCAGACAACCTGATAGAAAGGAAAATGAAGAAAACCACGAAGCTTACTTTGTAAAAAAAAAAAATCAATGCTAAGTAATGAGATAAAAAAAAGAAAATAAGTAAAAAAAATCGATATCAACCCATGCTAGTATATAAAACTTGTGACTCAAGCTATTTGATCGACTTAAAAAATTACAAAGCCCAATCTTCAATAAATCAAATGTTAAATGATAAAATTGAAATATATATATATATACACACACAAAATGATAAAAAAAAGAAAGAATAGCAATTAAATGAACGATGATGAATTTTGAAGAAAAAAAAACAAATGAGAGGGTGGATAATTTCAAATTGAAGGGTTGAATTGAGAAGAAAAACCAAATTCACAAAATAATTAAAAGAAGAAATCACTAAAAGAATGAGAACTAAGTTAAAACAAAATAAAAATTAGTTTTTTTTTAATCAAAAGATGAGATTGAAAGCAATTGAATGTTCACTAACAAAAAAAATTATGAAATAAAAAGAATTATGACCAAAATTGAAGAAAAAAATAATAATAAATATATATTGAATAGAGAATTTTTTTTAAATAAAAACCTACAGGAGGGCCAAGGAAAAAAAATACAAATAAAAAAAATAAGTATCAACACTTAAATACATGCAACTAAGGAAACTACCTTGAAATTTTAAATAATCATCGCAAATTTCAAGGAATGAGAGAGAAAGGGAAAAAAAGAAAAACATTATCGGCAACAACTTGCCAAAAAACAGCATACACGCATCATCGCATGAATAAGAGGATGTCATGGGGTTGACATGGCGAACAGCAGTATTTTAACCGTCAGAATTAGTTGTACGCATCGTTAGAAGGCAGTGGAGCGACTAATGCATGTCTCAACAACTTTTTTTTTTTTTTAGTTATCAAATTAACACATTACCCCTAACACCAAATAATTACTATGAAAAAACCTTTATGAAATGATGTAAAAGCCACTGAAACCTTTAAGAATTTTGATTTTAAGATCAATTGGATCATTATATTAAGCTTCAAAAAATCAAGAAATCGAGATGCTCGTAGGGCACACGCCAGTGTTATTTGTTTTTTTTTTTTTTGCTTTTAAGGCTATCAAGTAATTTACTGTGCAAAAAAAATAAGAGAAGATAGAGATGTCCCTTAACAAATATAGAATTACAAATAAACCCTATGAAATATTATTTT
The DNA here is from genome assembly GCF_951802175.1 of Populus nigra. Taxonomy (NCBI): domain Eukaryota; kingdom Viridiplantae; phylum Streptophyta; class Magnoliopsida; order Malpighiales; family Salicaceae; genus Populus; species Populus nigra. The sequence goes on from NC_084852.1 coordinate 17,446,360, forward strand.
ACCTTCCAAGGCCAGTTTTATTGATTCTTTTATCAAGGGAAAAATTATCAATTCACTATTATAATCCATAGTAAATTTAAGCATATATACAAAGATTTCCTCACATCTTTTAGTTTCTTGTAATTAACATGAAACTTTTAGCCTATTTTCTTTTCTTGAATTCAAAAAATCTAAAATACCAAGACTAGGAATAAACAAATTCACCACATAGGAAAGTAGTTTTTTTTTAAGTGTTTTTTTATAGAAAGTAAATTATTTTTTTATATCTGGTAGTTTAATGAAAAATAAGTTGAAAAATACTTTCTAGTATTTGAATATGTCATGAAAAATAACTTATTAATTTTTTATTTTTTTGAAGTTTATTAAAAGAATAGAGATCAAATCTGACAGATAAAAAAGTTGAAGGGGGATGAAATTGAAAAACATAATATAATTTAATAGATTATTTCAAATAAAATAAATAATAATAAAAATAATAAAAACTAAATCTGACAGATAAAAAATTAAAGAGAATGAAATTGAAAAAAAAATTCATAAATTATTTCAAATAAAATAAATTACAATAAAAATAATGGGGATCAAATCTAGTAGATAAAAAATCTCAATTAAAAAAATGATAAGAGAAAAATAAATAACAATTAAAAAAAATAAGGATCAAAGTTGGTATAAAAATCAAATTAAATCAAATTCTATGGGATGAAATTGAAAAAAAATATTCAAAATAAAATATATAGCATTCACAAGATTAAAGACCAAATTTAATATAATTAGTACATAAAAAGTTAATTTTTATTTTTTCACAATTCTTTGTAAAGTGTTTTTTGTTAGAACATTTCTTGAAATAATGTTTTTAAAAAAGGTTTAATTATTATAGTTGTAAACTTGATTCTTATGAGATAGAATAGTAAAAAAATAGCTACAAATAAAATATAAACACTAAAATTACTTAGATATTGGCTCAAATCTGAGTCATTTTCTTTGCTATACAAAATCCCAACATATTTGATTATGTTTTTTTTTTTCCTGATGAGAGATCTAATAATCATTGAAATTATGCTATAATCTTTGAAAAAAAGGTTTAGATTTACTTGTAAATGTTTTTAAAGCTTCTTTAATTATATTAGCCTAAAAAATATTGTTTAACTCGACATTCCTTGAAAATGACCGTTTATTTTCATGGGAGCTGTTGCTTTTTTACCCCACCTTAATTATATACTATTTAGTTACAAAATGAACTTGTGATTTAGTTCATAAGACGCGTCAATAAAAAACCAAAACAACCTTTGAAATTTTTCTTAGTTCAAGAAACAACCGTATGAACAAAAGAGCTACAAATTGTCTCTAAGAGTTTGGACAGTGTGTATTTGCACAGATCTACATCAAGCGTGCTTGACACCAGCAGCAAAAGACCAATTTTTTTAGTGAGTTTGAATGAATTTATTGATGAGATGTAGATTACAAAGCTTAGATTGCAACTATATAAAATCATTTTCTTTTCAGCTTTAAACTTGGTTTTTAGCTTAAAAAATTTATGGGTTTTGTTTCTTTAGCTTTGAGGTTCTTGATTCGTGAACAAGAAACGTATAGATTTGCTCTTTGATAATCGATGTCTTTTAAAAAAATTTATCGACATTTGTACATATATTAATTTATTGAATGATAAAGTAAAATAAAATATATGGATGCATTTAATTGCTCTTGTTTTTATAGTTAAGTAACAAGTAACAATTATATCACAGTGAAATATATAATTCTTCGTGTATGAATTATATTCGTGATGAAATTATAGTAAATTTAATAAAATAATAGAACCAGCATTGTAATTAACATGATTGTTTTTACAATGCATTAATAATCAAATGCACATAAATATAATTGTAAAATAAAAATTTACTACATGTTCTTTTTGTTCATTTTATTATCAACATTAATTTTAACTTTATTTTTAACTAAACATATTGAACATTATTTTCATGAACAATAACTTCAACTATAATTTTAATCAAATACATATTTTAATTAAATCAATCACAACTAAAAATAATTTTTTAAAACTTATTTTTCTCGTGACACAATAAAAAAATTATTATAATATTAAACATACTCTGGATGTAAAGAAAAATAAAATTACAATTCCAAACATTCCCTTTTGAGCTATCACAGCAACAATGGACTATAATTGTCAAGTGGTCAGTGATTATGATCTCCTATGCAGGATAAACTGACATCATTTGCAAGTGGAAGCCATCTCAACATGCTCAACACACATGTGAAGGGAACTATTTGAATGTCTTGTCCCATGTAATGACCCTTCCATCCACATGAAATCTCACTTTCACACGCCTCCACAGGAAAATTTAACCCAGAAGAAAACATTAACTCCAACCAATTCAAGAAAACCAAAAAGAAATGTCCGACCTCCAGCTTTTCTCTCATACTCCCACACTACTCTACCTTTCACTGCTTTTCCTCCTCACCCTTTTCACAATTTGCAATGCTGATTCAGTTTCAGGCCTCAATTCACTGAAAACCAGTGAGATTGATGCCTTTGTCAGTAAGGGTTGCTCAGAGAAAATTGGAGAGTGCTTTGAAGAGTCAGAAATGGAGTCAGAGATCAGCAGGAGAGTGTTGCTGATGCAAAAGAAGTACATAAGTTATGAGACACTGAGGAGGGACTTGGTTCCCTGTGATAAACCAGGAGCATCATACTATGACTGTAATGCTAGACAGGCTCATCCTTATAGCAGAGGCTGTGAGGTCATTACAAGGTGTGCAAGAAGCGTCAAGGACATTAACAATTAGAAGAAAATAGTATAATTGACATGATCTTGTGGAATTGGTAATCAGCTACTGCATTCTTGATTTTGTATCCCTTTGGGATTTTCTTGGTTGTATATGTAAATTCAAGAGAATCATGTTTTGATCTGCTATATTAATGAAATTCTTAGCCTAGTTTTTGGGAGATCTGGGGTGTCTTTTTATACATTATTTAGTTGATGCTTATTTTGGGGAGTTGAGGATGTCATGCCTTTGGAAATCTCAGCATTCTTCTATAGAAGGTTTGAGGTTATCTTTCTTTTCATTAACTAGTCAATGGTTTACCCTTTTAGTGCATCATTTTTGTATCAATCAAAGAAATGAAAGGTTGTGAAGCAAAAGCTTAATATTGGAAATGATCATAAACAAGACCCTTCTTTTCTTTTTTCCAGATATGTTTATAGAGGCAAAGTAAATGCAATTTCTATATTTCTACCTCAATATCCATCCACCTTACTAGATGGATTGTGAGAAACTAAGGAATGAAAGGTTGAGGTTTGCCAAGATTCAAGGATTCCCATAGGAAGATGATGTGTTGAGAAGTATTGCATCAGTAGACAAGATGAAAAACTGATTTCAAACTTTAGGGCTTGTCAATCTTACATCCGCTGCAATCTCACCATGTTCTTCTGCCCAAACACTCAGGCTATGAGGAGACCCCACCCGACAACTTCTTATTTAGATGAAGTTTTATGCTTAGATGCAAGTTTTGCCGTGATTGACTTACTGAAGTGGAATAGGATACCCTAATGTAGATGCCATCATGCTATTCTCTACCATTCCAAACTTCCCTAGTATCAGCACCTATGATCTTGCACTACATTTTCTAGGTACTGACACCATAAATACTCTTAAGAAAACTTTGATTTGAGAAAGCAATCACTACATGATGCCCTGCTGCTTTGTAGTTTTTTTTTTTAACCTTTTTTCTCTTTCCTTCTTTGCAGAGTGCATCTGCATAGCAGTTTATAGGCTTCATGTGTCCAGGTGAGAGTTGTCTATAATTTATGTATTTTTGCCATATGTAATATTCAGAAGCTCTTGTGGATGAGGTATAGTGTAGACTAGATAGATGGCACTGATATTTTGTGGGCCAAGCTTATCATTAAAAATGTGTTTGATAGTGTGGTAGTGGTTATTTTTCAAATAATTTTTTGTGCTGAAATACATGCCAATGATGTTTTTTTATTTTTAAAAAATTATTTTTAATATCAGCACATCAAAACAATCCAAAACATACAAATCATATTAAATTTTAGCAAAAAAAAAAAAATTGATTTTTTTAGGAACGCGGTTTGCACGGCGTTCCCAAACACATTCTAAGTTGATTGGATGTAATAACCTCGCTAATCTAATAATATTTTTTTAAAAAAATGATAATAAATAAATTGAATTAATAAAAAATTAATATCCAGGACATCAAGAAAAAAGTAATAACAGAAAAAGATTCAAGTCAACCCATCAAATTTGCGACTCGAGACATGAGATCGGGATAGCCCTAAAAAAATAGAAAAAATAACAAAATTCATAACCAACAAAATATTGAAAAATAAAATTTAAAAAAATACGCTAAAAAAATAGAAATCCACTAAAACTAACCTTCTAAACTCATAACCCCAGTTATGAGGCCGACACCACAATATATAAGACAAATTTGAAAAAATTATAAAGAAAAAAAAGTAGAAAAAATAACAAAAGCTAATTCGTAACCAACCAAATATTGGAAAATAAAATTTAAAAAAATACGCTAAAAAAATAGAAATACACTAAAAATAACCTTCTAAACTCATAACCCCGGTTATGAAGCCGACACCACATTATAGAAGGCAAACCTGAAAAAATTACGAAGTAAAATTCTCAATAAACTAAATACCAAGAGATGAAACCAAGAAAAAAAATTATTTAAAAATCACGATCAAAGAAATGAGGACTAAATGTTTTTGTTAAATTTTTTCAAAACTCGTTGATTTTATTTGTTAAATCTTTATAAAAACAAATATATAATTTAACATTCTTGCATAATTAAAAAAATCAGTCAATCCAGATAACCCTAGTCAACTTACTTAACTTGTGACCCAAGAGTTGCTTGGGGTCAACCCCCGAGCCAAGTCTAAAAACCATGATAAAAAAAATGATTATCAAATTTTGTTCGTTAAATTCTTTTTAATTTTTTAAAAAACCTGTCTTAAAACCCATTGAATTTTTTTTATAAACTTTTTACCAAAATAATGTCATTTTTACATATTTTTAAAATAAAAAATTTGTTGCCCAGGTAACGCTGGCCAACTCACTCGATCTATGACCCCGAACTTGTCCAAAGTCAACCTCAGAGCCGGGTTTAAGAACCATAATTAAGAAATAAGGATGTAACTTCTTTGTAATTTTTTTTAAAACTTGAAAAAAAAATTTAGGTTAAGTTGATCTAGGTAATCTTGATCAACTCACTCTATCTGTGACTTAGAACTTGCCTGAGGTTAACCCCTGAATTGGGTTTAAAAACCAGGATTGAAAAAATGAGGATCAAACTTGGCATTAAAATAAAATAAAATCAAAAGAATGAGGATTCAATTTCTTCGTTAAATTCTTTTTTAAAAAAAAATTCATCTTAAAACCCATTGAATTATTTTTTGTAAACTTTTAACCAAAATAATGTCATTTTTACATATTTTTAAAATAAAAAATTTGTTGTTCAGGTAACCCTGGCCAACCCACCCGACCTGTGACCCCGGACTTGTCCAGGATCAACCTCATGGCTAGGTTTAAAAACCATAATTAAGAAAATGAGGATGCAACTTCTTTGTAAATATTTTTAGGCTAAGTTGATCTGGGTAACCTTGACCAACTCACTCTATCTATGATCCAGGACTTGCCCGAAGTCAACCCCTGGATCCGGTTTGAAAACCAAGATTGGAAAAATAAGGGTCAAACTTGGCATTAAAATCAAATAAAATCAAACGATGAGGGATGAATCTGAAAAAAAAAATCAATCAAGAAAATAAATGAAACCAAAAAAAATTATAATTAAAAGAATGGGGACCAAATTAAAAAAAAAACGAAAATCAGGTATGAAATTGAAAAGAAAATCAATTAGAAGAAGGATGAAAAACAAAATAAATATCAATTAAAAGAAGGAGGACCAAATCTAACATAAAAATAAAAATGATAAATGATGAAATTAAAAGAAATTCATAAAAAGAATTTAAAGCAAATACAAAACAATAAAAAAATATGAGGATCACAATTGAAATAATACAAAAGGTTAGGACATTTTAAAACTTTGGGTGGGTAGAGGAGAGAGAAAACAGGGTGAAGAAAAAGAAATCTAGCCGCCATCTAACGACGACATTTATGACAACACGTGTCGATAAAGAAAAAGCTCCGCCCCGAGACGCTTCTCTTGAGATGACGGTTAGGTATTTTTTAATACCAGAGGTGTCACGTGCCGTCCAAATAGTGTTAACAACCTCCACGCACTAGCACATTTTTAATACACACCAGCAATTTTTTTTAATAAATACCAAAACACCCCTAACCCCATACAAAATTTACAAAAAAAAAAAACTGGAGTGCAAAAGACGCCAATACCCCTAAAGTCAAAAGTATTTATTTTAAAATCCAATGATATTTTGGTAATCTCGCTACGTTAAAAAAAAAGAAACACCAAAAAAACCCCTCTCCCAAAGCAAACCAAAATTCTACTTCCAATGGTATTTAGAATTTTACACTGTGCATTCAAAAGAGAAAAAGGTATACATACCCCTCACTATTTCTACAATACAAAATATATCCCGTGTAAAAGTCCAAAAATACCTCTAAAACCAGCCTTTGCGTTTCTCTCTTCCAAGGACAATTTGGTAAATTCATTGTGCGAATCTATAGTTAATTGTGAGAGGGGCTAAAAGAAAACACTAAGCTTTTTTAGTATTTTTTGTAACAAATATGTCGATAGGAACTAGATTGGTGGCTCGTGTAAAGCTGCGAGCCATACCAAATTCTTTTTATCATGTAAAAAAATATTTAGCCTATAGTAGCACTTTTAAATAAGTAAGTGAAATCTGAAAGTCAGGTTTAACCTCGATTAATTTGATAATATAATAAAAATAAGTATCAACAAAAAAAAAAATTGGACCAGGTCAAGTTGAGTTAACATGCAAAACTTGTAATCTTGCACATGAGGTCGGGATAATCCCATAGAATGATGGAATCGAAAAAAATCAATCATAAAAAATGACATGAAAAAAAAGATCTAAGCAAACCCGGTCCAATTTTTCAAACTCGTGACCCGAAAAGTAAACAAAATACAAATAAATAAAATGATGAGAAAAAAGTTCCAATAAAAAAATTTAAAATGAAACAAATAGAAATTAAAAGAATAAGGACTAAATCTAACATAAAATAAAATGAACTAAGATATCGAGGGATGCAGTTGAAGAAATAATTCAATTAAGAGAAAGATATAAAATATTAAAGAATGTAATTCAAAAATAAATTAATTAAGAGAATGATTTAAAAAAAAATTAATAATTAAAATAATAAGGACAAAATCTAAAATGTAAAAAAAATTCAAATGAAGGTTACATTGAAAGAAAACTCCAAAACAATTCAATAGGTTATTTAAAATAAAAAAAAATAATAAAAAAAAAATAGTAATCATATATGAAAGAAATTTTTTTTTGAAAAGATGCTTTGAAAATGTACAGGGAATGCTATAAAACCAAGAAAGAACAAGAAATAAAAAAATCTCCACTCGAACAAAACCTGATATTTTTTAGTACATGCACCACTAATTAATGGAGGCAATATTGTGAGGAATAAAACAATATCGTGAAAGCTAGATTTTGGTTGTCGGATGATGCCATAGGCATTAAAAAAATATTTAGGAGCATTCATGTGCAACTACTTTTTAGAATTAATTGTTTTTTTATTTATGGTAAAATATTAAATTTCCCTTTTTATCATATTTTATAATGAAAAAATAAATAGAAAAGACATAAAAACCCTTTGACCCAGGGCAAAAACAAATTTAATTCAAGGACATTGTGATAATTTTACTATGCAATTAAAATTAAAAAAAACACAAAAAAAATACCCCTGCCCGCTATCTTACTAATTTTTGCCTACAAGATTATATAAGTCATTTTAATGCGCACAAAACAACAAAAATATTACTTTACCCGCACTTCCAAGGTCATTTATGTTTTGTCGATAAGGTTAAAATCATCTGTTTCAATCAACAGTGACTACAAGTCTAAAGCAACAATAAGAAACATCACGTTAATTCTACTTCCTTTTTTGGTTTCTTTTAATTTTATCCACCATTATTTGCTCATAAAATTCAAGAAGGCATGGCAAGCAAAATGTGGTTACTTCAACATTTGAGGAAAGATATGCGTGTAATGTGCCATCTTTATTCACCGTCAACCTATACTTGTGTGTGTGTGTGTGTGTGTGTTTTGTTGTATAGCTGATTCAATCCATCATGTTCCATGGCTCATATTCCTTTGCAATTGAAAGTGCTCCCTCCCTGCCATTGAAATCCCAATTGCATTAAAGATTTTGTATAGCAGCAAGTTCACTGTTATCAAGAATGTGAGAGTTAGATTTAGAGCTTTCTGATAGTTTCTTATTTATTTTGTGTCTCCTTAACTTTAGTAATGGCAGATAAAATGTCCAGGCATGATAACTGGTGATCCCTTGATATCATCAGTATCCCTTTTACATAGAAATGCTCTTCCTAGACTTAACTTTGTCTGTAAGCTTTATTGGGTTATGTTTGCCATGACTTTTGCGAATTGATTTGAGTTGTTTTTTTACATTTGATTTTAACAAAAAAAGTTGTATTTTAGATTAGACTAGGTGGGCATTTTTCTAAGGATAACAGCATGAAACGATTCTTGTAAGAACATGACAGATCTAGAAGTTGAAATTGCAAGGCAAAAAACAGATGGAAGATCATTAGTGCATGTTACAGCCACTTTGACAATTAGAAAGGAATAACAACATGAAACGATTCTTGTAAGAACATGACAGATCTAGAAGTTAAAATTTCAAGGCAAAAGACAGATGGAAGATCATTAGTGCATGTTGCAGCCACTTTGACAATTAGAAAGGAATAACAACGTGAAACGATTCATGTAAGAACATGACAGATCTAGAAGTTGAAATTTCAAGGCAAAAGACAGGTGGAAGATCATTAGTGCATGTTGCAGCCACTTTGACAATAAGAAAGGAAATATAAACAACATGATTGTGTGTCCCTGCACTAAAAAAAAGGGCGAAAATGATAAAGTCAAACACAAAAGGTCTAAACAAAAGCATATGCAAGTAAATAAAAGGAACTCTCAGCTTCTTTAGCAAAAGTGATGATAGAGCTGTCATCGATTGAGCAGTGGCTTGAACACATAATGCCTGCTGACTATAATTATTATACACATGGTGGTATGGAATCGATTATCTTGCATCATGGAAACAGTCCAAGATATGCATAGAAAACCATCATCTAAAATCGAAAGGCCAAATATCTGAAGGCATACATATATTTATGAAATGTATGTTTGTGTTGGCAACATAGCATTTGAAGAATGCATGAAAACTGCATTAAATGAACGCAGATCTACCATACTGACAATGGCAAAAATGTCATCACCTAAAATTTGATGGAAATGAAAAAATTGATGCATAATAAGTGGTCTAAATGATGTTGTTGGTAAATTAATCTAATGAGAAGGTAAATGTAATCATAATGTAAAGGTGTTAAAGGGAAGAAAAGATAGGTGAAAGGACAATACATGATGAAAACAAAGAAATTATGAGAGGAAAATTCATTTTTCTGCTTTTGAAAAAAAGAAAAATGCTAATATTGACAATATTAAAATATAAATATTTAAGGTTAACAGTATGATGTTATTGTTAATGTAATTTAGCACAATAATCTCACAGCGATTGGTTGTTGATCTGAAAGCCCCAAACCACAGTTGAAAAATATATGCCTTGTTGAGCTCACTTGCCATCGGAGGTGCAATAATCATGGGGTCATTAAATTCTCTATAGTAAACATAATGATGTGCGATAACCAACCAACTATAAGAGAGTTAGTGACATTTTCCTCGTTAGCGGCAACACAGTCAAATCAAAACCTGCCAAGATTTTATAGAAGTTTAAGAACCAGTAGATGAGCATATGTTTGAAGCGTTTTGGTAGATAAACAAATGTAATTCTTTGCAAGAGTGGCGGCATATTCTATTTATATGCAACTTACCATGGCATGGGTAAAGATGTTATGGCATCATGATCCATGCATACTGGATTTCTCTTGGTGCCACCAAGCTTTTTGTTGCAGTAAGGACAACTTGGATACCACCATCCATTGAAAATATCATAGTCAGCTATAAATGTGTGGCATGTGTACCTCATATCCTGTAAGAGATAGGTCGAGCCACTTTAAAGGTGTGTTGTTTGGAAAAAAAGCATGAGTGAGTACAGTGGTATGAAGCATAGTGAATAATGTTATAAGTTTGGTGTCATACATGTCCAAAGAGATTAAAGCTCAAAGAAAAAAAGTTAACCTTGTATTCATATGGGTTCATGCAAAGAATCTCCTTTGTTCTTATTCATATGTTTTACAAGTGATAAAACAACATTGGATGATAAGGGTAGTTGGTAAACCTTAACAGGTAGCTTACCAAAGCTGATTAGAAAGTTCCATGTTAAGTTGGGTTGGCAAATGAAGAAAGTTGAATAAGTATGCTTTGAATGCAAATAGATTAATTTGATGAAGGATGAAGGAACGTACTAATGGTAATAAGCCAATGCTTCATGAGTGTCTGGATTAAAGTACCAAATAGAAGCAGTTGATCCATTAAGGTTTTGCCTGCCTGAATGTAAACAAAACAACATGTGAAAATATAAAGTGCAGTGATGTAAAGTCATTTTCCAAGATAAAACGTGACTTTAAAAATATTGGTTGAACATTTAGGAATAGAAAGCTAATATAATATGAACATCTATACTAGAAGATAATATCAGGTTATGAACTTGAAATCTGACCTTGGTGCTCGGTGACACAAAAACCAGCGAAAGCAATTGTGATGGGGGATTGGAGTGTTTGAAAAGTGGCTTCATCAAAATTCCTTGTGTTGTCGCCCCACAGAGTCATGTGCATCTCATCACCCCTTTTAAAAAAAAAACCAAGAGAGCTTAGTTTAAAAGGAGCAAAGCATAGAAAACATTTGGTGAAGTTATGGACTCAACCTTATGTTATAAAGTATAAACTCCCTTTTGTTCTCCATTGTTTTCCCTCAAACCAAAACTTGTTCAAGCGGTTGAGTAGCTTTGATCCTTCCCAGAACATCTTGATGAAAACATGGATTACAAATGTTAATATTGCATGGATATTTAATTGTAAAAAAGGAAAGTGCATAAGCTTGGCAAAAAATGCAAGGGTTTGTGCGAACCTGTAGAAATCTGTGAACCTTTTCCCGGGGAGAGAACATGTGAAAAGTCAGTAAACTTGAAGTAGTATCTTGGCACAGCGGTGGTAAGAGGATCTATTTGATTGGTCTTAACGGTTGACCTAAGTTCAACATCATTGGCAATCACCATATTTGATGATATGTTCTCATAGGTGTAAAAACCCCTGATTTCATAGTGGAGGCCATCAATAATTGCTGAAGAAAAAATAAGGTTAGCACAAGTAAAATAATACGTACAGAGTGGTGTGCAACAAGCAAAACAACATGAGCGAAAATGAAAAATAAGCAACAGGCATGGAAGAAAATCTAATCGACATGTTGAAAGCACATGACTAAAAATATATGATAACTAAAACATGTCATGAATGCCACAATAAATGTAAAATAAATGCCCGAAATGAACATCACAGCAAGTCCACGAAGATAGCTAGTCCAGCAATGAGCATCGCGGTAAAAAGGGAAATAAAAAGAGCAAACAGAGGAATGTAAAACAACATAAGAGCTACAACAACAAAATAAGGATTGCCTGCATATCAAGAAAGTTCAATTTATTCTGGCAGTAATCTTGAGCACAGGTCAGATACAACCGAGACACTTGGTGGTTGTACCAGTAAACCTGGAGAGAAAAAGGAAAGAAGAAGATCAGTCAACCTAAAAAGAAAAGGAATGGGACATGTTGGAAATGCTATAATGCAACCCAAAGGACTGACAAAGCTGAGTAAAGAGTTGAGAAGGCAACTAACTAATGTTGAAGCAACTAACCCATTTCCAAGCAACGTAACCTGCAGTAACTTTTTGTACTTCATCTCCCACTGAAAGCACAGCATAGACAATAACACGATAAGAATAGAAATGTTGAAAAGCAAACACTAGACAATAACACGATAAGAATAGAAATGTTGAAAAGCAAACACATCAAGTCAAGCAGAAAGAGACAAAAAGGAAAAACAAACAAAGAAAAAATAATGAGTGGAAAGAACAAACAAATAAAGCAGAAAGAGGAGCATAAAAAGGAGCAACCACGGGCCCGAAAGTTTGAGCAACAGAGGACTTAAAGACAAAACATAAGCAAATGATCAAACGGGAGGTTAAACCAGAAAAAAAAAAGAGAACCTAAAAAGAAAAAATTGGACAGAAACAATAGCCTAAGGCATTAATTATAACCACACCAACACTGCAGGCATGTCAAAAAAGAGAAGTAAAAGAGCAAAATAACATGAAGGATCCATTACATGCATAGCACAATGCAAAAGAAGAAGAAAGAACTAAACAAAGCAAGCTACAAAAGAAACACAAGAAGAGAAAAACTTAGTGCAAAATAGCATGAAGAAGCTATTACACTCTTAAAGCCACAATTGTTCTCCTCAACCACCCATCAGTACATTAATATCCAACGCAAGAAAACACAAACTAAAAAGGGGCAAACTTCTAAAGTATAGAACATGACACTCGAAGTTGCCCCCTATCAGTTCCAGATCAAGTTTGTTTCCATATGTCATCATCTTTAAGGTCTGCAAACTTATTGCTACATGACAACATTGCTTAGAAAAAAAAGCTCAGCAGCATTAGAAACCAAACTAATCCTAGAAAATGCCTAAAGACGATGCATTATATGCAGAAAAGACAGCGGTGCCAAAATACAGACAACCAAAGACATCATAGACAACTGTTTCGAAGACAATCCTGATGATGTCTTTGCACAATAAAATGATGCTACCACATATAACCAATTTCACAACATCAATATCTTTTCCTTCCAACGAATATCAAAATAAAGAGGAAATCACACAATGCTCTTCCAAAACTTGAACTGTAAACAACAACATGAAGAAAATAGCATGTACATTAAAAAATAACAAGGATGGCAACCAGAAAAATTCAATAGCAGTTTCAATCCTCTGAAAAGACACAGGATAAGAAATCAATAAACAATCGTGAGTCAGCATGCAATATGGACGAACAAAGCGAAAAAGAAAAGGCTAGATAATAACCAAAGCAACAATGTGGATGAAAAATGATGAACATCCCTGGGAGAAAAAGATGCATACAAAGCACAAAAAGGGAAAAGATCAATAAACAAACCTGCGAAATAGCTTACCTCAATGGGAAACAACAACAAAAGAAAAATTTTATGCAACTTCCGGATACTAATACACCCTAATTTTGAAGAAAAAAATATAATAAATACATATAAAACAAAGTAATACACTGCAACAACAAACAACCCAAAAGAATTGACAAAAAACAGGGGAACAAAATACAAAAACAAACTAAAAAAAACAAGAAACTAGATAAAAAAGAAAAAAAATAGTCTCATATGACAATCTCCTAACGAGATCTGCATTAAGAAAGGCAACCTGAGGCAGCAACAGAACAAATTTTATGGTCTCAAACCGGCCTGCAGGTTGATCATGTTTTCCCTTCAAACCAAGAGTTTTTTTTTTTAAGCCACACAGCCAGAAAAAATGACAAGGTAGCATAATTTAAAAAAATAATAGGAAAAATGGCATAGTTAATGGGTTGCCATGTTGAAAACAAGGTAGCTATGGTTCTCTCATAAATTGTTTATGCAAAATGGAAAGATTCGTCAGGCCAAAATAGTCCTTGGGGATATGGTGGTCAAAGGGGTTTTACCTAATGCAAAGATATATATATATATATATATAATATGCTTATTAATGGTAGTGGTATAGTAGGGAAGTTGAAAGAGGTTTTGGAATTCTTTGATGAGATGTTCATCGATGGGTTATTCAAAAATGAAAAGTTAAAAGAAGCTAAGGAGGTGCTTCTTCAAATTACTAGCAGTGGTCACAAATCTGATGTGATCACTTACAACTCTTTGATCTCAGGATATTCAAAATCAGGAAGTTCACAAAAATGTCTTGAGCTATATGAAACAATGAAGAAACTAGGCTTAAAACCTACTGTAATCATCCCCTAATCAGCGGATGTTGCAACAAAAGGATAGAGCTTACAGAGATATTGTTTAATGAAAAGTTGCAGATAAATTTGTCCCCTGATCAAACTGAGAAAATCATTAGAGGGAATTTGAAACAGAGGATGCCATGTTGAAAACAAGTTTAACTATATAAATTCTGTAATTCCAAGAACATATTTAGTTAGTTCTATATTCCTTGAACTTCATTATATATACTCACTTAATATATTTAATATGTACAAATATTAAATCGAGATGCCAATTTTATCACAATTCTCAGCAACTTAACCTTTATTTTTATGATTTTAAAGGGCTTGGTATTTTCAGCAATTGCAATGGCTTCTTCATTTTATTCTCAAAAATTATAATAATTATCAATAAAAATGATTTGGTTGTAGTCAATTTAAGTTTTTATAGGATTCATTAACTTAATTAATAATTATGATAATTATCAATGAAAATGACTAGTCCATTTAAATAAACTCGAATAAAATTCAATAACAGAAGGATTGGCCAATCTTCATCATCATATATTATATCCTGCGTCTGTTGTATCCATCACAGACAGATAAAGACAGTTTTAAATCATGACCCTCGGCATGACCTGCTGCAATCTTCAGTTTCATGGCTTTAGACCCTCTCCAGAGTAAAATCATGATTCCAGCGAAGATAAACATTCTCTACCTTAACCCCAGATGAAAAACAAAAACAAAAAAAGATTTTCTCGCCTTGATATCATCAATCATGCAAGAATGTCCATCGAGTTTAATGGTTACTCCTTAACATTGACTTCTTGGGATTCATCAATCATGGTTTATTTGTCAGAATGTGTCAAGACTTGTTTTGAGAGTAGACCATTAGATATCAGAAATTTGTTCGTATTTCCTTCCTAAACTGTTCAGACTTCAGATTCTTTGCCTTCATTGAACTTGAAGGTTCTCTGTGCAAATCCCTAATATAAGCTACCTACTTGCTTTACTGTGACCCATGTCATTGCTATATCTTTAGACTTTAGGTCCCTGAATTGGTGGCTGCATAGCAATGGTTGAGCAAACCCTTTCAAGGCAGCAATTCTCCAGTTTCACCGTTTCTGCTGGCCCCTTGCTAGCTGAACCATCTCTTGCTCATTCAGCCTTGTTTCCCTGACCGACTACCAGCCTACATCACCATGCTGCCTCAAACAGCCAGGCCCTCCCCATTCACCCAATGTTATATGACTGTTCATCTTTGGAAACATCAAACATATCTCCGAACTCTTGTTCGAGCCCTATTCCTTTTCAAGATCATAGTTTTAGGCCTGGGGACTAGATTCTGCTGTGTATTTCAAAATGTAGCAGAATTTGAGGTAGATCCAACACAATTTACTGTAACCAAAATGGTAGGTATGCAGGACCAATTTACTTTTCAAGATAAGTTTTCTTCCTCTTCTTTTCATCGATTGCCTGCTATTGCTTCTCCAAATTTTCTTGAAACTCCACTTTGGCAACACCATGTCTGTGAATTAGTTTTTTCGAAGTCATTAAACTCGGCACATCCTAGCTAGCTTGACGAAGAGGCCACTAATCTATTTTAAACATAACTCAAACTGATTTTTACATTGATTTGGCCATGCTCGGTGGTCTAATAGGTTGACCTGCTAACTTTCAGATCAATTCAAATAATTTTTTTTAATCGAAACCATATTATTTTAAAATTAACTTGATGATCTAATTACCTGTATCCTAAACCATGTAAGAACCAAGCCGTGTCTTACAACCAGCTCGACAGTGAAAAAAAAATTTGTTCAGCCCAAGAAACCATCCACTATCAGAAGGAGCTTCATCAATTGCTTTCCGATTTCCGTGCCCAGGAACAGGCCATGGACATTATTAAAAGACAATTGAAGAATTGCATTGAACCATTTCGAGTCTCCACGACATGTTAATTTTGTCTTCATTGCCCTTCAGATAAAAGGGAAAACAGATTAACATCAATAAAATGCGAAACCTACCCAACACCAGATGTTAAGAAAGAATCAATAAAATTTCATGTTTATGTAATGTATTAGGAAACATATGCTGTCAAAGATATGTATTTTTATTGTAACTCTTATTCCAGAATTAGCTTAGCACAATATAGGAAAATAATCTTGTATATAATGTAGTTGTGACAGACTCAATTGATAAGCAACAGGGTTGGCAATCCTTTTTTTTTTCTTTGAAATTCACATGGTATCAGAGCTCGGTTTACCCTAGCTCTCCTTCTCTTTTTCTTTCTCTGCCTCTGCCTCAAACTTCTGCTTTAATTTTTTTGCTGATTGTTCACTACCATGGAACATGAGCAATTTTCTAAAGAAGGCAGGAATAATGCCTATGATCCTTTTTTTCTCTACCATTCCGATCATTCGGGATTGGTGCTTGTTTCCAAACCTCTCAATGGTGATAACTACTCTACTTGGTGCAGATCTATGACAATCTCTTTAAATGCTAAAAATAAATTGGGATTTATAGATGGGACAGTACAAATACCATCAACCACCAACCAATCGGACGATCATGCTTTATGGAAAAGATGCAATGACATGATTTTATCATGGATTCTCAACTCAATTACACCAGAACTTGCCGACAGTGTTATATATTCGACTACAGCACAAGAAGTTTGGGAGGATCTTCGAGATTGTTTTTCTCAAAGTAACGCTCCTCGTATTTTTCAGATTGAGAGAGACATAGCTTGTGTTTCTCAAGCTCAGATGACAGTTGCGGCATATTATACAAAGCTGAAAGGATTGTGGGATGAATTGGGATCTTATAATGGAATTGTTTGCTCTTGTGGAGCAGATCATAAGCGACGACAATTGATGCAATTTCTCATGGGATTAAATGAATCTTACAAGGCAATTCGGGGGCAGATTCTATTGTTGAATCCTTTACCTGATGTTCGTCAGGCTTATGCTTCCATTGTTCAAGAAGAAAAGCAACGCAGCTTAGGTGATACACATGATGCAACAGAAACCGCAGCCATAGTGGTTCAACGAAATGCACCCACAGCTCTGGCTTTTCGATCAGGTCAAGGAGTTTCCTCCCGCTCTAATTCTTTTAATTGTAAGCCACTGCACTGCACATACTGTGACAGTGATCATCATGTGCGAGATACATGTTGGAAATTACATGGATATCCACCAGGTCACCCAAAGCACAAAGCCAGCAGATTCAACAAGTCTGGAAGTTGTCAACAGTACAACAAACCTGCACAACCTTCAGCTAATTACATCAAGGAAGGTCCCACGATGGAAGAGAAGCATTTAGTGATGAATGGACTCTCTGATTTACAGTTCCAGCAAATATTGTCTATCATGAACAATACCGGAAATGCTCAAACCACTGTTCCTCAAGCCAATGTTGCGGCCACCACTCCAGGTTTGTTACAAACACCAATTATTATGCCAAGTCGATTGATTCTCGACAGTGGTGCCACTGACCATATCACTTCTTCTCCGAATCTGCTTGTTGATAGTCGGCAGAACACTATTTTGCCAACAGTTATTATGCCAAGTGGAGAACAGGCTCCAATTACGTCTATTGGGACTTTACATTTGAATTCTGTTATTTCTCTAAAAAATGTGCTTGGTGTGCCATCTTTTAAGGTGGATTTGATGTCTATAAGTCGAATTACAAGAGGACTTAATTGTTCAGTAACCTTTTTTCCCTATTGGTGTGTTTTACAGGACTTGGCGACGAAGACGACGATTGGTTTGGGTAAATAACGAGGCGGACTTTATTACTTGGTTGCATTAGCATCAACACCACCAACACCACCAGCACCAAAATACCAACCCTCTGCATCTGCTGTCATTGCTAGCCAATCATCTCGTTCTCATGTCATCTCCTCCACTTATTTGTGGCATCGCCGATTAGGACATTTATCTTCCTCTAGATTACATTTTATGGCAAAAACTTTACTCAATTTTCCTTTTAAATTTCAAGACGCTTGTGATATTTGTGCACTTTCAAAACAATGTCGTCTTCTTTTTTCTGCTAGTTCAATTTCCTCTATTCGACCATTTGAATTAATTCATTGTGATATTTGGGGGCCTTATAAAATTCCTTCTCTTTCTGGTGCTAAATATTTTTTGACAATTATGGATGATTACTCTCGATTTACATGGGTATTTTTTATGCATCACAAATATGAAACACAAAATTTACTCATCAATTTCTTTTCCTTCGTCAAAACTCAATTTAATGCATCCATCGCAAATATTCGCGTCGATAATGGGGGGGGATTTTTTTCTATGCAGAATTTTTTCCGCCAACATGGCACAACTTATCAACACTTTTGTGTTTATACGCCCCAACAAAATGGGGTCGTCGAGCGTAAACATCGTCATATCCTTGAGTCTGCACGTGCTCTTCGTTTTCAAGCTCACCTCCCCTTGCATTTTTGGGCAGAATGCGTTCTTACTGTTGTCCATTTAATCAATCGTTTGCCCACACCACTTCTTTCCCATAAAACCCCTTTTGAAAAACTTTACAACAAGGTTCCAAATTACTCCCATCTCAAAGTTTTCGGTTGCCTTGCATATACTACTGAAGTGCACGCTACACATAAATTTGCTCCTCGAGCTGCACGTTGTGTTTTTCTCGGGTACCCAGTCGGCCAAAAAGCTTATAAACTCTACAACCTTACCACCCATAAATTTCTCACTAGCCGTGACATTGTCTTTCATGAACACATTTTTCCCTATCATTTACCCTCTACCGTTCTTGCACCTCTTATACCATCAACTGAATCCACAGCTGCCACACCAGTCATTCCCCTTTCCATCTCCGATCTTCCTTCAGCAGACTTCCCAGTCCCCTCTTCAGCGTCTTCCACTCCAATCCCCTCTTCAGCGTCTTCCACTCCAGTCCCTTCGTCATCTCCCTCCAATGTGCCCCTGTCACCACCTATCCTTCCTGTGCAGCCTCTGCGTCGTTCCCAGCGGCATCACAGCCCTCCCCGTGCTCTGCGTGATTATGTTTGCAACCAAGTAACATCTCCCAAACCAACGCTGCCTTCATCGTCCAGTCCCACCACAGGTACAAGGTATCCTCTTTGTAATTTACTTTCTTATCACCGCTACTCACCACAGCACAGGTCCTTTGTTGCCACCATTAGTCAGGACATTGAGCCTCGCTCATACACTGAAGCTGCCTCCCTTCCACAATGGCATAATGCCATGCAATCCGAGCTCGCAACATTGGAAGCTAACCAGACTTGGTCCCTCACATCTCTCCCTCCTGGCAAGACTGCCATTGGATGTCGCTGGATATACAAAATCAAACGCCATTCAGATGGCACCATTGAGCGTCATAAAGCTCGGTTAGTGGCCAAGGGTTACACACAGTTGGAAGGTATTGATTTCCATGACACATTCTCTCCTACTGCCAAAATGATTACCGTCCGTTGTTTATTGGCTTTAGCAGCAGCACAGAATTGGTCCCTCCATCAGCTAGATGTACACAATGCTTTCCTTCGTGGTGATCTTGATGAAGAAATTTATATGTGTCTACCTCCTGGTCTTCAGCGACAGGGGGAGAACTTGGTATGTCGCCTCAACAAGTCGTTGTATGGATTAAAGCAAGCGTCTCGCCAATGGTTTGCTAAATTCTCTACAGTTATTCAAGTTGCCGGATATGTTCAGTCTAAAGCAGATTATTCATTGTTCACATGTCACAATGGTAAATCTTTTACCGCATTATTGATATATGTTGAAGACATTCTCATCACAGGTAATGACCTTAAGGCTATATCCACTCTCAAGAACTTTTTGCATAGTCGTTTTCGCATTAAGGATTTGGGTGATTTGAAGTATTTTCTGGGCATTGAGGTCTCTCGATCAAAAAAAGGTATTTCTATCTCACAACGAAAATACGCTTTGGAAATTATGAAGGATAGTGGGGTTTTGGGTGCTAAACCCGTGAATTTTCCTATGGAACAAAACACAAAACTCTCTGATGCATGTGACTTGCTTAAAGATCCATCTCAGTATAGAAGACTTGTGGGGCGCCTAATTTACTTGACTATTACACGACCGGATATCATGTATTCTGTACATGTGCTAAGTCGGTTTATGCATGCCCCACGCAAACCGCACATGGAGGCTGCCTTGCGTGTGTTGCGTTACCTGAAAGGTGCTCCAGGTCAAGGTTTGTTTTTCTCTTCTCAAAATGGTATGTCTCTGCGAGCTTTTTGTGATTCAGATTGGGCTGGTTGCCCAATGACTCGAAGATCAACTACAGGTTATTGTGTTTTTTTGGGTTCTTCGCTTGTTTCTTGGCGGACGAAAAGACAGAAAACAGTGTCACTCTCCTCAGCAGAAGCCGAATACAGATCTATGACAGGTACATGTTGTGAGTTATCTTGGTTACGATCATTGTTGAAAGACCTACAGATATTGCACCCAAAACCAGCATTACTGCACTGCGATAACAAAGCAGCTTTACATATAGCAGCTAATCCAGTTTTCCATGAAAGAACCAGACATATAGAAATGGATTGTCACTTCATTCGGGACAAAATACAGGATGGTTCGATCACGACTAAATTTGTTACTTCAGCAGAACAGCTTGCGGATGTCTTCACTAAACCATTGGGAAAAGAGAGCTTCTCCACCATGATTCGCAAGTTGGGAGTTCTTGACATCCACTCTCCAACTTGAGGGGGAGTGTTAAGAAAGAATCAATAAAATCTCATGTTTACGTAATGTATTAGGAAACATATGCTGTCAAAGATATGTATTCCTATTGTAACTCTTATTCCAGAATTAGCTTAGCACAATATAGGAAAATAATCTTGTATATAATGTAGCTGTGATAGACTCAATTGATAAGCAACAGGGTTGGCAATCCTTTTTTTTTTCCTTTGAAATTCACACCAGAACATGGAAATAATTATATATATGTAAAACCCCACAAACACCCAGTCCCTCGTCCCCTACTCCATTCTTCCTCCATCACAGCATTGCCTTGATATTTAATTTTATTATATCTAATCTTTTCATAAAAAATATTAGATATATAAATTATTTTAATATATTTTTTTTACATAAAAAATTTAAAATATAAATTAAAAAGTATATACGAACAAGATTAAGACATTTCATAACATAAAATAAGATATATATCTAATTATCTTTACTAAATTTATTTATTTAAATAAATAAAAAATAAATTTACACCCTAAAATTTATACAAAGTCAAGAAAGCCTCTAGTCAACAACTATATATTTTGTTGATTTTAGAAAGAAAAAAATGTATTTTTATTTTAATAAAAAAAAAAGCATGAACACCTCATCCAAGAGGCTTAATTTTTTTTGGATCAAGTGACATAAATATGATTTTACGTATTTCAAGATATATTTTACTGTAAATTGACAATAAAATACCTATATCATTTAGTTTTAAGATAATACGAGGTAATCATGGTGCTGTTGATTAGGATACTGAACCCGAGGGTGCGAGCTCTCGGATATTGAATCCGGGCTCCATTTTACAACTCTCGATAGATTAGGATATTGAATCCCTCCCTGGTTAAACATGGGTCGGGAAAAGCCAGAAAACGTTCGTCGGAGTCTGAGATAGCTATCAACACCTATTCATAAAATGACACGTACCCCTACCAAAAGTAGAAGGCTGTAGACTATGGATAAGCATCGGAGAAAATTGGAGGCCAAAATTTTCCACTTTGTGGTTCTTATCTAGCCACCTCATGTACTGGATCCTAATTGGTTTTAAATCAGTTTCCTTTGTTACTGCATGCCCTTTTTCTTATCAATTTTTAAGCGAATACGTGCTGTTGATTCTACGTCATCCGATTAAGATCAGACCAAACCCTTCACTGATTAATTTTTAAGAATACTAGTTACATGATCCGCGCGTTGTCACGGGTTCATGATTTTTGCATAAAAAATATCAAAAAAAGTTAAGATTTAAAAGTATTAGGTCTTTCTGCAAAGCTACACCCAAGAGTCTTAGGTGTGGCTGCAACACCTGATCCAAGAGTAATATTTATAATATTAATAATAATATTAAACTTGCATGGCTCAAGTTTAAGTGGGTCTGACTGCAATACCAGACCCAATAGTCTTGGATGTGGGTCTGGCTGCAAGGTCATATCATAAAAGTATGATAATTAAATAGATTAATTAAAAAGAAAAAAAAATCAAAAGGAAGAAAAAAATTAATGAAGAAAAAGAAAAAAAATATGAATTAACTAGATTAACCCTTCAAACCATGTTAACCCATCAAACCTTGGATTCATATCGTGAAAGTTTGATAACTAAATAGAAAAAAAAAATTTGGCGGGTTAACACAAAATTAATTGGGCTAACTCGTCAAACCCCGGATCCATGTCATGAAAATTTGATAACTAAATAGAAAAAAAAATTGAACATTAACAAACTAAATTAAATGAAAAAAATTAATTAAAAAAACAAACAAAAAGACATCAGCTTTTTCACTGTGGACTCCAGTGTGCAGTCCACAATTAAAGGCTTAAAAACAGCAAAAAAATAAAAAGAAAACAAAAACTAAAGGTATCAATCAATAACTAAATAGAAAAAAATTTAATATTGATGAACTAAATTAAATAAAAAGAAACAATAAAAAAAAATTATAAGAAGAAAAAAACTAATGAAGAAAAAGAAAGAAAAAATCTAAATTAACTGGATTAACCCGTCAAACCTGAGATCCGTGTCATGAAAGTCTGATAACTAAATAGAAAAAAATTTAATATTAACAAACTAAATTAAAAAATTAATTAAAAAGAAAAAAAAAGCATCAACCTTTTTATTGTAGACAAAGGCAAAAAAAAAAAACTAAAGGCTTTAGCCTTTCACTGTGGACTGCATACAATATTAAAAGATGAAATCGGAAGAACAAAACTAATGAGGAAAAAGAAAAAAAATCTGAATCAACCCGGTTAACCCGCCAAGCCAGGTTAATCCATTAAACCTGGAATTCATGTCATGAAAGTGTGATAACTAAATAGAAAAATAATTTATTATTAATAAAATAAATTAAAAAAAAAGATTAATTTTGAAACTGGGATCCATTTCATGAAAATCTGATAATTAAATAGAAAAAATCTAATATTAAGAAACTAAATTTAAAAAAAAAGACAAAAAAAAAAAACTAAAGACATCAGCTTTTTCACTGTGAACTGTATTGTGCAATCCACAGTATAAGGCTTCAAAAGGAAAAAAGAAAAAAAAATAAAGGCACACGCCACGGGTTATTTTTTTTCTTGCATACAAAATATCAAAAAATGCTGAGATTTAAGAGTGTTGGGTCTTTTTGCAAAGATATGCCTAAGAGCCTTTGATATAGCTGCAACGCTTAACCCAAGAGTAATATTTATAATATTAATAATAATATTAAACTTACATGACTCAAGTTTAAGTGAGTCTGGCTACAACACAGGACCCAAGAGTCTTAAATGTGGGTCTGGCTGCAAGGTCGTGTCATAAAAGTGTAATAATTAAATAGATTAATTTAAAAAAAAAGAAGAAAAAAAACCAACAAGAAGAAAAAAACTCATGAAGAAAAGGAAAAAAAATCCGAATTAACTGGGTTAACCCTTCAAACCAGATTAACCCTTTATACCTGGGATTCACGTAATGAAAGTTTGATAACTAAATAGAAAAAAAATTGACAGGTTAACTCGTCAAGATCGGGATACGTGGCAAAAAAATCTGATAATTAAATAGAAAGAAATTTAACATTAAAAAACTAAATTAAAAATAAAAATAAAAATAAGAAAAAAATATAGAAAAAAAAAAAAAAAAAAAAAAACAAAAAAAAAATGATTAGCGTTTCACGGTGGACTTGCACAGTAAAACACTGAGCAGTTTTAGTTTTTTCTTAATTGTTATTACTCAATGATATTTAAAATTGCATTTGGACTCCACTTTTTTAAAAAAAATTATTTCAAATTAAAAAAATTAGATTTTTGAATAGTTTTAATATATTAATGTAAAAATAATTATTTAAAAAAAATACTGAAAAGTAAAAACTAAACAAAACACATAAAAGCCTTCATATATATATATAGTTTTAATTGTGTTAATATCAAAAATAATTTTAAAAAAATAAAAATATATATTATTTTAATAAATTTTCTAGCAAAAAAATACTTTAAAAAAATATTTAAAAATATTATTTTTTCAAAATAATTTTTATTTAAAAATACATTAAAATAATATATTTTTATTTTTTAAAATTTATTTTTGAGATCAATACATTAAAACAATTTAAAAATATTAAAAAATACTTCTAAAGCTCTCTTTTAAATCATAGTTGGAAAATTTATACTAATTTTTAAAACGGCAAGCACAAAAGCAAGCAACGAAAATGCTGTGAGCTAAGAAAGATGGGCAACCAAAAAAAGAGACAACAGGTGAAACAAAAAGGTTATTTTTTTATATTTTTCATGATTAAAAAGAAGATAAGCTGCAGCAAGAAAACTCAAATGGCAACAGCTACAATATTATCCCACACAACCCCATCCAAAACCTTATTAGATAATCCCATGTGGTCTTCAAGATAGACCGTTTCATTTCTTTTCCTCCCATGTCTTCACCACCCACCACCAAAACACAAATCCTAGGAAAAAAATTGAAGCCTAATAATATAGGACATATCATCATGAAAATACAAAAGAAACAATAGCGCCGATAATCACGTTTTTCCTCAACTTCCATCTCTCAGTACCTGTACTGAGCAGGCTTGTATGGACCCTCGATTGGCACGTTGATGTAGTCAGCCTGGTCCTTGGAGAGCTTGGTAAGCCTAGCTCCTAGCTTGCCAAGGTGAAGGGAAGCAACCTTCTCATCAAGGTGCTTGGGCAAGACATAGACCTTCCTCTCGTACTTGCCGGTTTTCCTCTCGTTCCACAGCTCAAGCTGGGCAATCACCTGGTTGGTGAATGAGCAGGACATCACAAAGCTGGGGTGACCGGTGGCACATCCCAGGTTCATGAGACGTCCCTCAGCCAGGACAATGATGCCGGAGTTGGTGTCAGGGAAGACCCACCTATCAGTTTGGGGCTTGATGGTGATGCGCTTCACGCCAGGGAAGGTCTCAAGTCCAAGCATGTCGATTTCATTATCAAAGTGACCGATGTTGCAGACAATGGCATTGTTCTTCATCTTCCTCATGTGATCAACCATGATGATGTCCTTGTTACCAGTGGTGGTGACAAAGATATCAGCCTCGGAGATAACATCTTCAAGGGTCAAGACCTGTAGACCCTCCATGAGAGCCTGAAGCGCGCAAATGGGATCAATCTCGGTCACAATCACACGAGCTCCAGCTTGCTTCATGGCAGCAGCACAGCCCTTGCCAACATCACCGTAACCACAGACAACAGCAACCTTGCCGGCAATCATGACATCAGTAGCTCTCATCAAACCATCAGGGAGAGAGTGGCGGCATCCATACAAGTTGTCAAACTGTACACACAAAGATTAAGAGCAATTGTTATACCACAATAGAGAAAAAGAATCGTGCAGAATCACATGCAAGATTTCAGAAGTCATCAATCAACAACTGATGATTGAGTTGAAAACCATATTCAAAACATCGAGCACGACACATGAATCATGCAATGAACCTTGATAAAAATCGTGGAGTGCTAATCACCAATTGGATTAAATAATAGAGTAACAAAAAACTTGCAAGTTCTCATAAAATAAGAATCGTGCGAAAGTTCCATAGTCTCATAGAATATTCTAAAACAACTAGCATGATTCTGATCTTAAAGTCGAAACATTTTTGCTTCTTAAACAAATCAAAAGCTTAGAACTTGAAAGAATCTTTTCATCATAAACCTCAAAAAAAAATATCTTACAAAAAGCCCACACAATAATTGAAAGTAATATCTCTTTGATTCTAAGATATCTCAATAACCACACAACATTGCAAATCTATCAAACAAGTTCACAGTATTTATGTTGAAACTAAGTGGAAATATCGACAACATTGAATCAAACTAGAAACAAATCCAGTTAATATCAGATCTAAAACAAAAACCCATTAATCATATCAGATCTAAAACATAAATCAATAACTAAACACATAACAGATCTAAACAACAAAAACCCAGATCTTAAAAAACAATACCTTGCTCTTGGTGACAGAGTCGTTGACATTAATAGCAGGGAAAAGTAAAGTCCCATTAATCTGCATTTGATACAATCTCTTGACACCAGTTGTAGTTTCTTCCGAAACACCAACCAATCTTTCCTTCATCTTGTGATACTTCTTAGGATCAGATTTCAATCCATCTCTAATAATTGTCAAAACGATCTGGAACTCAGCATTATCAGTCGAAGCTGGATCTGGGACAGCACCAGTCTTCTCATAAATCTCCTCAGCCTTCACACCTTCATGGATCAAGAGAGTGGCATCACCGCCATCATCAACAATCAAATCAGGACCACCATCTGGGCCCCAGTCAAGAGCTCTCTCAGTACACCACCAGTACTCCTGGAGGGTCTCCCCTTTCCAGGCAAAAACAGCAGCCGAATCACGGGCAATAGCGGCAGCGGCATGATCTTGAGTGGAGAAAATATTGCAAGAACACCAACGAACCTCAGCACCTAAGGCAGTTAAAGTTTCAATCAAGACAGCAGTTTGGATAGTCATGTGAAGGGAACCAGTGATCTTGGCTCCCTTGAATGGTTGTGAAGGGCCGAATTCAGTACGGCAGGACATCAAACCAGGCATTTCAACTTCGGCCAGTTCGATTTCGAGACGGCCGAAGTCAGCCTGAGACATGTCCTTGACCTTGTACTCACGACCGCTTGTTGTTTTCTCTACAAGCAAAGCCATTGTAAGTGGAAGAGAAGAAGAAATTTCTTGCTTTCACTCTCTTAGAAAAGGGAAAAAGATGCGGCTGAGAAGAGAGGGCAGGGAAGGACGAGTGTAGAGAAGAGGAAGAGTGGGGGATAAATAGGAGTAATGGACGGCGAAGATTGAAAGTTGGAGAAGATGAGCAAAAATAGGGGGTTTAGGGAGTTTGGTGGATGTGGAAAAGCAGAACTACAGTTTGTTTAGGGAACTGCTAAAGACCAGTTCCTAGTTACAGTTACAGTTTGGTCTGATAAGGTGTTCGTCAATGTTTTTCGTTAATTCTAGGTTTTTACATTTTTCAGTTGAATTTTAACTATATAATTTTTGGTATAAAAAGAATTTTAGTTTATAATATGTTGAAAAATAGACTATATATACTTGGATTAAAGAATGTATAAAAAATAATATAAAATGTTGACATGATAATATTAAAGGTATTTTTTATTTTATTTTCTTTAACCGTGATTGTTTAGGTTAGTTTATATGCATCTCGAAAAATTCCCCGAGATCCTAAAGTTAACATTTAAATAAGTTTCCAGTGATCATGAGATTTGTGACACTCGAACTTGTGATCTTTAGAAAACAAAATCAAAATCTAATTAATTAAACTATACCTCTCAGAATTATTGTTATTGTTAACATAGCTCATAACATTAACAAACATACTCTAGCTTGTTCAAAATTTAATAAGATAAAAAAATTCTTTTTATTCCCGTTTGTATAATATTTGTATTTTTAACTAAGGTATGTAAATGAAATTAATTTCATTGAAAAAAAAAATATGAGGATTTTACGTTTCATAGTGTGATATAAAGTTGAATCTTGCAAATATCAAATTACAACCCTCTAAATTTGTATGAAATAACAATGAAATTTGATTGGCATTGATTTGGTTGACCAAGGTTTATAATGATAAAGAATATCAGGATATCTAATATGGGAAACTAAATGCCAGATGTAATGGAAAAAAAAAAGGTTTATTACTCTGGATTATTAACATGCAATGATTTACTTTATTGTTTGTTATTGAGGTTAAGTAAGTAATTTAAATATTATAAATTTCATTGTATATATGCTAGTTTACATGTTCATCTCATTCGAGATAGGACTAGTTATTTACCTTTATAATTATTTATTATAAATGTAAATACATTATAATATAAATTGCTATAATATAATAATATTTTTACACTCCACAATGACGGCCAAGGAAGAGAAAACTTAAAGGCACAATGATCTTTTCAAGGGTTCGATTGTATTTTAAAAAAGAACATAGGATTCATTGTCTTTTCACTTTTCTCAAAATAGTTAAAAGACTTATCCTTTAAAGAAAAACATGTTGTCTGGGTTTTTTCATCCTTTTTTTATAGTTTTTTTGGTTATTATAAATTTATATGAGAGGATAAATCAATCTTTTAACAAATAATAAATATTATAAAAAAAATTATTGGCTTATGTTATACATATGTTAGATAATCAACCATCATGTCTGCTGAAACATCACGTGACGGCTCAACCAACAAGGTAGAGCATGCAATTCAGTTCGCGATGATATGGTGGCGACAAGGTTTTTTCATCTTTTTTTCATAGTTTTTTTTATTATTACAAATTTATACCAAGGGGATAAATTAATCTCTTAACAAATAATAAATTTTTTAAAAAAATTATTGGCTTATGTTATACATGTGCTAGATAATCAACCATCATGTCTCCTAAAGATGGCTCAACTAACGGGGTAAAGCATGTAATTCAATTCACGATGGTGTGGTGGCGATAAAGTTTTTTCTCCTCACCCTTTTTTCTCTCTCATGTTATGAAGATTCACGCCTAACCTTTCAAAATTCAATAGGTTTGTATTTATTTAAATTTTAGCTTTCATCGTTTTGATTGCTATTTGTGTTGATTTTTTTGCTTTTTGATTGATTTTTAAAAAAAAATTATCCCTCGGTATTTTATTTCATCGAATTGTTTTAATTCAATTTGGTCGTCATTCTTTTGATTGATTTTATTATTATTTTCTTGTTTTTTTTCAATGTTGTCCCTCATCATTTTATTTCATTTAGTTTTTGTATCCAATTTTGGTCCTCATTCTTTTAATTAGTTATTTTTATCCCTTTCTTAATTTATTTTTTTAAGTTAATCCCTGATCATTATTTTTTATTTAGTGTTTGTACCAGATTGAGTTCTCGTCGTGTTTAATTGCTATTTGTTTAGTTTTTTTATTTTTTATAATTGAGAATTTTGCTTCATAATTTTTCATGTCTGTCTATTATGGATTAATCGTGATCTCATGACTTAAGTCACTATTTTTTATTATTATTCTAGTTTAAGTTTGGTTTTTTTGGGTCTTTTTTTACAAATTAATTTTTTTTATTTCATCATTTGACATTAGGTCATTGAGCCTTTAGTTTTATGATTTGTTTTGCTCTTTTTTTTTGTAGGGTTGGTCTAATCTCATATCCTTGATAGCAGGTGAGTTATGTTAACTTATGTTGACTCAAGTTTTTTTTTTCTCGACATGTTTTTTAAAATTATTTTTTTTTCATTTTCATCATTTGGCTGTAAATTATTAGCCCTTAGGCTTTGTGATTTTTACCCTTTCCTTTCAGTAGGGTTATCATGAGTTCAAGTTAGTCATGTTAACCACGATAGACTTGGGTTTTTAGTTTAACATTTGTGTTGTCAAATTAATTTAGGTTGACTCGGGTTTTTAGTTTAGCATTTGTTTTGTCAAATTAACTCAGGTTAACTTGGGTTTTTATCTGACATTTCTTTTTTGAAAATTAATTTTTTTTTAATTTTATCCTTTGACATTAGGTTATTGGGTATTAAGCTCTATGATTTTTTTTAATAAGGTTATCTCGATCTCATACATAAGTCGCATGTTAATCAAATTATCTTGAGTTGATTTAAATTGTCATTAACTGAATATATTATTTTACGCTAGAAAAAATTTAACTAGACTCGTGGTACAATGTGAGCTATTAGTTTGGCATCTACACTTGATGGAAACAACATCGTCTTATGCTCAACCCTCGCATAAAAAAAAATTTCTTAGCATTTCTAAAATTTTATTGTTTCTTAAAACATTTTCAAAAATTTTAATTCTTAAAACAATATTTTTTTTCTTATTCTTTTTTGAACATTTCTATTTCTTGATTTTTTTTAATATTGTTTTTACTTCTAAGAATTTAAAAAACTTCAATGGATAAGAATTTTTTTTATCTTTTTCATTAATTTTTCAAAAAAATAATGTCTCATCTCTTAAGCATGTCCGAGTATTTTAATTGGGTAGCATTTAAAAAAATCTTAAAAAAGTTCAAAACTTTTAAATATTTTCAAAATTTTAATTAAGGATTGGCACGTACACGATGCTCTTTTCTTTTAAATCATGTAATAACTAGTTTTGTACTTGTGCCCCGTCGAGGGACAGTTATTTTTTTCAATAAGAAAAATGAATATGTAGGTTTTATTTATTTATTTTTTAATATAGAAAAATTCTCAATCACAAATCAAAATGTTTATACATGTATCTAATTAATTAAATTGATATTTTGTCAAGAGATAAATAAAATTAAGATATTTGATCTCGCAATATGACCATATACTTAATTGTGTTTAACAACTATGTTTCTTAGAATATTATTTTTATTTAGTGAAACAACCATCAGCGCCAATAAAAGATAAAAAAAAAGTAATAATCTAATATTGAATGACGAAATTAAAAAAATAATTAATTAAAAAAATAACATAAAAAGACCTTATGATGAAGTGTTAACCCTGCGACCATAGACATGTGATTGGAATAACCCTATAGACAGGAAGTGAGAAAAAAAACAAACAAAGACCAATTATATAAAAAAATTAAATGTTGAAAGATCAAATTGAAAAAACATTATGGTATTTGATCTTGCAATAGGAGTAATATGGTATTTGATCTCGCAATATGACCATATACTTAATTTTGTTTAACAACTATGTTTCTTAGAATATTATTTTTATTTAGTGAAACAACCATCAACGCCAATAAAAGATAAAAAAAAGTAATAATCTAATATTGAATGACGAAATTAAAAAAAAAATAATTAAAAAAATAACATAAAAAGACTTGGGTCAACTTATGATGAAGCGCTAACCCTGCGACCATAGACATGTGATTGGAATAACCCTATAGACAGGAAACTGAGAAAAAAAAACAAACAAAGACCAATTATGAAAAAAAATTAAATGTTGAAAGATCAAATTGAAAAAACATTATGGTATTTGATCTTGCAATAGGAGTCATATATTAAGTTGTGTTTAATAATTATGTTTCTTAAAATATATTTTTTATATAATCATATGATTATTTGTGCAAACAAAAGGAAAAACAATCGTAAAATAAAAGTGAATTGAATCAAACCCTCAACCTCAACCATAAAACAACCCAATGTTGAATGATAAAACAAAAAAATAATAATTAAAAAAACAAGAAAAGACTCAGGTCAACTTGCATTAACCTGCTAACGTTGTGACTATTAACACATGATTGAGATAATCTCGTAGAAATAAAAGTGAATAAAAAAACATGAATACCAATTTCTAAAAAAATAAATGTTGAAGGGTAAAATTAAAAAAAATATAATTAAAAAGAACCTAAAAAATGTTAAAGTCAACTTGTATTAACCTTAGAAACTCGTGACCGTGATCACAAGACCACGACTTAACACACAGAAGGCAAACTAAAAAAAATAAAAAAAAATTCTAAAAAAAAAAATATCAAGGCATGAAACTTTGAAAAACATTATCTAAAAAAAAGAAAAAAAATATATGAGTCAACCAGGGTTAACTTGCTAGCCTCGTGACTATAAAAATAAGATTGAGATAACTCCGTAGATAATAAAGTGAGAAAAAAAAACACCGAGACCAACTCTACAAAAATATTGGAGGATAAAATTAAAAAATAAAAATAATAAAAGAGTAATGTTAAGCAATTTTAACCTTAAAAACTCATGATCATGGTCATGGGATCGGGCATGACAACGATAAAGGCAAACTTAAAAAACAACAAAGTAAAACTCAAAAAAAAAAAAATCCTGAGGCATGAAACTTTAAAAAATTATAAAAAAACAAAAAAGAATTGAGTCAACACCAACCTGTCAACCCCGCGACTATCAATATAGAATTTGGATAATCTTATATAAAGAAAAGTGAAAAAAAAAGCATGAAAATCAATTCCATGAAAATAAGATATTAAAAAATGGACTTGAAAAAAAATTAATTTTATAAAAGAATCTACAAAAAGATCAAAGTCAACCCGTATTAACATTCAAAACTCGTGTCTTGGTAAAAGAGCATATTGATGGATGAAATATATAAAACAAAATGAAATAAAAAAGATCCAAAATAAAATAAACATCATTAAAAAGAAATGAAGGCTAAATCCAATAAGAAAAAAAATGATAAGGGATAAAATTGAAAAAAAAATTAATTAATGAAAAGATTTAAAAATATCAAAAAAATAAAAACCAAATTTAATATAAAAATAAAATAAGACTTAATGATTTGGGATGAAATTAAAGAATAAAATCAAAAAAATAAATAGCATTCAAAAAAATAAAGACAAAGTTGGATATAAAATATTAATTGTAAGATACTTTAATCCTTTGGCTAACCATTTTTATTTATTAATATTATATAAATGTGAAAGATCAAATTGTTCACATGTAAACTTGATTATAACAAAATAAAAGAGCCAAAAAAATCTTCTTGGAATGAAAATTTAGTTTTGTCTCTTCCTAGGAAGATCATATGAGTAATTTTAATGTGTTTAGAAAATTAAAATATCTAAAATGCTTTTGGATGCAAGTTTTTTTTTTATTTGCTTATTAAGATAATTAAATCATTTAACTATTTATAATAGAAGTTAAAAATTAGGTTTGTCTCTAATTATTTTACCACTAATATGTCCTAATAAAAAAAAACTGAATGACCCCTCATTTGATAGGTTAGTGTATGATTTTTAAAGGGTCAAATGGGAAAAATACTTTTCATTATTAGAGTACTTTTCCATCGTAACTTAGTTCATGTTAATATTTATCTTAGTAAGAGTTAATTGCACAATCAAACATTTTAATTTAATGAGAACAACATTGATGTTATCATACTAAATCAATATTAATGTCCACTTTTAACACATTGCATCATTATTTATGATTAATTGATATTCTTTATATACTTTTACATGTTGTAACTAAATTTATTTTTTAAATTGATAGGAGACAAATTTTATAAAATTTTATTTAAAAAATTCAAAATAATTTTTCTTTGATATCTTTGATAGCAAGGCAGAATACTGCTCTCTCATAACCATTAATTTGTTAAAATTATAGTTATAAAATTTGGATTGATATGATAAGTCGATTCCAAACCTAATTGATCCGGGATATAAACTACTACAAGTTAAAAAAAAATATGGAAAGGAATTAATCATGTAAACCTAATAAAAAATTCAAGCTAACGAACAAATTGATCAACCCGATAAAACAAGTTAAAGATTTGTTGATTTTTTTTTTGTTAAAATAACTTTGTTTAGATATTTTTTTAAAGAAAAAATAAAATAACTTGAATTGATATGAATTAACCCCTCAACTTGAATTTTAATATAAATTTAATTTACTTGGGAAGAACAATTTATTTATGTATATTAAAAAATAAAATAATATTGTCGACTCTTGTTGATAATTGCATACGCAATCATATTTGATTTTGTGGGGGCAGCCGTGAAGGGCCCTGATATCACAGCCTAGCTAAGATATTGGTGTTCAAAATGGGATTACAGCTAAGCTAAGATAGATACGGGTGTACTGCATAAAACAAGCTCTGAAGGCAAGTAGGATCATCAAGGACCGTCGGTGGGCTATGAAGAAAACAATAATAAAAAAAAAAGAAAATATATGTGGATTCAGTTAGTGAATAAAGAAAAAAATTTATTAATGTCATGAAATATTTCTATAGATGGAAAGTGTAAAAACGTGACGGTGTTTGATTACACGAGAATAGGAAAGGTCCCACTCCTACCACTGCCAGTGTGCAGCGGATTATCACCATGTGATGGTGGGGTTGTGGGTGGCACCGCCATCACCACGCCGACACTTAAAAAAAAACAGTACTAGTTTATTTTGAAATTAATAGTGTTAGATTAGAAAAATCTTATGGGATAAGAGAGTATAAAACTAGTATCATAATAATTACCATTTGAAATGTATTTTTTTTTTACAAAAACACATATAAAAGTAAAATAAAATATAAAATTTATAACTCATTAAAAATAATAAAAATATCTCATTTGTATATCTTTATTTCTTTAAAATATGCTATTGAAAGTAATTAATATAATGTTCTAGTCATTATTCAAGAGTTATAAAATTACTTGATAAATTAAAAGTTTTTTTAAATATTCTTAATATTAATTTTATTTTTGATTGTTTATTTGTCACTGAAATAGCTTCTGTTTTTCAAAATATTTTTTAAA
This sequence comes from Populus nigra, assembly GCF_951802175.1. NCBI lineage: Eukaryota > Viridiplantae > Streptophyta > Magnoliopsida > Malpighiales > Salicaceae > Populus > Populus nigra. The sequence continues at coordinate 17,480,974 of NC_084852.1, forward strand.
TTATTTTTTATTTAAAAAGCATTAAATTGATATTTTTAGTTATTTTTCAATTACTTTAATGGATCAATATATATATATATATATATATATATATTAAAAATCCTTACTAGCATTTAATTTCTTGGTAATGGAGATGAAGTTTATGAGAGCTCTCTCTATGGAGATATATTTAATTGGGTGACACGTGATTTGCTTTTACTTTTGTGAACTCCCAATTTATATATCTTATGTGTAAAAGATAATTTTTAATTTTTTGTGTCTGCCTTTATTTGGAGACGGACTCTGTTGAAATGGAGATTCACAGTATTTCTTTATTCATTAAAGTTTATTATGATTTTTTTAGATGAAGAAAACCAGCTTTATATTTTAAATGAAATATGACAAAGAAAATGTGTGCAAAATTGATTATAATTGGTATTAAAAATAATGCTGATTAAAATAAATATACATTATAGTATAAAAATCATAAATATTACAATTTATAGGTTGTTTTCTCAAAATAACTCCATTATTTTATCTATTTTTACCTCCATCTCTACACAGATATTTAGAATGGAATTAGATAATTGGTTGATGTTATATTGTAGTTTGGATTAATTTATTTTAATATAAATTTTTTTTTATATTGTTAATATTTTTTTGTGAAAAAAATAAATTATATAAAAATTGATTTGAAATGACTCAATCATTGATTAAAATACAACCTGAATAACTTGTAAAAAAATATAGTTGAATTTAAAATACATATTTAAGATATGATTTTTTTAATAAAAATTAAAAAATTATTTTTTCATTTTAAATTTTGTTGTTCTTAACAACGCAATCCATGAAGATAGTATTTCCAAAAAAATAAAAATCCCATGTGATAATTTATTAGAAAGTGTCATTCTTGAAAAAGACTACAATTTATGCATATACGAGTTGATTGTTGTTGTATCCGTTTCTATCCACATCTCTACATGGATATTTAGCATTGTAATATATAATTGACCCTTGCTATGCTGTGGGTGAGATTACTTTTTTAATGTGAAAAAATATTTTGATATTACTAATATTTTTTTTGTAATAAAAAAAAATCAATTAAAAGAGAACGGAAAAAACTATAATTAATCGAGTTAACTTGTCAAACTCATGATTTGAGTCATGAATTTAAAATAATATCATAAAAAAAATAAAAAAAAAATTATGAAATTTAATTCCCAGTAAACTGAATGTTAAAAGATAAAATTCAAATTAATTATATATATATATATGTATATATTAAAAAAAAGTAAAAATAAAATATTTTCAATCAAGTCTTTTCGTAACAATCACCATAAAACTCTCCTCACTGTATAGAATTTATTAACACAAATTTCAACCATTTTGATGGTAAAAATAGACATAAATAATAATCTTTTCTTTTTAAATCGAAATCCAACTATCTTTTTTCTTATCTCTCGTAGAAAATAACTGAAAAATAAAGAGAATGAATTTCAATATCAAAAATAAAATTTTGAAAACTAGTAAAATATACCACATGTAAACCAAAAAGATGAGGGACTAAAATAAATTTTTTGTATGAAATTCAAAATCACCATCTATATTACCTATTATTTTCATTTTATTCCTCTAACTTTCAAATCAAACCTTCCTTTAATTGAGTGCAAATTTGGACTAATAATGGCTCAATTGTGATAAAATTTAACTATTCTAATTCATATAATTTGTAAGATGATTAATAAATTAACTTGCTATAGTATTTTAGCACTGTATGTTAATGAAGCTTTTTTAACAAACACAACGAAGTATGCCATTTATGTCACATCTTGCTGCAAGTGGCAGTCATCTGCATTGCCGCAAAAAAAAAAAAACCCGACAAGTCTAATGCCAGAACTTACAAAATGGGCCAATAAATTTATATGTAACCCCTTGTTTGTTCATAGAGGTGGTCCAAGAATTAACCCTGTGGGTAGCAAGCAGCGACATGACCCGAAAAACATGATAATAATAAAAAAAGAAAGCTGGTTTCAGATCTAGATCCTGTTTTTTATGTTTTCAAGAAAATAAAAAAATCCAAATAAGACGTGATCTTGGCTCGGGAGGTCAATGTAATGAGTCTCCAGCTTGAAGGGAACAGCAGTCTCTTGCCTTAGAGAGCAAACAAAAAACAAAAACTGGTAAGACCATTGTTATTGTCGACAACTCGACATGGTACCCATCAAAAGAAAGGGCACAAAACGGAGGAGTGGCAAGAAAGTGAAGTGATTAGGTCGTGCTAATTAATCAGCAAAATAATCGATTTTTCCTGTTCCATCATCACTATTATTAATTATTATTATTATTTTAAAAAAATCAAAGATAAATGGACCAAAAGAGGAATTTGGTGCGTAGTAGGTGAGGGACTTAATGAATAAAGAACCATTTTCTTTTGGATATTATATTCATTTTAATTTGTTAAACGTGGGCAGCCCTGCACCATTTGGAGTTTGGAATAATTGGGCTCACCAACCTCTGGGTTTTTAGATTTTTCGTGTGCATGGTGGCTTGTGCACTTGGTAGTAGGACTGGATGCTATATTTTTTTTTTTTTTTAAGAATTAGGGTATTTTTTAGCCAATTCTGAATAATAAACCCATTTAACCTAATTCAATAATAATAATAATAATAATAATGTTTTCTTTTTGTAATTATGAACAACAGTCAAAAAAAGCTGCAGCCAAATTTATGAGTTTCTTTTATCTTTTGAATAAGGTATAGCCTGTGTTGATAAATTGACATTCATGAAAGCCAAGGCCCAAGTGGGGGTTGGTGTGGTTGGTGAGAAATTGCCAAAAAGTCCTAAAAATTAACAATAATTTAATCATCCAAATTCGCACACTATTTTGTATATGAGAATTAAGAAATACACCCACTAATTTAGTGTTTTGCCTTTATAGACATAGTTGATTTGTCAACTTTTACATATCTTTGTGTGTTTAAAATTTGGTCGCTCTCAGCTAGTCTCAGCCACCATTTGGCACTGTGTTTGAAATGGGATTTGGCTAAAATTTGAAAAAAAATTATGTTTTAAATTAATTTTTTTTATGTTTTTAGATTGTTTTGACATGGTGATAACAAAAATAATTTTTAAAAAATAAAAAAATATATTATTTTGATGTATTTCTGAGTGAAAAAAAACTTTGAAAAACAACTGTTACCACACTCCCTTGCGGAAAGGCTACCGGCATCTTAGAGTAAATTATATATCAGTCCTTTTAGTCTTACGAAACAAATTAATCTGTCCTTGTTTCAAAAAACTAATTATTTGGTCCCTTAACAATGTTAATTATACTTAATTAATATTACTTTATTATAAGGGCATGTTTGAGAGTGTGATAGAGTTTACATTTTAAAGTATTTTTCGCTCGGAAACACATTTAAAAATATTTTTTAAAATTTATTTTTGATATCAATGTATCAAAACGATCCAAAAACACTAGAAAAAATAATTAAATTGAAGCAAAAATAATTCAAAAATTTTCAGAAACGCTATACGACCGCACTTCTAAACACCTTAAAAGAAATCTCATCTTTTTTCATCAATATCCTCACAATATGTTTTTCTTTTTAAAAAATAAAATAGAAAAAAAACATGAAAAAACAAGATAACTAAATAATTAGTTTTCAAAACAAGGAGGACTAATTAAGTTGTTTTTTAAGACTAGAGGGACTATTTTTTATAATTTACTCACATTTTAGTAGTGAGGTGGAGGGAAAGGATATATGTTGTCACTATCAGGAGAGTTGGTTTCATCAAAATGACCAGAGGATCCTCAACAACCCCAAGTCCACCAACTTCCATGTAATTTTTCTACGGGGAAAAACTTTTCAATACCAATGCCTCCTAACGTTCACCAACTCTAACAACGACATGGTGAGGACACCATCCAGCCATCCAATTAGGAGAAGCATTAACATCCTGCGTGGTGGCCTTCGTTTTGGTAGTTTAGGCTAGGACTCAATGAAAAATGTATAAAATTTGAAGGGAAAAAATGTCCTTAGTTTGTCCTTATATAATATAATAATTGTTTATCCTTAATTGAATCAATTACTCTCGTAAAATAAGTGAATTTTTAATTTATTATTTTAATGATGTTGTTAAATCAAATATCTAAACTAAAGGGATGATATATGCATGACTTGGTATTATATCAAAAATAATATCAAGATAGAATAGGAATTAATAAAAAAAAAATTATAGTGATTATAGAGTAATTAGTAATATCATAAAATTAACTATGAAGGATTTTGGGTTGTGCGGTTTATATGCATATAGCACCTATATAAATACTAAATGATTCACAATGTAGAATAGAAATTTATGTTGGTTTTGATTCTCCATCTATTATTAGATTCCTTGAACCTTTAATCGGTGATGTTTTTAAAGCGTGTTTTGAAAACTGTCATTTTGATGATAACATTTTCCTATCATTAGGGAAAGACTTGAAAGACTTGTTGGTGCTAAGAACAAAAATCCTAGATAACAAAAATTACAACAAATAGATGATGGTACTCCTGAAGATTCCTCATCCATAAAACAAATGATAAATATCATTTTAAAATCATATTTTAATAGTGCTCCTCCTGAAAATGCATCTTTTAAAGAGATAAAGGTACCTAAAAAAAATAAGATCTCCATAAACCATGTTCACACAAGAGAGATTTTAGATCAAAATAAAATTGTTATAAATGACATATATGCATTTAAGGTTGCTTTTGACATCACTAGAAATGATGATGAAATTGAACTATAAACTGTTGAAGAATGTCGATATAAAAATGATTGGCTAATATGGAAAGAAGCAATCCAATAAGAGTTAAACTCACTTGCAAAATGTGAAGTATTTGGACCTGTAGTTCATAAACTTAAAGGTGTTATACCCGTTGGATATAAGTGGGTTTTCGTTAGAAAACAAAATGAGAATAATGAAATTGTTTGATATAAGGCGCGACTTATTGCACAAGGTTTCTCACAAAGACCTGGCATTAATTATGAGAAAATTTATTCTCCAATCATGGATGCAATCACTTTTAGATTTTTGATTGGTTTAGTAGTCTCAGAAACTCTAGTTATGTGTTTAATAAATGTAGTTACAACATATCTATATGGATTATTAGATAAATATATCCATATAAAAATCCCTGAAGGATTCAAAATGCTTGAAGCCTTTTAGGATAAACCCAAAAGTGTTTATTCTATTAAACTATAAAAATCTTTATATGAGATGAAGCAATCTGGTCAAATATGGTATAATCATCTTAATGAATACCTCATAGAAAAATGGTTTGAAAATAATGAGATTTTTCCATGCATTTTTATTAAGAAAACCACATTTGGATTTGATATTGTCATAGTATATGTTGATGGTTTAAATCTTGTTAGTACTCCTGAATAGCTCATAAAAACTGCAACCTATTTGAAAGATAAATTTGAGATGAAAGATCTCATAAAGACAATTTTATCTTGGTTTACAAATTGAACATCTTTCAAATAGAATATTTGTCCATCAATTAGCGTATACAAAAAAGGTCATAAAGCACCTTTACATGGATAATACTAATCCTTTGAATACACCTATGGTTGTTTGATCACTTGATGAGAAGATATACCCCTTTTTACCGTTAAAAGAGGATGAAGAAATTCTTAGTCCAAAAGTACCATATCTCAATGCTATTGAAGCACTCATGTATCTTGCAAATTGTACAAGACTAGATATAACGTTTGCAATCAATTTATTGGCAAGATACAGTTCCACTCCTATAAAAAAAAACATTGGAATGAGGTCAAATATATACTTTATTATCTCCATGGAACAACTAAAATGAGGTTATTTTATAGTAAATCGAATTCATAATTGATTAAATATGCAGATGCATGTTATCTCTCTGATCCCTACAAAGAAAGATCACAAACAAATTATCTATTTACCTATGGAAGTACTGTAATTTCCTGAAGATTTGTCAAACAAACATTAGTGGCTACTTCATCAAATCATTCAAAAATTATTGCAATCTATGAAGCAAGTCGAGACTGTATATGGCTAAGGTCAATTATCCAACACATAAAAGAAAATTCTGGATTGTCAACCATTTAAGATAGTCCCACAATATTATTTCAAGATAATGTTGCCTCCATCACTCAACTTAAAGGAGACTACATTAAAGAAGACAAGACAAAACATATCTCACCAAAGTTCTTTTATACTCATGGGCCTCAACGAAAAGGAAAAATTGATATCAAACAAATCAGGTCAAATGATAATTTAAAAAACTTATTTATAAAGTCTTTACCCGCCTCAACTTTCAAGAAGCTTGTCCATAATATTGTAATGTGCATCTTAAAGATTTATCATAAGACATGTACTTTTGAGGTGAAGTTAATGCAAATTGTACTCTTTTTCCTTTTCTTAGGTTTTTCTTATTGGATTTTACTTTGTAAGGTTCTAATGAGGCAATTTGATATTTTTATGAATTCTAAAGCATTCAAATATAGATCTTGAAGTATCTATATTAAACTTTTTATTAAATTCTGAAGTATTCAGAAATCACATAAAAATATTGTACTTTATTTCTTTCGCTTAGGTTTTTTCCCATTAGGTTTTTCTTTGCAAGGTTTTAATGAGACATATTTTTAATAAATAGTTATTTAAGGGAAAGTGTTATAAAATCTATAGTTATATATTGAATGCCCATTAGAATCTTTTAAATTTCATGACTCGTGGGTTTAGTCTCTTGGTTTTCCATGACACTTGGATTTCCTAGTGTCCTTTAATGTTCTTAATTCTTCTCTTATAAATAGACTACTTGTCTTGTATTCTAAGGATTGAAAAATATATATATAAGAAAATGTATGAATTTGTCTTTTAAGTTTTATTCTGAATATGCATGTTCTTACTTGTTCTTTTTTTTTTTTAACAATTTCATATTTTTGTTAGAAAAAACCATAATTTAAGCGCCCAACCTTTGATTTTTATTTTGTTTGAATACTTAACCATTTATTCTATTTAACTGAATACGCAATATTTGGTTTTTTTTTTATATTTAAGTTCCCTTCATCACTTGAGCTTTAAAAATGTTGACATGTTCATGATCAACTAGCATGTGATAAAAAAAAATCTCGCTCATATTTATTGATAGAAAAAATTATAAAAAGTATATAAAAGAAAACAGGTGTCAGAAATTAAAATGGAAAAGGAAAAACTGTAAAAAAATCAAAAATGAAAATGAAGTTTCCATTTCTAATCTTTTATTTTTTATTACTTTTATTTTTTTACTATTTTAACTTTTTAATTTTTTTTTCTAATTTCGAGAACCTACTTTATTTTTCAATAAATATGCATGGTACACACTTTTTACCATATATATTAGTTACATAATGTTATGTGTTCATTGATCCAAACTACGTCAACATTTTAAAATCAATTAAAATCAAAGACTAGGTACTCCAAATATATAAAAATAGATAAATGGCTTGTGTTATGATATGAGTCAGAATAATGTTTTTATCAATTTTAAAAAAATATTCATGTGATATCAATGTTTTAGGAGTAAGAAAAATCTAAGGATTTGATAACTGAAAGAAGTTGCTAGTGTTGTCAGAATAATAACCTGGAAAGCAAAAAAAAACAGCATAAATCAAGCATCTAATGCTTATTCCCACGTAATTAATTTAAAACTAAAATACTTTTTTAAAAAGCTAGATTCAATAAAGGTAAAAACAAAATCTGAGTTAACCCTTATTACTTTCAAAACAATAGGAAAATCCCAAATAAAGCAAATGAAACAAAGTTGGTGGATGAAACAAAACAAAATTAAAAAAAAAAAAAAACCAAGCAAGTCTAGGTGAATCTTGTAAACCCAAGTTATTCTCTTAAACTCATAATATGTTAAATTATTGACTTGGGCTAAACTAAAAAGCTCAACACCCATCAAATTAAATGTCAGAGGATGAAATTAATAAATTTAATTTAATTAAAAAAATTCAATTTAAAAATTCTAAATTTAAAAAAGATTGAAAAAAAAACTTGAGGCAACCCTTGTTATTTTAAAAAGAAAGATAAATCTCATAGAAAATAAATAAAAAGAATGTTCAAGGATGAGATCGCAAAGTAAAGAGCAAAAAAAAAAACAAATCAAGCAAGCCTAAGTGAACCTTGTAAACCTGAGTTAAACTCTCAAACCTGTAATCCGTTAAATTCTCAAACCGGACTCAACCCAAAAGATCAACAACTAAAGAATTAAATGTTAGAGGATGAGATCAATTAATTTAATTTAAAAACAAAAATCCTTTAGAAGGCTAAATTTAAAAACCGAGGCAACTTGTCTTATATTCAGAAACACTAAAAAATCTCATAAAAAATGAATAAAAATAACAAAATGCTAGAAGATGAAAAAAAAAAGCTTTAAAAAAGGAAAGAAAAAAACGAGGAAGCTCGTGTCAACTTTGTAAATCAAAGTTAACTCTTAAACCTGTAACTCGTTCAATTCTAGACTCGAACTCAATTGAAGCTAAACACCCGGCCAATTAAATCTTACAGGATGAAATAATAATAAAAAATCTAAAAACATCTTGCAAGGTAAAAAAATAGCAATAAAAAAAAAGAATTAGATTTGATAGGAAAAAAAACTCAAGAATGATGAAATTATATATTAAAAAACAATTTGAAAAATCATCTAAAATAAAACAAAAAATAATTAAAAGAATGAGAACCAAATCTGACAAATGAGAAAATCTATTGAGGATGAAATTGAAAAAACCCTTAATTTCATAAATTATTTTAAATGAAAAAAATTGTAATAAAGAGAATATGGATGAAATATAAGGACAACAAACCTCAAGGGCTGGTTTAATTTTTTGAAGGCAAAAAGAAAATTGAGTAGGAGAGGGAGAAAACGAAAAAAGACCACGTGCGAAACCAGTAACAATTAAGACACACGAGTCGCTTGTATGTGAAAGGGACGCCAAGACGCTTCGACCATCGCCTTTAAAGCAAGGTTTTGGCTATCGGACAACATCGCATGCACTATCCAAACCTGGCAGACATTGTTCATGCACATCCAATTTTTTTTGGCTTATTTATAAAATTATCTAAATGCCCCTAACACCACTCAATAACTATCAAATAACCAAATGCAAAAAGACAAAAGAACACCTAAATCAAAGATAGAGCTTTTTAAATTCTAAAGGCAACAATATAATTTAACTATTATAAAATTAAGTTAAAAACTAGAAAGCCCCTTGACCAAAGTTTAATTTTTTTTCGTCAAGGGTAATAAAATAATTAATTGTGCAATAAAAATTCAAAAAGACTCTTTAACCCTGTTCATTCCTGTAAAGACTAGTGAGTCCCGTGGAAAATACTAAATTACCCTTGAATGATTGCTATAAGACTTAAATAGTTAGGGCAAATCGGTAATTTAACTTTGTATATAATAAAATATTAAGCACTTAACCATAATAAAAATTAAAATTCTGGTAATCGAATTGTAGTTTTTTCATTTTCATTGGTTCTCATGAATATTAACAAAACACTAAAAAATGTGGTGCTTTTACCGTGCTTCATCTCACATAACACTATCCATTTCAATAGTGCTTTGTTTTTTTTTTTTTATCAATTTTATTCTTTAATTTTTACTTTGTTTTGGATTAGGTTTTATGGTTTGTTTTAATTTGCTTTCTTCGGGGTTATATCAGTCTCGACTGGTTAACCTAAACGACTCGAGTTTTTTTATATTTTTTTTCAATTCAATCCTTTAGTATTTTATTAATTAGGAATTAGGTTTTATGATTTATTTTAGTTTGCTTTTTATGAGATTATCCTAGTCTCACGACCCAAGTCACGAGTTTGGCGGGTTAACCCGAGTTGACTCAAATATTATTTATTTATTTTCTTATATATTTTTTTTTTCAATTTTATCATTCGATAATGGTTTGATTGAAAATTGTGCTTCATAATCTATTTGATTTGCTTTTTATTGGTCATCTCAACCTCATAATTCGAGTTACGAGTTTGGTAAGTTACTTCGAGTTCACTCAAATTATTTTTTGGTTTATTTCTATGAGGTTACGTAGGTCATGAATTGGTGAGTTGATTCGGGTTGACTTAAGTCATTTTATTGTGTTCTTTTTTAAATTTCTTTTCAATTTAATACTTCAACATCAAGTTGATTGAGAATTGAGTTTTATAATTTGTTTTGATTTGCTTTTTATAGGGTTATTTTAGTCTCATGACTCAGATATAAGGTTTGACAAGTTAACCAATATTGACTAAGGTTTTTTTAATTGATTTGTTTTTCAATTCTTTATTTTAACATTGAGTTTATTGAGAATTAAGTTTCATAATTTATTTTGATTTGTTTTTATAGGGTTATCATGGTCTTTTGACCAGGGTTATGTATGTGGAAGGTGAACCCATGTTGATCTAGGTTAATCCAATATGTCATTGTCTCAATATTAAACAAAAAGATACCATCTTGAATTTTTTGAGTCAAATTACATTTTTATCTATTGTTCGGATTATTTTTGTACCCGCAAAGTTAGCCAGGTCACATCAAGTCATCCCTTAACCCCCTACATGATTTAAATTTTTATCTATTAGAAACTCCTAAATATTTTTTTTAATATTCTAAAATACTTGATTCGACCCACAACATAATGTAGGTTAATAATCCAGTATTTACTAGAATGATAGATTAAAGAATTATATAAAATATAATGATAAATTAAAAACAATTAGATTTCTAAGGATATATTAACAAAAAAAAACTAAATCTCTTACAAAAATTATTGTGCAACAAGACACAAATCACCATTCATTGTAATAGTGTAATTACGAATTTGTCATTGAAAAAAAATCATTGAACCAGGTTTTGGGGAAAAGATTATCTTTTCACCATGACATAACATAATTGTCTTTAACATATTGTATGAGGTTATATTTGTCCTTTTTTTTCAAAGTAAAACTATTACTTCAGCCTTATATGCCTTTCAATCAGGGGTGTTTTAGTCATTTCATTTATTTCAAAATAGTTAATTACTTTGATGATATTGGAGACAAAAATAATCTCTTATAAGGTTTTTTGGGTAATTTTACATTAGTTTTATTATAAATTTAGAGGTTGCTCAAAGGTATTATAGTAATTCACATATATTAAATATTATTTAAACAAAAACTTGATGGCGCATCCAATGTACACGCCAGTATGTGGATAGCTCTCGGGTTGTCTAGCCATCAAATGCTACTTTTCAAGGCGGTGTTTGGAAGATCTCGACTTCCTTGGCTTGATGAGGTGGTGTGTGTTCCAATATTCACGGCGGTTTACCGACAACGACCATGTCTTACCCCTTCTTCTCTCTCTTCACCCTTAGGTTTTCATGTCAATCCCTTAAAAATTCAAGAAAAACCCTTTTATTTGTTAATTCTTCATATTTGGTATCTTTTTTTATTATGATTTTTTTTTATCTTGAATAATTTATAAAATTGTTATTTATTTTTAATTTCATCTTAATTTTTTTTCATCTTTCAAATTTGTTTCCTATTCTTTTGATTGCTATTTTTTTTATTTGAAATCATTTTTTAAATTGATTTTTTCTTACAATTTCACTCTCGTTTGATTTTTTTTCCTAACAAAATGAATCTTTATTCTTCACTCTCATTTGATTTTTTGCTAATTTTTTTGCTTTGGCAAGTTTTGCAATTGATAATTTTAAAATGGTTCACAATAAACTTCTTGATTGGATTTAGAACTAGGGTTTAACAGGTTGTGAGTTTTTGAGATCTGTCCAAGTCTATGATGTTTCATTAGGTTTGCTTGGTTTTTTTTTCTCTCCTTCATCTAAGATAAAAAAAATTTCTCATTTCATCCTTCACTATTTATTCAATTTAATACCGGTTTTCTTTTTTTTAGCTTGCTTTTTGTGGAATTGTTTGTTGGTATGGAAGATGATTTGATTATCTTGGGTTTTTTTGTGTATTGTTATTTGTTGGGTATTTTTTTTACTAATTCTTTAAATTTATATTTTTTTTCATGAAACTTTCCTTCAATATTTGAAATGATTTTTTAAAATAATTTATAAGGTTATAATTGTTTTTCTATTTCATCCCCTTTTATTTTTTTGTTTTGAATTTAATTCTTATTTTTTTATTACTATTTATTTTATTTGAGATAAAATTTTAATTTTTTTTTTAAGTGACCTCAATTTTCTTAGATTTTTTTAATTATTGCTCTTTGTTGCGTGTTTGAGACCTTTGCTCAAGTTTAGAAGGTTTGCTTGGGATTTTTTTTTGTTTTTTTTTCTTTAAAGCTGATTTTTTTTATAATTTTATTATTAATAATTTATATCGTTAGTGATTACTTTTTTTTTTTATCTACCTTCTATATTTTTAACTATGTATTTTTTTTGTTTTTCATTTTTTTTTGTGCATTTATTAGCCTTTTTGTTTTTCATATTTTTTTTATTTGTGCATTTATCAGCCTTTTTTTCCTCAATCATGTATATGCCCCTAATCACATTTTTTAAAAGATTAAACATACTTTCATCATAATTTTTTTTCAATTCCACCCTCTTCTGTTTTTTTATCTTTCTAATTTGATCTCTATTTTTTATAGCTATTTATTTTGTTTGGAATTATTTTTTAGATTTTGTTTTACATTTTCATCGTCTATGATTTTTTTTTTCTATCAAATTTGATCTCTATTTTTGTTTATTGATATTTTTTTTTACGATTTCATCTCTTAAAATTAAATTGGTTGGGAATTAAACTTCTTGATTTAACCCGGGTCTAGGATGTCACGGATTGCAAGTTTTAGATATTAAACCAAGTTTAGAAGGTTTGCTCTGGTTTACTTTTTTTTTTTTTAAGTTGATGTTTTTTTCTACCAGTTTTTTAGAGTTTTGATTTGTTATTTTTTTTGTTTGAATTCTATAGAGTTAGTCTCAGATTCATGACTAGAGTCATCGGTATCAAAGGTTAGCGCGAGTTGAATTTAGTTTTTTTTTAATTTTTTAATTTATTTATTTTAATTTTATCGTTCAATATTTGATGCATTGAAAATTAATATTTGTGTTTTTCTTTCCTTTCCTTTCCTTTCAAGTGATCGACTTTTTCCTATGGTTCTTTCTACGAGGTCATCCCAATCTTATGTCCATTGTAACATAATTTGTTATTTGATTTCCATATGTAAATCCAACCCTCAACACAGATTTAGTTATTTGATCTAGATACCATTCATTCTTCCCCCCCCCCCCAAGGAAATCCGATTGCAAATTCAAATTTATTAGGTGAGAAATACTTGGAAAAATATACTAATAATAATATATTAGTTATTTGATCTACATTTCGTTGTTGATCTGATAGTTTTTTTTTGGCAAAAATAAAACAAGATGGAGATTTTTCCAATGGCTTCTTTGACAAAATAATCGTAATTATAATCATAGTCATAATCATGAATTGAAAAGCTATTCATGCATTTAATTAAATAAAATGAGAACCAATGGTGCCAGTAAATACATAAAAAAAGTGTTGACACGTCTATATGACTCGTCTCGTTGCAGGTCGAATAATTTTTCTTAACACAAAAAAATGAATGTGTAGTTGTTATTAATGTGTTTTCTGACATCGGGAAAAAAAATATAGTTGTTAATCAAAAAGCTGATACTTACATATATTAAAATAAAATGAAGATTATATGTGTTAATAAAAAGATGTAAGATCTAAAGTTAATTTTTAACATGGTAGAGAAATAAGACAAAGTTGCAATTACTTAAACACTATTTCATTTTAGTCTTTGTAAAATAATCTTCCAAAAAAATAGTGGAAAAAAAATTACAAAAAAATAAATATATAAAAAAATGGTGTAAATATGGAGATAAGAACAAAAAGATTGGTTATAAATACGTAAAGTTTAAAGTGATAAATATGGCAAGTGTAAAGAAAAAAAAATCTAAACAAATTTTATTTTGTAAAATTTAAAAATTATAGATTTATCACTGCTACACTACCACTATAGTAAAAACATTTAATTTTTTTTTTCAAACCTACCATTTCTACAAGAAAACACCGTTTCCTTTTAGTATATGTTTTAGCTATTTAACCGGCGTTTAGCCATGGATCGAGTAAGTTTTTTTGGAAAACAAAAATATACATGCTTTTTCAATGCATGTTTTGACTAAAATTTTTTAATGGTAAAAAAAAGGGGCTATGCATGCATTTAATAAGCCAAATAGCTTCTACTTTGTGCAATGGGCTCAACATATAATTGCATTTCAAATCTTGGTTTTGTATAAGCTAAAATAATATTTTTTTTTATTTATGAAGACTCGCTTTTCATGTATTTTATATACTAAAATCCATCTTACATAAAATTTAACCGAATGCATATATTTTAAAACCTATATTTTTCAAACCCTAACGCAAAAGCTATTACAACGTGTGTAGTAGCTTCTGCGGTTATGGTTTGAAAAGGTAAGTTTAAAAAAAATATATGAAATGTAGATTTTTCTTAACCAATGTTTCGAGAGAGAATTTTTAGCAGGATCTATGTAAAATTATAGCATGTGTTGATCAACCAAACACTTTTAAATTTATAATTATGATAAAATGCAGATCACACCACTTCACATCATAAAAACAAAAGGAGCCTAAATTCACTTTTAATATAGCCCTCCACAAATCATAAAAGAAAGCTAAAACTGAAAGGATATTCACTAGAATAGTGTTATTAGCATTTTACCCTTTTAAAAAAAACCAATGGTCATGGTGTGTTGGGGTATTTTGATATTTTCATAACGCTCATTGATCATTACTAGATTGATTGAAGATGAAATTGACTTTTTATTTTTTTAAGTATGGTGAAATGAATTAATTATCATTAAAAGCAAAATTCTTAAAGCTAGCATTTAAGGACTTTTTAGTCATTGTGTTTTTTTAAGTACAATAAAATTACTCAGTTAACCTTGAAAGCAAAATTTTAAAAACCTGTGTTTAAGAGCTTTTTCATCTTTTCAACTTGATTTTTTTGTTATTATCAAATTAATCGAGAATAATTTGATCTTTTAATAAACATAAAGTATTATTAAAATAGAAAAATGACAGACACACATGGGAGGCGCCTAAGGTACCTCACGATTGTCAAAAAGCCATTACACCGAGTCGTGGAATCATTACGACATATTCTTCCTATTGAGGTAGGGCATAACTTACCTTTATTTTTTCTCTCTCCTTCCCTCATAAATTATATTGGCCATTCAAAATTTAATAGTTGTTTTATGAATTATTGATATTTGAACTTTGTTCTTCATTCTTTTAATTTTTAATTTTAATTTTTAACTTTTTTGTAAAAATTTTAATTATTTTCAATTTCATTCTTCAATCCCAATTTGTGATATATATATAATTTGATACTTGTTCTTTTGATTTCTAATTTCTTTTCTTAACCCTTTTGTACATTTTTTTATTTGTTTTTAATCTCATCTTTCAATCCAAAATTATGATATATTATTTTTTTTCAATTTGGTTCTTGTTCTTTTGATTTTTTTGTCCTTTTGTTTATAATTTCTAAGCTGATTTTTTCTTATTGTTTTATCTTTTTTTGGGTTTTGTTTACTTATTTTATTTTATTTTATTATATTGGGTTAGCCCTCTATAATTTTTTTTTCAATTTCACCCCCTACCTTTTTTAATCTATAAATAATCTATCAAATAACAAATGTTTTTCAATATCACCCCATATGATTTTTTAATCTTTTAAATTTGCTACTCATTCTTTTTTATTGCTATTATTTTATTTGGGATCGTTTTTAATTTGTTTTTAAAATTTCATCCTCCTTAGATTTTTTTCTTTATCAAATTTTATCCTCATTCTTTTTGTTATTGTTTTTTCTTTTGCCTTTGCAAGTTTTTTTATTAATATTTTTTCAACAATTTCATCATTCAAAATTAAATCGATGGAAAGTTAAGCTTCTTCATTGAACCCGAGTTCATGATTTAATGAGTTTCAAGTTTTATAAATTAAATTAGATTTAAGAGATTCACCTGAATTTGTTTGATTTTTTTTCGTTTTTAAGCTGATTTTTTTTATGGTTGATTTTCTATTAGATTAGTATTGTGTTGTTTGATAACATGTGTAAGCTCACGTCTGATTTCTTTTATTTCTTTTGTTAATTTATTTATTTTTACTAAATTTTTATTTTTATATTATTTAAATTATCAATGGATCAATAAATTGAAACTTTAAATTTTTTTACCCTAACTTTTTTTGTTATATATATTAAAAAAAATCGCTCAGCCCGCGGGCAATGCGCGGCCGACAAATCTAGTTATAGTCAAACCTCCAAAACTCATAAATCACTTGACCTTCGCAAAAGACATAAACAACACCACTCTTTGCTAAAAAAGCCTTCCTCTATGTGGCAGCATGAACACCAGTTACACCACCTCTCCTCTCTATCTACACACCTCACACCACCTAAATAAATCCATAACCCCAAAACTGTAATTTTCCATAACCTCAACCACTCCTCTTCCCTTTTTAAACCCAACAAGATCCTCCTCTCCCCTTGCCACTCCCCAGCCCACCTTCTTCTGCCCCCACGAACCCCAGCTCCTCTCTCTCTCTCTCTCTCTGTATCCCTCCAATGGATCCAGTCACTGCATGGGGAAACACCTCCCTGGAATCAGTGGACCCAGAAATCCACGACTTGATCGAGAAGGAAAAACGCCGGCAATGCAGAGGTATCGAGCTCATCGCTTCAGAAAATTTCACATCTTTCGCCGTTATAGAGGCCCTTGGCAGCGCTCTGACTAATAAGTACTCAGAGGGTATGCCAGGAAACCGCTACTACGGCGGGAATGAATATATTGATCAGATTGAAAATCTCTGCAGATCTCGGGCTCTTGAAGCTTTTCATTTAGACCCCACAAAATGGGGTGTAAATGTTCAGCCTTATTCAGGTTCTCCTGCAAATTTTGCTGCTTATACAGCAGTTCTTCAGCCCCATGACAGAATCATGGGGCTGGATTTGCCTTCTGGAGGGCATTTGACTCACGGGTATTACACATCTGGGGGCAAGAAGATTTCAGCCACCAGTATTTATTTTGAGAGTTTGCCTTACAAGGTGAATTCGCAAACTGGGTATATTGATTATGATAGATTGGAGGAGAAGGCTCTGGATTTTAGGCCTAAGCTTATTATTTGTGGTGGAAGTGCTTATCCGAGAGATTGGGATTATAAAAGGTTTAGATCTGTCGCTGATAAGTGTGGTGCTCTTTTGCTTTGTGATATGGCTCACATCAGTGGCCTTGTCGCTGCTCAGGTATATATGTATATTGCTTTTTCGCTCTTGGTTGTTGGGTCTCTGCTTCTTATTCAGTGATTTGTTAGTATTGGATTTGATGGTGTTTTGTTTTTTGGTTATTTAGAGGATGATAAGTTCTGAAATACTTGACCCGAGTCTGGTGTTTCTTAACTTCTGGATCTCGTTTGGTCACTGAATTAAGCTTGTGATTTGATATCTAGATCTGGGATTTGTGTAATGTGATGATGCATGTGTTTTATGAATTTGCCAGATTGGTCGGCATTTGGATTCCGAGTTTCTTGTTTTACTTGTCTGTCATTTCCTTTGCAGTTGTTTTTTTAAATGCAAATTGAAAGCTTTCAAAATATCAGAGTTTAAAATCTAGTTGATTTGCATGGCATTAATCCTGCATGCAGGAGATGCTAGAGTAAACATGTCCCTAATGGGATTATGTAGTCAATTTCTATCGAATTTAATGCTGCAAATTAGATCTGAGCATAGTGTTGAATTAGTGAACTTCTCTGATCTGGTGATGTGTATGCATGTATAAATGTTTAGTAGCTTATCATTAAATATCAAAGCTAACGGAACCTGATCTTTTTTTATTCAATTTGTTTTACGATAAAGGCACTCCATGTGATTATGGTTCGAGATTAAATTGAATTTCAGTTTCTACTATTATACCTAGCAATTCTGTTGCAGTTGAAAGAATGGCGTTGTTACATCTTTTCTTTTATCAAATTCCAATGTAAAACGTCTATATCTGGTCTAAATCTATACTGTTTTTGGTTGCAGGAAGCTGCCAACCCCTTTGAGTACTGTGACATAGTCACCACCACCACCCACAAAAGTTTGAGGGGTCCTAGGGCTGGCATGATCTTCTATCGTAAGGGACCTAAACCACCAAAGAAGGGCCAGCCAGAGAATGCGGTTTATGACTTCGAAGACAAGGTCAACTTTGCTGTTTTCCCATCTCTTCAGGGTGGTCCCCACAATCACCAGATCGGTGCTCTGGCTGTTGCCCTGAAACAGGTCCAAACCCCTGGGTTCAAGGCCTATGCCAAACAAGTCAAGGCAAATGCCGTTGCCCTTGGAAACTACTTGATGGGCCAGGGATACAAGCTTGTTACTGAAGGAACTGAGAACCACCTCGTCCTGTGGGATCTTAGACCCCTTGGATTGACAGGTAAAAGAATTGAACTGCTCGGTTTGAGGGCTTTGCTGGTCATGCATGTTGATTTCATCTGATGTGAAATCTGATATTTTAGTAATGTTCTTGCAGGCAACAAGGTCGAAAAGCTCTGTGACCTTGCAAACATCACCGTCAACAAAAATGCCGTGTTTGGTGACAGCAGTGCTTTGGCTCCGGGAGGAGTAAGAATTGGTAAGAACCACCCCCCTTAGAATGCGTTGTCTAGTGCTGATTGTTTCGGTAAAGTTATGAAGTCGTGCAACCGTTTCTCGGCAAATCAGAGGCTGCTCTCTCTGATTTTTTTAAAACACAGACGTCTTTCTTTTTCTTTGAACATGTGGGCGTTTTGTTGGCAGGTACCCCCGCCATGACTTCAAGAGGTTTGGTAGAGAAGGATTTCGAACAGATTGGAGAGTTCCTCCACCGTGCTGTGACCATCACGCTGAGCATCCAAAAGGAATATGGAAAGCTCTTGAAGGACTTCAACAAGGGTCTGGTGAACAACAAGGACATTGAGGCACTCAAGGCTGATGTTGAAAAGTTTTCTGGCTCCTTCGACATGCCTGGGTTTCTGATGTCTGAGATGAAGTACAAGGATTAGGCTCCTTCGACAGTCATGCTTGGGTGGGTTTCTGATGTCTGAGATGAAGTACACAAGGATTTAAGTCTTGCTTCTATGCAATTATCATTAGCTTCCGGTCTTCGAAAACTTCAAACCCCCCCTCCTCCCCGGAAAAGAGAAGCTTCTTCATCGTCCGTTCTTGGTCTTGTAGTTAGCTTTCAATTTTTCTTTTGATTTTAATTTCACTGTTATGCTGGTTCTCTCTCTCTCTCTCTCTCTCTTTTCTTTTTGGTCAAGGTGGGATGAGTTCTTTTTGTCATGCTGGGATGGATGTCATGTCATTTGGGTTCTGATAATGTTCCATCCTCTCAATGGCCTGTTCTACTATTATCATGTATTTGATTGTCAAACCAATAAAGTAATGAGTTATAGCTTTTAATAAAGCTTTCATGCTAGCAACAAATGGAAATGGCTTCTTGTGTCTTTGAATCAACAACCATGACTACTCCCAATTATATTTGGAAGATGTGCTCCTATGGGAAATCAAAGGGCCATGTTTCTGTGCAGGGATCCAACAACGAGAGCATTCCTTTTGTAGAGACGGAGTCGGAGACGAGTTCATCGCTTTCTGTCATCGTTTCTAGCTGCATTTTGATTCTGATTACAAAGCAATTGTGCAAAATACGGTCCTTTCACCTACTTTTCCTTCATGCTTCCATTGCTTGTTCATGCAGGGATCCGTAGGGACTGCTAGTTTCATCAGAAGGTTTTTTTTTTTGGGGGGGATGACGTTATAAAACAGCATTATAAGAGAAGATGGTGCAGATGACTTTATAAAACAGCATTATAAGAGAAGATGGTATCAAAATCCACTACATCACTGGATAAGGTGAGTAAGGATCACGCATTCAGCTCAAGTCTTACGTCGTCTTGGATATCAGAGAAGCCGCAGCCCAGCCATTGATTGGACAAATGCAGGAGGATAAACACGGATTGCTGTTGTAGCTTTCAGTAACAGGAGGAAAAAAGAAAAAAGAAAAACGTATTTGTGAGGAAGATCAATGGTATTTAAATTAAAAATTACAATAGTTTTACATTCAACTGGTTTCTGGGTTTTGCTTCCGTTTCAAACAGAACACTCAATGGGATGAAGGGAGTTTCTGCCTCATTTTGAAATGTCAGTCGAAAATCTCTTGGGCTTCAATTATGCTATGCTGACTGAAAAGAGAGCAAGAGAAGTTAAGTCTCAATCATAGAAATTACTAAGAGATAAAATCTAATAACAAATGGCAAGCTAAAACAGGTCAGACCCAGTAACATAAGATAGCAGAGTAAAATTGAAAAGCCATACTGATCATCTTTTGCAACTCGATAGTATCTTTCTGCATGCTGTCGTTGACCGATAAGTTGAGCAAATCGCTCATCATGAGTAATTACAATCAGTTGAAAATTCTCCTGGCCTTTTCTATCCTCCATGATTCTGGAGAAAATGAAAAACAGGAAGACGAGTTAATACAATATTATAATTCTATATAGCTCCACCCCAGTTTGATGGGAAAATGTGATTAGTTATCCTATGATGGACTTCATATTCTGATCTTACCTAAGGAGAGCCGCAGCAAGACTCTCAGCATTTGGGCCATCCAAGTTTGTTGTAGGTTCATCTAGAGCTAGTATTCCACAGTGGAGGCAAAATGTCTCGGCTAAAGCCAACCGAATAATAAGTGAAGCAAGGACCTATGAATGAACCATAAGTTCTCAATTCCCTCGTTGTAAAAACTGAAGGGAAATAGCAGTCAAATATTACTCACCTTCTGACCAGCACTACACCTTCCTCTCATTTCAAGCTCAGCGTCACCTGTCTGCATGACAACCTGCATTGAATGCAATGGAAGAATGATATGCAGTCATAGGGCAGAAAAAAATGAACTGTGAGAAGCAAGCACAGTTTTTAGAGTTGTTTTTACATTTTTACCTTGTAGCTGTAAGAACGAGTCCCAGCACCTTCAGAATCTGAATGTATGCTAATATAATCTATATCCTGTCCTCTGTATGTTTGTTGCCACAATTCCCGAATGATTTTATTAATTTCCTCCATTTTCATTGTGTGGAAGCGCATGAGTGCCCTAACAACACAGTGACAGTTAATTCTAGTTGGTAGAATGAGGAAGACACTAGCTGAAAAAAGTCCCTTTCCCATGTAGAATGCATTCTTCTATTCAACGTAAACAGGATTTAACATCAGAAAAGAGTGAGCAATGTTCCGAAGCATGCCTCTCACTCACATACCAGATGAGTTTTTTTTTTAACAAACATACCAGTTGAGTTGAGTCCGGGAGTTAAGGGGTAACAGGCATTCCCATGTTCAATTGCCATCCAGTTCCAAGTATAATAAAACAGACAAGAGAGAGACCATGTCCAATAAAGAACCAATGCACAATTTTATGAGCCACAGATCAAGGAGGAACAATAAAATAAAGCACTAGCCTAGAAGCCCCAATTTTTTTGGCCATCTGCTACTTTTTTTTTGTTCCCTTGGTAAGTAAAATATGCATTTGCAAGCTATTGTGGTGCTGCAAAATTCTCGGTGAGAGTTAATAAACCATTAAGTAGTGATTGTTATAAACACAAGACATAGCCATACAAGAATGAACCAAGGCACTGAGAAAAGTCATGATGACATACGATCAAAGCTGCTGTATGAATTTGCGAGGTGCAGCCAACAGCCCAACATGAAACGCAGATATCTTATATAATATCAAATTGAAGAGTTTTGAATGCAGTACACAGATATCTTATATAATATCCAGCAAACGACACAAGTGACTTTCAGATGCATTGTATTATATAGCTTTTATTTTAGTATGTACTCATCCCTGATATAAAAACAGGAGTCAAAATGAACCAAAAAGCAATATAAAACTTAGTTGGAAAAGCTCACTTGTCAAGTGCATTATAATATCTGTCCAGGTCCTTGTTTGCCATTTCAGTAGTCTGTAACAAGATGTCCAAGTTAACAACAGATTGGGATCAGTAACAAAAAACACATCCAAGCAGTCAGCAAAATGTCCCACCTTTAGCTGGATTAACTGATCAAAGTATCGCTTATCAATATCTTTGTATTGCACCTGTTTAAGATCAATTTTATTCTTCGAAATATTGTTCTGGTAAACAGACATTGTTCCACGGAACCTGTTCAACTGTTTAGACAAAAAAGAACAAAAATATCCTTGGCACATTAATCAACTAAACAAACACCATTACTCTTTCTCAAAGAATATCGGTTTCCATAACTCCCTAATTCATTCAATTGCAATAAAATACAAAAAAATAGGAGCCCATTTTCCTACAAGATACAATCATACATGGAACACTTTAGAGTTAAAAGATAGAGATATCATTGCACATTTTCACTATCAGGGAGGGCAGCGTCCATGGTACCAGTGGGTGTCCCAGGTTCAAACCCAGCAACACCTCCTCTAATAAAACACTTCAAGACATTATTTCCTAATTCTCTAGTAGCCAAGACTCGAGTATGCAATACCAGTGTTTAAGCCACCAAGGTTTGGACTGCATCAAAAGAGAATCTACTTTTCCTTGAAGTTCCTCATACGTGTAAGGCAAAGTTTGGACTGCATCAAAAGAGAATCTACTTTTCCTTGAAGTTCCTCATACGTGCAAGGCAAATTCAGTCTCAAGAACATAGAGAGGCAGATGAAGTAACAAACAAACCAAATGATTAATCCATGGAACAAAGCAGCAGGTTCTGACACAACCCTAAACATATGACCAGAATAATTAAGTTATCGAATGTAAAGGTCCATAGCCACCATACACTAAACCCAAAGGGTAACCACTGTGTTATTCCTTAACAGACGTCAATAAGATCAAATTGTGTATCCTAACAATTAATCCAGTGTATTAAGATAAAGTTACAACATGAAAAGGCCCGGTCACCATACATTAAACAAATCAAACCCGAAACACCAAAATTGCATTATTCAATAATAGTCTCAATTAGATCTACTCTATAACCTATCACTTATTTAAATCAACAGTATAAAGTTTTGTTATGACAGATTTGTGGGTTAACCAAGCTTAAAAAAAAAATGGCAAATAAGAAAAGGAAGGTACATCAGCAGGGACATAAAATATCAGTCTCAAAGAAAGATGTATTATTTTTCATACATACCTCTGAAAGAAGTCTCTCTCTTTCTTGTAATAGCTTTGCAAGTTCAGCTTCAAATGAGGAAAACCCACCAATCTTCAGTATTCTCTCTTCCAATGATTCAATCTCCCTGGTAAGCTCTTCCACTTCAGCCTTTATTTTCCTGTAATTTAAGTTGTCCTCGATACTTCTTCTAAGGTTATCTTGACTTCGCACTGCATTTTTACTGTCATTGAGTTCTGCTAAAATTTCCTGCTTCCTAGCATCACAACCTTGAAGTTGGGACTCGGATAAAGATAGTTTTTCTTGCATTTCTTTCAATCTTTCACCTTTCTTTAAATTATAATACCTGGCAAACAGAATTGATGATCAATGCAAATGAGGAAAATCATCCCCCTCAATTTCATTGGAAATAGGAAATGCTTGTACAAACAAGAATGGGGAAGAGAGAAAAATTATACAGGGTCCTCTGTCTGCTTGGCTGGTCAAACATGGGATAGTTCATAGATCTTTGGGCTTTGATTACCAAGAAATAGAGACTTTACATACAACACCCGAGAAAAGCTCGGTTTCATAGAACTTACTCTCTAATCTTTGATGCAATTCTAACAAGTGTGTCAACCTCCTGTTTAAAGTCGTCTAACTGTTTTTTTTGTTCCTCGTATTCCCGCTCAAGTTGGACTTTCAACTCATTGTGTTCGCCCTGTAATTTTTCTTTCTCCCTAGATAAAGGACCAACAGCCTCTGCCAAATGCTGGAAAGGGACCACAGAAAATCAATTATATTACAGCAAAAGGAATTGTTTTTTATTAAGACTGCATTTAGTAAACTAATTATCAGAGCAAGATATAGCCATGGACTCCAGGTTACTGCACTACACCAAGAAAGTCACAACTCGCAGCATCAAGCATTCAGTCAAATTCGGAAAAACTTAATCGAAATGGAAAGTTAATACATAAAACCAATCATGAAAATTTTGAAATCCACATTTTGTCATTTCAGAAGTTATAAAATCTTTAGAAACAGACAAAAACAGATGCTCAACAAAACGGTCACAAGATTTTAAAATTAAATGAAAATAGAAAATATACAGTCATGGACTATAAACAATTAAGAAAATAAAGACAACCTTCTCTTCCAGCTCAACTTGATGTTTTTCCTCCACCAAACGTTCTAACTCTTCTTCTGACTTTTTAACATCACGCAACATATTAGCTGCCGTAACTTTTTCCTCTCGCAGAGCATGCCACCGAATTTGAATATGTGATAAATCATTTTCCATGTACCTTTGCTCATCCCTTAACTTCTCCACTTCATTATGCAAATTATCCCTGTCAAGAGAGAGATAAAGCTCAAGGAAAAAGAGGAAGATAAAAAATACTGATATATCCTGAAATGATAAGGCAACTTCAGAACTGAAAATCAAAATAAAATAAAATGATAAAAAAACATGTATTTTGAGAATGTGGGCGGTCACTAACTGGAAAACGCTTGATAATTATACTGGAAAAAAAATCAAATACATAATTAAGGGATAAGCTGCTATACTTTGTGCCTTGCAAACTACTTAGCTCTGACTGCACTTCTTCCATGGTTCTGACACCCTGCCCTCTAAAATCAAGCTTGTATTCTAAATCATCGACTTGCTTTTGCCAAGTCTGAATTTCTTGGAAAAGCCTATCAGCTGTTTCAACAGGTTGCACCAAGGCCTCAACTGAGTCTTTTTCGGCCTTTGTTTGAGCTAAAACACCCAACACCTATGAGCAAAACCATTCTGCACTGTCATACTCATAACTAAACAATCATCAAGCAAAATCAATGATTAGCCACCAATTATCACATTAAAGAATAATAAATCCACGATAACAGAGCACGTCTGAGTTCTGAGGCCCTCCTTATCCAGTAGCTGCCATGATACCATATGCAATTGGAAATGATACAAGAATTATATTAAAAGGATCATGAAAAATTGCAAAAAAGAAAAAAAACTTTTGACTTTTATGGAAGGGCTATTTCATAATAAAGTTCAACCCACTATATAGAGCATAACCCTATCAACCCAACTACAATAAAGTCAACCGCATGGGGCTGCACTCCCTATTTTGGGTCAGCTGCATGGTTACTTACTTAATTTCGCTATTTTTCTCTG
The DNA here is from genome assembly GCF_951802175.1 of Populus nigra. Lineage (NCBI taxonomy): Eukaryota > Viridiplantae > Streptophyta > Magnoliopsida > Malpighiales > Salicaceae > Populus > Populus nigra. The sequence goes on from NC_084852.1 coordinate 17,506,361, forward strand.
CAAGGTGCAACTTTTGTGTGATAGTAGGCAGCTGCATTTCTACAGTCTTGAACTATGTCTATTCGGCTCTTCCATATGATGCAGTCCAGGCATACTGACGCCTGTGTCTTTGCTAAAAATTCAAAATCCAATTGTTGATTTCCATCCAATTAGGTTCAATCCAGGGAGACATCTATTGCTTCTTCAACAAAAGATATATAAGACAGTCCTCATCTTCCAAGAAACTGTTCTCCAATAATTTCTGCAATGTCAGCCCTGGATTTTGTTGAGCTTATATTTGTGTCATGCCCTTTCAACAAATGTCCTCTAGGGAAATTATGAAAGTTGTGACATGGGGACTTTCTCTTGTTCTTGAAATGCTCCCACTTTAAAAAAATCAATCCCTCATGTTATAACCACTGATCTCCAGTGTCATGACTACATTATCCTTATCATCGCTAAAAATTCTTGACAACATAATAAAGTCCAACATCTAAAAGCTAAATATTAGATAACAAATAGAGAGGTAGGAAAAAAGAGTTATGAACAGAACATTTTTTTACCACTTAAGGATTAATTAATTAATTGAGACTATGGTTCACATGTTTTCCCAGGAGCAGACAGTATATCATTGATGCCCGTGGGTGACGTGTAAACTTGTTCTGAGCTATAGCATATAAAAACCAAAGACAGCTCCATTATAACAAGTCCAGCATTCCAGTTCAGCAGACAAAAGTTATTTGAAAGTTAAAAGTGCCAGAAGCAATACAGTACTTACATCATCAAGGGCTTGAGACTTCTGCTCCAGCTCTTCAGTTAGCTCACTCAAGTTTTTCTCAGCAAGAGGAATTGTTTCCTTGCCAATTTTGGTATATTCTTCATAAACCATACGAAGCTTGTCCAACTGCTGAAAAAGAGTGTCTGCATTTGAAGATTCCATAGACAACACTTTCATATGCTCTGCAGAACTTGCAGCCTTCACTCTTTGCTGCATGCCACAGAAGATATCAGCATATTCAGAAAGTAATACATGAAGCTTAAACAGCATTCCCTCTGAAGTTTCAGGCTATCTGAGTATCGCTATAGGATAATACTCTTAGATATGCATACCACAGCACAATGCGTGATTGGATTACATATAACAAACCTTTTTAACAAATTCATCTTCCTCTTCAGCAGAGAAAGGGCGTTCACAGCAAGGGCACACATGATGAGCACGGGCAACTCGTTCAAAAGGATCAAACATCTGCCGCATACCATCTGCAATATTGTACTTGCTGCAGGTGATACACCATACCCTATATTAGAATCTTCATAGCCACAGAAATTATATGTCAACATGCCCAATAGCCCATACACATAATGTTTATATCATGTAGGAAGCAAAAAGAGGAACCTTTTCTGAACATCTCTTTTCTCCTTGGACGACTCCAATGCTTTGAGATATAAATCAACACTAAATGACAGTTGATCCAAGGACTGGAGTTTGGATTCAATAAATCTCTTCCTAGCTACATTATATCCAGTCCATGTGTCAATAAATAGGTCAGAAAACAATTTTTAAGCACTATGAGCAAAGAGATTATAAGAAAGAAAAAGCAAAATGGAAATGCCAAGTTCTGGGATTCTTAAATCACAGTCATGAGCACAATTCAGTGGAGGCACACTTCACTGAAACCTATGCTTTACGAAAGAAAATGTTCTGAACTATCCAAACCCTAAAGTTCTCAAAAGAACGGCCAAAAATTTGTTATTAAAACAAAGATTAGAATACCAGCCATAAAATCCTAGCCCCAAAAGTATTCATAAATAAAACAAAGGGAACTGAGGTAGCAATATGTACTGGGACTGAACAGGATGACTCCACTAGTAATGTTGTTTGGAGCACACAAGGCAATTTGTTTTTGTCTTGTCTGGCACCCAATTTTGGTCAACCTACCCTCGTGTGAAAGCCCGGTCATTTCTCATACAGTACAGTCCAGTCCCATTTGCTCACCAAACACACATACCCTTCGACCCCCTTAAAAAACTAAAGTAGCCTACGGAGTCCTGCAAAAAGCTATTGCCACTACAGTGAGGATAAATTCTCATTAACAATTTCAGATCAGACTCTTTAACAGAGCAAGGAAATGCATGACCAACAACTAGTAACAATATTTCTCACTGATCCACGGGATAAACATAAGCAGTACTTCATTTTTAGATGTGAAGCAATACTCACAGTCCATGTCCTTGCGTTGTTTGGAAAGGTTATTATTAACTTCTTGTATTTTCATCTGCAACACATTTACCTCCTTCTCAGCTTCACGGGATTTCATATTCAAGTCATCAAACTCCAACCCAAGAGCCCTGCAGCAGGAGCACTATCAACTTGTCAATATCTCATTGAAGAAGGTGTTGACAAAAGTTAAAACATCCAGAAAGCTTGCCAGGCAACTCTCACATACTACCATCTTATGAGGAGAGATCTGAAATCTCAAAATTTATATAATTCACTAGGGTTCAATACAAAGCCACAACTTGAAGGAGGTCGTAAAAGCACCATCAATAATAATGAATAAGGGAAAGATTATGCTACAGTATGGCAAATGACAAGAATTGAAAGAAAAAAAAAGAGTTATAGAAAATCAAGCAATCACCTGTTTAATTTTCTGCTAACCAAAAATGAATCCAAAAAGCATCAATAAAATCCACAAATGGATTCTTGTACAGATGTTATCTGTGAGCACAGAACAAATTAAAGAGAATAGAATAACCTTAGGGTCTGAGTAATTTCCTTCTTCAAATCCTTATCTGGAGGAAGCCTCCCTTTTAGCACTCCTCTGATTTTATCCTTGCATTCATCAATTCTGGAAAAAAAAAAAGAAAAAAAAATAGCTATGAGGAATAAGAGAGAGAGAGGGATGGAGACAACATGAAGAAACAGATGAGTATGGATTGCCCGGTCCTATAAGCAAGGCAAGAAAGATCTAACTAACATTTTTCGATGTTTCTTTTTATGGTTTTCCAGCTCTACTTTCTTTAGAGACAGTTTCACTCTGTCCTCAGAATCTCCAGCCAAAATGTCTTTCTCTCGATTAAGAACCTTAATCTGTTGCTCTATGCCATACAGCTCACTCTGCTTTTGTCGAATGTGTGATTCAAATTCTCTTTCAGCTAGCTGATTTGTCTTTCTCTCAACCTCAATTCGCTGAAAAAATCACAAGGAGCTTCTCTTTCAATTGTTTTCAGTTAAAATAAGCAACTTGGGTGCATCTTATGCAAAGACATCCTCACCATGTTCTTTTCTTTTTCATCAATGTGAGAAAGATTAACATGTGAAATTTGTTCTTCAAAGGAAGAGTGCTCCCTTTCCTTTTCTGTAATGCGATTTAAAATGCTATTCTGCATAAAGTTACAATATCAAGAGTCACACATAAAACTTACAACTCTAGGAAAGAAAACATGTACCCTTCCAGAAACCCCCAATAGTGCGCACCTTTATCTCTACTTTAGCCTGTTTTTGAGCCTCCGTATTTTTCCAGCGTTCATTGGCATCCCAGTAGAAATTCTCTGCTCTCTTAACTTCAGTATCATTTGATGTCTGAAATAACAGACAAATCAAGCTCATGTCTTAAAGCTTCAAAGATTTCATGGAGCGTAATTTCAGTCTTCAAGTGAACAAGAAACGCTTTGAAATCTTTAACTTGCCAATTGAAGAACAGAAATTGAGCATATACAATTTGTGTTTTACATAGGCACACAGGTAAAGGAATGGTATATGGAGAGGGGGGGGGGGTTTACCTTTTTATCTTGTAGATCCTTATCAAGATCCACCAACCTTGACTTTAATCTATTTGTGAGGTTCAAAGCAACATCATCACTGAATGGGGCATTAGGAAGAGGACCTAGATTATGTCTTGAATACATTTTTTGGATATTAGAATCTCTTTCATTCTTCAAGGATGCATGAGCCTAATTTTCAAAAGAAAGGGAGTCATTTGCAAGCTCTGCCATAAATTAAACAGTTTTTAAATATCAAATGTGAATAGTTTCATTAGCATTACCTCAGCTTCAGTCTGAAGCCTGCTGATCTCTCGGATATACTCATTAATGTTTTGCTTAAGAAAAGAACCCTTTGTCTCCATGTCATTCATTTCCCTCTCCAATTTGCTAATATTCGATTCCAAACTTGCAATCTTTTCGTCAAACTTGGTTTTCCACTCCTGTAGTTCTTCATCAGTGTCTGAAACAGAGAGGATTGTACATGAAAAATAAGCATAGAATGATTTCAGAAAATCAGCATCTTCCTTTACTGCTCAAGGAATCGGTTCTAAAGACATGGTAATAAGCACACACATCTAAGACTTGACATATATGTGTATATGAATATGAGATATGCAGAAAAACTATATTGCTGTTCCCATGCATGGCAAACCTTCATTTTCTTCAGCAAGAGCTGCATACTGCCTCTGCTGCTCCCTGAACAAAGTGCTTCTTTCAGCAGTCTTGATTGTTATTTGGTCCTGTAATTTTCTCATATCTTTCAGAGTTACTTCAGTATGATGAATTTTTGCATCCAAATTCTGAAGGTTACTTTCTAACTCCTGACTTTGGACTTTTAAAATTTCTGTTTTCTCTTGATCTTGACCAATGCTTTCCCGAAGCTGTACAAACAAAACTTGACATCAATAAGTGCTACATAGAAGCAGCTTCATTCCAACTTTATGCTTATTAAGTGTTACACTATCACTTGGCCCAATCTAGCAAAATGAAAAGGAAACATGCACTAAGTCAATGTTTAAATAGACAGCTCAATCAAAATAATGAGTTAAGAGCTTGCATCCAATACTTTTGCCTTTTCTTTATAAAAGAAGAATGCTTGATTAAAGAAAAGAACGTACAAAAACTTATTGGAGAATAAATCATCCTCCAAACAAAGGGAAAAGGAAAGTCCTTAAGAAAAAAATGAAGCATGGTCCAATCCTCCTGAAAGTCAGCTAGGGAAACTCCCTAAAAGCTCCTGAGCCACGAGACCACAAGGATGCAAGAAATATTGTCCTAACCCTCACCACTTGTCTGGAGAAGAAAAGATTACTAAAAACCTACGACTCCTAGTTATCCAAATATACCTAAATGACAGCAAAACCAACACAAAGGCACAGAATCCTACATTTCCTCCAATCTGAAAATCTTACTACAAGCCATGCTTCATCTCTGAAAGTAAGACAATCCAAGCCACAGGATCCACACTTCAGGGCAACGTTACTTTTAAGATATACTTATCACAACAGGCTGTGATTCTACAGGTGAAGCCTGATCAAAATTAAGCGCTTGAATGGCATGAAGCCTAAAATAGAGTGAAAACCCTGACAGCTTCAAATTTAACAAACTATTGAGTGATATCCACAGCCCATGATATTTAATTCACTGGAACAGCAAATGAAGTTCTGAGTTTTGGATCCTACATAGTTATTGATAATAAGAAAAACAAGTGCTGAAAGCACACTACAAAGCAAAAGAAAATCACTGCCCATGTCAGTTATTCGGACCAAGTAAATGAATTTTCCATAGGCATTTCAAAAGGAAACATTATAGGTCATATTCCTAATAGTTTAATGTCAACAGTGATGTCATGTTCTAATGCAGAAGAGAAATTATAATCCGCCCATAGTCTCGTTCATTGATGTAAGGACGAGATCACACTCCGGTTCTTCACTACTAGTTTGACAGAGAATGCAAGCATACACTGTTGCCACTGCCTTTCATGAGAACGAGAGAGATTGAAGTATTGAAATAGAGATTCTATATATTCCAAATAAACAATGATATTACGAATTTCTTAGCAGTCAGGAGATCATTTGCAAGACAGAGTATCAATTCGTCATGAAATAACAAAAAGAATTGCCATAGTAAATAAAAAAGTAGAAAAAATAAGACCTGAAAAACTAATAAATATGACCAGCTTGCTATAAGAAAAGGATGGAAAAAAGAAATACAACCTTATATGCAGCATCCTTCAAGGTTTGAAGATTCTCTAATTTTAGTTTGTATGTCTTTATCTCTTGAGCTTGATCCTTGTGAAGCTTTTTGATGACCTCCAAGGCTTTTGTATATCTGTTTAATTGAGCATGGCAAAAGTATTATTAGCTTCTTGCTAAGGATCAACAAAATGTTTACCAAAATGAAATGAAGTGGGCACCAAGTGATAAAATATCTGTTTAATTGAGCATGGCTTCAATGTTGTATTGCATAAACTTTTTTGCATTCTTTTATATACAATCCATGTCATGAACACATTCAATCTTAAAACATCAACAAATAGCAGGAAACAATTTCCCTAACTGTTATTATTTTGCAAAGATTAGCATTTTGAATCTGCTTTGTTTTGATAAGTGGTATTTAAAATATAGATAGGATGCTTTTCATGATCTTGATCACCAAGAAAGACATCACTTGAATACCTGAGCTCTATATCAATCTTTGATCTTTAAACTTCATTTCTTACAAGCATTTATTTAATAATGCGTGTTTCAACTGTAGCTTTCACTCTTCCAATTTACTGCAGAGTGAAACTTTAAAACAATATCAAGTTCATTCTCTGTTCCAAGAAAAAAATGAGTAAACTTGCAACGTCAGAGATAAAATTACATAAGGTACTAAGAGACTTCTTGTTTACGTGGTTCTAGAATGCATATTTCACATACTGGAGACCATCATACAGTGTAGTAAAGAAAGCAAGTTAAAGCAAGAGAATACAAGTGAAGCAATTAAACACAATTAACCACAACGAAAAAAGCAAGTGGCTGTAGCAACTAACGGCACACTCAGTGACAGATGATAACTATAAAATCTTTTCTCAATATTTCAGGGGAAAAGCTCAAAGAATACCGAGTAGCAGAGAAGATATCATCGAATTTCTTCTTTAACGTAGAAGGATCTTGTAGAGGCCAATTAGCTTCATCCTGGTGCACGAATATAACATTTTCTAGAATGGCCTTCGAGACACCCATCAAAGCAGGAATTTCTCGATCCATATCAGCACATCTATAGCTAAGGCAGACTTTCTGCATTCCAACAACAACCAAGAAAAAAAAGTGACGACCGTATCAAGATTCACACAAGATAGTGTTAAAAAACCACGCATACATTTGCATCACAACTACCCTAATTTTGCCACGAAAGAATATCCATTAGCCTTACACTAATAATCTGAACCCTAACAGGCTGCTATCAATTTTTTCTCTGTGAAACCTTCAATTCTAACAAAACAACAAGAATTCATAGAAATGTTACCTCTCCAGTATGTGGATTGATCGTTTGAAGCACACTCTCGATGGCTTTATACTCCATTTTTGACGCCTTTTGTGTTAACTGAAATGACCTTATACACACCACATCCTTCGCGGCCGCGGTCTTAAACCGCAGCTTAATTTGCCCCTTCGTCTCCGTTTCACCGGCAACCTAACAACAACAGATAATCAACTAATTAACCAACCGGTCCTCTCAAAATCAAAAAAACAGAGAGAGAAAAGTTAGAGTTACCTTAGGGTCATGGATGAAACTGTGACCAGACCTAGCATTCGGAGGCAACTCTCCGGTGCATGCAACTTTCAAGCACTCTATTATCGTCTGTAAAAATAAATAATATTTGTAAAAAAAAGGAAATTAATAAGGAAAGGAAATGATAGTGATGATTATTACGGTTTTTCCAGCGCCGTTGGGGCCGACGATGAGAGTAAGAGGCCTTAAGAAGGTGATGACGTGTTTGTTTTCCGGGTCGAAGCTCCGGATTCCTTTTATCAGCATCTTGTCTACTGTACTCATCTTTGATTGATTGATTGAAGAAGAGGAACGGTTTCAGTTTTAGCGAGAGATGGAAGATGGAAGAGAGAAATGCATCGTCGTTTCTTAAGGAGTGTTTCAGTGTTAGTGTTTGTGTTTGTGTTGGTGGTGCGTGTTGAAATTTGGAAAGGAGGGAGGGGGAGGGAGGTTTTGGCACTTTTGAGACTTGTGATGTTCATGTTTCCTGTCATGAATTATATATTTTATAGTGTACCTATTTATTATATTATATGTTAAGAATTGTGATGAGAATTGTTTTTAGCTTAAAAATATATAAAATAAAAATTTTATTTTTGATATAATATATTAAAATTATAAAAAATATTAATTTGATTTTTTTTAAATAAAATTTATTTTTAAAATATATAAAAAACAAGTCACTCCACGTGCAAAAACCGGTAATAAAATTTAATTTAGGTTGGGTTATAAAAAAATAAAAGAATTATATCAAAATAATTTTTTTAAATGTTTTTATATTATTATATTAAAATTATCAAAAACACTAAAATATAATATTTTTTTAAATAAAATGTATTTTGAATTATATCTAAAAATAAAAGTTATCTTTCTTGCGGCACTTATAAAAAAATAAAAAATTTGACATTAAAAATATTACCAATCTAAACTTATTAATATTTTAAAATTAAAATAATATTTTTTTCGCCTTAAAAAATTTAGATTAACCCATTAATAATCTACTATCCGGCCGGTCTTATATTAATAAACCAATCATTTGATTGGATTTGATAACTTTACTTTAACTCCTGCATAAAATATAATAAACTTCCAAGAGTGTAAAATGTTAAAGGATTCATCCGCTTTTCATGGAAGACTATACATATGTGTATAATAAACTGCAATTTATTTTATTAGTGTTTTATTTTTATTATCATCAAAACTTTAAATATGTTTTAAAAAACATAATAATACAATATCTTAATATTATTTTAAATTAACATTACAATTACAAATTATTACAATATTACAAAAAAAAGTGAAAGGTCGGACTAAATTTAGGTTAACTCACTCTATTTATAATTGAGATTTTACACCAAGTCAACTATAGGTTTAATGACTTTATTTAAAATCTTAAATAAAATATAATAAACTTCTTAAATCATAAAGGGTAGAAGGATTCATAAAATTCTCGTGCATGACAACTGTAAGTGAGTGTGTGTATAATAATAATAAATTACAATTTATTTTATCAGTATTTTATTTTGATCATCATAAAAATTTTAAATATGTTTAAAAACCTTAATAATAATACCTTAAGATTATTTTAGATTACCATTATAATTACAAATTATTACATTACAAAATAAAAAATTAAAGCCAGACTAAATCATTGTTTTTCGGTTAATATTTTATTAAAGAAAAGATATAGATAAAGTTAATATAAATATATTTAATTAAAAAAATAAAAATTAATTTTAAAGTAAATTTTTATTTTTATATATATCCCATCAATCTTCCCAATCAATGATCATTGCTTCTCAGTTAAGGGAGAAAAAGCTTTTCTTGAAACACATAACTCCATCGTTCCTTAACTTATCTCCTCTCTTCCTTTCCCGTCCTCTCTCCATGCGCTGGGAAAAGAAGGAGCATAAGCAAATGGAGGAGCCTGAAAAAGCAAGGGTTTTTTTATATATATAAAGGAGAGAGGGAGTGGTTTAATTTGGCAACAACACAACACCAATCATTGGTTAGAAGGGTTCCATGGTTTAGGGTTCGTGATTTGTGCTTCAATTTGGAAATTGAAAAAAGAAGAAGTTTTTTTAGAGAGGAGTATAAGGGTGAATTAATTTGGCAACAACACAATAAGTAATGGCAGACATTGACTAGAAGGGTTCCATGGTTGAGGGTTTGTGATTTGTGCTTGAGTTTGGGAGCTAGGGTTCCATGGTCGAGGGTCTGTGTTCAAGTTTGGGAGCTGGGGTTGAATTTGAGGTTCGGGGCTTTGTTGATAGGCTTGGAAAAGGGAGGAGAAACAGGAGAATCGGTTGCAGCCATTAACGAGAATATTGGAGTCAGTGTTTAAGGTTTGTTGTTTGTTTTGAATTTAGAAATTGAAGTTTCGTTGATTAGGAACAATACGACGAGCAATGGAGTTCCTGACCATGGATTTCATCCTGAGCAAGTTGTCTTTGTTCGAAATAGGAGGGCGCGAAGATACTTCTTCAACATGATGAGCATAGACCTAGAATAAAACAAGTTTGCTCCACAGTAATTCATGTTGCGTTAAAGAAGGCTGGGTTTTTTCTTTCCTCTTTTTTCATTAGGAGAGTTTTTGAAAAGAATGTTATTGATTCAAAATCTATTTTAGAAGCATTTCAAACGGTATTAGTAATGATTATAATTGAAAGAAATTTAATTTTTTTAAAATATATTAAAATAATATTTGTTAAAAAAATATATTTTTAATATCTTTATATCAAAATAATCTGAAAATATAACAAAATTTAATTATAAATAAAAATAAAAATTTTAAATTTTATATCTTTTTTCTTAATGTAGATTAGGATATAGGTGATTTTTAAAAGATAACTAGGGATTTTTTTTCTCGCTATCATATCCTTTTTTTTTAATCCAATATATTATCAATAATATTATATAAAAAATACAATCCGAGAGAAAAACCAATACATAATAAAAGATCAGAGCAAGATGAGTAAGCTTCCTCATGTATTCTTGTTAAAAAGGCTACATGTTATAATAGTGTGATTGAGTATAAATGTGAATTTAAATATTGAACCTATTAAACTTCAAGTTCTAAATTAGAGGAGTTGATCTTGTACCTTCAAATAAATGATGAAACATTTGTGTTTTGATGATGATCCAACTATATAAAATGGATAATCAATGGATATGACTTATGTTAAATAACTAGAATCAAATAAAAAATAACTAAGACTTGTTCACTTTAAGTCCAAGTTGCTGAATAGTTGACAATTGCTATGTCACGAACACTATAAACAATATTTTAATGATTTATACTTGTAGTCTTGAGATTTTATGCTTGTTATTTTATAAATTCATTATTGCTAGACATTCATAACCGTGATTGTATATAAGCATATGATTATTGATGATGTTCTAAAAATACAACTAATTTGGGAATAAGGCTCCCAGGTTGGACGATTGGTTAATCAATTAGTCCTGACAATCTTCTCCGTTCTTCCTTGTCAAGGTAATTGAAAGTTTATATTTGGTCCTTGATTGACCAAAGCTGCTTGTAGCTAATACCTGCAAAAGGTCCCTTTTGGTGGAAGTGAGGACTTTCTGATGCATAAATAAGTATCTTTTTAGAGAGAGAAAATACAAGAATATTCTAGAAAGAGATGTTATAAAAATATAAATGCAGTATAGAATTGGAGATTGTGAACCTTGTTATGAAGCTTTCATGATGTATTTATAGCTTATAAATTTTGTCTTTTTGTAAAAAAAAAGGTCTGCAGTGTAATTATCCTAATAGCATTTAATGAGGGATAAATATCTCTTACATGATGGGAATATAACAGGTCTTTGAATGACTTTTATACACCTAAAAAGGTGTAGGTAGATTCGAGTTTAAGACGTCAAGTGTAGTTAAGCTTATAAGACTGAGTTCTTCCCTGAGGTTAGAGCGAATTGAGGTTAGTCACTCCCTTGGACATGCCATGAGAGTATGGTAATTATATTGGACTTGGCTGACTACCAAGTCCAAACTCTTTCGGTCTGGCATGTGTGTGAAACCCACGTTATCTTGGGCTTGGCTGACTGCTTAGTTCAAATGCCTTGGGTCTATAATATGTGTCAAACTCATGCTATCTTGGGCTTGGCACACTACTAAGTCCAAGTGTATTTGCCAGACCCACGCTACCTTAACCACATATTAAGTCCGATGTTGAAGTTTTTCAGGGGCAAAATTAAAAGTTCAAGGCCAATTAGGAATGCAACTAAAAGAAATCAAAAGTCGAGGGACTAAATTGACCTTTTGTTAAATCCCTAAATTTAAAACCCTAAAGGACAAAATGACAATGTTTTAACCAATAAAAGACAAACCAGACGATTTGTTGTCTAGTCTACTATTCATCTTTTTCTTCATTTTCACCCAAAAAAAATTGTTTGTGTGGCTACTTTTTAGTGGCATTTAATGCTTCATCTCTCAACCAAACTAATTAAAGCATACATCAACATGATGGTCTAACACTTGACCATACCATGGTATGGTTCTTTCTAACCGATTGACACCACAACGGCCTCGGCGCTGCCCTAATGAAACCAACTCTGGCAGCCTTGAGTTGTCAAAATCTGACGATTCATGATGACAAATTTGAACCAACGATTGAGATCTTTCCGGTTTAAATTAAGGGCTAGGATTTATCCCCAAAAAAGATAAAGTGTCCCTCTTTTACCTTCTATAAATAGGAGTGGATTCCATATCCTAAACATGAAAAAATTTGAGGCCAAAGTTGGGAAAAATCAGCTTTTTACCTAGTTTTTTTTCCTCCCCTCTCGGTCACCTTTTTTCCCTCGTCGTGCCTTCGCCATTATTGCCTCTATCGATCACATGTCGGACAACCCAACTCCACTAGGAACGTCACCAACAACTTTTTTTACTTAGGTAAACCTTCCCCCTGTCTTTTTCTTCTTCTTCTGCCATTGCATGCAAAATTTGCATGTAATGATGGGTTGATTAATATATAATGATGGGTTGGACTTGTTTCAACCCAACCTAATAAAAAAAAAGAGTGTTATCGGGCCTCAACCGGCCCAACTAAACTAGGTCTGGGATCAAAACCCATGCCCAAATGGCTGGGCTAGCACGACCCAGACCAAAAAGAGAGAGAAGCCAAGTTTGTTGGGCCACTAGTCGACCTAACCCGACCTAACTGGGTTCGGCCTAGATGGTCGGGTCGAGCCCAACCTATATAATAATAATAATAATATAATATAAAAAAAATCCAAGAGTCCTTTCATAATATTTGTCATTTTCTCGCATGTTTTTTCAATAATTTTGCATAATACTGGGATATATATTTACACTGTAAAATATAGATCTAGTATTAAAATACTCAATTTTCTTTGAAACTTTTCTTAAAAAAATTGAAAATCCAAAAAAAAAATTAATTTCCTCTAAAAAAACAAAAAAATATTTTGTTTTCGTGCATATGATCAAATCCTAAAAATTTTATAAGCATATTTCTTATGTTTTAAAATATAAAATGGATATCATAACCATTTTATAATTATTTGTTTGGGTTTGGTCAAAATATCAAAAATCCTTCACTAATTATTTTGTTCACTTTATATTTAAAGTGTTAGGATTTAGTTGTAGACTTTAATATTTGAGGGTATAAAATTACATTGTAAAGTATGCACTTAAGTATTAAAGATACAAAGTGTGAAATAAATATGGTGCTAAAATTTAGACCGTAGAATGGTTAGGATTTAATCTGATAAGGTAAAGATTTCCTCACGAAGAGAGATCTATCTTGAACCTTAGAAAAGACCAATGGATAAAAACATGACTTAGAAAAACAATCAAATAACAATGCAGCTTACCTTAGGTAGGGTGCACTGAGGGTGATGTATTTTTTCCTTGCACAACCAATCTCTTACCTGGACTCTCGCAAATCATAGGTTTTCTAATAACCATAATACCAGTTGGTGACTTATGAACCTTATAATCATAACTTTTTTATTATACTCAAACCCCCTTCTCAACACACACATCTCAAGAGACATACCTGCCCCATGACAGGATGGCAACTCCATTGGGGAATGCTTTGTTTGGTTAGACTAAGGTTTGCTTGTTTGATTGTTTGTCTATTTGTTTTAGCCTGTTTAATTTTAGCACATTTAATATGCATTTTTATACTACTTTATGTATAAGTACATCGAGTATGGATTAATGCCTTCATGCATTTTAATTTTTGTAAATAAACTTTTTTAGGTTAGATAAGGAGTAATGGTCTGCCTTATAACTTTCAGTTGATGTTCAGATTCGTGAAACATCCAACTATGAATTGAGTGTTTACTTGGTAATAGCGATCACACCGTGCCTCAACCATTCCTTGTAAACCCTTATACTGCCTTCACGTAAGGTGGTCACTGGGCAGTTCATGGACCTTTTGAGACCAGGTAGAAAGCTTACCCTCCATATAATGACCTAGAACCTTACTTTAGGGTATAGACTCCCTAATAATTTATTTTGCATCAAGACAGACCTAAATCAATAATCCTGAACTCTACAGGATTTTCTAAGCTAAAACCATGATTTTTTTTTCTTTCTAAATATGGGTAATAATTTAAGATGATGTAATTGCCCAAAGACCAAGGTTAGGAGATTACCGTGAATAAATTCTTTGTGTATGGGATTTAACTAAGATAAAGACTTGGGAAAGATCTTTTAAATTAATCAGACTATGGATTTTTGCCCATATTCAACAAAAGAAGTCATAAATTAGCCATTCGAATAGGTTAACCCATACCTAATGTGCATGTACATGCATTTGTAAACATTTACATTTAGTTTGAATGACATACATACATACATAAAGTTGAAATATAGGTTCCCAAAAAGCTCCAATTAGCAAAATCTGCAACACCCAACTCCAACTAAGAAACATGAAAAATGAAGAGCGTACTCACTGTGATGCTCACACTATCAAAAAGAGTTGGATTTTTAAAATTTAATGTGGCTCTCCTCACCAGTTTACTCGAGTAAGCACTACGTAATGCCTTTGGTGAGGGTCCTTCTAATAAACTCGCCACTTTAGTTCAAAATCAAACAGCAACTCAACCTGAAGAAGTAATAGGAGAACAAGTTCAGAATCCCCAATATAATCCAGCATTTGTGCAATTAACGACACCAGTACCAGCACCCATAATCATAAATACATTCACAAACAAAACCTATATAATAAGATCATTTAACGATATTAATCATATGGGATGAGACCGGGAATGATTAAATTTGGTTTGGGTAGTTTGTATGATGGTTGAGATGAATATTTAAAATGGTTGTGGAAATGTTTATAGGATAAGGTATTGTCTTGTAAACGAGTTAGGTTATAGGCTTGTTTAAGAGCTTTAAGTTCAAACATGTTGACCAGGTTTCTGATCTCCATCTACAATCCTCTTATGAAGATTACCATGGCTTGCTTTTCATTAATTTATGCCCTATTTCATAGGACATAAAAAATCTTGTATATATGCTTATACACTCTTAACTTATCCTAGATCTATAAGTTCTTCTAATAGGTCCTTTTGACTACATAAAGCTTCCATATATTCTCCACATGTCACCTCCTAACCTTCCAAGCTTCTCATATACTTTTGATGCCAACATAGGGCCATCCCATCTAAATAGTATGAAGCTAGTTTAAGTTTCTCAAAATCATCAATCTCTTCCATGTCAAAGTTTTATGCATATTATCACCATTAAAACAAGGGATCTCATTTAGTTTATGTGTTTTGTAGTGTTGACAACCTTCATCATTGGTTCTAAAAGTTTTAGTGGCAAAGTCACCATGATGTGGGTTCACCTTTCACTAGTAGCACTAGATTCTCTCATTGTTTGTTGTAAAGCCTATAGGATTGATGTTTGTTGATATGATAAACCATTGATGGGTTTTTTCAACTCTCTAAACATGGCATCGTGGATATACTTTATAACTTCTAGTTTTTTATTGTATGATTCCAACATCTTCATCATCGCTCATGCTTAAATGTTTGTTTTTTAGTGATAAATTCAAGAAAATCCTCTAATCTTTTAGGGTCTCAGGATCAAATATTAAGAGCCATTTCTCGAATCCAAAGATTCGGGGCTCTGATACTACTTGGTGTAAGTTGGATTTTATGAGTGCCTATTTGGAGATTATCCAGAGGATTCAAAGGAAAAAGTTTTGGCAATTTTCCAAATCTAGAAGATAATATGCAATATACCCATAAAGAACAAAAAGGGAGAGAGGGAGAGATGGGGGGTAGTTAATTCATTATTTTCGTGATGTTCCTCTTCTCTCTTAATTCTATTATGGGCTTGTTTGAAAGTGTGATAGAAGTTGTTTTTAAAAGTGTTTTTTACTTGTAAATGCATCACAATATTATTATTTTTTTATTTTTTTAAATTTATTTTTAATATTAACACACTAAAACTATCAAAAAACCATAAAAATAACTTAAAACTAAAAAAACTCAAAAATTTAAAAAACATAATTAAACCGCTGTACTAAAAAGTAGGATTGTCCACAGTCCTTATGGAACACTACCAATTATTCTTCTATTCTAAGGCTGTGTTTGTTTCCCGAAAACTGATTTCCAGGAAACCACTTCCAAACTTTCTTGTGTTTGTTTGCAATTAGGAAAGTTGGTCAACGGAAAACTCTTTCCAGTTAAAGGAAAATTTAGCTTGGTTTTCAGGAAAGTATTTTCCTTTTATTTTGGGCGGAAAACACTTTTTGGAAGTTGTGAAAAATTTAAAAATATCATATTATTTGCTGATTATATCAAATTTGGTCATCAAACTTTTGATTATATATATATATATATATATATATATATATATATTGTTTTGAATATTTATTTTTCAATTTCATCCCTTATAATTTAATTTTTATATTAATTTTGGTCCTTATTTTTATAATTGTTACTTACTTTTTCCTTATCATTTTTTAATTGAAATTTTTTATCTATCAAATTTGGTCCTCATTCTTTTGATTGTTACTTATTTTATTTGAAATAATTTATTAAATGTTTATTATTATTATTTTAATTTCTTCATCGTTCAATTTTTTTTATTTTTTAGATTTGATCTTTATTATTTTGATTATTATTTATTTTATTTGAGATAATTTATGAAATTATATTTTTTTTAATTTCATTCTCATTCAATTTTTTAATTTGTAAGATTTGTTCCTCATTATTTTAATAAACTTGAAAAAAATAAAACATTAATAAGTTATTTTCCAGCTCATTTTCCATAACATAACTAAAAACTGAAAAATATTTTCCAACTTATTTTTCATTACACTATCAAAAATCAGAAAATATTTTACTTTTCTGAAATTCACTTTTTTTTTAAAATAATTTTCCAGCAAACAAATAGGCCTAAGCCAAACACGTGATAACATAACTAACAAGAACAAAACAACAAGACTAAACGCCGCGTTTGATACAAATTAATAACACAGTGCGTTTTTTCAACATCAGGTGGGAGAGTGATTTCTTTTGAATCAATTGAACCCTAATTCCTCTTCTCCCTAGAATTCTTCATTTCCATGAGAGACTTTGAACACCGTCGTCGTTGCCATCATCATCAACAGCAACCATGATTGTTAAAAATACGTTTTAACTCGTAAAATTATCTGATTTTACGAGTTAAAACACATAAAACTATAAAATCAGGGTTAAAACTCGGAAATTAGTAAAATTGGTCAAACCCGGTCAAACTCGTTTAAAAACGGTTCAACTCGGAAAAAACGTTAAAAACGTAACGTTTTCCCGAGTTTAGCAAAATTTTCAACAAAAGCAAAATTTTGAAATGCCCTCTGTCCTCTCTCCTCTGACTCAGCACACAGCAGTCTCTTACTCTCTTTCTTCCATTCTTGATTCTTCCATCCTCTTGAAACGCTCTCTCTCCCAATCAAAAGACCTCCTACAGTCCTATCGATTCCGCTCTCTCCAAATTCATCTCCTCAGTGGTTCAGTCCTTCCTAGTTCCTCCTCATTTCATCGACTTTGATTTTCGTGATTTCTGATCCGATCGATTTCATCAGGTATATTTTCAAAATATCATGTTTATTTTAGTTTTTTTATGTGTTTAATTTCTATTGATTATTATGCGTTATCCTTAAGTTTTTCATCATTTTTTCTTGTTTTGTTTCTGTTTTTCTACCTTTATATTTTTCTCCTGCTTCTATTTTTCAATCTGTATTTAGAAAAATTATATTAAGTTATAATTTTATTTTATTTTATTTCAATTTTTTTAATTAATTTTTTATACTATGCTTCGATCAAATTAAAAAACATCAGAGTTAGAAATGGAAGAGAAGTTAGAACTAAATTATCATTGTTTTGAATTAACAGCCTCTGTTTTTAGAAGTGCTTCTGTTGAATGAATATAAGTATATAACCATATTTCACTTGATAGTTCTTGAACTGTGAATTAAAACTAAAAAAAGGTGTGAATGGAAGAATATTTGAATACGGGAATGGAGCTTGAATTAAGAATGAGTGTGGAAAAGAGGGAGGACTTGTACAGGTGGGAGGAGTTATGGCATATATGATATATTCATTCTCAAAGGTCGGTTGTGTTCGGGTAACCATCACTGTTGTTGCTTTCGTTTCCCCCATTAGTTTAGCAATATGCGTAATATAGAATTAAATACCAGTTTTTTGTGTTGATAAGATAACGTTTTTTTTTTGTTCAATGCATCTATGCTTAATATATATAGAATAAAAAACAGTGCTTTGTGATTCAAATTGTGCTTAATACAAATTGTCTCCTGTGCAATAGCTAAATTTCAAAAATCTTAGTTATGGAGCTTCATGTTTTTAAGCACTTTACTTAACATTTAATTTTATTATATATCCTTTCATCATTCTTGTAATGAAACTTGCCTGATGAAATGGGACACATAATTTTATCAATCTTGCATAGGGCACATAGTTATTATTGCATTTAAACTTCAAATTTGTTGTCTTAAGTCTTTTGTGATACTTCTAAAATTGCTTATGTTAGCAAAATTCCTGGGAGTGAAAAACTGTGTTTGAAGCTGCTTTTGTTGCACATGCATGAATTGTAATTTCTGATATGAAGCAGTTCAATGTATCAGGAAATATTGGTAGATAGAATTGTACATGCTGCTATTGGTCGGTTTTTGCTTTCTCATTCTACTTTTGAAAAGCATGACATATTAATCAAGGATGTACATATAGATAGAACTGTACATGTGCAATTTGTGCTGAATAGTTGCCTTTTTTTATGCATATATTGATTCTTGAACTGCAGGATATATGGCATCTAAAAAAACTACCAGTGACAATTTGTGCTAAATTCTATGGACATGTATGAATTTTTATTTGAATTATGTATTTTAAGATATTTGGATATTTGTATTGTTTATTTTATTTTTATTTGAATTATGTATTTTAATGTATTGTTTATTTTACTTTTATTTGAATTATGTATTTTAAGATGTTTGGATATTTGTATTGTTTAAAATATTTTACTTGCGATTTTATGATTTTTAGTTAAAATATTTTATTTATGATTTTATGATTTTTAGTTAAAAATTTTTATTTATAATTTTACGATTTTATAATTTAAGTTTACAAATCAAATTTATATTGTATGTTCGTGTTGTGTTGTGTCAAAAAAATAAAATTTTTAACAACCTAGACAGCAACTATATCAAGGAACGACATTCAAGTCCAAAAGGATCAATAACTTCCAAGAACTCGACACCAATTTCCCAGTTCTCTCCCCCCCCCCCCCCTGTCATGGTAAAAGAATTTTTTTTTTTTTTCATTTTACTTGTACTTGAATTTTATATCTTTCTAAACCATTTGTATATCCCTTTAGAAAATTCTGGGTTTTGATTTATCCTTTCAAATGTTAACAGCAATATGCTTTTTTTGGAATAAGTTATAAATTTGGGTTCGTTTTGTTAGTACTGTTAGTACTTTTGCAGCTCCTTGTTGTAAGGTTCGTTTGGTAGTTAAGATCTAAGAAGAAAGAAATGAAATTTAGAATTTAGAAATGCTGCGTTACTTTATTTTTAGCAGTCGATAATTGTGTGATTGGAACAATTTCGATGTCGGTTATGTTCATATAATTTTTACGAAATTTCTGCTTACATATCATCACTGTTCATAGCCCCCCAAAAAGTCACGCTTGCAGGTTCCCTATTCATTTTTCTATGTGCATTGCTTATGAATTGTCACCGAGGTCCTTAATTTTGTACAAAGCTTTGAACTTTTAATTAAGTTACATAGCTTTAACACATACATTTTGTTATTCAAGTTGATTATTTGTGGGATTTCAATGTATTTATTGTACTTTTTGTAGCAGGTAGTGTGAAGATGAGATATCCTGCGTTGAAGTTCAGGGGTCAAATTTTGTATAGCAGAACTTCTATGGAGGTAGAAAAGGCTGCAAGGGAGCTTTTTCAGAGTCTTAAAGTTAAAAAGGGTTAAATGGGTCAAGTTATTGCTGGCTTTGATATTGAGTGGAAAACCACATTTACAAAGGTTTGTTTGTTAGTTGTTTTCATCAATGTTTTGGATGGAGGGAATTATAAGATAAATTGGACCTTCTATTATTCTATGGAAGCTATTTCACTTTTATTATTAGAATTATAAGATAAATAGGACCTTCCTATGCATGTTTTTTGTTCCTTTTCGTTCAAAAATCCTTGTCATTGATCTTATTCTCTCTCAATAATAATGATGCTTATGCAATTATGATTCATCAAATATATGGAGCTTATGCTTGTTGTTTAATGTTTTATCCTAACGCTTTCTTGGAGTCAGAGGAAAACTTTTGGAATGTGAACTTGATTTACAAACTGATTAGGCTTATTGATTATTATATGCCATGTTTTGTTCTCCTATGCATTCTCTAGTTGTAGAGTGCTTAGGTTTACTATTCCATTTGCCACTTCCTCTCTGGCATGGAGGAAATTTATCTCCTACTCATAAACTACAATCTTGTTCTTTGATGATGCTCAAGTTTCATTTATGGATTGTAGCTTGGTATAGACACCTTCACTGTGCATTAGAACCATGAAATTTATAACCAACCAGGCAACTGTTATCCTGCAGCATGTCATCAAATAAATGCAGTTGACAGTTGCTCATTCACTTCAACCTTAGATTATGTACCCATTTCCTTAAAACCAGAGTACATTACTTAAAATGTTAGTTTTGTCTTCCTTGCCTTCCCAGTGCTCCTGGAGGAGAAGGCAGGGTTCCATGGCATTTTGTTGCAGTGCTTTGCGGACTTTCAAATGTTCTAGCAGAAATTTCAATTATGTTTCTAATACAAATGACCCTGACTTATCACTAACACTGAGTTATTTCAATTGTGGAACTTCTCAATTCTGCCGAGTGGCATGTCAAACTAATGTTGAAAAATTGAGTAGGGGGTGAGGTGACCAAAAATGCATTCCTACTGTGTTTACATTGAAAAATGAATCAAATCTTGTTCTCTGCAAGCATTTTCCTTCCTGTGCTGCCTTTCCCTTTAGGAAAGAGATTTTTCTTGATGGATCATCACTTTGAACAGCAACCTCGATCTCTGCAGGTGTGTTGCCTGGAAAAGCTGCAGTTATGCAGATATATGGGAACACCAGCCTTTGTCATGCGATGCATATTTTTCATTCTGGAATCACAAGTCGGCAGTTTCTTCTAGAGGATTCTACACTTGTAAAAGTTAGTGAGATCTCTTGCACTAGTTTCTGTATTTCATTTATGTACATTTGATATTTTTCTTTCTTTTTTTTTAATTACAGATTTAATTTTCTATTCTGAATGTGTGGCATGTGTGCAGGTTGGTGTTGGCATAAGCAGTGACTGTGCTGAGGTTCTTAGAGATTATAATGAGTCAGTTAAATCAGTGGACGACCTTTCCTATCATGCAAATCAAAAACTTGGTGGAGAACCTAAAACTTGGGGTCTTCGCTCTAGCAAAGATTCTTGTTTGCAAAGAGGTATCTATCACATCTTGCTGAGATGCCTTCTGAGTAAAGGACATCTATTTGGTTCTCTGAGTTGCATTTTCGAAAGCTTATTCCTGATTGTTTATGTTGTTTTGCAATTTTATCAAGTCACTGGACCGTCAACAGTATCAAAAAAATATTGGGAATATAAATTGGTGCCCGCATTGTTCTATGGTAATGTTGGACCAGCCTGTTTTTGAAATAAATCCAAACTTGCCTTGACCGGTGAGAATATACATATCCTATGCATTTCTAGGAGAACTTTTTGTTGCCTTTGCCATAATGAAGAAAAAATGAAATAGAAAGGAAAAGCTTTGATTGTATTTCTTATGCAGACTCCATGCAAGGCATCACTGAAGGTTTAACAACTACAGGATCTTGTGCCCTGTCTAGAATACATATTTATGCTAATAGGTTAAGGCAATTTGCATTGGCTGGATCCTATTCACAGTCTGGTTAAATTTTTGAATTCAACAGTGATTGTTCCTCAAATTCTTAAAAAGCCAGAAAAGGGATTCACTTCTGTGAGATTTTGGTCCTGCTCTTAAGTTCTTCTATAGTGCATTTCGATGCAAATAGTTTTAGAATTATGTGCTTATATTAGTTTGGACATCGAGCACATGTCATATCTGCATCGTTATGAAGGTTAGTAATGAACAATGGAGTTGTCATCATCAGGCTCTGTCTCCTAACATCAGATCTATGAGTTACCAAAACTGTGGAGGCCGTGAGCCAATTGTTTCTCCTTTGACAAGTTGGATGGTATTTGTGGAGTAGGGTTGTGAAAATGGAAATCTTGGATGAAGCATTGCACAAAGAGGACTCAAGCTAGCAGATGTGAGTCATAGGTGGTTCCTGGTAGGTTTCGGGATTTGCTGCCAATGCTATAGTGGATTTGGAGGAAAAATTACCAGAATTTTATTGTTCTGTGCTGATTGTGTGGCCATTTGTGTGTTTGGATGGAGGAGAATGCTACAACTTTCAAGTTTCAATTCTCTCATTGAGAAGTTGTTAGTGGATGGCATGGTGTTTCTTGCATCCTTGTAGTATGATGCTTTCAGGCTTTCAGAAGTGTTTCAGTGACTGGTATTCAGAGAGAATGGAGTATTCCTTAGTTTGGAGTTCTCTTCTTCGTTGTTGTTTCAAAGAATCTCTAGATCTCTGAATGTTACGTGCACCTTCTTCTTTGATCAATATATTTCTACTTTGATATACAAAAGCAATGGAGTTATCCTTGCTCTACCATTCCTCTTGTTTTCTCATTTTTGTTTCAACCTCTTCTGGCCTTCTATTTTCCCTCACATGGTATGTAGTTTTTCTAGTGGATTGAAATGGAACTTAATTTTCTCCAAGTTATTTTGGCTATGCTTTTCGTTCAGAAATTCTAGTTAAGTTACCGAAACTTCACAGCTTTGAAAGCCCAACAGAATCAGGCTTGGAAACTGGGAAGCAGATGTTTTTTCAAAAGAACAACCTACAATATGCTGCCACTGATGCCATGGTTTCTTGGAAACTATACCAAGTAAATATCCATGAATCTTCTTTCACATACATCATTTTATTTCCCTACTATCACGTTTACCACTGCTGTTGGTGAGGTTACTGACATCAATTTTCTTCTTGTTAAACAGGTGTTAAAGAGCCTCCCAGACGCAAAGGATGCCCCACTGACCATACAAGTGAGAAAGTTGAATCAACATAACTGTATGTACACAACTGTACAAATGATCACATGATGCTAATTTTTTTTGCACCATCATTTGTTTATCATGAAGAATTATTACCTCAAAAGGAGTTTACTCCCAATCTTTCCACTTTTTCTTATCAGTCTCAGTTCATAAGCTGAATTCTTGAAATGGCTGCATTCTTCTCTTCTTGAATCTCTCGTTCTTTTCTTCAACTGGATAGGACCACCATCCGTACCTAGTTGGGCCTTAGAGCGGAAAAACTTGGCTACATCTTGGAAAGCTTCGAAGAGAAAGAAGTGACATGCATGGGACACAAGGGGTTATATTCTCCACTGAGATCACCAAATCACACAGTACGTTCAAAATGTATTTTTAAAAGCAAAGAACATGCTTTCGAACGCGGTATAAATCATGTTTTAAAAAAATTTAAATTTTTTGTTTTGTTAAAATTTAATATGGTCTATATATTTTGAATTGTTTTGATGTGTTGATGTTAAAAATAATTTTTAAAAAATAAAAAAATATTATTGACATGTATTTCAGTACAAAAAATTATTTAAAAAGCAACTGCTGTATTATTATTAAGTACCTCCAAAATCTTCAATACTATCATGTGTCTTAATCATGGACCATGGACCCCTTAATTTCCCGGTTGAAATCAATGGGAAAATCCAACATCTCACATGCTGGCACATGGTGCTAAAAGAGACACGGTGTTGGAAACCCTTTATGCCCATCACTCTCTTGTTCTCTATGGAAAAAATGAAAGTCATGAAACCATCAAGTTCATCGGTTGATTCAGTGACCTTTGCAGCCGTAAAGATTTGCTGCTGTTCTGTACACAAATTTATGGACAAGCAAAAAGTCTAAAAAACGAGGTTCCAGCATGTAGTAAAAAGAGGATTTGTTTGTCACTCGTGGTAAGGTACTGTTGTCATTTATCTCTTTTCATAGTTTTTTTTAATCATGTGTAAACTTTCCATTCCTGCACTTGAGATGATTTGTCCCTTCTCTCAAGTGTAGCTGTCAATTTTCTTCTTTTAAATTATCATTGTTTTTCATGTGTAACCATTTCAGCAGTAATTGAGATGAATTTGTCCTCTTTCCTCTACCATAATCTTTTTTACCTGGCCACTCAGGCCTACTTGCACGTCAACTAAAATCAAGTTCTTTCTCTTTATATAAAGATTTTTGATCGAGTTCCCAATTGGGATTTGTGCACACAATTGCGAATTTCTGGATACTCTGAGGACCCAATTGTGAACAGAGTTATCTAATTTTTTTTAAAAAAATTAAATCCACAAACTGGGTTCTGAGATTTTGATTCTTGGCAGTTACACAATAAATTCTCTTCATCAGCATATTAATCTTGCATTTTGGATGTTCACATGGTCGATATTAAATTCAGAATGTGGTTGTTGTTGCCACTCTTGTGAAACCAAGGGGGAGGGGTCAGGTACGCCAGGAAATCCTAGCTTTGAGTACAAGTAATGTTTGTGGGGTAGAATGATGATAGCTAGCACTTCCATGTAATTTTGTTTTTTTAAGTTTTTTTTTCTCATATATATATATATATATAATATTTTTGATATCAGTATATTAAAATGATTTAAAAATATAAAAAGTAAATGATTTAAAAATATAAAAAGTAATTAATTTCTAAAAAAATATTAAAATTTTTGTGAAACAAGAGATGTGATTTGGGTCATGTAAACTGCACCTAAATTTTCTGTTCTAGCGAAAGGAAGGGAAAAAAATTAGAGGTCCTATGGGACAATGTCATCATTCAGGAAACCCCACGCCTCTCATCTCTCAAGTTCATGACTGTCTTTGCCATTCGAAATGAAGATGGAAAGATATGCATGCAATGAGCTCATTGCAATTTCATGCAACTCTCACCTTCTTTCAGGCTTTGGCCCACCATGTGAGAGACAACAGGCGATGCCATTCCTGTAGAAGGCAGGAAACTATCATGAAACAAGAAAGAAAATGAAATTTTCTGTCACATCAAACGATGCATCAATCACACTCAATTTCCCTCAATCATAATAGATAGTTAATACAAGAGCGAGGATTTATTTACAATTTGGCAACGCCAAGGCGCATGCACACAGCCAAAAACAAACAGTTCTGTGAAAAAGATGCAAAGGCCGCTACGTGCAAGTAAACATCACAAGGCTAAAAAATAGATGGCTATGCCCACTTGGATTTCCTGTGGCTCTCCTTCGAGTTTTTTTGATAATGCCTCTGTTTATTGATCGATACCGCGAACAATCGGAACCTTGTTTTTCACTGCCAAAAGGCGTGAGATTTATTGCCTTGATGAATTGCTTGTATAGAAAGCTAAAACCGACAGTCACAATTACGAAGGAGAGCTACACTCACGGTGCCACCCTATGACTACAAGCTATACCCTTTGTCTTCGCAGGTGAGTGAGGGGAGGTATTTTTATACTCGACGATACAGGTAAAAGGAATCCGATATATAAAAGTTTCTACACCATTAAGCTCCATCACTAAACTAATTTAATCATCGGAACACACAAAGAACTTTGTTTTACAGCCAAGGACACATCAAGAATAGTCCAATCCATCATAAGCAGTGGGCAAACCCATTCATCAAATACCATTTTGGCTCCTGGTAAACCTTTCTCTTCTTTTTTTCACAATTTCTTGCTTTTGCAACAATCCAAGTATATAAAATGTACATGGTGACATGAAACTATACATATAACAATATTGAGCATCAACATGTATACATGTAAAACCACGAGGCACCACCAGATTTAACAGTTTTATCGACGGAATTTTCTATCGGTATTTAAACTCACAATCTGTTGATAAGTATTTTATCGATAGGCTCACAGACAGAACCAGTTAGTTGGAAAACTCTTGTCGATAATTTCTGGTCTGTCGTTGAGTTCGTCGGTAATAAATTAACCGATGGATTTAAAGACGGACAAAGTGCTCCAAAAAAATTTGATACATTTCATTCCATTTGTATTTCCCTAAGGAAATTTGCCATATAAACGACAAAAATACCACATGCAATTTCATCGGTGTTTTTATATGTTCGTCGGTATATCCGTTGGTAAATATAACATTATCATCTGTAATTCCATCAGAGATTTAACAGTATTAGTGATATTTGCAACAATTCCTTTCCAACACTCTGGAATATACCAACGGACGTGACATTACAAAGTCATGTTGTGCAAAGTTCATTATATTGTGCAAATTAATCAGAATTATCTTTTGCAACTCCTCAACGTCATTATATTGGACCTCAAAACATCAACAAAGATATTATCGGCGACATGAAAATTTTAATTTTCTTCTTAAGACATTAGACAATGCAACGCAATATAGATCAACTAAGTCACCAAGTTGAAAGACATTATCTTCCACAACTAATTCATCATTCATATCCTGAACAACTGCGACACGACCCTTAAGTTTGGTTTTCACTACAGATAACCAATCAACTCTTGAATGATTTTTTCTAAATGAAAGGGTATATATGTAATAAACTTGTTGGAATTGCTTGGCGAAAACAAAGATATCGTAGATGTTGCAGTGTCTAGCCTTTAAATTAATTTACTATGATTCCTCCGTTAGTGGTGTCATACTAATAATATTTGAATAAAAATACTCTATTATGCTCGCTATGATATTGCAATTCAATGACCTCTTCTAACTTCTCATAGTAGTCAACTTCAAACTCATTAAAAGTCGACTCCTTAACACAAACTTCACTGTTATGTTTTTATACCATTCTCATATTCTTTATTATGAAACACATGTATATTAACAAAATACTCGTTGTAGCGCTTCACCTTTCTTTCAGGACTCAAACTTAGTAAGGATAAAGTAACACTAACATTCCCTTCCAATTGATAAACCTGATAAATTAAGTATAACAACAAACAGTTAACGAGAAATATATAATGAAATTAAGTATCCTAAGAGATAAGAATAATTAAACAGTACTTACATGTGTTCTAAATCATGTGAAAATATTTTCTTCTTGTAATCGAAATATTTGAGATTTATTCAACTATGAATCTTAGGATAGTAAATATAAATGATGTGTCCTACAAGCTATTTAACAATGTATCAATTTATGATATTATTAGAGATAAATTGTTCAAAAATAATGACATGTTAAGTAGTATACTTAATGAATAAAATGTCTTAATTCATCGCAGCTAAATAGCACATAATTATGTGCTTGTGTGAATTCTATTTTAGAAAATATCTTCCCCTTACAACATTTTTTGGTACTGATTATCTAGGATGAAAGAATATTGACAAGTTTCTACTTGAAGACACTTCACCACCATCGTCATGCCTTGGAACACAGTTGATTTTTGTTCTTAATTGATGCTTGAAATAGTACGAGATAAATATTAAGGCCTCACATTTCAAGGCTTCATTATGCGCTTTGTTTTTTATTTTTCTCTTAAGGTTGAACAAATACCTGCATTGAATTAAATGAATGTTTTAAATTATACAAAGAAAGATAAAACAAAAAAATTAATTACAATACATGTATAATCTTTAACCTCTCAAATGGATATATTCATCTATATTGGATCAGGCCTCGAACTTTTGCCTCAAATGGTAAATGTATAGGTAAATGCTTAAATGAGTTGAAAGATGATGGGAAGAATATCATTTCAAGTTTGCATATTGTTTGGACGATATTTATTTCAAACATCTCCATGTGTTGTGTCTATAACTTGTTGGAGCATATATCTTTTAAAAAATGACTGATCTTTATGAGTGTATCCCATATCCCCTTTGACAATAAATCCTGGTAAGCTAATGGAATGAGTGTCTGTATAAACATGTGGCAATCATGGCTATTCATTATATACAATCTGTCAACCTCTAAATTCAACAAGCTTGATATGTTCGAGGCATATCCATAAGGAAAACACAGACTTTTAAGCCATGGGTAGACAATTAATTATACATTTTTATCTAAGGCGAAGTTGACTCTAAACTTTGTGACCTAACATAAACTAACTCCATATTTTTACATTTTCAAAACAAAGTTATATTCATTCTAGCCTTAATGTTGTCTTTTTGTATTCCCTTTTACATCCATAATAGTGTTGAAAATATTCTCAAACACGTTCTTTTCTATGTGTATGACATCAAGGTTATGGTAGAGGAGATTGTTATTTCAATAAGAAAGCTCTAAAAAAAAAATACTTTGCTTGACCTAATTGTGGGCCAAACCAAAATCAGGAAACTTCTGCTTACCCAATTGAAAACCAAACACAATGTCACCTTACTTCGACACCACATCATGCAATTCCTCATCTAAAAAAAGTGGTGATGTAACATCCCTTTCAACTTTGCCAATAAAGAAATCCTTCTTATCATAGTTAGCAAACTTGACCCGGGGGTTGACCAGGCCAAAAAGCGAGGTCCTGGGTTACACGGTTGACCCAAGTCAACCCGGAAAAATAAAAAAAAATGTTTGAGGTTTTAATATTTCATATGAAAAAATTAAGAAATAATCCATATGAATATAGACTATACATGTTGTAAATAATGAAGTTTAAAAGATTATTTCAAAAGGTTTTTTATCCCACATTAAAAAGGTAATATCTAATTCTTTTAAGTTGAAGCATTTAAACCAAAAATATTTTTTTTATCCCATATTGAAAAAACATAAATTTTTTCTTGTTAACATAGAGTATATATACTAAAGGGCTTCAAATCCCACATTGAAAAAACATAACATTTTTCTTTTGAACATAAAGTATATATACTAAAGGGTTTCAAATCCCACATTGAAAAAATAAAATATTTTTCTAGTATTTATATAATGAAATTTGAAATGGATTAGTAACTAATTGAAAAATATAAAAAAAGAGGGATTTCTAGCTAGGAGAAAAAATATATTTGAAAATGATAGGGTCTCTACCAGGTTTTACCAAGTCTATCAGGTTTCGGGTTGACCTGGCGGCTCGAATGATTTTCCCCGGGCCAATTACAGGCTCGAGTTTTTAATGAAACATACTCGGCCATGGTCCCGGAGCACCCAGGTCCCGGGTTGACCAACTGAGCCAGGTCGGGTCTGATAACTATGCTTCTTGTTCTTTATGTACTTGTGATTCGCTAGCAAAAAGTATATGTGGTAGTAAAAAAAGACATTTTATCATAGTTTGTTAGCGTGAATGCCTTGGTATTTTCCATACAGTATAGACATGCACATTTTTCATGTGTGCTCCAACCAGAAATCACTCCATAAGCAGGGAAAATCATTGATAATCCACATAAAAACTGCCTTCATCAAAAAAATTTGTTTCTTCGATACATTATAAGTCAAAGCCCTGGATTCCAAGAACTACTTGAACTCATCAATCAACAGTCAAAGATAAACATATATATTTCAACCCAAACTATTAGGACCGGGTATGACCATAGATAAACATGAACTCTGGCATCATACACGTTCCCGATGGCATATTGTAAACTATGAGTATCACCGATCAACAAAAATAAGAAGCAGAAAATGACCTAAATGAATTAAATTCGTCTGTACATAACCCAAGAAACACGTTTCTTGATTCCACTAAAAACTGAGGATGAATAAAATTGTATGAGAAAAAACTATAAAATAAGTAAACACCCAAATAAAATACATATACTACAAAAATATACAAAAAAAATTAATATTTTAAAATTGTGTTTAAATAAATAAAAAGATAGATTTGTTTACTTAAGGTGGAGAATCCTCAATAAAATTTGAATAAGAACATGAATGTTTACAAATCAAGTGTTGTGGTAACTGGATTTGTTGTGGGAGGTTGAGTTGTGTTAAGGTTAAGGGGGGTGGTTGTTTCTGTTGTTTGTTGCAAAAAAATTGCATAAGGAGCAAGATAAAAATGGTAGATGAGAGAGGAAAGTCGATCGTTAGGTCATAAATTAAATATTACAGATGGATTTTTCGATAAAATTATTTCATCGATCATTTCATTGGTCATTTTACTGGTAAAATGTTCCATGTCACTGTACGATTTGTCTTTTTGAATCTCATTGTAATACCTTCTGTAATTCTGTCGGTATGTCTACGAACGAACTTTACCGCCGGGTTAGTTTCATCGGTAAAGCCGTTGGTAAAAGTTATAAGTCATCGTACTTTTTTGGTTTTTTTATTCATTCATTTTTCATTGCAATTCCCTCGGTATATACCAACAGAATGTTTTTGTCGGTATTTACCGAGGGATATAGTGATGGAGAGGCCCGTCGATAAAATTCACCGCAATCTATTAACGAAAAAATTTCATCGGTATTTCCTTTTGTATTGGATAAATTTTTGGCAATGAGGATTTTCAATTCCATGTTTTAGTCAAATCCTACAGATTGTGGGCATGAAATTGTAAGTTTGATGCACTTCTTAATTAAAACTAGCTCGGTCTATGTAAAAATTTCTCTAGTCTTTCTACAAGCAAACGAGTAAGTTTGAAGGTTCTTGACCAAGAGATCAAAACAAGATAAGGCTAGTAAGACAAACAAGATTCAGTAATGCCATCTAATTGGATGATAATAAACAATTGAGGATGGTTATAATTTTTTTCTCTTCTCGAAAAGGATAAGCAAATTGAAGTCTCTCCATCGTATACGAATGTTTCTGTCTTGTTCAATGAACCGACTAAATAAATGGTATAACTGACGCTCTCTATTCCCTATAGAACTAATGTTGGGAGAAAAAAGATGAGTAAACCCTACGCGTAGATATATGTATCTTTTATTTATGAGCCTGCTCGGTATAGTCTATACCTATATATATGTATTGGCATGGCACTTCATTCACTTTGAATCTTTTCTTCTTCTTTTGCAGGCAATTAAGCAACGAAGGGGACGACCATTGTTTTGTCTTGCACGTTGCAAGCCTTCTTAATCCCTTTTAATCTTTTAAATTGCTTGACAAAACCATCGACTGAGTATTTTAATTTCCTTTCCTTGTTTTTTCTTCCAATTATTTAGAATTCTAATATTTACATTTTCCAAGTCAAAGAAACACGTAAGTTTGGCCGAAGTTCAATGACTAGGTCGCTGGCTTCCAGAAGTTATTAGATTGATTGATTGAAAAAATAAAAAGAAGTTATTGAATCGTAAAACCCTAAAAATCAAATAAACTACTTCATTTATTTTTTCCAATATAAAATGTCAAACATTTTTATGGAATATTTCTGGATAAATTGTGTAATTAGAATTGTGTGATTAAATAATACAATTTAAAAATATTATGATTTATAATTATGATATCTTAATTATATCCCATTTCAAAACTGTAAAATTTCAGAAAAATGATTGGACAATACAGTTTGAGGACAATATTTCTTCTTGATGGATCTGAAATATTGCTGTCCATAATTGCCTGCTGTGTAGCATTTCTTCAACCTTCTGGGTCTCCTCTGCAAATGTCAAGTCTTCGTAATGCGATAAGTATTGGATTAATCAATCCAATAATTTAAAATTGGAGCGTATGTCAATGGAGTCGAACACGACAAGACTTAATAAGGTTGTGAAAGGAATGCTGCCGACATTTGTTGTGGTAGAGAGGGAATAGGTAGATAGAGAAAGAGAGAGTTTTTCTTCTCTCGGTACTCTTTAATTACTACTGGAAAACGACTAGTGCCTTTCAAGTTTCAGTGGAAACTCATAGTGTTTGGAAATATGGAATTTGTTGTTTTTAGGTATATTAAATTAATTTTTAATGTTTTTTATAATTTTAATATGGTGATGTTAAGTTGTTTTTTTTAATTATTTTAATGTATTTTTACAAGATAAACATTTTATATCATAATATTAAACACACACGGTAGGATTATATTAATTCATTTTCTTCTAATTAATTGTTTTTCTTGTTTACAATTTTCAACCATTTCATTAGATGTTTAGCAGAAATACCATGTATAAGTGTTTGTTTTGTGCCTTTAAAAGTAAATACAATTTTTTCTTCAAATGATTTTTTATATATTTTTGGATTGTTTTGGTGTGATGATGTTAAAAATAATTTTTTTAAAAAAAATTATTTTTTTAATATATTTTTAAATGAAAAATAATTTTAAAAAATCATTACCACAATACTAAATACTATCTAATATTAGTAATTGACAAAGAATTAAGGATGCTTCAAAAAAAGAATTTAGAATGTTATAGATTCTTTCTTTTTCTTCAATGAGTTCCAAGTTGTTTTCGGACAACTAAGGGTAAAACTATAGCCAAATTGATTAGATGATTTTTTTATATATAAAAAAGTTAGATTTTCCAACCTTGATTAATTTTATTAAAATCGGTTAAATCTAATAAATTAATTGGATAATTCATCCACTCGAGATCAGGCTTGAACTAAATTTCATGTTGAACTATGGTAATTAACTTCATAAAATCTTGTTAACCTGGTCAAAATATGAGTAAGATCTACTTTGATTTTAAAAAAAATTTAATGGAAACATTTTAATTTTTCAAAAATATTTGAAATATGTTATTTTAAATGGATTCAGGTTGAAGTAAGATATGGGTCGGGCTAAGTTTTATAAACATGTTTTTATTACTTTGTATGCATTAAAATTAAATTTCTCTTATTAAACAGGCTATCCACATTTAGATTGTTGAATTCTCAACTTTTATTTTTCTTGCAAATAAGCCTTAAAGTTAGAAATCAATAAATTATTTTCATGCAAGAAATCTGTTGAAGTTCTCCCTCAACATCACCACGCTCAAATTTACAAGCTCCACAACGTGATATTTATTAATCAATTAACCAAAAAAATGAAGGAGGGTTTATTTATCTACCTCTCCTCTGTTAAGAAACTCAATTCTCATCTGACTTAATATTGAATAATAAAATTAAAAAAAACCAATAAAAAATAAGACAAAAAACAACTGGAGTCTACTCGGGGTAATTAACTCTTTAAGCATAATTTTCGAGTCATAAGACCAGAATAACATAATAGAAAGTAAACAAAAAAAATATTATAAAGTCAAATTCTCAACCAACTCAATATTAAAAAATGAAATTGAAAAAAAAATTATTTAAAGAAAAAGAAACTTGAGTTAACCGAGTTAATCCGTCAAATCGACTTAACATACTAAACTCACGAACCGTATCATAAAAGTGTGATAACTCAATAGAAAAGTCTAATATTAAAAAACAAAACTAAAAATAAACATCAATTAAAAAAGAATAAAACAAAACATTAATTCAATGAAAAGTATTTTACGAGTAATGCTAGAATAAAACTCCCTATTCTTTTAGCTATATAGTTAATACAACAGGCATTTTCCTTTGATGGCATGGATTAAGAGGACTAATTAAGAGGAGAGTTCATTGCTAATCGGAGTCGTCCCCACCAAATAAATATCATCATACCTCAATTTAATTGGAGAAATAAGGGGTCAAGATGAGGCTTCCAACTGGCATCTTTTGCTTCCATTCCCAGCTTTTCAAGAGCATAATTCCAAGTCTATTCTCTAACCCTACCGTTTGCATAATAATAATGCACATGTCCTGTGGGCAAAATGTAGCCACAAATCATTCAACTCATGTAATAATGCAGCACCAAGGATTTACGTCTTTCATGGCACTACTTGCATTCGTCGTATACACTCACATCGCTGTTCTCTTCCCCCCAGTGAACAGGTTACTGATAAGCAGCTCCGGCTATGCCACAAACTGCTATCTACATTTATCAAGCATTTTTTTTATATTGCTATATTGTACTGTGTTATTGACACGTAGCGTGTAATGAAAATCCTAGCTTAACAAGCTAGATTTAGAATATTATTTGTTTTTCTACTTGTAATTGGATTTTTTTCTTATTTAAATTATAATTTTTAATTTAATTAGGATTTTACTAATTAATATTTTTTTTTCTATAGTTAAGGGTTATAAGATTTAGAGTTCTAATTTCTTTCTTTATAATTTAGGGTTGTAAGACATTAGAGATTAATTAAAGAAGCTTGTCAGCATCAATTAAGCCAATATTATAAAGCTTAAAAAATCATAAACGAAGATGATGCATTCGGAGTAGAGCCTCCCCCGCCATGTTAGCACAAAACAAAGGACCGGAACCTCTGGAGTGAGGTCTAGGTCTAGAAGATTGCCATGTAAGATGAATTTGATCTCTTATTCTGTCTAAAAAATAATAATTTCCAAACCAACTATCCCCCAGACGGGTCATGTCTTTACTGCGTCTTAAAACACTGGAAAACTTCCAAAAAAGAAGAAGAAAAGTAATTAAACTTGGGACACAATTTGCAGATGCTAAAATTCAATCTAATAGGACCTCGGTTAGTAAATTGGTTTTGACTCATTTCATAGCTGTTTCACTTGCAAAATCTATCCAAGAACACAGCCAACCCAGATTGGTCAAAAGCCATCCAACTGCAGCCCACAGACAAGGAGAACGATGACCACAGTGTGTAGATATACAAGGATAGATGCAATGCATCTCATTGGGACACATCTTGTCCAATGTTTCCAAGTACAAATAGAACAGATTGTGAATGCCCTAAATTCATGAAAATGAACTTATTATCAAGTACTAACGTACCATAGCATACTTACAAATGCCAGTAGCAAGTCCACCATCTCTATTAGATCTTTTGACATATCAACTCTATGTCCATATCAAAATACCAATTAGTCTTTGTTTACTTTGGTAGAGAATATCTATCATATATTAAATTGTGATTTTATAGTTTTTGTCTCCCTTGATTTATTTCTCTTTCTTTACTTGTCTTTATCTTCCCATGTGATTAGGGAGACCGGCCTACAAGTAAGGGGTATTTTGTAGAGAAGCCCCATATAACAAGGTACCCTACCAACCTTCCCCTTCCCTTCCCATCCCATTGTAGGCTCTTTCCTCCCGGCTTCTCCCACCGGCTCGAAAAGGACACGATATGTAGGGTCCCATTACACCCTTGTGATTTTTTGGACATTGATTCTAGGATGTATGAATTCATGTGATGAAATCTGCTTGCCTAAAACTTTAAATTTTAATTCATACCAGATAGATCTACTCATCATAATCATCATCATTATTATTATTAACCTAAGCTAGAGACAGATAGATCTCCATTTTCTTGGGTCTGTAGTGTCGGAAAGCAAGAATATTGAGGTCCATTTTCTCACAACTTCCTTGACAATCACTACAAATTGCCCACCATTTTGTTAGGATTTACAAGATCCAATCCCAACAATATTGTTCTAGACTCTTAGACCAATTTTTTTTTGGCTATGATGAAATCTCTCTCTCTAATTTAATTGATAAGTCTTGTCTATATATATATATATATATATAGACAAGACTTATCAATTAAATTAAAGATCACCTTCATGTTATAAGAACTTTTGTTATGGTAAAAAGGAAATTTAGACATGTCGTGATTTTTTCTACAATTTCCCAGTTGATGTTGAGGTTGAATTTAATGGAGTAATTTTCCATGTAATTTTCCGAACGAATTCCCTTGTTTTTTTTATTCTGCTCCATTCATAATTAGTTGTGTTACCAAGTTTACTAACATAGAAAAATTTAATATACATTATTAAAAAAATATATAACAAATAACCATGCACACGGGGCGGAGCTGGTAGTATTAAATAAGAAAAATTAAAATTAATATAATAAGATATATTATTAAAAAGCTTATTTATTTAAAATAAAAATATCATACTATTCTATATTTAAATACTAAATAAAAAAATATTTTGTAGGGGTCCGGGATCCTGCTTGCCTCCCCTAATTCCGCCTCCGGATGCACATCTAAAAGATTACAATATAACTAATATGAAAAAATAATAAGAAGAAAATATTTTAAAAAATTATGAACTATTGAACCGCTTCGATAAAACATGTTTAGTTTTATGGAGTACTTTTCCATGTAATTTTCCAAACGAATTCCCTTGTTTTTTTTGTTCTGCTCCATTCATAATTAGTTGTGCTACCAAGTTTACTAACATAGAAATATTTAATATACATTAAGGAAGAAATGTCTAACAAATAACTATGCACACAGGGCAGAGCTATTAGTATTTGATAGGAAAAGTTAAAATTAATATAACAAGATATATTATTAAAAAACTTATTTATTTAAAATAAAAATATCATACTATTTAATATTTAAATATTAAATAAAAGAATATTTTGTAGGAATTTGGGCCTGCTTGCCTCCCCTAGTTCCACCCCTACATGCACATCTAAAAAATTACAATATAACTAATATAAAAAAATAATAAGAAGAAAATATTTTAAAAAATTGTGAACTATTGGACCGCTTTGATAAAACATGTTTAGTTTGTTTGTAAACGAGTTCTTAGCACTTGAATGAATTAATTAATGTACATAATTAAATTATAAATTTTTTATGATATATATAAAACATAAGTTATTACCACAAACGTTACATCTCAAAGGTTCCTTCACTACTAAAATACCGACAAAAACATTTCTAAATAAAGAATGAATAGGTAATAATGACAACCATTGATAAAAATGGGACATAATTAACCTAATTCCAGCCCACCAGTTTAGATCCGTAATTAAGGCCACCGACTAGTAAACAGATTTATTCAAACTCGCTTTGACTAGCCTAACTCTACATCAAATACGTACAAGTGCTTAAAGAAAGGATAGATTGCACCATTTGATCCTTAACAAAGGACAAAATCTAAAGTAAAAGATAGTTAGAGGCTTTAACACTCTTGTCGGTAACTACCAGTAGACGAGAAACAGCATTCATTTGTAATCAACAACAACTTTACCGCGTGGATTTGCTTCTCTAACCTTTCTTCTTCTCTTCGGCCAAACATATCAATCTTTTGATCCTTTTTCTTTAATTTAGACTAGTTCGAGCTTGATCTTCTTTATTAACGAGTTTCTGTGTCTTTCTAGATGACTAACCATTCTTGTTCAAGCATAAAACAAGAGATTATCTAATCCACAGAGATGGAGAGAGAGAGAGATTAATTACAAAATGAAAAATATCCATTTTCATTATACTGTAGCTAAAGATCAATGCTCTCTCTTTTTTCAATAAGATCCAAAAACACCAGTAAAAGGCACTCGATTTCATCCAAAACAAAAACCCAATTAATGTCAGCATTCCTTTCTCTTTATCGTATGTTAAAGAGGAAAAGGGATTACAATGAGAATTAAAGAAAAAAGATATCCCCACCAAATATGCAAGAAATTATTTATCCATGAGGTGAATGTGGAAGTTGTGTTAGGAACATAGTAATTAAACACGATATCTAGGTCTGGATCATGATATGGGTAAATTTTCTCGAACATTATATATATATATATATTGATTGAAGAAAGACTTCAAAACAAAATAAAATATAATTATAATCACACCCCGCACACTACCAAACATATCTCTGCCTACTTGGCTAACAACAGGAATATTAATCACCCCGTCCACGAGGTGAATAGACTTCTTGAAAATAGCACAGTGCCGATTAGTATTAAAAAATTGCATAAATCCATGCCCTTATTATCTGCATGAAACCCAGTTGACCCCAGAAACAGCCGATTAAGGTAAACCCATTTTGTCAAGTCTAGTACACTAATCATGTCTGAATAGGATTTGAAAAACAAAAAATAAAAAAATACCCAAATTAGTTAAATAAAACGGGAGTAGTGTTCGCATCAATCCTGAACCTGAACCTGAATATGAGCAAGAACTCACATGTGAGTGAGGTTTTCTACAGACCAGAGTAGCTGGCACTTTCTAGTTTCCATTACTTAATAATTGCGAAGGATGGGATGGATATTCCTCTGTAATTAAGACTTGAAAATAAGGGCATTTTCTTAAATCTTTTTTTTAATATATTACTTTTCCCCACTTTTCCATCTGTAAGCAGCTAGTAGCCTAGCCTAGCTAGTAGAAAGAGAGTATGTGTTAAAGACGCGCAAAGTGGTCTCCAACCAACACCAACCCATCCCCACTCCCTCTCTTTCCTTTATATAATCTTCTATCTCCACTCTTCACAAAATCAGGGCTCTAACTCGAAATTCAGCTCTATCACATTTAGCCCTTTGATTTCTTCCCCTTGAAACCTTAACAACAGCAAGACCATCCCTCACCGTCTTCCTTGATAGCAATACCACTTCTTGATTTCTTTCTTTGACACAAAGAAATGGCTTCACCACCAGACACAAGCAAGACCATAAAGCTTGAGCGTTACAATAGTTACCTTCGCAGGCTACATAGTACAAAAGTACTGAATGCCTCCTCTAAACTTCTCTTCCGTGCTACGCTCCTTATTGCTCTTGTGTTGATTCTCTTTTTTACCCTTAATTACCCTCCACTTTCTGATAATATTCCCAATCATGCCCATCTCCACCACCACAACTTCCTTTCCACTGCCTTCTTCACCTCCTCAGCCGGCGGTGGCGCTGCCTGGGAAAAGCAAGTCCGCCACTCCTCCACTCCAAAAAGGCGAAATGGGCTCTCTGTTTTAGTGACTGGTGCAGCTGGTTTTGTTGGTTCTCATTGCTCTCTTGCCTTGAAGAAAAGAGGTGATGGGGTTCTTGGTTTAGATAACTTCAACAGCTACTATGACCCAACACTTAAAAGAGCAAGACAGAAACTTCTGTTGAGACATGAAGTTTTCATTGTTGAAGGTGACTTGAATGATGCCTCATTGTTAAGAAAGCTTTTTGATGTTGTTCCTTTCACACACATCCTCCATCTTGCTGCACAAGCTGGGGTTCGTTATGCCATGCAAAACCCACAATCCTACGTGAGCTCAAACATTGCAGGTTTTGTCAATCTTCTTGAAGTTGCAAAAGCTGCAAATCCACAGCCAGCTATTGTCTGGGCATCATCAAGTTCAGTTTATGGACTGAACACTCAAGTACCCTTCTCAGAATTGGATAGAACAGATCAGCCAGCAAGTCTTTATGCAGCTACCAAGAAAGCAGGAGAAGAGATTGCACATACTTATAATCATATTTATGGTCTTTCACTCACTGGATTAAGATTCTTCACAGTTTATGGTCCATGGGGTAGACCTGATATGGCTTATTTCTTCTTCACAAAAGATATCTTGCAAGGTAAACCAATTGATGTCTACCAAACTCAAGACGACAAGCAAGTGGCTCGTGACTTCACTTACATTGATGATGTTGTCAAAGGGTGTCTCGGGGCATTGGACACAGCTGAGAAGAGCACAGGAAGTGGTGGAAAAAAGAAAGGGCCTGCACAGTTGAGAGTTTACAACCTTGGCAACACCTCACCAGTTCCTGTTGCGAATTTGGTGTCAATTTTGGAAGGACTATTGAGTACAAAAGCAAAGAAGCATGTGATCAAGATGCCAAGAAATGGGGATGTGCCTTACACACATGCTAATGTTACTTTGGCATTCAAGGATTTTGGGTACAAACCCACCACAGATTTGGCTACTGGGTTGAGGAAATTTGTCAAGTGGTATGTTAATTATTATGGGATTCAGACAAGGGTAAAGAAGGGCGGTGCTATCAACAGTGAGCATCCCGAGGAATCAGCTTAAGGGTCCATCCATGATCATCACCACATGGTTGGTCTTTTCTTTTTCTTCCCCCCTTTTTTGTGAATTAAATGAGTTCTACGCTCTCTTATATTGGGTTCAAGTTATTGTCGTGGTCCTTCGATGTATTGGTTAAAATTGTGGCAGCTGTCGCTGATGTTGTAGCATATAGAAATAGATTTGATACAGAAGAAGAAGATAAAATGTGAATGAAGAGAAGAAAAAAAGGGCAGGGGGGCAAGGTGTAAGATCTGTGAAGTTGGAGGATGTAATAATTTGGTATGAGACTTCTGCTCAAAAGGGGATGCAGATCTCAACCAATAGAATTCATATTAAAGAAATTTGTGATTGAACAACAATGATCACATTAAGATTCTTTTTTCTTTTTAATTATTTTGATGCTTTTTTGCCTTGAATTTTCTTTGTTTGGTTATAATTAGCTTTTCATGTTGTTTGCAAGCATCATGAGTAAAGAGGGGGCAAGGCTGTCCCTTCCATGTTTATCCCTAAATCAATTCCTTAATTGTCAAATTAGGTAATAAAGATAAGTACATATATGGTGGTTAAATCTTTAATCATGTAATATCATAATCCTTGCAGTAAATTCAGGTGGTATAGCCAAGATGGGACATAAAATCATGTAATATCCAATTAGAATTTAGTGTATATATAATGTAAAATAATTTCATATTTTAATCTTAATAATTAAACAATATGTTTTCGAACAATAAATTACAGGACTATTTTGCTGTTCGGAATATGACATCAAATATCATGATCTAGAACTACAAATATAGACATTGATTTATCCATATTTTACAAATTCCAGGGAGATTTAGTAAGAAATTCTTTTTTTTTTCTTTTTTTTTTAATGTGCTGATCAGGAGGATATAGATGGTTAGCTTAAAATCCACTCAAAGAAGGATTTAACCTCAAAGCGTAAGAGTTAGTTGAAAAATATATTCTTCTTCGACGTGACAAAAAAACTCATTCTATGCACCACGCTAGTCAAGGGTGGGTTTGCATGTCTACATGATTACAAAGATTGAAGATGAGTGAAGGGCAACTAACACAATCATTAATCATGTAATCAAATTTTGAAAGTGGAAGAAATTTAGTAGGTGCAATAATTATTCAAGAGAGAAGAGGATAATAGTGTATGAGAATGTGTTGAGATTATATTTTTTAAAAATTAAAAAAATTATTTAAAATTATTTTTTTATGTTTCCAGATATTAAAAATAATTTTTAAAAAATAAAAAATATATTATTTTGATATATTTTCAAAAAAAAACAAACTAGATATATAAATTCAAAAATAGTTAGTGGCATGTAGAAATAAAATCAGAATAAAAAAACTCCTTTTTTCTTAACCCAAACATTATAATCAACAGATACCATTTAGATTAAATTCATGTCAATCCAACAATCAAATTGCAAAATTAATCTAAAATCTTTGAACTCGAAATTCTATTTTTGATTTTGACCCAGTAAATTAATCTAAATTTATGTCAATTCAAGGGATCAGTTTACGAGTATTTGTTTTTTCGTCTAAGTTTGGGGAATATTTTACAATTTACCCCTTTTTTTAACGGTTTTTGTGGAAACAAGAGGCAATTAGCTTGTTATATCATAAGAGGCACTTTCGGATTAGAAGTAATGCAGAAAACAAAATAAAGAAAGCTAAAACATTCGGGAAAAATACTGTATATATACTTTTGTTTGTTGTAGATCGTAAAAATAAATTCATGATTTTGTTCTTGAAAAAACTCATAAGAAACTCCTTTTAAAAAGTAAAATAGCCTTTTTATTTGTTTCATTTGTTATTTTAAAATTGTTAAGAGTCGTCTAGGTCTTTTTATTAATTTTTTACAATAAAATAACTTTGTTATCCTTTAAAACGAACAATCATTTAACTATGGTCTAAGATCTTTTTGAGTATTTTATTTTTGTATAAAATATAATGACTCTATTACCCCTGGATTTAGATTTTCAAAAGCTTGACTTAAAGGGCTAATTCGGCAGTTCAAAATGTTTTTTGTAATAACTTTTTCATCCAGGGGTGGTGTAGTATTTTCAAAAATTAATAAAAAAAACAAAAAATTATTAACGTGTGTGTTACATGTGTTAGCCGCTTCGTCATCTACGAGTAGTATAATGTTATTTCATCATATCATTTGATTCGTTTTGGCCTCACCTTCCTCCCTATGCACCATGAGTAGTCGTCGGATCTTTGATGCATTGTCAATGTTCTTTTGTTTTGTTTTTTTTTTTCTCTTTCTTTCTAGAAATCCATGTCTAACCCTCCACATTATCATATTAGTCCTTCAAGTTATTTTTATTTTGATTTGTCCCTTTTTTATTTGTATTTGTTTTATTTTAATTCATTTTTCAAATGTTGTTTTGCTTTCAATTGCATCCTCCTTTAATTTTTTAGTCTATCAGATTTGATTTTTATTATTTTTATTTATTTATTTTTATTTAAGATAGTTTTTTAGATTGTTTTTTTTTTAATTACACCCCTTCATTTTTCTCTCCTTTCATATATGATGCTCATTCTTTTTCTTTTTTCTTTTTTTCCTTTGGTTAGTTTTTTAATTTGGGATTTTTTTAAAATTTTATTATTTAGCATTAAATTGATTCACAATTGAGATTCTAAATTGAACCTGAGTTCTCAATTTAATGTTGTGAATTTGAAATATTAACTTAGATTTAGAAGATTCGTTCGGATTAATTACTATGGGTTGAAATAATAAATTTACTAGTTTTTCCTACTATGACTTTAATACTCGCCCTCCTTCAATTATTATGGATTAATTATTTTTTAATTGATTGAGGCTACTGTTATATTTTTGCTTCTTTTTTTTTTTTTTTGCAAAGTTGAGTTACTAAAATGCCAAATGCAAAACAACACTTAACTTGGTTATAAAGTTTTTTTTTAATTTCACTTTTAAAATTTGATTTCAAGAGCTTAATCATCATCTTATGAGCAATTTGATCTTTTACTTAATGTTGATAATAATAATTAAAAAATATTTTATTTTTTTCCTGATTTTATTCTTCTATGTTAGATTAGTTGAGAAATAGACTTCATAAATGATTTTTTTTTCTACTTTGTTTAGGGTTATCATGGCCTTGAACAAACATCTATTTTAGGATTAATCCTTAAAATTACGAGTATCTAATTTTTATCATTTAATTAAATAAAAATTATTTTAACTTTTTTTATTAATCCCAACTAAGTACATGAATCAAATCGCTTGTGATCGAGGTCATCCAATACGACATCGACTCAATACTTCAAAAAAAAAACTTTATTTTTAGTTTTTTTATAAATTAATCTATGTTTTTCATAGTCATTCAGCTTACTTTTAAATTCATAAAATCAACTAATTTACATTAAATTAACTTATACATGGTTTAATTAAAAACTTTTGCCAGCTTACTTAAAAAACCAAGTCAAGAAATTTGAAGATTTACAATTTTTCTAAGTTTAATGACATTGACAACTGACATTGTATAAAAAACTCTCATAATCTTAGTGTTTTTTGTTTACATTTTTTTTTTAAGGCCAACAGAGTAGTCAATACAATTCACAGTCACTGTCATCCTTGGTCTGTTTTGCAAAAAACTCAAGCAAGAAGAAGCCATTAGAAGGGCCAGTAAAGTATTATGATAGCTAGGTGTTTTTTTGTTGACATTTTTGCCAAGTGGTGATATTGAAGCTTTAAGAATATAGTACTCATCAAAATTACTTAATGATGAAGGAAAATTATAATTAATTATTGGGACATGCTGAACACACTTGGACACCCACAAATTAACATGTATAAATTGTTGCGGTTAATAAGATGGTGTTTCAAACAATAATCACAAAGCTAAGTTAGCCCCACAAACAATCCGAAGATTTGAAGAAAAATAATTAATTAAGTGAAATACAACTACACACGAAATGATTTTACGGAATTTCCTGAAACATTTTCTTGTGGGTACAAAAAAAAAAATTATCACAACTTGTAATATCCCACATCAACGGGTGAAGATTTGGTAGCTAACCTTATTAGTAGTGCTGGTTGCTAATATGTTGTACGTGTTTTGAGGCGTCAGGCTCATAAGTGGGCTCGCGTCACC
The DNA here is from genome assembly GCF_951802175.1 of Populus nigra. Lineage (NCBI taxonomy): Eukaryota > Viridiplantae > Streptophyta > Magnoliopsida > Malpighiales > Salicaceae > Populus > Populus nigra. The sequence continues at coordinate 17,550,230 of NC_084852.1, forward strand.
AGGAAAAAAATCATGAGGACGGTAAGGTCTAAAGCAGACAATATACAACATGTTGGGCCGGGCTATTATACAACTTTTGACAAAAAAAAATTTAAGATTCAAAATCAGTTCAAAACTTAATTAAAATAATGTTTTTTTTTATTTCTAGAAGTGTTGTTGCGATTGCTTTTTAAAATGTTTTTAACTCAGAAATGTATTAAAATTATGTTTTTTTTTATTTTTTAAAAATTATTTTTGATATTAATGCATTAAAATAATCTAAAAATATCAAAAAAATATTAATTTAAAGTAAAAAGAAAAGTTTTAATTTTTAAGTTTTTTTAAAAAAACTTTTAAAACATAAAAATAAACATAATGTTAAGTTGAATTGAATTTTACCGTTTAAAAAAACCATAGCAACAATATATCATTCTTATTAATCTCAAGACAGGACAAGGCCTGCTCCCATGTCGGAAGGCGTTAATCAAATTTTTATATATATAAAAAAACATTAAAATAATATTGTTTTTAATAAAAACAAATCAATGGGTTTTCATTTGGTTGATTAGATCATAGATTAGTTTATTTTTTTTATTTTTTATTTAGACTAAATCGTTTTAGATATCAAGTCGGTTGGGTACCAGTCAACCCCCTAAGCCGATTTAAATCATATAACTACGCATTAAATTAGAGGCATATAATAGTATTTAATTGCAAAATAAAAAAACTGAGAAAGTACGGTGGTGTCATTAGAAAATTTTTATGACATGATCTAATGTAGTAGCATTTAAATTGATAAACCTAGTATCTATCTATCTATCTGTCGAGAAAGAAATGCAACAGCATGAAGTGTCTACTCCCCAAATTAATGCCTGGGAAACTGTAGCTAGCCCTGTCAGAAGAAGTCAGAAGATCAGGTCAATGGGAAACTTCAGCTGGGTTTCACCTCTGTGGGATCCAAGGTTTACAGATTTAAGAACACAGTGTTAGGATTTCCACGAGGGATTTGAGATTTTTCGGCATTCGAAATTTCTGCTGAGCTTCTGCGGGATCCAAGGTTTAATTAATACCAATTAAGAACACAGTTTTAGGACTCCCAAAGGGGATTTGAAATTTCTTGACGTTGGAATGACATTACAGCAGATATTTTTCACGAGTTTGAGGGTGTTAAATAATCATTAATTTTAAAGTTTTTAAAATTAATTAATATACACGAAAGTTCATCTGAATATTTATATTAATAAAAAAAGTTATTTTATATAATTTTAAATTTTAATTTTAATTTTAAGTTATAATCCAAAAACTATTTTTCATATATAACTTATTATAAGCTAAAATGATTGAAGTTAGAATTATGTTTTATAAAAATAACCCATAACAACTTTTTTTTAAGATTTATTGTACAAGCTAGAATTTATAAATTTAAAGTTTGGAATTTTATTTTTTAATTAAATAAAAATATTAACTCGATTCTGAATTAAGTTTTTTTATATATAAGTTAAAAGTCATTTTTAAGTATAACATTTTTTTAATCAAGAATAAAAAAAAATATAAAAATCATATCAAAGGTGATCTAATTAAATCCTTTCACATGCTCTAGAAAGTGACCTTGGATTAGTAAATGTTATTTTGACCTAGCTGTGTGGTGGTCAACGACGGTATCTCTCGTCTGGAGACAAAATTGTGGTGCCCTCCTCTAGCTAGGAAATTTCCACTGAGATATGTGATCCAGCTATTGTGATTTAAAAATACAAGCAAACAAACACAGCTCAAGGTTTGGATTCTGATGAATAATAGCAAGCTATTTTCTTTCCGTAAATTTCTATTTATTCCTAAAAGATTTAAATTAAAAAAGTGGATCTAAAAATCTTAAACACCAACCGATTGTCCCATCGGAGACGAGCTTCACCAACCGAGGGAAAAAAACAGCATCAAGAAAGGCAGGCAGAAGTCAACATTCAGTTTCAATTAGAAGCAGCCTAATGAAGACAGCATGTATGAGGATTATTACAAAAACGCGTTGAAGAAACAGAACCGCATGCAGAGAAAAAGGAGGAATAAATCCAAACACACAGCTTGCTAGGATTGAATGCATCTTTAAGATCCTGAGGAATGTAAATAAAAAATGACTCGCTACTTGTCAAATGCCTGCCATACTGCCGTATAAGTCAAGCTTTAGATGTCAAGCAAATTCGATGGGAATTTGGGTAAAAATACTGTTATGTCGGCCATGTAGTTATTTTTCCATTTTATGAGCAATTGGTTAAATCTTGTGGATTGGTTAAGTAGGCAGATTCGTTTACTTCCGACCTTGATTCCCCACTTCAAGATCATATATATATATATATATATATATGGACGGTATATATGTCTTTGTTTAAATTTGAAAATTGGATTTAATCTTGGTATATACGTACAGACTAATTAGCTGGAAAATGTTATCTGATGAAGAACATGTATATATATGACCAATCGATAAGCACTTGAGGGCGATTCAAGACTGAGAGATAATTAGCTGAGATCGAAGTAAATTGTGCTATCAGCAAGCGTCAGCTCTGGCAATATTAAAGAAGCTAATGCTTTCTGCTTAAGAAAGACATCTCAGGGTGTTAAATCAATGGATGTTGGAATCCAATCTCAAGCTCTTGGAGGGGGGAAACTGAGTAAAAATGGCACTGATTTGACCTCCAAACAAACCAGCCAGAGCTCGTTTCTCGGGTAGCCTGTGTTTTCACCTCATGCAAACGTTCCCCAGGTGGTTGGACATCTGGGAAGAAATTAAGGAGCATGGAAGTTAACTGGGAGACGTCATTTTCTTACACTATAATCACGTAAAGATGATTGATTAACGTAGGTAGGTAGTACTTTGAAGAAGTGACACAAAGTAAAGCAGAGAGTGGACTGACCTAGAAGAGAAAAAAACACAAAGGAGATAAGCATGAGAAAGTGGCATTCCTTTTGATTATTTGTTGTATAATCTAAGCAATAAATAATTAAGAACATGACTACAGTAATGCAAGAAAAAGACCTGCCAACTACCCGACGCGCACAACCACGCATTCCACCCATATTATTGTTTTCTCTTTTTGCATGTTGTTCTTGCATGGCTAGACCCCACCTTTTGTGCTGTCTGGTTTCATGATCAGTCATTGGTGCTCACCGACACTTCCATGAGTCATGGGATATATATTTGATTTTTCAAGATTCTAATTCCCGTAATTGCATGGATAATTGAGCTGGTACCATATGCTTTGCTATACTTATTCCCTAAATATCAGCCCTAATCGTGCTTCTAAAAAAACAGTAAGTCAGTTTAGTATGATATGATAGATTGACCTCACATTTCAAGGATCTAGAGTTTTAGAATCAATTTAATTCATCTGATCAAACTTTAATGGCAGTACCATATTATAATCACTGATCAAAGGAGTTTTTTTAAAAACTAAAAACTATATCATTTTGGATAAAAATATCGATCTGGGTTGATCAAGATGACATAAATATGTAGGGTCTTACAATTATTGTGAATATGATCCTAGATATAAGCTCAAGACGTCCAACCCTTAATGTATTTCATTTAATTTATTTTCTTTTATTCTCGTGTGATCTTATATTTTCATGTTCTCTTCTATGTGTACAAAATACCCTGCAATAACTAAAAGAAAAACTAAGTCTATAACATTGAAATAAGTCTGCAAGACATGGCTTTTCAATTTTTTTATTAGTTACCGATGTTTCTTTTATATTTTTTTATAGATTATTTCAATTTTCTTCATATGATTCAACTTTTTACATTTGTATTTTATTTTGTTGTTTTCTGGGGAGGTGGGCAATAACTATCTTAATTATTGGTGGATCACTTGAGAGGTTGTAGATAGTCTGGTTTTCAAATGAGCCAATGGGCTCCTTAGTAACCAAGAAAGGCCCACGAATGGAGTCGACGATTCACAATAGTGACTGGATTTTGCTGGTGGCATCGTTTAATGAATTTTATTTGCTTTTTTTAAATAAAAAAAGTTAATTATAGCTTCATAATCATTTAGTTTATGAAAACTAATTAATTAACCACTATATCCTAATTAATAGTTAACCATCTTCACTTTAAGGTTTTTTTACGTATAACATGTTATAGTGGTTCACACTATATATATTTTTTTTTATTAATGTGAATATTTAAATTAATTTGTGTGTATCTTAATTAATTTTATAAATTTTAAAATTAACAACCATGTAAATCTTTAAAAAATAAACCCTAATCATTTATATTATAATTTATATTATACCTCTCATAGTTATTCACACTATATTTTACCAGGCTTGGTGATTCATCAACACAAAGATTAGAAGGCAAAAGCTTAATGAACACGCCAGGCTACATAATAGCTCATCGGTCTCCTAATCTGCCACAACAGGGCCATGGGCTTGCAAAGCCGAATCCATAAGGATTTTTTTTTTAATTTTATCTTTTAAAAATTTAATAAAATATAAATTGATTTTTATGCTTTTATTTTTTCAATTCCTTTCCATGAGGTTTTTTCAATATTATACCCATGATAAATGGAATAGTGGGGAGTTTTTTCATTGCTTAATAGTCCCACTGATTTGGAGACCATATCATGCAAATTCCCCGTGCATTATAACGCTTACGATCAATATGCTTCCATAACAATGAAAACGTTAACTGTGCCTCCATCCATCATGATGGAATTTACCCAGTCAGAAAAACTAACCAGCACACAAGTGCCAAAATCACAACATAATTTCACAACATTATAGAAACATTCAAGAAAAATAAAAATGCAATCTCTATTCCGACTGGAACCAACTAGCTACAGAAGAAAGGCCATTTAGGGCGTTAGTAGCGCATAAAGCTGTAATCCATCCACTTCAATTATCAAAACCTCGACTCCCTTGGTGATTGTCATTGTAGGATTGTGGTGGTCTCCTTTCCTCGGCAAAGCTCACTCGAACAGTTCTTCCTCCCAAATTCTGCAACATCAGCATGTGTCAGTCAGTATATAATTCAGGAATCAGAGCATTCAACTCCTTCAAAAACAGAATATATTTCTGACCTGGCCATCCATTGCTGAAAGTGCTTCGCTGGCATTTTCAACGCTGTCGTAATGAACAAACCCAAATCCACGAGACCTCCCGGTCTCTCTATCCATGATAACCCTTGCTGTAAAACAGAAGCAGATTGTGAATCCCAACATTGACAGCACCAAGAACCCAGCCAAGTAAAGAACGTTTTGCAACAGCTACCACACTAAACTCACAATTACTGTCATTAAAAATAACACTTCTCTTTCTGAAATTACAAGAATCTATTAGCACTTGTCACTCCATACATGGACAAGCAGTAATAAGCAATTGCGGCATTAAAGATAAACCGCACAAATTGTAGTATCCAAACCACCAAATCAAATACCAACAAATCCAAATGCCAAAGTTTAGTTTCAAAGACATCAACTGAAAATATAATCCACCAGTCTCAGTCATCATTTAACAAGCCCAGAGAAAAATATTGTGTTCATGTTTGATTAAACAACGAGATTTAATAAAAGAACCCCATATAACTGGTTCAACTACACATGATCAAACTTACCCTCCGTCACTTCCCCAAAGCCAGAAAATGCATCTTTAAGGGTTTGGTCATCAGTTGACCATGGAAGCCCTAAAACACAGACAAGATAGACAACAGCAGAGCATTAATGCAAAACACACATGAACTTGTATCATCCAAACGTCATGTATTCATCAATACCACTTGCAGCATTCAAACAGCAATTATATATCAGTACCTCCAATGAAAAGCTTGGATGAAGACATGCAGCGAATAGAGTTCAACATGGACACCATTGGAACTTGCCCCTTCTGGGAAATTGACTGCCTCGCTAGGCTCCCGAGCTTGTTAAAGAATGCCATTTCAATTATGGACTACACCACAGGGATATCACAGCATCAGTATCAAGCATTAACAATATCAAACCCAAACAAACTCAAAACACAGTAAACCAATTCATAATCATGCAACATCTCAAAGCCACAGTAAATAATGGGGTCGATTTTCAAATTCATTGTTTATTAAGAGATCAAGTAGCTAACTTCGAATAAAAAAAACACAAACTGAAAACATTGACAAGAACAAAATGGACTATTCAGAACACAAAAATCACTCAGAAAACCAAAAAACTCTAAAAGATTAGTTGAGCCTGCACTCACACCATTCACACTCCATATGCAGCCCAAGTTAAGAAATAAAATTAAACACTCTAAAAGGGTATCGTTAATAATCTGAAAAATAAATTAACATTCAAACAGAGAAGAAAATCTTATAAACAAGACAGAATCAATCACGTGGCAAACAAAACATAACCCAAAACCAAAAAAACACAAACCAAATATCAAAACAAGACCCTTTAAGAAGACAAACCAACAAGCCCAGTTTAGTACACAGCCAAACAATATCAGAGATTAAGAAAGAAAGAACGAAACTTTACTGAAACAAAAACAATCTATGTATGATCCATAAAACACCGGCATCAAACATCAAATACAAGGAAACATAGTCTCAAGAGAAAGGGAAACAAAAAGAGTTTATCTATAAACTGGGGCTTAAGGAAATACAAAGAGTCAATCGCGTGGCAAACAAAACATAACCCAAAACAAAAATACGCAAACCAAATCACAAAACCTTTTTAAGAATACAACCCACCAAACCCAGTTTAGTAAACAGCAAAACAATATCAGAGATAAGACAGAAAGAACGAAACTTAAACAAAAACAAACCATGTATGATCCATAAAACATCATTAAAAACATAACTTTTTACAAAAAACACCAGAGCATCAAACAGTCAAATACAAGAAAACATAAAGTCTCAAGACAAAGGGAAACAAAAAGAGTTGACCTGTAAACTGGGGCTTAAGCAAAGAGGGTAAGGATTATACCTTCAAAGAAGAAAAGAGGGAAAGGGTTTTAGTTTTGGGAGAGTGAAAGGAGGGAAGCAGCTAGGGTTTAAGAGAGATTCAGAGCGAGGGCTCTTGAAAGATATGTTGCTGAAGTGACTGTTTAGAAATGTTTTTTTAATAAATATATTAAAATAATATTTAAAAAAACAAAATTATTTTTAAAAACAGTATATTGAAATAATTTAAAACAAAATAATTAATTTAAAACAAATAATTTTAAAAAAGTTTAAAAATACAATTATAGCGCGACATCGAACACAATCCAAGTCACAGGGTTTAAGATGTTTGTCAAGGGTGGTATTGTCATTAACATAGCGGAGAGGGTATAATAGTGAATTTGATGGATTGTTGGATGGAAACTGTAGAGGAATAATTTGTTTTTCAATCCATTTCTGATTGCTTCTGCTAGATTAACATCGGCGGTGGATACAGCGGCAACGTGTCACGGGGATGAGTTGACGGACAAGGCAAGGCAGCATATCAATGACCATTGGCGGTGCGGTGCCTTTCCCTACCAAATAAATGCTAGGTCTATCCAACCCTCTTGGCCTAACTCAATTCAACAAAAAAAAAAAAAAAAAAAAACTTTTTACCAAATTTTCATATCCTAATAAAAATTTCAGCATTTCATTTCAACCCCCTTTACCGATTTCAATCATCATTTTTTTTTTATTTTAAGTCTCTATTGAGTATTTGTTTTTTTTTTAATTTATAGGTTCATATATTATTTTTAATTTATTTTATTAAATGTAGATAACATTCTTTCACTACTTAATTAAAAAAATTATGCAAATCAAAAATGTATTTATAATGTTTGATTTCTTCTCTTGTTATATAATAGATTAAATTAACTTAGAATTACGTATTATAATACTAACATATTTATATCTAAAAAAAACATAACCACTTTCTACAACTAATTATTTAAGCGCAATTTATGAAAACAATAACATGTGTATTAACTATTTTTTTTTTATTAATGTGGATGTCCGGGCTAATTTGCGTGTACTTCGACTAATTTCACGAATCTTGAAATTAACGACTATGCAAGTCTCTAGTGATCTTAAGAGGACTCGAACTCATGACTATTGAAAAGCAAACTCAAGACATGACCAGTACATTAACTAATCTTTTTTTTAGTTTAACGTGGGTGTCCGGGTCAACTTTCGCGTACCTCGACTAATTCCACTGGTCCTGAAGAGCAACCACGGGGCTCAAACCTGAGACCACAGGAAAAACAAACTTTTTTATTCTAAATTTTTATCATTGGACCACCACCTAGATTGTTACGTTAACTTATCTTTAATTACACAGTGTTGGCATGAATTTTTTTTCCAGTGTGATTTGCATGGTACTTGTACAATTAGTGTTGATAATGTAAAATTATATGTTCCATTCCAAGCAGCAGGTTTATTGCTCGGAAAAAAAAATCATCAATTGTTAAAATTTAAAATTCATTCATGCAAAAAAATATTTTTTTATATATATCAAATCAATATAAAAATGTGTTAAAATTTTAGTTTAATTAATATTATATATAACACTAATTATACTTAGTGTTTGGATTGTAAACATTGCAATCCATATTAAGATGACTATTTTGCCTCTTAAAAACCAAACGATTTAACACATAATTTTAACACACAATTAGTAGTGTTTTGGAATTTTTATAAAGTGTTATTATTGCACAGTCCTTAGGGTTTTTTTTTCCCTAAAGTCAAGGGATATTATTTGTTTTTTACCCCATTTTTTTCTTTGAGTTATGGCATGTGTCAAAAATGTTATGGTCTTTTGATAAATAAAAAAAATGATTGACACCCATGCTCTTCTCATGATGCATGCGGTGCCTCCGGTGATCGTTAGTTGCTTTTCAAGGTGGTTTTCAAAGTCTCGCACCACCCTTTACATGATGAGTTAGAACGCGTTATCCTTCAAGACACAGTGAAGCTCCAGCAATAAATTTTTTCCTTTCCTCTATCTTTCCTATTCTCCACAGTATGTTAGTCATATAAAATTACAAAATGATTCTTAATTTTTTAATCATATTAAATTTGATATAGTATGTTAGTCATATAAAATTACAAAATGATTCTTAATCTTTTAATCATATTAAATTTGATATTTTTTTTTTTTAATTTCACCAATAACCAAATATTTGACTTTCATCATGTCCTCGATCATGTGGGTTGGGTCCATTAATATAAAATATGATCATATGAACTTAATTTGAGGTATTTTTAGGGATTAAAGAAAAAGAATAATTTATTTACAATTTAAACCTTTTTAAATACATCACTTTTTCTTTTTCTTTGTAGGATTTTCAAGTAATAAGAACACGAAACCAATTGGCATTAACATCTCCTAGATTCATATATATTTTTAATTTTTTTTTTAATTTAGCAAAAACAATATTTTTTTCATTTATTAATTTAGAAAAATCATGATACAAAAAACCACACACACACACACACACACACACACACATATATATATATAAAACAAGTTTAAAATCCTACATGTAACTTCTATTTGCTTCATTTTAAACTGTTGCCTATAAACCCTGTCAAAGCAAAACAAGGTTGATAATTCTAGCTGGTATGATCTTTCAGCCTCACTTTAACAAACCTCTCCACACAATGTAAAAGTCGTAGTTATGGCAGCTATATTGACAATAATTATAATTTAGCAGATTTTTTAGAGATTAATAAAGAATATTAAGTGTACATCGAAACTTTATTTCTGTAAATGTAATCATCGACCCAAAACATGGATAAAGTTAGGATTTACTTCAAAATGATCAAGAAAATAAAAATGCAATCTCTACTCCGCTAGAAGCAACTAGATAAAGCAGCAAGGCTATTTAGGGCCTTGGCAGCGCACAAAGCTGTAGTTCATCAACTTCAATTATCATAACCTCGATTCCCTTGGTAATCGTCATTGTAAGATCGTGGTGGCCGGCTCCTTTCCTCAGCAAGGGACACGCGAACATTTCTCCCACCCAGCTCCTGCAAAATCAGCATGATCAGTCAATACATAGTTCAGTAATCAGGGCAATCAACTCCCTCAAAAACATTCTATTTCTGACCTGGCCATCCATTGCTGATTGTGCTTCACTGGCAGATTCACTGCTATCATAACTAACAAACCCAAATCCACGAGATCTTCCAGTCTCTCTATCCATGATAACCCTTGCTGTAAAACAGAACCCAGCAGAGTAAAGAACGTTTTGCAACAGCAGCCACACTAAACTCAATTACTGTCATTAAAACTTTAAATATCCAACTAAAAGGACACTTATATCTTTCTGAAATTGTCATAGTAGAATCAGATCAGGAAAACTTTGACATGGCTAATCCACCAGTCTCAGTCATCATTTTACAGCAAGAGAAAAATAGCGTGCTCATGTTTGTGAACGAGGTTCAATAAAAGAAAACCTTACTAAATAACTGGTTCAACTACACATGCTCAAACTTACCCTCTATCACTTCCCCATAGCCAGAAAATGCTTCCTTAAGCGTATGGTCATCAGTTGACCATGGAAGCCCTAAAACACAGACAAGATAGACAACAGCAGAGCATTAATGCAAAACACACATGAACTTGTATCATCCAAACATCATGTATTCATCAATACCACTTGGAGCATTCAAACAGCAATTATTCATCAGTACCTCCAATGAAAAGCTTGGATGAAGACATGCAGCGAATAGAGTTCAACATGGACACCATTGGAACTTGCCCCTTCTGGGAAATTGACTGCCTCGCTAGGCTTCCGAGCTTGTTAAAGAATGCCATTTCAATTATGGACTACACCACAGGGATATCACAGCATCAGTATCAAGCATTAACAATATCCAACCCAAACAAACTCAAAACATAGTAAACCAATTCATAACCATGCAATATCTCAAAGCCACAGTAAATAATGGGGTCGATTTTCAAATTCATTGTTTATTAAGAGATCAAGAAGCTAACTTCGAATAAAAAAACACAAACTGAAAGCATTGACAAGAACAAAATGGACTATTCAGAACACAAAAATCACTCAGAAAACCAAAAAACTCTAAAAGATTAGTTGAGCCTGCACTCACACAATTCACACTCCATACGCAGCCCAAGTTAAGAAATTAAAAAAAAAACACTCTAAAAGGCTATCATTAATAATCTGAAAAATAAATTACCTTCAAACAGAGAATAAAATCTTATAAACAAGACAGAATCAATCACGCGGCAAACAAAACATAACCCAAAACCAAAACACACAAACTAAATCTCAAAACAAAATCCTTGAAGACAGAAAGAACAAAACTTTACTAAAACAAAATCAAACTATGTATGAGCCATAAAACATCATAAAAAAAACATTACTTTTCAAATAAAACACAAGCATCAAACATTCAAGTACAAGGAAAAATAAAGTCTCGAGAGAAAGGGAAACAAAAAGAGTTCATCTATAAACTGAGGCTTAAGCAAAGACAAAGAATTAAGTGTAGAAAACAAAACATAACCCAAAACCAAAAAATACACAAACCAAATCTCAAAACAAAACCCTTTAAGAGTAGAACCCAACAAACCCAGTTTAGTACACAACAAAACAATATCAGAGATAAGACAGAAAGAACGAAACTTTACTAAAAAACAAACTATGCATGATCCAAAAAAATCATTAAAAACATAACTTTTTACATAAAACACCAGCATCAAACAGTCAAATACAAGAAAACATATTGTCAAAGGAGAAAGGGAAACAAAAAGAGTTGAGATATAAACTAGGGCTGAAGCAAAGAAGGTAAAGATTATACCTTGGAAGAAGAAAAGAGGCAAAGGGTTTTAGTATTGGGAGAGAGTGAAATAAGGGAAGCGGCTAGGGTTTAAGAGATTCAGAATTATGAGCGGCACTATAACGATATCTTGCTGAATTTATAGTCGCTAGGGTTTAAGATGGATGGGGTTTTTGGGATTTTTAAAAAGTTTTGAATTTTTTTAGTTTTAAGTAATTATTTATTTATATATTTTAATTGTTTTAGTATATTATTATTAAAATTAATTTTTTTTATAAAAAAAACTTAATCATAAGTAATTAAGTCAACTTGTAGAAACATTATGATAACCTCAGCATTAACTAATTTTTTTATATATATATAATCTGGAATGTCCGGATCAACTTATGTATATCATAATTAATTTCCAGATCTACTGAACATCTTATAAGTCCAGCGAGCATTTAAAATACCGTGGAAGTAACAAACATGCACAGAAATAATCGAACCAAGATGCAGAGAAAGAAAATAAGTCTCATCCCTGCTAGGTCACGACTTCAAATACTCAAGTACGCAGTAACTAAATTTTGATTAAGCATGGTTTTAGCAAGTAATTTGTTTTTTCTAGTGTGATATGCGTGGTACTTATATAATTTTAGTTGGTAATTTAAAGTATATATTCAGTTCCTAGCAGTAGGTTTATTGATTGAGAAAAATTATTTATTCTATTTTGTTAAACTTATTTTTTAAAAATATATCAAATCGATATAAAAATGTATTTTTAAAATAAAGTTTCGTTACATGTCTCTGGAATGCAATTATACTGTTCCATTATCAATATTGTTGACGTAATACCATTCATTATATTTTGACAAAGGATCTCGATAAGAGAGTTCTTGTGTTGTGGTAACAAAATCTTTGAGGATTTGGAGTCATTGTTTCACCTCAGATTGGTGAAGAAGTTCCGATATATATTTATGTGCTCCAGTGTGCTTTGCTCCTCTCCTCCTCCATTTTCCATCACACGAACAACCCCTTTGTCCCCCTCCATGGCCCCGCTAGTTTTCACAGCAATAGTTGTCGGCCCCTAGTAGACGTGACAATCACCTTTTTATTGGTGCGGGTGGGTTAAACCATTAAAGTTGCTAAATTATAGCTGTTGTTGCTTTAAACCATTAAAAGTTCAAAGAATTTCCATGTTAAGTAACTTATGAGCTTTAATATGTTATTATAGCCCTCTTGGATTTAGGACAGTTGCTAGCATTGCTTACCTCTAGGGTTGGTAATGATATACGTGGAAAGATAGCAGTATGAATGTTGAATGGTTGCCCGATGTTTAATGCATATGAAATTGTCATAATATTTTGCCATTCTTGCCGACAAGAGTTGAGCTCAGTGTTGTTGGCTCAGTTTGGATGATGAGCTCGTGGGCAGTTGAGCTCAGATATATTACCTGGACCTGTAAAGGAAATCACGTAGTTGTAACTGTATTGATCTCTATCACTAGATCAGCTGTAACAGTTATTGATTTCTATCCTTAGATTAGCTATATCTTATCCCCTGTATCACTCTCATCTTATCCTACGTTGTATAGTCCTATATATACTGCACTTCTCCAATCCTATAAACATAGGATGCATTGTTAATAAAGAATTGTCTTTTCTGTAAAACTCTATATGGTATCAGAGCTTCTTCCTCTAACGAGATTTTCTTTCAAAATGGCTACATCACCTGAGTCAGTTTTTATCAATAATGAGACTACTCTTGTTGCCTTCAATGCTGGCTCTCAATTACCTTTGAAATTGACCTCCACCAATTTTCTGTTATGGCGTGCCTAGCTGACATCCTTGCTTATAGGCTATGATCTCCAGGGTTATATTGACGGCACTACTATCTGCCCATCATCAACGCTTCCTCCAAACATCTCCCCTGATGGCTCAGCCTCTGCAAATGCTCCAAATCCAGCCTTTTTGCGTTGGCTGAGGCAAGACAAGCTGATACTTCATGCCATTCTTGCATCTGTTTCTGAATCAGTTATGCCCCTCATAGCTGCTTCATCTACTGCTCATGATGCATGGTCTAAATTGCAACGATTGTATGCCAATCGCTCACGTTCTCGTGTTATGCAACTTAAGGAAAATTTAACTCTCATTCAGAGAGAGTCTCACTCAGTCTCAGATTACCTTCATACCATCAAAGTTATTATTGATGAACTTGCAGTGATTGACTCCCCAATCTCAGCAGATGACATAACCCTCTATGCTCTAAATGGTCTTGGCTCTGAATTTCGTGACATTGCAGCACTCATTCGAAATCGTGAGTCTTCTCTCACCTTTGAAGAACTTCATGATATGTTGGTTTCCCATGAAAGCTATCTAAAACGTATTGAAGCTTCAAATTCTATCACTCTTGCTACTACAAACAACACTCAACGTCGTCCAGTGCACTCCAAATTTCATCGTAACCAACATTCTAACAATGGTTTCTCCGGAAAAAATCGCACCAACCATAATCAGCATAGTCGTCGAGAATGGTTTGGTAAGCCTCAAATTATTTGTCAGTTATGTGACAAAGTTGGCCACTCAGCAAAGACCTGTTGTGTGGTTTAGAGTAATAATTCTGTGAATTGTGCATCCTCTAGTGGGACCAAAGATAAAAAAAAAATGGCTTATGGATTCAGCTGCTTCTCACAACATTACCTCTGATCTTGCTAATTTGTCTATTCACTCAGAGTATGATGGCACTGATCAAGTTGTCATTGGCGATGGCTCAGGTTTGCAAGTCACCCATGTTGGCTCTATGACTCTTCCCTCTGCCTCAAAATCCTTTAAACTCACAAATATTCTTTGTGTTCCTAATATTCATCAGAATCTGATTTTTGTTCATAATTTCACTCGTTCCAATAATGTTTCTATTGAGTTTCATCCATTTTATTTTCTTGTGAAGGATCGGAGCACGGGGGCGACTATTCTTCGCGGTAAATGTCAGGATGGTGTTTATCCAATGCCAATGCCCTCTGCTGCAATCCAATCTTCTGCTTTAGCATTTGTTGGTGAACGAACAACATCTGACAGATGGCATAAACGACTTGGGCATCCGTCAAATAAAATTGTTGATTTTATTATTCGTCGTTTTTCTCTTCCTGTTGTCGGGTCTCGTCCTTCCTTACCATCACTTTGTTCTGCTTGCCAATGCAATAAAAGTCATAAATTACCATTTTCTTCTACATCTCTTACCAGTACTCATCCTCTTGAATACATCTATACAGATCTTTGAGGGCCTGCATCTTCAAACTCAATTGATGGATTTTGTTTTTATGTCCTATTTATTGATCATTTTACCAAATATTGTTGGTTATTTCCAATTCGTCGAAAAAGTGATGTTCGGTCCATTTTTTGCCAATTAAAAGGTTTGCTTGAAAAACAGTTTGGTTTTCAAATCAAGCATTTATACTCTGATAATGGGGGAGAATATTATGCTCCTCGCAACTATCTCTCTTCTAATTCCATTAGTTGGCTAACTACAGCTCCCCATACCCCTCAACAGAATGGCACCAGTGAACGACGTCATCGTCACATTGTTGAAACAGGATTAACTCCATTAAGTCAAGCCCATCTCTCTCCATCCTATTGGTCCTATGCTTTTCAGACAGCGGTTTACTTGATAAATCGCATGCCATCTTCTGTTTTACAAAATCGAAGTCCATTTGAGTGTCTATTTGGTCGCTTACCTGATTATACAAAAATGCGCATTTTTGGTTGTCAATGTTATCCATGGTTAAAACCTTACACAACCAGTAAACTACACTCAAAATCCATGCCTTGTCTGTTTCTCGGTTACTCAACCACACAAAGTGCTTATAAATGTATGGATCTTAATTCCTCACGCATTTACTTATCTCGCCATGTGGTTTTTGATGAAAGTCACTTTCCCTTTTCGACCTTTGCCCCTGTCACTATGCCTTCTCTGTCAATTTCAGGTGTTAAAGCACAAGATCTTCATATACCAGCAGTGCCTTCCATTGGATTGCCACCATCCTCGACTACCACCATGCTGACTAGTTCTCCTACTGCTTCATCCTTATCTACAGACATCCATCCACATACCAGTCCTGCAGCCTCACAACAACCCATTCGTACACATCCCATGACCACCAAATCTATGAATAATATTCATAAACCAAAACAACTTTACCTTACCACCAAATATCCTCTTCCTTCACCTATAGAGCCAACCTGTGTGTCTCAAGCATTACAGGATCCAAAGTGGCGCAATGCCATGTCTGAGGAGTTTACTGCCTTGGTTAAACACGGCACATGGGAGCTTGTTCCACCTAGCTTCACCATTAAACCTATCAGATGCAAATGGGTCTTTCGAATTAAACATAATTCTGATGGCAGTATCTCTCGCTACAAAGCACGACTGGTTGCCAAGGGGTTTCATCAACAACATGGTTTTGACTATACTGAGACCTTCAGTCCTGTTGTGAAATCAGTGACCATTCGAACTGTTCTCTCTATTGCTGTTACCAACAAGTGGCCACTTCGACAGCTTGACGTGAATAATGCATTTTTGCATGGCCAACTACAAGAGAATGTATTTATGGTTCAGCCTCCAGGTTTCATTGATTCTACTCTGCCCTCTCATATTTGCAAGTTAAAGAAGTCTCTCTATGGCTTAAAACAAGCCCCACGTGCTTGGTACCAAGAATTGCGCACTTCTCTTCTTCAGCTAGGATTTCAGCAGTCCAAGTCTGACTCTTCCTTATTTATTTACACATGTGATGGGGTTACAATATTCCTTCTGGTTTATGTGGATGATCTTTTAATCACTGGAAGTGATTATGCATCTATGTCTAAAATTATCAAACACCTCAGCACTCGATTTTCATTGAAGGACCTTGGCTCATTGCATTATTTTCTCGGGGTTGAAGTGTTCTCTGTCAAACAAGGGTTATTTCTGTCGCAACACAAATATATTTGTGATCTCCTGACACGCACCAAGATGGATGGTGCTAAGACTGTAAAGACCCCTCTTGCCACTAAGGATTGTCTACAACTTAATGATGGCTCTTCTTCTGTTGATCCTACTGCATATCGTCGCGTTATAGGAGCTCTCCAATATCTTTCTCTGACTCGGCCTGATATCTCATTTCCTGTCAACAAGCTGGCTCAATTTCTGCAAAAACCATCTCAGCTTCATTGGATTGCTGCCAAACGTGTTCTGCGTTACCTAAAAGGTACTCTTCATCATGGAATTCTACTCAAGCGCACTAATAATCTCAATCTTCAAGGGTTCTTTGATGCATATTGGGCAGGTGATAAGGATACCAGAGTTTCCACATCTGCCTATCTTATCTTTCTAGGAGACTGTCCCATTTCCTGGAGTACACGGAAACAACGTGCAGTTGCACGCTCTTCCACTGAGGCAGAGTATCGGGCTCTTGCTTCTGCCACTTCAGAAATTATTTGGATCCGTTCTTTACTTCGTGAACTTGGTATTCCAATAACCAAACCTCCAAACATATTTTATGATAATATTGGTGCTACTCAATTAAGTCTTAATCATGTACTACACTCACGAATGAAACACATTGCAATTGATTTTCACTTTGTCCGTGATCTGGTTTCTAAAGGAATGCTCCAGGTATCTCATGTCAGCACTCACGATCAGTTGGCCGATCTCCTCACCAAAGCTTTGTCTCGTAAGAAATTTCAAACATTATGCTCCAAGATAGGCTTATCTGATGGAACGCCTATCTTGCGGGGGCGTGTAAAGGAAATCACGTAATTGTAACTGCATTGATCTCTATCACTAGATCAGCTGTAACAGTTATTGATTTCTATCCTTAGATTAGCTATATCTTATCCCTGTATCACTCTCATCTTATCCTACGTTGTATAGTCCTACATATACTGCACTTCTCCAATCCTATAAACATAGGATGCATTGTTAATAAAGAATTGTCTTTTCTGTAAAACTCTATAGGACCCATGTTTTTTAATATTTGGGCATTTGAGGTTTTTTGAGGCCGTTAAGTTATCACCCGGATAATCTTTTATTGAAATCTTGGGATTTTGTAATGACTTGATTTGTGAAATTTTGCTCGTAATCTGCTCATCTACACTTGGAATCCATCAACCAGAGAGTCCAGGGAATTGGCCATGTAGGATTATTTGGAAGCTGATACGTTCTTGAATGGATTTGGTTATGATTTCCAGCTTGATGATTACAGAACAGTACTAAGAGGTTCCATCTCTACTTTCTCCAACATTACTGATGCCTCTAAGCCTGAAACTAAAGCGGATGTGTTTGCGTTAAAAAGCAATATATGGAAAACAATTCAAGGCCATCGTTGTAGTGTTGTCATGGATTGTCAGAGGAGAATTAATCCCAGCGATGGTGCCACTTCGAGGTCTGATTGATGATGACTACTGGAGATATCTACCAAACCCGTTGTCATGTTGACACAACAACACTGTCCAGCAGCTGCAGCAGCACCAAGGACTCTCTTCCAAGAGATAGCAGATAAAGTTTTAATCTCTTAGTGTTAGTTTGATAGAGTTTGTGCTGTTTCTTCCCTTTTGTATAGACACAACAGATACGTAAGTGTAAACATATACACAACTCATACATTACAGCAAGTTTTAATCTCTTTAAAATTGTGTGAATGTGTTCTACAAGCTTGAAACCTATGAAAAAAAGGAGCTTTTTGAGATTTTGTAACTAGCGGAGTTCATAATTATACCCAAATTAGGCCTAAAAAATATTGTTTCGGAATTTGATCTATTTTTAGATTTTTTATTTTTATTTTCCTTGTTATTGTATGATTTGTTTCCATTTCAAGTTAGGTCTATCTAGCACCTATTTAAATAATTCTTATTTTATAATGGTTTTTAAGAATTATTGAATTTTAAAATATATCTAAATAGATATTATCTCTGGAGTTTAAGAATTTCTTTCCTTTCTGGTTTCTACTTTCCAGTAAAGATTGTTCTGCTTGCTCTATATCTAGTTTCTTAGCATGAGGGATGCTTATTAATTATTGATGCGCGCAGCTCGTGTGATACTGCAATAAATAAATTTGAAATTTGATGTGGCATCTTGAAGGGTTGAAGGGTTTTTGTTTTTGGGTACTACGGTGTATTTGGGAGTGTGATTGTTGTTGTTTTTTAAAATATTTTTCACTAAAAAATATATTAAAATAATATTTAAAAAAAATTATTTTTGATATCAGCATATTATTTTGATTATAGTAAAAATAATAATATTTATAACACAAATAATACTATTTTTAATTCCAAGAATATTTAGAACACAAATAATAATATTTTTTTATATTAAAACTTTGAATTCTTATAAAAATAATAATATATTTGAGATGAATACTACGAAAAATAATAATATTGGCAACCCAAATTATAATATTTTTTATATCATTACTTAAAATTGTTGAGTATTACGCCACGGGCTCACTCTTTATTTTTTAAAAATGTCATAAAAAATTATAATATAAATAATAATATTTTCTTTCAAATTTATTAATTATTTAATTAATAATATTAATTATAATATAAATAATACTATTTCAAAAAGAAATAATAATATTTAGAATCTTAAGACCCATGAACATTGAGTCTTGATGAAGGACCCAATAGAATTGGGTTTTTATACTTGGCCCATTAATCTTGGGTCATGACGCCAAACCTATTTCCCTTGAGTGCTTAGCCATGACCCAAGCGCCACTTGTCCCAAACCCATAGGAAAAGCCCAAGCGTCATGTGTGCGTAGGGGTATGTCCAACCCATACGCAGAGCTCAAGTGTCGCATGTGCGCTGGGAGTACCCACCTATAGGCATAGCTCAAGCGCCACGTGTGCGCAGGAGGTGTGCCCAACCGCCATGTGTCCTCACGTGGTTTTTCTTTGATAGTAATAACAATTTTTTAAAATCTATTAATGATGATAATAGTAATACTGAAAGTAATTTTTAATCTTACCTTTCAAATCACATCTTTGGTTGTTTTTCAATATTAAGAATAAATTTTTTCTAATTTAGTAATTGTTTATTAATAATATTGATTATTATAAAAATAATAATATTTATAACACAAAAAACAATATTTTTAATATTTATACTTTTGATTAGTAAAAATAATAATATTCATAACACAAATAATATTATTTTTAATTCCAATAATATTTAGAACACAAATAATAATATTTTTTATATTAAAACTTTGAATTATTATAAAAATAATAATATAACAATAACAATAATATCTTTGAGATGAATACTTTATATTCTAACAAAAATAATAGAATTGGGTCCTTATGCTAGACTCATTGATCTTGAGTCCTGACGCTAGACCCATTTCCCTTGAGTGTTTAGCCATGACCCAAGTATTACATGTCCCCAACCCAACGAGGCATAAGCGTCATGTGTGCGTTGGGGAGTGCCCAACCCATAGGCAGAGCCCAAGCACCACGCCTGCGCTGGGGGTGTGCCACGTGTGCGTTGGGGAGTGCCTAACCCATAGGCAGAGCCCAAGTGCCACATATGTTAGGGGCGTGCCCAACCTATAAGTAGAGCCCAAGCGCCACGTGTGCACTGGGAGTGCTCACCCATAGGCTTAGCCCTTACCAACAGTGCGATCCACAGTGAAAGCCCTCACAATGCATCCACAGTGCAGAACAGTGCAATTCACAGCGAATTCACTCACAGTGAACAATAGCCAATGCTATAGTGAAACACTGATCCCTTTTAATTATAGTTAATTAATTCAGTTTAGTGGCCAATTAGACAGTCCTTAGCTTCTCAACTTGATTTTTTGTGCATGTATTTATGTTGCGAATGAGATTATTATTATTATTATTATTATTATTATTATTATTATTATTATTATTATTATTATTATTATTATTATTATTATTATTATATAGTGTTACTAATATATTTTATATAAAATAATTAATCATGAATTTAAAATATCATGTATATTGAATTATTTTTTTAAGAAAATATTGATACCGTAATATATTGGATGATATTTGTTATTAAATATTAAGATGAAAATAGATTGGATTAATTTGGGTTAACCTGTTAAATCTTTAATTTCGGTTATGAGACCATGGTAACCCTATAAAAAGAAAATCAAAATAAATTATAAATATCAATTCCTAATCAATCTAATATTGAGGGAAAAAATTGAAAAAAAAATATTAAATTTGAAAAAGAACAAAAAAAATCTACCTGGGTCAACCCGGGTTAACTTGTCAAACTAAACCAACAACCTGGGTTATGAGATCAAGATAACTCCATGGAAAATAAATAAAAAAATTTATGAAGATCAAATTACAACCAACCCAGTGTTAAAGGATGAAATAAAAAAATAAAAAAAATGATAAAACTCCCCAAGCAACCTGGACTAGCCTATGAAACTCGTGACGTAGATCATGAGACCAGGATAACTTCATAAAACACAAATAAAAATAATATCAAAACTCCATTTTCAACATATCCAATGTTGAAGGTTGAAATCAAGAAAAAAAAAACTCAATCTATAAGACTAGATAACTCGACATAAAGAAAATTAAAAAAATCACGAAGTTAAATTCTCAAACAACCTAATATTAAATAATGAAATTGAAAAAAAAACTAAATAAAAAAAATAGATCTACTTGTTGGAAGGTGAAATTGAAAAAAAAATCACTTAAAAACTGAATCGAGCAACCCGAGTTAACCTGTCAAATCCGCAACTCAAGTCATGAGATCATGATAACCCTGTAGAAAGTAAAAAAAAAAAAACTATAAAGCTAAATTAAAAAAAGGACACAACAAAATGAATCCGGGCAATGACATTGAGATAACCCTATAAAAAGAGAAAATAAAAAATTATGAAATCTAATTTCCAACCAACTCAATTTTAAGGATGAAATTGAAAATAAAATCAATTAGAAAAAAGCATCCCAAAAAACAATTGATCTGAATCAACTCGGGTTAACTTGTTAAAATTGTTATCTGGATCATAAGAATTAAGATCGACATATATTCATAGAAAGAAAAAAAATATTAAATCCCTCTTCCAATATATTTAATATTGAAGGTTGAAATTACGATAGAGAAAAAAATAATGCTGCTACCTAATTTTTGATAAATTTTTGAAAAAAAACCAAAAATAGCAAATAACAACAAAAAACCTAAAAATATATTTTTGACGTATTTGCATTGTTTGCAGCGTCTTTTTCAAAGAATTTTTTTTTTTAAAAAAGATCAATTTAAAAATTAAAAATCCTCTTACCAAGCAATCATTCTCTTAATCCAAGGGTTTATTTTTCTTTGCTTTGCCTCCAAGTTATTAAATGAATAGTTGAGATTTATTCTTAAAATCAAATGGTTAATCTTGGTTTGGTTTGCTTTGCTTTCATGCCAAAGAAATTTGTTTGCCTATAAATATATGGTTATACTACACACAAAAGAAAAGGGGAGAATTAGTTAGAGAGACCAGCAAAAAAAAAAAACCACCAACAAACATTTTCTCTACTGATGCCAATAATTCCCCTTAATTTGGCAGCAAATTCATCCACCGACGACTATTCTCCATTTCAAATCAACGACCTACAACACACCCTAGCACCTCTTCCTACAACGTCCATCGCGGCCACCGACAACCTCGAGCCTAGTCATCAACTACAACGCAGAGAAAGACACCGACGAACCGGTGGAGAGAGAGAGGGAGGGAGGGAGAGAGGGGACCAGAGCTTTGAAAAGGTAGATCTCTTTCTTCAGAGAGTGTGAAGGAGCATCGCTGGCGTTGGAGTGAAGATGAGACTAAGGAGCATCAGATCCACTAGTTTTTGCCCTTCAATCAATGATAGCGCGTAAATCCACACGCCACCACTATTCCAGCCACCTCTCCAAGCTATCCTTAGCCTTTGGAAGATCCATTTTAGGTTTTAGACAATTTTTTATGTCTTTTTATTATGATTTATGGTAATGACAATGCTGTGTAAATATTTGTAATTGTACGGGTGTACGAGTTAAATTAGTAAAAAAGATGGGTCTGTGTGTTTGTATTTTCTTTAGGGGTGATCATTTTCGGTTCGGTTTTTATATAAAAAAAAGTAACCAAACCGAATTATTTTTTTTAAAAAAACCGAAATCGGTTCAAACCGACGCAGAGAAAGACACCGACGAACCGGTGGAGAGAGAGAGAGGGAGGGAGGGAGAGAGGGGACCAGAGCTTTGAAAAGGTAGATCTCTTTCTTCAGAGAGTGTGAAGGAGCATCGCTGGCGTTGGAGTGAAGATGAGACTAAGGAGCATCAGATCCACTAGTTTTTGCCCTTCAATCAATGACAGCGCGTAAATCCACACGCCACCACTATTCCAGCCACCTCTCCAAGCTATCCTTAGCCTTTGGAAGATCCATTTTAGGTTTTAGACAATTTTTTATGTCTTTTTATTATGATTTATGGTAATGACAATGATGTGTAAATATTTGTAATTGTACGGGTGTACGAGTTAAATTAGTAAAAAAGATGGGTCTGTGTGTTTGTATTTTCTTTAGGGGTGATCATTTTCGGTTCGGTTTTTATAAAAAAAAAAGTAACCAAACCGAATTATTTTTTTTAAAAAAACCGAAATCGGTTCAAACCGACCGGTTGCGGTTCGGTTTTTTAGGATAAAAATCGGTTCAAACCGATTTGGCTCAGTTTTTTCCGGTTTGGATCGGTTTTTTCCGGTTTGGGTTTGATTCAGTTCGGTTTTATTTTTTTTGGTTTCAGGCCTATAAAACCCAAACCGAACTAGTCGGTTTTTTCAACATTTTAATTGGTTTAATCAGTTTTTTTCACGGTTCGGTTATTTTTTTTCCGGTTTTCTCGGTTTAATGGGGTTTTTAGTTTTTTTACTCACCCCTAATTTTCTTATTATATGTTTTTGAATGTTTAAAACCAAAAAGACATAAATATTTTTCATGTCGTTAGTGATGGCTAAAGCGGAGGTCTATACCTTTAAAAGTAACGTGGACTCCATTAGAAGATCTCCATTATAGTTTTCTCTCAGAGGGTGCCGGAACGTTAGCAGATGAGGTTTTGCATTGGCTCGTAAAAAAGGAAAATGGTGAAAGTAAAATGTGTGTACTGGTTTCATTTGATTTTGGTAAAGGAAAAACTCCTAAAGATGACTTAATTGAGTGCAGACTTGAAATTAGTAGGAGATTGCATATGTGTATATACTGATTGTAGACCTCACAGAGGCCTGGATTACGAAGGAATACAACAACAAGGCTTCTCTAGACTACTCAGGTTCAGCAGTGACCCATTACCTGAAGCTAACTATGGGATTCAACAAATGTAGGTTATAAAGAATGGTGATATTCAATTCAATTTAGCTCATGTTTGGAAGTGCGACCCAAATGAAATTTTGCTAAAATTTAATTTTTTTTTTAATTTT
The DNA here is from genome assembly GCF_951802175.1 of Populus nigra. Lineage (NCBI taxonomy): Eukaryota > Viridiplantae > Streptophyta > Magnoliopsida > Malpighiales > Salicaceae > Populus > Populus nigra. Next base: position 17,574,393 of record NC_084852.1, read on the forward strand.
ATATTGTTTTGATGTATTAATATTAAAATTAAAATTAAAAAAATATATTGATGATGGGTTATACCCCATTATTTTGCATTGAGAAAACGAGTGAAGGGATAATACAACGAGGCAGCTGCCCAAAATAGTTTTTAACTGTTTATTTTTTATCCCTAATTGCTTCTTTATTTCAACTAAGGGTGAATATTTTAAAATTTTAGGGTTTGTAAAGTTTAATTTTAGGGTTTTTTTTTATAGTAGGTTTAAATGTTGGTTTAACCAGTTTGGTTTAATTCAGTTCAATCATTTTAAAATTTTAAAAATTAAAATCGAATTGAACTGATTGATTTTTTTTATGCTTTTTAATTTGTTTATTCTATTACTTTTTTCAATTTTTTTATTTAGTCAGTTTTTTTTGTTCGTCTTTAATTTTAACTTTCAACAACACATAACTATTGTTGTGATCAATTTTTTATATATATAAAATAAGAGCTAAAAAGACGTGAAACTTTTGAAATGGTAATCATTTGATGCAATTTCTATATGATGTGCTTGAGATATATATATTCAAAGTTATCTTTGTGCAAGATTCAACTCTTCAGTCCATAGCTGGTACTATAATTGACAGGGCACCGGAAGTGAATCATTGGACGTGTCCTCCTTTCTTCTTTTTTTAAGAAAATAAGATAGCTTTGCATAAATTATGTCCATATATAAATATATCACTTATAATCTTTAATTTTTTATTGTATTTATATTTTTAGAGTATTTTTTATAGAATATTTTTATGTTTTTTATTTTTTTAAAAATATTTATTTAAATATTAGAGAATTCAAATCTCCATTAAATTTTTTTTATATAGATACTAATTATTTGGAGTTTTAGTTAGCTAAGCACCAAGTATAAACTATTAATTATTTTAATTAAAAAAAATTGTTAAGATTAATTAATTATCTGGTCCAAAATAATATTCCCAAACTAGTCGAATTTTGGAGAGATATCACCTGTCAAGTGTTTGGTTCGTTTCAAGTGTGTATCCAAGCCATGACATTCTCGAATCTCCAGTGAATTTGCCAAGATCCACCTCAAACGTTCAAAGCAAGATAACAATGTTAACCACCATAGAATCCATCTCTTCAACTCTCCCTTCCTATTTATAGACCCTGAAGCATATACTGATGGTGATGACAATCTCGTGACAACCCAGCTCGGCAATATTCCTGGGAGGAATCTTGAATCTGAGTTTGAAATCGTGGGATCTTGTACTGGCTTGGTTTGTGCAGTCTTTGACTCTGACAACCACATCATTGTATGGAATCTAGCTACAAGAGACTCCAAGGAATTGCCCGTGCCTAATGGAAAACTTCTAGATGTGGTTATGATTTACGGCTTGATGATTACAAATAGTAAGAGGTTCCATCTCTACTTATACTAACAACAGTTCTAATTATAGAGCTAAAGTAGAGGTCTTGACCTTGAAAAATAATATGTGGAGGACAATTCAGGACCTGGAATCTAGTGTTGTCATTCAGGGTGCAGGCACTTATGCGAATGGGGTTCTGAGTTGGCTAGCTCAAAAGGAAAGTGTACCAAACAAAAAACTTGTGACAGATTCATTTGATCTAAATTCCTGGAGACAGTGCCGGTGCCGGATATAATTAACCATGCTTATTACTTGAGCACCGATTTGAAAGTCTCAAGAGACTGCCTATGCTTGTACACCACTTTTTATGGATCTATCTATTCATCTTATTTTCAAGCATGGATAATGAAGGAACATGGTCCTGAGGCTTCTTGGACTCTTTTGAGCAGGTTTCGCATTGATGAGTTGCCCAGATGTAAATACTGGGTTGATCTAGTATATGTTACAGAGAAAGGCAATGTTTTGATGGAGGGGACATGGTCCTTTATAACCCAAGAGAAGATGCATCTAAGAGATTCACAATTCAACTTTCTACCTTCATAGAAAGTCTTGTTTCTCCTAATGTTTGATGATGGGGTCAGCTGAGGAAACAATGAAATGAAGCAGCTTCTGTACGTAGGTTATATTTTAGTAACCTCCTCCTTTCTTTCTTTGTTTTTCTTCTTTGCTGTTTATTTAATTTCTTTTGAAAGCATATATATGTTGATTATATGTCACAGAACTACATAAATAAATTTAGAATTTCACTGGCAAGGCTCCAAGGACAGAAGGTGAGTCGTATCCTCCTTTCCATGTGGCCATAAGTCTATCATGTTTTTTTTCTTACTAGATTCATCTGAGTTAATTTGTATGTAATATTTCAAGAATTCCAAATAATTTGAGTTCAAGATACTCTCAACTAAGCACTAATAGTCAAACCAGATCAAAACATAGCCTGGGCCCATGAAATATGAAACCATAACTGTTAAACCTAGCCTGACTTCATGGGTTGACTTTGAGAACCTATGGTGTCAAGTTGTTTGAAGAAACATAAATTAGTAAAGCCAATTTGGTAGATATCTTATTCAAGTGAATGACTAGTTACGTGCTTCAGATTTGACTAGCTTATAATTTATAACCAATTCCAACCAATCACCAGTGTCATTCGCTAGGTAGGAATCTCCAAGCATAAAAAATGCAATTCGCATAGAAAGTGGAAGAGATGCAGGTTCCTGCTGATGGATATTTATTTGAGGTTGCCTACATTGGACAGCGTAGAATGAAAACAACAAACAAGACAGAAGTAACCATGCGTAGGTTGCCTGAACTCCCATCTGAAATCAAGAATGATGTTCTCTTGAAACTGCCTGTAAAGTCTCAGGTACGATTTAAATGCGTTTCCAAGACATGATACTCTTCAATTTCTGATCTTGAATTTAACGCTTGAAGTACCAGGTTAAATAATAATGATAATCAGGATATAATCATTAATTTTATGAGTTTAGTTAAGATATGCATAAACTAGTTTAAATATCTACATTAATAAATAATATACATAAAAAGTTTTGTTTCTCCTAACATTGATGATGTGTTGCCCTCACTATTTGCATAATATAGTTTTTTATTATTATTAATATAGGTGTTCGAGTCAGCTAGCGCGTGTTTCAATTAATTTTACAGATTTATATAATTTTTTAATGGCTCTGAGATGTAAATATATATAAAATACGTGAAACTTTTGAGATGGTAATCATTTGATGCAATTTCCATTGCTTTTACCATTCATTTGAAGTTAAATGATCCATGCATATATCTTAAGCACAATATCATATATGATGGCAAATATTCAAAGCTATCTTTGTGCAAGATTCAGCTCTTCAGTCCATAGCTGGTACTATAATTGACAGGGCACCTGAAGTGAAATCATTGGGCGTGCCCTCCTTTCTTTTTTGAAGACAATGAGATAGATTTCCATGAATTGTGGCTGGGAGAGCAATAGAATAGAAAACTCATGTCCTCAATCAAATCTGTACGTGACAAATATTAGCAGCATGGCATATACATCTGGGGAAGGGCTGAATGTTCCCTTTTCAGCTCTACATATTCATATGCCAGTTTTTATTGCATTCCAGCAATGATTGTCAGCTCCAAATCAATGTTGACAGTTTGAGATCTTCTCTCCATTTTCTTGGTGAGACGATATCACGGGGCTGAGAAATATAATAATGATTACTTTTTAAATTATTACTTTTCAAATTATTTTTTATCAGTATATTAAAATAATTTAAAAACATTAAAAATATATTAATTTAAAATAAAATTAAAAATAAAAAAATTTTAAATTTTTTTAAAAGCAATTTTCCATCACAATGTCATACACTGTTAATAGCAAAACTCTTTTAAGAAGAAATTGTCAAATCCAAATAAAAAATTAAACTTAAATTTATATTTCTTTCTGTTAGAATTATTTTTTTTGTTGAGGAGTATTAAGAGTTATTTTTTAAAATATATTTTACTCAGTTATACTTCAAAATAATATATTTTTAATTTTTAATTTAAGATATAAGAAAATGCTAATTAAAACATAATGCTAATTATAATTAAGATAGCTCTCTCGTATCCCTAAATCTTCACCCGTGAAGATATTTTAATAAAAAAAACTCGATCTTAATTGGAGGAATATCCCTTTGGGAACCGAAGACAATCGATTCAATTTTAATTATTTTGCAATTATAGAGCTCGTGACTTATGATGGTTCTCACCAAATTCACTCAAAAAAGAGATTAGATTGGATTAAGTTACATGCCATAAAATGGGAGTGAATTTAGTTAAATAACACAGTTTTACCATTTTGCTTTTTAAAATCATGATATTTATTAAATGTAAATTCGCCAATATTTTTACTAAGCACGACATAATTAAATTGTATGATCAATTTAAATCAAATGTCGATTCCCTAATATTTTTTTTTGTATCAATTGCTCAATTTACCTCCTATGAATCAATTTTAGAAATAGTTTAGGAATGCGGTCTAACTCGTGTTTTTAAAAATTATGAAAATTTTTTTTGTTTAAAATTAATATTTTATTGTTTTTGAATTGTTTTGATACAGTGATATCAAAAATAATTTTAAAAAAATAAAAAAATATTATTGTGATGTATTTCCGAGCAAAAGACATTTTAAAAAACAACCGCAATCACACTCATGATTGTACTTAGCTTTTCCTCCAGTCTAGTGTATGTGTGTGTCTATATATATATATAGCTTTATTAGCAATTTAACTCGTGATTTGTTATGGGTCAAATATTTTGTTTTCTAACAAAAAAAATTTACATATAAGTTTTTCAACATTTTTTTTACATAAAAATATCAAGTATAAATTGAAAAGCTTATGCACGCATCTAATTACATAAATCAAGAATTATTTGTGTCAATAAAAAAAAGTCATTAACAATAACTAAATACATGTATGAAAAAGTCGAAAGACAGATGTAGATCAAAATATTTAATATCGCAACACGATATGTTTACTCGATTGTATTTAATGACACTACTTATTAAAATTATTTTATTATTTAATCAAATGATAGTAGAAGTAGACACGCACATAAAATTGATTGAATAAATTCAAAGGGAAAAATATATATCATAACATTGCGCTTATTAGGAATACTATCTAAAAATAAATATTTTTCATTTATAAAAACAAAGTTCAATTATGTAAAACATAACAAAAAATATAGATGAATTTGAAAAACATATTCAAAAACTAAATACATACAAAATACTTAAAAAAACAATCATTATTTTAAAAAATACTAAACACAAAAATAAAAAGTTAGGGAGAAGGGATATTACTTTAAATATAAATTAAAAAACATATTTAAAAAAACATGATTTTTTTTAAAGCCAAAATTAAAAAAAAAAAAAAAAAGAGGCCAGACGCCACTAGGTTTGGCAAGTCAAGCCAGCGTCTGGTCCGTTTTTTAAAAAATATAAATGCAACAGATGACATGTTGTCCACCTCAATGTCTTCTAGAGAAAAATAAGTTAGACGATGCGTCACCTGACTTAGCCCAAATTCCAGCCATTATAGTGGCCGTAAAATTGAGGTTGAATATTTTATATCTAAAAACTTATTTTTGATCTAGAACGTCTAGAAAATATCTTAGAAATCTTGATAAATCCATCCATAACCTCAAAAAACCCATGAAACCATCCTAAAACATGAAAATAAAAATCTTCTGAGTGTCAGATCTTTTTTTTTAGGCACTCTCAAGGTAAAGAAAAACACATATATTGAACTCCTCTCATCATATGAAATTATTTGACACAAAAATTGACTATTTTGATAGCCTTAATTAGTGCCAACAATATTTTCTCTCTTTCTACCATCGAAATTCAGCGATTTATCTCTCATCTCTCGACTAGAAAATAACAAAAATGAACTTTGTTCCAAAATTAAATTGAGAAAATATTGAAGCATCATGTATGTATAATTTATAAATTTTGAGAACTAAATTAAACTTTTTGTGTGAACTTTGAAACCGTTACTTATTTTTTTAGTTTTTTATATTTTGATCCCTTGTCTTTTAATTTTATAAATCTAATTTAATTGTCCTCGTATTTGGCCATAAAAGAATACAATCATGCAAAAAATAATAATTAAGGATTAAATTCAAAAAATATAAAATTTTAAATAATAGATTTACAGTGAAATATGAGACGGTGAATAGTGCACATATGTACAATGTTTTGGCCATATCTTTTAATTTTTTATAAATTATCATTAACAATATCATTTATAGCCATACAAAAAAAAAACAGGGTGTAATATATTTTTATAAAAATATTTTATAATTAAAAACACATAAAATTAATGATTTTTTATTTTTTTATATTAGTATGTCAGAATTATAAAAACAGATTACTTAAAAAAATATTAATTTAATTTTTATTAAGATAAAAAATAATTTAAAAAACAAATTAGATCATATCATTAAAAAAAAATCTTAATCTTAATGATGTAAAACTTTTCTTAGGGAAAGGAATTTTGGACTCGAAGAAAGATTTTCCTTTTACTTTCCCATTAGGGCAAAACATGCCAGGCAACCGTGCTCCTTGTGCGTGCTCCAGTATAAAAGATACCATTGGCAGAAGACTCGTGTCATGGAATGGATGGATTATCTTCTTTTGCAGGTTGTGATATGATGACACGTGTATGGACAGATAGATGCTTTGATAGGCTAGGGAGGTGCCACGTGCTGATGATGATTGGTACGGTGTGACAAATGGGACCTACCCACGTGCTCCTAGCTTAATGGCTTCTTAGTGTAAAACTCTTCTATTATTGAGCTTGTGTCAACCACGCGTTGTAAATAGCGCGTGCAATTGCTCTCAACCCAAACAAAGAGCATCAAAATCAAATTTCCTGCTGCTTGATCACTCATTGCTCTAGTGTGCAAGACAATGATTATGCATAAATATGTTCAAAAAGTTTTTATTAAAAAGAAATTGAAGTACGGTATTTTCAACCTAATTATGCATGGTGGCAATAAATTTACTTTTTTAATTATCTCAAAGATATATCATTATTTGAAAAAATATATCATTATTTTATTTTTATTTTTTATTTTAAAGAGTTCAAATAATAGAGACAACAAAATTGAATATGTCCATTTTGATAAGTTGGATAAGAAATTTTCAACTAAATAAGTATTTGAAAACACAGTAGTACCCGTGTTTTTAAAAAATTTAAATTTTTTTGTTAAAAATTAATTTTTTTATATGTTTTGGATCGTTTTCATGTATTGACATCAAAAATAATTTTAAAAAAATAAAAAAAATTATTTTGATGTATTTCGACACGAAAAGCATTTTGAAAAGCAACCGCAATCATATTTCTAAACACACTTTAATAAAGAGATTGTGACAATTTTTTCTAAGTTATTAAAAATAAAGTAATTCACATTATTAAGGATGTAATAAAATGAGTGAAAACTAGCTTATGATTGAGCTACCAACCTTGTATGAAATTATTAAGTGGTAACCTTGTAAGCATATCCCACTCGGCTTATTTTGAGAAAGTTTTAAACTAGAGCTTGATATAATCTTTGAAATATCATCATCGATTTGAATCTACAAGTTAGATGTGGATTGTCTTGATAATTTAATGATTTTTTTTCCCGTATCAAGATGATTCATGATCTCATCCTTGCAAATTATTGAAAAACCTACGAATAAGACAACTCATGGAATTTAAATATATTAGTTTTAATATAATGTTTTTTTAAATTATAAATATGATAAAATCATATTTAAAATCTATTTAATTTTTTTTTAAAAAATAGAATCAAGTTTTCATAAATAATTTATTATTATTATTATTATATCATATACATAACAATTGAAAAAAAAAGAATTCAAATAAAAATTTATAATAGTGTTTAAGAATCGTGTTAAAAATAAAGAGTATGTAAATCTGAATTTTTTTTTATTAGGGTGATAAAGAAAACCCAAAGAAAACAAAAGAAAAATGAAAAAGTAGAAAAAGGGTCGTGCCCGCTCGCCTGTCCCGCTTCATTTATATCATCCGCCCCTAATTAAAAAAAAGTAATAAATGATCTTTCATTGTCACAATTAAAATGATATTTGCGCTTCCATATAGATAATAATTGAGAAAAATATTATTAGAATTCAAATAAAAATTATAATCGTATTTAAAAATTATGTTAAAAATAAAGAGTAAACAAAATGAATCTGGTAAATTTTTGTTGGAGTGAAAAAAAATCCAAAGAAAACAAAGGAAAAAATTAAAACAAAAATAGAAAAAGACTAGGCGCGGCTTCATTTATGTTGTCCATCCCTTATTTTTATATATATAAAAAAGTAACAAATGACATGTTATCTATCACAATTGAGATAATTATAGTTTTTAGACTCGGCCCAGTCAAAGACCCGGGTTCCAGGTTTTGACCGAGTCACCGGGTTACTTGGGTTAATTATTTTTTTTAAAATCAAACAACATCTTTTTTAGCAAAAAAAAGTCAACGGGTTGTAACCGAGTTTTTGATTAGATCACCGGGTCACACCGTGTTTTTTCTTTTCTTATTTTTTCTTCAACCCGGCCCGGTTATATCCTCGAGTTAACCCACCAGGCCGGGTTTCTAAACTATAAAGATAACATTTGTGTCCACTAATGCTAACCAACTCAGCTACGATGCAAAATTGATATAACACAATTTAAGAAATATATTAAGGTGTTTTATTGTTCATGTAAACAATAAAACATTTTAAGAAATTGGTTGAAGCTATAATCTGTTTTATCTCTTAAAAAAGTTAATTGAATAAAATTGAACTCTAATATATTTATATATAGTTTCAAGATAGTAGAAAACTATATTTGATATGAATTGGATTTAATCTTGCACAATTATTAAGGTGATGTTTGTTTACTATTTTAAGATTTTTTTAAAAATTGATAACAAGAGCAGATGAAACATGTTTCTTTGCATTTCATGTAGTAAAAAAATTTATTTAAAAAATATTATAAATATAAATTTATTTTATATTTTTATCCTTGACTTTTCAATCAAGTATATTTTTATATTTTTTTATATAATTTTTTATGTTTTGAAACAATAATCAAATACAACCTATGTTACGTTACATTATATCGTAATCTAAAACATGTTTTTTTGTCTAACTTGAAACATTTATTAATTTCATTTTTCTTCATTTCTGTCAAACAAATGACTTGAAAATTCATCAATGTTTTTTTTTAGAACCATTATCATTATTTTTCGAGGTGTTGATTAAGATGGTATAAGGACTTGCTCATATTATCCTATAATATTTAAATTTTAAATAACACTATATTTTTTTTATATATATAAGTGTATTGTGGACATATCTTATACTTAATAAAAAAAAATTCTATATATAAAACATTAACTCGTAAATATCATATGATGATTGTCCTAACTCATTTTTTACTCCTAATTTTTCCAGCACGACAATTTTCATAACCTATTTTTTACCTCCTAATTTTTTCATGTATTTTTAAAATATGTTTTCAAAGTAAATAATAAAAAAGAAGAAGAATAACTAGTTTAGGAAGCGAACTGAGAAGAAAAGGAGAACAAAGGGACTAATGTGAGATCAAACAATTGGAAAATTATTGGAAGATATCATACACATTAAAAAGATCTCTCATCTCAAACCGTCACTGATACATGTATTGTTTCTACCATTTTCCCAGAACTATTTTTGTCATGCTCTAGCCGACTCCAATGACTCATAAAGGTCAATTCTAGTCCCATTTATGATTTATTTATTGTTTGAATAATTTATTGATTTGTTCTATAGAATAACAAATCGCAAATGTATGTTGATGTGCATGTTGTTTTGAACAAATTTACAGTGTATTCATGATTTTTTTTTCTTTTCATGTTCAATAACGATTGCTTATATATATATATATATATATATATATATATATATATATATTTAGTTTAACGTGGGTGTTCGGGTTAGCTTGCGTGCATCTCGATTAATTCTACTGGCCCTGAAGTTAACGACGATGTAAGCCTCCAGTGGTCATCATATGAGCAACCACAAGACTCGAACCTGAGATTATAGAGGGAATAAATCTCTTGATCTCAAACTCCTATCACTAAGACACTGTTTAGATGGTTACCTTTGATGTTTGATGAATGTGTGTGTAGTTTAATCAAATCTTAACATGGATGCATAATAAGTATTCCAATAATCACTTCAACAAGATATACTAGGTAATGAACGGTTCCAATCAGATGATAGATTTGAGAAAGTGGCTGAACAATAATTTTTAAAAATTTTAATTTTTTTATTTAAAATTATTTTTAATACATTAATATTAAAAATAAAAAATATTATTTTAATATATTTTTAAAAAACCACAACATTCATACTTGCTGACAGGTGGAAGTGATCACATGGTTTAGAAACTAGGAATTCTTCACGTGAAAGGTTTCTAGCCTACAATCGCAACAAGATCCTGTATCATCTTTAAAAACAATCCCATAAAATGGAGTCCACATGCAATGCAAGAAACATTCTCAATATAGGTGCGTAAATTCAAGATAGACAACTAGAGCGTGAGCAAAAATATTTGGAAGAAGAGTTGAGGAAAATACATCCTCTCAAAGCAATTCTCTCTCTTTCTTTGTCACACACAAGTGAGAGAGAGAGAGAGAGAGAGAGAGAGAGAGAGTCACAAAATTATATGGACCTAAGTCCCCCTTCCCGTTACGTTTTTTCCTTTGCTGTCTGTTCTCTTTCTCTCTCGCGTGTTACTTCCGAAGACAAATAAAAGAAACCCCTTTCCGAGAAGAACAATAGCAAAAACAGAGAAAAAAAACTAAGCAGAACACGAAAAAAGATCAAGGCTTGTTGTTGTTTCAGCTCAAGATACTCAATAAAGAAAGGGAAAGATCTTGTTCCTCTACAATAATATTCTGTTTGTTGTAGCGGACAAGGTAATCTGATTAGATGGATTTATTGATTTTGAGACAACCCTTTATTTTCTTGGTCTAAATTGCGTGTTATTTGTTTTCTTCAAGTTTACTCTTTGAATCAAGCTTTCTTTTTGGCTTTTGATTGATACCCATTTACACTTAGGTACTAATAAGAAAAGGGTCTCTCTTGTATTCCCTTTATTCTTTATATATTCTACAAGTTTCTTTGTTTCTTTGTTTTCTTTGGAGCTGAATTTAAGGGTTTTTTTGGGGGTTTGAGAACTGGATTTTATGTGCTTATTGGTCTATTCTTGTTAGGGTTTTGCCGGATCGTAATTGGGAACTTATTGAATTTCTTTATCTTGGACTGATTAGGGTTTTTGATTCAAGAGCACAGCAGGAAATGAGCTGTCTTTCAAGTGATTGGAGTTGTGGATTGGACAATTTTTGCTTGTCGCAAATTTGAGATTGCATGGAGTGGTATTGTTGAGCATTGCTTGTTTTTGGGGCATGGAAGAAGATTGTACATTTAGGATTGTTTGGCAGTGATCAATAATTTGTGTTTCTGTTGTCTTGGAGGGTAAGGGATTCTGGGCTTTGGATATTTCGTGCTTGATCTTGAACTTGGGAATGATTTGTGTACCAGGGTTTGGTTTTAAGGGAAAGGAGGTGATGATTCTTTGTTGGCACAGAAGACATCATAGAAGATCAGATTGTAGTGGGCAATTTTCATTTCTCAAGAAACCTTTTGGTTTAACATAATTTGAGTATAGTTCTTCGTCAAGAAGGAAAACTTCTCAAAGTTATTGCAACTGAGTTTTTGTTGAACTATTGCAGTATAGTGTAGTATAATAGCAGATTCAACCGAGCAGATTAGTTTTGAGCTTGGCTATTGAAGTTAATTGTTTTTAACGGCAAAGTACTGCATTGAAATTAATTTCCTGTGAATTCCGTCTCACTGGTGTGTGCATTACTGTGAAGGGAATTTTGGTGGGTTTGGAACTCGTGGCTGTTGGATGTGATATACGAGTTCATGGAGAAGTGTTGAAGCTGGAAATGAATGTGGGGACATGGTGCATGGACAGGAGCATAGTTACTGGTCCATTCCCTTTTCGGAACAGTGCTACTGGAAAGTAATTCAATCATTTTCTTTGGTGAAAGGCATTGCTGTTTTGTGTTTTGGGTTTCTGTTCAATGTCGCGTTGCTTTCCCTTCCCACCACCAGGATATGAAAAGAAGGCCAGGAGTGACGATGTTGATTTACTAAAGAAGGTTAACGCTTGCCTTTCACTGAATGACATTGCATAATCAGCACAATATTTATTATATCCACCAAAAGGAATTCTATTCTGATTTGCTTTCAATCGAAACAATCCAATGAGAACCATTTTGTTTTTCCATTGGTATTAAATACTTAAGAGTCTTTGCTGTCTTGTCTTGGATTTAATTACTCTTAGACTTGTCACTTAATAGTTTTACTGAGGATACAGAAACAATATTCCTTTCTGAATGAAGCACATTCATTTTCGTACACTGTGTAAACTAAGATAAGATCTTAGTTGTATGTGAACAAAGAATTCTACTGTTTGTTTGGAGCTAAAAGGTCTTGTTGGATGAGATGACAAAGTGGCATTTACCTGCTACAGATAGTTGTGGTTACATGCTTCTGATAAATTGATTGATTCTTGTTTTATTTGTTATTTTTAAGCTCAGTCTGGATTTTGTCTCCTTGTTTGTGCTGTAGATTTTTTTGGTCATGTACACCAGGTTGATTTATTGGCTCACAATTCTATTTGTAGTTTTTTAATTTGTCTGGCCATTGCCTTCTCAGCTATGTTATTGGAGTATTAAGCATCCTTAGTGTGGTATTTGCAGAAATTTCTTGCATCAGAAATCAGGAAGAAGTCCTGGTATTTTTTCTTCTATGAATCTGACCCCTGATTGTTATGATGTTTTCTACAAGAATTTTTTATTTGTATTATTAGCTCAGACAAGCATATTAATTATGGAAAGACTATGGAATTGCGTTCCATTTTTTTTAAAAAAATCTTTAATGCAGTGCAGTAAAGGAAAGCTTTGTTCTCAAAAACTTGGAACTTATAATGCACCTTTTTATTTGTCATCTTAATCAATGGAAAGCCTTTTTTTTGTGCCACTAATTTGAACGAATAGAGAGTTTTGAGAATGGTTGTTCACTGTTTTGCTTTGGTAAACATTCTTGGGTAAATCCTAGGTTAAGTCCTGTTTCTCTGACTCCTATGTGGAAAGTTTCATGTCTATATAATAGAGATTCTTACAAGCTGAAAATATATAATTAATATGAGATAAAAACACACTTTCTTGTGTTGGCTCCAATTAAAATGTTCCTTTAGTGTCTGCTTTTTGTTTGCATCTGTTTACCCTGGAAAGTGCAATGAATTAACCGGCCTTAAATAAGGAATTAAGTGGTGGTTTTTAACAATTTTGTGCTTGGTGTTTGAGATCACGCACAAATCTTTGGTTTTCTGCAATTCCTGTTTTAGTGAATTCCAATTGAAAGGGTAGAATTAATTATATCTATCTGTAATTTCTACTCGAAATTAGGGGAGATGAAGTTTGTGGGTCTACAAGTGAATTTGTGTCCATTTTGGTGGCCTCTTTTACTTTGAACTGTCTCTTGCAGGCTTGCAACAATGTTGCTTCTCAGATTTGCTTATGCTAGAAAAATTATTTGATGAATGGAAAGGCTGAATGTTTAGCTTTTTTTTTGGTGTAGATTTTACAGGGTAGATGTTCTGAGTCCTTTTTATATTTCCCTATCAGTATGATGCTACTCCAGAAACAGAGCAGTTTATTTTCTCGCTCATATTTGGTGTTGGTGGCCATTTATATCACATCACGTTTTATGATTTTACTATTTTAGTTTCATATTTGGGGTGCAAAGAGATTTTATAGTTCTAGAATACCTGTTCAGAAATGTAAGGTTGCAAGTATTGGGGCTAGATTGCAGATAAGTGTACTTTGCTTCAAATATCAGGGATCATGTCCATTGCACAAGTATGGCATAACTCATGTTCTGCATAAGCTTTTTTGTTCGGGGTTGTAATGATACTATTCCATCTGATGGTTGCCAACTTTTATTACGTGGAAAGAAATGGAAAGATGCCATTATAACTCTATATTTGAGCTGCTTTGTGGGCTTTGTGGAAAGGATGGGAATATCTTTGCCTGGGAGAGCAGGTTTTTATTTGAGGCAGATAAGATGGTTAGAATTTTGAACTTGCAGTCAATAGAGTTTCCCTGTCCTTGGCCGCAACTTCTTAGAGGTCTTGGAAGAAGGAATTGTTTGGGTGGGTGGGCTATTTCTGGCATTTCTGTCTACAGGGGTATTACTTGCTCCTGGATGCTGTTTCTTATCTCTTTCACCTCTCTGACCTATTTTCTTGTATGATTTTCATTGTGATGAATTTGGCAATGATAAATGAATGAGTTATAATTTAGGCACACAGGCGGTACCTGGCATTCTCCTTGTTTCATGGATGATGCTTAGAGCAGGCTTCCATGTCAAAGTTTTGATTTGTCTTGTTTGCATTTTGTTCTCAAGTTTTGGGTAGTAAAAGGGTTGACTATATTTTACATGATTTACCTATGTGATGGATTCCTGTCTTTCTCTGATTCTCTTGAGATGAATGATTTCATATCACTTTCCATAATTTTCAGGAGAAGGAGAGAGAGAAGAAGCCCAAGAAGGAGAAGAAAGATAAAGAGAAGAGAGAAGATAAAGAAAAGAGGGAGAAAGATAGGAGTGATGGAAAGCATAGGGATAAGAAAGACAAAAAGGAAAAGCATAGAGAGAAAAAGGAGAAGGATAGAGAAAAAAGTAGCGCATCAGATGAAAAGAGACTTCCGGGGCAAGCTAAGCTTGACAATGGAGGAGATAAAGCCTCAGGTGAAAGGAAACTTCCTGGGCAATCAAAGCATATCAATGGAGATAAAGCCTTGGATGGCAGGAAATTTCCAGAGAAATCTGAGGGTAATGGTGGAGAGATTAGTGCTCAGAAAGGTAAGGAAAGGGATGGGGAGAAGAATAGCATCTCTGGTGAGAAGAAATTTGCTGGGCAATTTTCAGGTTACAATGGTCAGAAGCTCATTCAAATTAACAGCAATTTATCTCACCATACTAGGGATTCTAAATTTGTACAAGAGCTGGGAAAGAGAGCCAGAGATGAAGACAAAAACCAGTTCTTTGAGAGGTTTCCTGGTAAAGATGCAAAAGGGGATGAGGGAATGGTCAGACTGGTGGCGAAAGCCCCTAGCAATTGGGTTGATGGAAAAGAAAAGAACAAGAGAGATGATGATGGAAACATGGATGGTCAAGGAATCAGGGATGAAGCAAGATTTAATGGCAGTACTCAGAGCCTTTCTGCAACATTTCAAGCTAGATGTGATGAGACGCCAAGACCACTGGAGAAAGACATTGAGAAGATGGAAGGGAAGGATAAGTCCAAACAAAAGGAAAGCAATCATAAACGCAAGTATAAAGAGAAAAAAGGCAAAGAGAAGGATAAAGTCAGGGATAAGGAGAAGAAAAGGGAGGAGAAACCAAAGGAGAAAAGTGAGCATAAGAAGAAAGAGCAAGATAAATTGAAGGAAAGTGGTAGGTCTGATGCTGTAGCTAATAATACTGTAAAACCCTCTCATCTTCCGAAGGAGATCACTAATAGTGCTGTTCATGAAGTAAATATCAAGAAACGAAAGGACTCAGACACAAATGGATTTTTGCATGGTGAGTCAAATTCAAATGACTATTGTTGAAACCTTGTCTACAAATGTTTCTTTTAATCCCGTTTCTCATATTCAAGGTGTAGATTTTCAAGTTCTGATATTGATTGATCAGAAATGCCTTCACAGAGATTAACCACTTGTGCAGCAAGTCCAGACTCCACATACTTTTTTAAGTTGATGCATCTGCTTCCATTTTGTTTTCCATTGCAGCTAATGATATTAAGCCGGATAAGTTGCCAAGACCTGCTTCGTCCTTGACTCTATCAGCTGAGAATGGAAGGATGTTGGGAACTTGCCAAAATCCCACTGCAGCTATACAAGGTAAGCAGGAGGCTGTCAATAATGATAAGGTGGATAATAAAGGACACAAGATAAATGGTTTGATAGAAGCTCAAGCTCTGTCAATCTCCTCAACAACTCAGCCGCTATCTATCTCTTTAAGGAAGCCGTTGCATTCAACTGCACTAACGGATCAAATAGCTGAAGTGTCTAAGAAACAAACCCATCCAGATTCCAAGTATCTGCCTTATGTGCTTACAGTGCCCAAAATGGAAGATTGTTCTGATTTCGAGGACCAAGAATGGCTATTTCAGAGCACCAATTCCCAAGCAAAGAAGCCCAAGGTTGGATTTTCAGGGGTCGACGAGACACCACCGGTGTGGTCAGAAGCTCTACACTTTGAGTGGGCTGATGTTTATGCGCTGCCATACGTGATTCCCTATTGATGATTTCAGCAATTGGACATGGTTGACAATCCGGAACAATCTAATGTCTTGGACCCTCCGTAGAACCACATCGAGGAGAGGTATGGCAACATTTGGGCATTGGGTTGGTTATTCGATTCTCAAGCTGCATTTTTCTGATTCCTTGGACAGTTTGGTCTGCAACTGCCAGAGTATCGAGGCAGTAGTGGTGTGCATTCTTTAACTGCCTGAGTTTTGAAAAGGTGGTGAATGCAAGCTAATGATCTCAGACACTTCATTGCATACCGGAGCGAGCACGAATAGAAAGGTATTGTTGAAGGGCAGGTTTTTCCTCCTTCCTTCCGGCACAGTATCACTAATTCATTCAGAAAAAGTAATTGAGCAGGGTTGCTTGGAAGAGATGCACAAGCCTGTGCAATTTTATTCTATTTGCCTTTAGCCAAAGCTCTTTCCAGTTGAAAAATGTAAGAGGAAATGGCTGTGGTCTTGGCGACTCCACAAAAATTTTGATTTGTAACATACGATTACGAGGCTTAATTTACAGAAAATATTATATAGAAGAAAAGTAGTAGCATTCATTTATTCACCACTTTCAATTTTTTTTCTTGCCAAGTCTCCTGCCTCGTTTTGGTCTCTGCTTTATGATTGATCGTCTTTTCATTGTTTTGTGCTTCTAAAATTGTTTCTTGGATAAATTTTATCACGGTATATTTTTTATGGCTTAGAAAATTTGTTCAATATTTGAGGTGAAAATGAATATGCCTTATTAATTTATAGTCTTAATATTCGAATAAATAAATAAGAGATTATTTCTCCCTAACGATCAACTATTTCTTCTTGTGCTTTCATCCTTGCAATGGCATGGGATTTTACTACTAAAATTTATGTAAGATTTTAATAGGTTTGTAAGACTACACTGAAAATCTTTCTACTCAAAAGCATAGCATATGTTTGAGAGTGTAGTAGATATTATTTTTTAAATTATTTTTTGTTTGTAAATATATTAAAATAATATTTTTTATATATTTTTTTAATATTAGCATATCAAACCGATTTAAAAAAAATAATTTAAAGCTAAAAAAATAAAATAAATTTAAAAACATAATTGGATTGTAATACCGAACATAACTAAGAAACTTGTTCAAATGAAAAACAAAATATCTTTAATATTGTGGTCAAAGGACTTTTTATTTAAAAATATATTTTTTACTTTTTTTATTTTAACAAATTAAAACCATCTTAAAACACTAAATAAAAATATTAATTTAATATTTTATAAAACCAAACATATTTTTTAAACTCAATTCTAAACACAAAAACAAATGAATGTAATACATATTACATAAATAACAAGACAAGAAATAGTTTTTAAGTTTATATCCCACCATTCTTCCAAAACAAACCTACTTTGTGTCATGAGATAAATATTTCAGCCAGTCATTTTCTTGTTTGGAAGGTGTGTATGTGTTTCCTAATGTGGGATTTTGTGAACGTTCAAAGATAAATGATATTTTATGGTTAAGATTTTTATAAATAAAAAATATTTTAAATAAAATAAGTCCAATGAGCATGTTAAATTCAAAGTATTTAAGATTCGGTAATTAGCTAAGCTTAAGCTTAATGTAATGTGAGTTTAGCGAAAACTGAACCAACAAACTTGATAATATTAATACTATACATCTGATTATGAACGATCATCTACAATAAAAATATAAAAAGATATAATAAAACATTATGCTTATTATACTCATAAATGTATACATGGTCTCTTAGTGGATATACCATACTTATTATCTCATTAATGATATGTAATAGATATTTGTCTCTTATTAATATTTTTATCCCTTAAATTTAATGTTTTTTTAATTCATTTAATATATTTATCATCAAAAAGTTTTTAATTTCTCTAATTATAACTGTTTTTACAGTCACCCAAACTTATATAATAAATCTAAAATTCCTTAAACTAGAAAAATACAAACATTTAAATATATTAATTAACCACTGCCACAAACATTAAATAACCTCTTAAACCATCTAGGTGGTGGCCTAGTGATAAGAGTTTGGGACCAAGAGATTTGCTCTTTCTGTGGTCTCAGGTTCGAGCCCTGTGGTTGCTCATATGATGGCCACTGGAGGCTTACATGGTCGTTAACTTCAGGACCCGTTGGATTAGTCGAGGTGCGCGTAAGCTGGCCCGGACACCCACATTAAACTAAAAAAAATTAACCTCTTAAATTTTGATAAGTTGTCACTTCCAAAAGAAGATTTTGATTTCCACGTAGGCAGGAATATGATGTCATGAATAGCATCACGGCAGGCTATCATTTTTAATGGTCACATGCAATAAGAGTCTAGGAATTTCTTCATCGTAAAGTTTTCTGGTCTACAAGTACAAGAAAGTGATCCTTCACCGTCATGAACACATCTCTACCACAGTTATATCAGTTATATGTAATTATTTTTTATGTTACAATATATTAAAATAATTTTTTTATTTTTAAAAATTAATTTTAAAAACAACATATTAAAATGTTTAAAAAAAATACAAAAAAATTAATTTTTATCAAAAAAAAAAACTTTTCAATTTTTAAAAAATATAAGCTAAAATCCACGTCAAATACAAGAAGAAACACCCGGAGGAGTTGTGTTATAAAAATCGGTTCGCTGAAAATAGATTATTCCATTAATTTGTTGATTTGCAAATCTAAAACTTATTCCTCATCGAGTGTTTTTTCTGGTACTGGGTCGGTGATAGTTCATCCAATCAAAATCGGTCAACTATTTTAGTTGAAGAAAAAAGAAAAAACTCTCAAGCATTTCAGTGTCTTTCTTTGTCAGTTGTCACACAAGTGACTTCAGTCACAAATTTGCACATGGAACTAACTCCCTCTGCTCCTACTTGGCGCAAAGTATATTTAAAAATTGGTCTCCTGTCCTTATTGGCCTTGTACAGTTAAGGATGCATGCTGCGTGTCATGTTTTATATATAAATGCTGAGACATGTGATAGAATAAGGAGAGATATGATTACAATGCACACGAAATAGCTAGTTACTAGTAACATAGCCCGCGCGATATTGTTGGTTAATTTTTTTTATATAAAAAATACAAAAAAAAAACTAAGATTTAAAAGTGTTAGGTCTTTTTGCAAAGCTATATTCAAGAATTTTAGGTTTGGTTATAACACCTGATCCAAAAGTAATATTTATAATAATAATAATAATATTATTATTATTAATATTAAACTTGTATGACCCAATAGGTCTAGGTCTTGCTCTAATACCAGACCCAATAGCCTTGGATGTGGATCTGGCTATAAGCCTAAAAGTATGATAATTAAATAAATTAATTAAAAAGAAAAAAATCAATAAAAAGAAAAAAAACTAATGATGAAAAAGAAAAAAATCTGAATTAACTGGGTTAACCCGTCAAACCTTGGATTTATGTCGTGAAAGTTTGATAATTAAATAGAAAAAAAAATTGACGGGTTAACCTAGAATTAAAAAGGCTAACCCGTCAAACCAAGTTATCTGTCAAACCCGGGATCCGTGTCATGAAAGTCTGATAACTAAATAGAAAAAAAATTAAACATTAACAACCTAAACTAAACGAAAAAAATTAATTAAAAATAATAAAAAACAAAAACAAACAAAAGATATAAGCCTGTTACTAATGAGGAAAAAGAAAAAAATCTGAATCAACTGAGTTAACCCGTCAAATCAGGTTAATCTATCAAACCTGGGATTCGCGTCATGAAAGTTTGATAACTAAATAGAAAAAAAAATTGATGGGTCAAACGAAAAAAAATTAACAAACTAAACTAAACGAAAAAATTTGATTAAAAACAAAAAAAACAAAAAAAAATCAGGTTAACTCTTTAAACCAGGTTAACCCATCAAACCCGAGATCCATGTCATGAAAGTATGATAACTAAATAAATTTTTTTTCGTATTAACAAACTAAATTAAATAAAAAAAATTCATTAAAAGAAATAGAAAAAAAAGTGAACATTAACAACCTCAATTAAACGAAAAAAATTAATTAAAAAAAACAAAAACAAACAAAAGACATAAGCATATTACCAATGAGGAAAAAAAAAATCTGAATCAACTAAGTTAACCCGTCAAACCTGGGATTCGCATCATAAAAGTTTGATAACTAAATAGAAAAAAAAATCGAGGGTCAAATGAAAAAAATGGATTAAAAAAGAAAAAAAAACAAAAAAAAATTCAGGTTAACTCGTCAAACCCGAGATCCGTGTAATAAAAATATGATAACTAAATAAAAAAAAAATTCACATTAACAAACTAAATTAAACCAAAAAAATTCATTAAAGGAAAAAACACAAAGAAAAAAGCAAAAAATAAAAAAACCCATAGGCGAAACAAAAAAAATAAAAAGGAAAACAAAAACAAAAACAAAAAAAAAAAAGAAAAAGAAAAAGTCAAGTGTTTCACTATACACTGTGTGCACAGTGATGCATTATATGTAAAAAACATAAGAAACAAAAGTTAAAAAAAAACTTGCTGCTACAGTGAAAAACCCATGCGTTTTAGAGTATTCTATAATAATTAAACGTAATATGTGTTAATATTCGTGTTAATTCAGTAATTTACTCACTCGAACAGACTTTTCATCCAAATTAAATTTTAAATTATAATGGATAAAAGTTATATATAAAGTGGATTCTTTACCAAATCAATCTTATCAAAATCTAATTTAATATTTTTTAACAAATAATATCATTTTATTTTTTTAAATAATCTTAAAATAACATATTTTTTATTATTATTTCAAGCTAGTGACTTTAGCCCTAGTTCTGAACTTTGCATAAGTAATAAAACCATGATAATTTTTTTGGATTAAAATTGCATTAACCAAATAAATATTTTAAAGAACAATAAATATTATATAATTTATTTTGTAACTTTCATAATAAGAAACATGACATTATTATTTTTAACTTAAATAATTACCTCATGTTATCATATATATATATATATATATATATATATATATATATATATAACAAATTTAAAAGGATAAAAGTGGCAATACTTATAGTTTGAAACAAAAACAAACTGAAATTATTACTCTAATCTTTTCATAATCATTATGATAATTATGGAGATATCGATCTTCCTAATCAAAGAAACAATATTTTAGATAATTTACATTTTAGATATCCAATTTCTAAGCAAATATAAATAAAATAAATATTTATGTATTAAACTTAATTATATATTATTATTGGCTATACTTTTTAAAGTTTTATTTTCATTTATTCTTAAGTTTATAAAATTCATTTGTTTTCGTAAGGAAATTTTTTTATAACATATATATATATATATATATATATATATATATATATATATATATATATATATTCTTTGTTCAACAATAAAAGCATTCCCAGAACAACTTACTTCAATTAAAATTAAATATATTACTATATGATATCTAAAATACACTCTCATAATTAATTAATATATTAAAAAAATTAATAAATTCTCAAATATAATTTAAATGAAAAATTAATTCCAATTTTTTAAGAATTATGTCTTCAAATACCTATAATCTCATATCTCAATGATTACTAATTTTTCTTCTTCCTTTTCGTTCTTGCGTGTAACTTCCGTAGACAAACAAAAGAAATAAAAGGAAACCCCTCTTTCTCTATTAGAAGAGAGCAACAACAGTAGCAGAAACAGAGAAAAAACCAAGACAGAAACACGAAAAAAGATCAAATTCTTTCATTGTTTCTGTTCACGAAATTCTATAAAGAAAGCGAAAGATCTTGTTCCTCTACAATAATGTTCTGTTTGTTGTAGCGGACAAGGTAATAGATAGATATATTGATTTCAGACAACTTTTTTTTTTCTTTTTTGTCTAAATTGTGTATGAGTAGTTTTCTTCAAGTTTACTCTTTGAATCAAGCTTTCTTTTTGGCTTTTGATTGATACCCATTTCTGATTAGGTATTAAAAAGAAAAGGGCTTCTCTCATATTCCCTTTATTCTTCATTTATTCTACAAGTTTCTTTGTTTCTTTCGGGGTTTTCTTAGAGCTGAATTCAAGGTTTTTTTTGGGGTTTGAGAAGTGGATTTTATGTGCTTGTTGCAAAGTTTGTATTTTTGTAGGGTTTGCTGGATCATAA
Organism: Populus nigra; assembly: GCF_951802175.1. NCBI lineage: Eukaryota > Viridiplantae > Streptophyta > Magnoliopsida > Malpighiales > Salicaceae > Populus > Populus nigra. Next base: position 17,596,898 of record NC_084852.1, read on the forward strand.
CTGGGAACTTATTGAATTTCTTGATTTTGGACTGATTAGGGTTTTGATTCAAGAGCAAGTCAGGGAATGAGCTGTCTTTCAAGTGGTTGGAGTTGTGGATTACACAATTATTGCCTATCGTTAATTTGAAATTGCATGGAGTGGTATTGTTGAGCATTGCTTGTTTTTGGGCATGGAAGAGGATTGCGCATTTAGGATTGTCTGGAAGTGATCAAGAATTACTTTTTTTTGTTGTATTGGAGGGTAAAGGTTTCTGGGTTTTTGGCTGTTTTATGCTTGATCTTGAACTTGGGAATGATTTGTGCGTTAGGGTTTCCTTTCAAGGGTAAGGAGGTTATGGTTCTTTATTGCCACAGAAGGCAACGCTGAAGATCGGATTTCAGTGGACAATTTCATTTCTCTAGAGACCTTGAGGTTTAACATAATTTGAGTAAAGTTGTTCATCAAGAAGGAAAACATTTCAAGGTTACTTTTGCAACTGAGTTTTTGTAGAATTATTGCAGTAGAGCGTAATATACTAGAAGATTTGATCGAGTGGATTAGTTTGAGCTTTGTTATTGAAGGGGATTTTGGTGGATTTGGAACTCGTGGCTGTTGGATGTGATATACAACTTCATGGGGAAGTGTTGAACCTGGTAATGAATGTGGGGACATGGTGTATGGACAGGAGCATAGTTACTGGTCCATTCCCTTTTCAGAACAGTGCTTTTGGAAAGTAATTCGATCATTTTCTTTGGTGAAAGGCGTCACTGTTTTGTGTTTTGGGATTCTGTTCAATGTCGCGTTGCTTTCCATTTCCACCACCAGGATATGAAAAGAAGGTTAGAAGTGATGATGTTGACCTACTAGAAAAGGTTCATACACTTGCCTTTTATTGAATGACATTGCATATTTGGCATGATATTTATTAGAGCAATCAAAACGAATTCTTTTCTGATTCGCATTTAATTGAACCAATTCCAATGGCAACCAATTTGTTTCTCCATCGGTAGTAAATACTTCCTGGAACTCTTTGCTGTCTTGTCTTAAATTCATTCACTCTTAGACTTATCATGTAATAGTTTTACCTGAGGATACAGAAAAAGTACTCCTTTCCAAATGAAGCACATTCATGTTCGCAGGCTTTGCTTAAACAAAGATAAGATCTTCGTTGTATGTACAAAGCGTTATGCTGTTGGATGCCAAATGATCATGGTGGATGAAATGACAGTGGCATTTTCTGTTCCTCCTATACATAGTTGTGGTTACAGGCTTCTTATTAATTGATCGATTCATGTTTGTATTTGTTATTCTTTAATATCTGTCTGGCTATTGCCTTCTCCTTTATGTTATTGAAGTATTATGCATCCTGATTATGGTATTTACAGAAACTTTTAAGTGCTGGTAATTTTGTCCATGCATGAATTTCATCCTAGATTCTTGTGATGTTTTCTACGAGAATTTTTGTTTTTGTATTATTAGCTCAGATGAGCTTATAATTTACAAGAAGACTATAAAACTGAGTTCCAAAATTATAGAAAGCTCTTCAATATAGTGCAGTGAAGGAAGCTTTGTTCTCAAAAAAGTCAAAACTTAGAAAGTGACCTTTGTATTTGTCATCAGATGATTGGCTTCCATGAGTCAGGAAATTATATCTACAATGAGATGCTCTAACCTTGTAGAGCCCTGATTAATTGAAAGCCTTTATTATTGGCTCTGTGTCATTAATTTGAATGAACGAGAATTATAAGTGCCATTTTTTTATTATTGAGTTGACCGATTTTGTATCTTGTTAAATAACCAGCTCAATTTGCAATGCTGGTTGCTTGTAAAATCTTATTTGGTTATGGTTGCTTATGAGATTAGATTTGCTGTACACTTGTTATGGTCAGGAATTCAAATCACACGTTCCTTTTTAGGTTTAGATGGATAAATGGTTTCAGGGTGTGGAATATCAAATGGCATGAAAAAGAATTCTGTGTAAGTTGGAATGTGTTGTAATTTTTTGATTGAATTTAATACCTACTGAGAAACTAGCATGAAATAATTAGAGCAGGACCCTTTTATGGAAAAGAAAGGGCAAGTCATAAAGCATTCTGTAATTTACATTTCAAAATGTGATGTTCAAGCTGTTTTTATTCAGAGAATAATAAAGGGATAGGATATCTAAGATACTAGGTCCTGTAGTAATGGAGGAGAGGGATAGAATAATAAAGGGATAGGATAACTAAGATACTAGGTCCTGTAGTAATGGAGGAGAGGGAGGACAGGTTGAACAGACTACCCAAAACCAATGCAAACAGAGTCGAAGGAGTACCCCCAAAAAATGAAAATGGATACGACTCCCTACTCATTATTCAAAAAAAGAACAGGAAAAATGAGGAGAAAATTGAGATATAAATGTTTAAATGTTCAAGTATGTGACAGCTGTAATATTAGCATTTCCAACTTTTCAATTGGAAACCACACTGTTTGTTATGTTTAGGGTTTCACAGCATTGTAAATATCTAATGACTTCTTATTTCTAATGAAAGCAGTAAATGAGAACTCTTGGATTTATGTGGTTTAGCACACCTGGATTTGCCCTTTATTTCCCTTAAGCCTCAATGGAACATTGATGTTCTTGCCTCACCAAGATGTTGGGTGCATCTTGTACAAAAGTATCTGACAGGATAGAAAAGTTAAATGAGTTTCACGTCTATAATTCCTTAAAATTCTTTTCAGCTGAGATCCTTCACGGGATTGAAGTTTCTATGAAACATTGTGTTCCTGCTCTATAACATCTGTCTGCCTTAATCCTGCACAAAAATGAGAAACAGGATTGAAAGTTCACAAGTTTAACGTCTAAAATTTTCTGAAAATTCATTTTCAAGGTCCATTGTGCTGAGAGCCTTCTGGGATTGAAGACTTATAACATCTATCTTAACTTAATGTATGGAATTTTGCTTTTTAACTTATGCGGTATTTGCTCTATAGAGTGTTAAACTGCCATTAAAGAAAACTTGTGGAGGTAGAGAAATCAATACATATTTGATTCTTAAATCGTAATCTCATATGCTATTTCGATTTTCCTGATGAGATATGTGTAATATGAAATCTTATTGTTATGGTTTAGGAAATTCACACTGAGTAGGATGGTATTACCTGGTCCAGTACTTTAGCTTAAATAGGCTTTCAACATTTCTGTTTAATTATGGTCTGATTATTGAAAGTAGATTGTCCTTTCACGATACACAGATTAATAAATGGATTATAAGATAAAGTACTAGCAGTTTTTCAAGAACTTTTTAACTAAAATTCAATTATTAGATATGTTTGTTTGTTCCAAGGTGTGTGGAGATGGGCAATGTGTCTTAAATGGAGATTTTGGAGAATGGTTGCTTACTATTTTGCTATTGGTGTTTTAGTTCATGGGTAAGTCCTTGGTTTAAGCCATTTCTCTGTTAGTCCTATATGGAGGAGGAACCAGTAATTGCATGTTTATAATAATAATAATAATAATAATAATAATAATAAAGATTCTTGCAAGCTGGAACCAAGAAGTAAATATGAGATCAGAACATACACCTACTTGTGCTGGCTCAAATTAAAATGTTTCTTTAGTGCCTGCTTGTTGCTTGCATCTATTCACCCTGGAAATGTGATGAATCAACCTGCCTTAAATAAGGGATTCTGAATATGATTGTTAACTAGTTAGCTCTTGTTGTTTGAGTTCTTGAGTAAATCTTTGGTTTTCTGCTATTCCTATTTTAGTGAATCGCATGTGTAAGCAGTGGATTGATTGTATGTATCTACAATTTCTACTGAAAATTAGGGAGATGAGGTTTGTGAGCCTGCTAGTGAATTTGTGTCCATTTAGGTGGCCTCTTTTACTTTGTCAAGTTTTAAGGTTAAAAAAAACAACACGGGCTTGCAAAATTGGAAGAAAAAAAACTGTATATGCCATTTTATGTTTTTTTTTAACATCCATAACTCTGTTTTGGAGATGCATAGTCTGCTGAGTGCATCAAGAACTTCAATTTCAGCACTTTATAAGTCTCCAAGTAAATGCTAGTATTTATATGCATCGCAAGTCAGATGTGGAGATCTGTCTCTTGCAATGATGCTCCTTAGATTTGCTTTTGATGGATGAACAGGTGGAATGTTTACCTTGTTTTTCTTGTAGATTTTCCAGGGGATGGATGATGGGACTCCTTTTTATATTTCCATATCAGTATGATGCTACTCCAAAAATGAAGTAGTTTATTTTCTTGCTCATATTTGGCTCCGTGGCCATTTATATCCCACCAAGTTTTATGATCTTCCTATTTTAGCTCTGTTATTTGGGTGCATGTAGATTTTTTTATCTCTGCAATACCTGTTCAGGCATGTGAGGTTGCAGATATTGGGGCTAGAATGCAGATGAGTGGGCTTTGCTTCAAATATTAGGGATTCTGTTCATTTTATAAGTATGTCATAATCATGTTCTTCATGAGTTTTTATATTTGGGATTGTAATTATATCATTTCATGGAATGGTTTCAGGCTTTCAGTGTCCAGAAAGAAATGGAAGATGGCATTATAACTTTATATTTAAGCTACTTTCTGAGCATTGTGAAAAGGATGGAAATTTCTTTGCCTGGGAGGGTAGGGTTCTATTTTAGGTGTGGATATGATGATTAGAATTTTGAACTTAGTCGAATTCATAAAGGGCCCTTTCCCCGGCTCCCTCTTTGTAGAGGTCTTAGCAGAAGGAAATGTTTGTCTAGATTATGTTTGACGTGGAAATGTTCTGTAATGGGTGTTTCTCATCTCTTTCACGTCTCTGACCTCATTTCTTGTAATTCTTTTTAGCATGATGAAGTTGGCAACTGATAAATTTAGGCACACAGAGTTACCAGGCATTCTGCTTCTCTCATGGATAATGCTTAGGGCGGGTTTCTGCATAAAAGTTTTGATTTGTCTTATTTGCATTTTGAATTCATATTTTGGGTAGTGAAACAGATGAATATATATTTATGTGATATGCCTATGTAACGGACTCCGGCGTAATCAGTGAACACACTGTCTCTGATTCTCTTGAGTTGAATTATTTATTATTGCTTTCTGAAAATTTCAGGAGAAGGACAAAGAAAAGAAGCACAAGAAGGAGAAGAAAGATAGAGAAAAAAGAGAAGATATAGAAAAGAGGGAGAAAGATAGGAGCGAAGAAAAGCATAGGGATAAGAAAAACAAAAAGGAAAAGCATAGAGAGAAAAAGGACAGAGATAAGGATAAGGAAAAAAGTAGTGCCTCAGATGAAAAGAGACTTCCGGGGCAAGCTAAGCTTGACAATGGTGGAGATAAAGCCTCAGGTGAAGGGAAACTTCCTCGGCAATCTAAGCATATCAATGGAGATAAAGCCTTGGATGGCTGGAAATTTGGAGAGAAATCTGATGGTAATGGTGGGGAGGTGTGCACTCAGAAGGGGAAGGAAATTGATGTGGATAAAAATAGTGTACCTAATGACAAAAAATTTGCTGGACAATTATCAGGTTACAACGGTCAGAAGCTAATTCAAAACAGCACTTTGTTTCACCAACCTAAGGAATCTAAATTTGTCCATGAGCTGGGCAAGAGAGCCAGAGCTGAAGACAGAAACCAGTTCTTTGAGAAGTTACCTGGTACAGATGCAAAAAGGGATGAGGGAATGGTCAGACTGGTGGTGAAGGCCTCTGGAAATTGGGTTGAAGAAAAAGAAAAGAACAAGCGAGATGATGATACAAGGTTGGATGGGCATGGAATCAGGGATGAGGCAAGATTTACTGGAAGTGTTCAGAGCCTTTCTGGAACATTTCTGGCTAGAATTGATGGAATGCTCAGACCACTGGAGAAAGACATTGAGAAGAAGATGGAAGAGAAATATCAGACCAAGCAAAAGGAAACTGATTATAAACACAAGGATAGACGGAAGGATAAAGAGAAAAAAGGTAAAGAGAAGGATAAAGTCAGTGTTAAGGTCAAGAAAAAGAAGGAGAAAGCAAAGGAGAAAAGTGAGCATAAGAAGAAAGATTCAGTTAAATTGAAGGAAAGCAATATGTCTGACGTTGTAGGTAACCATACTGTAAAAACCTCACATCTTCTCAAGGAGAGCACTAAAAGTGCTGTCGAAGAAGTAAATATAAAGAAACGAAAGGACTCGGACATGAATGGATTTTTGCATGGTGAGTCAAAATGACTATTATTGAAATTCTGTGAACCAATGTTTCTTTCAACCAGATATGATGGATTTATCATATTCTTAAAGGTGTTGATTTTCAAGTTTTGATATTGATTCACCAGAAATGTTCAGAGATTAGTCCATTATGTTAGGCAAATAATCCAAATTTCACATGCTTTTTATCAGCTAATGCATTCTGCTTCCCTTTTGTTTTCTTTTGCAGCTAATGATATTAAGCCTAATAAGTTGCCAAGGCCTACTTCTTCCTTGCCTCTATCAGCTGAGAATGGAAGAATGTTGGGAACATGCCAAATTTCCACCGCAGTTATAAAAGGTAGACAGGAGGCTGTCTATACCGAAAAGGTGGGTAATAAAGGACACCTGATAAATGGTTTGATAGAAGCTCAAGCTCCATCCATCTCCTCAACAACTGAATCACTACCTATTTCTTTAACGAAGTCTTTAACAAAACCTTTGGATTCATCTGCACAAACTGATCAAATAGCTGAAGTGCCTAGGAAACAACCCCACCCAGATTCCAAGTATCTGCCTGAGGTGCTTACAGTACCCAAAATGGAAGAGTGGTTAGAATTTGAGGATCAAGAATGGCTATTTCAGAGCACCAATTCCCAAGCAAAGAAGCCCAAGGTTGGGTCATCAGGGGTCGATGAGACACCAATGGTGTGGTCAGAAGCTCTGCAGATTGAGATGGCTGATGTTTATGCACTGCCATACGTAATGCCTTACTGATGATTTTGGCAATTGGACACGGTTGCCTATCATGCACCATCTAATGTGATGGACCCTCCATAGGACCACACTGAGGAGAGGTATTGCAGCATCTTGGCCTTGAGTTGGTTATTTGATTATCGAGCTGCATGTTTCTTATTCCTTGGACAGTGTAGTCTGCAACTGCCTCAGTTTCGTAGTGAAGCGCATTCTTCAACTGCCTGATTTTTGAAAGGGTGGTGAATGCAAATGATCTCGGACACAGAAGTGCATGCAGGAGCAAGCACATATACGAAGTTATCATTGAAGGGCAGGTTTTTACCTCCTGGAACAGAATCACAAATTCATTTAGAAAAAGCAACTGAGCAGGGTTGCTTGGAAGAGATGCATAAGCTTGTGCAATTTTATTTTATTTGCCTAAAGCCAAAGTTCTTTCTAGTTGAAAATGTAAAAGAAAATGGCTGTGGTCTTGGCAACTCCACAACAGTTTTGATTTGTAGCATGCAAGGCTTATTTACAAGGAATGTCAGATAGAAGAAAAGGTAGTAGCATTCATTTATTCACCTTTCTTGTTACTGTTTTTCACATTTTCATCCTTTTATGTTCACAGAGGCAAGGCATTTTTGTGTCATTGTTTTTTCGAGCCCCATCTCGTTGTAGTTCCCTTGTTGCTTCTGGTTCAAGCATGTGAATGTTCGTATTTTAGTCAACATGTATACACCTTGGTCATGATATCCATTGTTAGCTTAGAAATTTTGCCCATTGGATTATTGATTATTATTTTGTATATACTTAGGGATAATAAAACCTTAGGTGAAAGTGAATATGATGGATAGAGAGTTCTGCATGCTGCAATGTGTAAAGTGGGCAACCCTTGCAATAGCATGGAAATCGTGCGAGGGATGTTGTTCTAGCAGCTTGTGATATCCAGTAATATGCTTGCCATACCTGTGATCATTGATAATCAAATTGTGTTCAGTCAAGTTTTGATTTTATTTTTTTTAAATTAAAATTATCAGAACAATATTATTATTTTTTTAAAAAAATCTTGAAATAATAGTATTTTGAGTCTATTTTGAGTCAATGTAAATTAACACATCCAACTTCTAACTAAATCTTGAGCTACATCATGAACTGGGCAATGTTTAATGACTTTATATGTGATATCTTAAGAACATCACTGAAAAAATATAGAAATTACATGAAAGAAATTTCTTTTTTTTTTTAAAAAATAAAATTAAAAAATGTAAATTTCTCATTCACAACAGAAATTTTAGAAAAGAAAGTTACGTTAATTAAGTGTATGGAAAACTAAAATTTTATAAGTGCTTTTACATTTTCACACGAAAAGGAATGGCTAAATGGTTAGAGTTGAAGAAATTCAAAAATAAAGTAATTTAATGATACAAGAAAAATAAATACACCAAAGGGGTTTGCCAACTCCAATAGCATTTAATGCAATTATTTTTTATTTATTTATGTAACAAGTCATAATTACACCTTACATATCATCAGGTTGTTACTTGTTTTTATCAATTTATAAGATTTATTATTATTCTTTTTTATATATATAGACTTTTATTATATGTAAATACGTGTCTTGAATGACCATATTAATGTGCCAAGAGATCTCCAAGTGGACTGTTGTTTTCAATGAACATAAATAATTAAGGGTATTTTATGTTCAGTTTTCATTTATGAACAAAATCTCTTTTTAATTCGATCAATATCTATATAGATAGGGATATTAATTCTTGGTTGAAAAGCTTAATTTCACGTAAATTTATTAGACTTTTTAGACCTAAGCAGTTGATATTAAATATAGTATATTAATGCTAATATTAAATGATAAAATTTTATAAAATATTTAATATTAAATAATAAAATTAAAAAAATATACACGGTCCTGAGTAGCACTACCCGTAAACCTAACATTGTATTTTTTTTTATAAGGGATAATTGACTTGTTGTCTATTTTTTTTTCTTAAAATAAAATAATAGGCAATTTATTGCATAAAAGATAATAATATTGGCTCTCGATACTCGAAGTAGCTAGCAACCTCAACTCATACTCATTATAATAGACAATTGTTAACTTCTTGAGCTATGAGACACATATGTTATAAAACAATTAAAAATATATCAACATGATTTAATATTCAAATGAATAGTTAAACTCGTCCCATGTTATTTAATTGTTTTGTTAATATTTCAAATCTTATTCAAAGAAAAAATATAGAATATAAAATTTCTAATAATTATGTCATATTAAAAAAGAATTAATGAATAGAAACAGATTAAAGAACCTTATTTACATTAAATAGGTCATTTTTTCGGAAGTCATATTAAATGTAATAAATAGCCTATTACAAGTAATTCTACCATTAATCATGACATTCTGGTCATTGTTAGTTTAATTAGGAAAGAAGAAATTTTTTAGTCTCAAGATACTGATAATAGAACATTACATTGAAAAAACATAATTGACGAAATTTTTATTAATTTGTTAATGATTGTTGCATTAGTAAATTAGTAATGTAGTTCACCTAAGATAAATTGATTTGTATAAGTAATGAATGAAATATTTAAAGATTTTATCTTAGTAGTTTATGAAAATAAAATTTATTATATTATATAAATTTATATATTACTTACTAGAGTATATAAAAATAAAAAAAATATTGCATGCATTAAAATTTGAATTCATCTCAATTTGTTAGTAGAAAAGAATCTCTCGCTGTTAGGTTAGTTCAATCAATTTAATAAATATTTTTTTATAAAATAAAATAAAAATAATAACTTGAAAACAAATAACATGTTTGATGGTGTTACAATTATGAACCAATATTAAATAAATAATAAAAATTAAAAATGTAATAGAGTCAGATCACGTTTATTTACATGGTTGCTTCTACGTTTGAAGCAAAACGCAGAAGCAACATGTTTAGTAAAATACAAAACATTATTTACTGTGTGCGGAACTTACTACAATTCACGTTTCAAATGTTGGTTAGCAGAAAGCAATATTAATTTGCTTCAGTTTTCCTGCTGTAAATTAATTCACTCGGTATTATTCACTTGAAGAAGTGAACAGCGCCAGGTGAATTAATTCACGTGGCATTGTTCCCAGTTGAATTAATTCACTTGTCACTATTCACGTGAACAGTGTCTTCACTGTTAATTGTTCATTGGACCGCGCCCGGTAAAAAAAATCGTGTTTTACTTGAAAAACTATTATTTAATATTATTCAATGACACTATATAAATTATAAGGAGATCGTAATTTCAATTTTGTTTGTGATGATATTTTACCTGATTTTGTTGTACGTTAAAAAAACCATGGAAACTATAGTTATTATCGGATGAATTTCATACGTAATGAAATTATAGATAAGTTAATGAAATAATAAAAAATATTTGATATAAAGCATTATTTATTTAATGATATAACAGTAGTAGTTAAATCTACAACATTTAAATTTAAAACCATTAATATTAATATATATCTTTTTTAGTTATTTTATAAACTCAATTTGAAAAGCATGTTTAACCAAACACATTAAACTATTTTTTATTCAACCTCAATTTCAACCACAGTTTTAACCAAATATATATAATTAAATACCAAACCAGCCTCAACCAAAAGTACTTTTTATAAAATAATTTTTTTCAAATCACAACCACAAAAGCTATCACAATACCAAAAACACTGACACGAGGACCTAACAGTGGTGCTAGTGAATAAAAACTTAGACTAAACATAATTAATTGTATGAAAAATATTGATGATGCAGAGACATTGTAAGAGCAAAGACTTATATAATTAAAGTAGATTGAGTGTTTCTTTGATCATATTTAAAAAGCTAAATAGCACATGGAATGATATATCCGTCCAATTTTTTTTTTAAAAAAACATGTATTCACTAATTATCAACAAAACGATGCCACAACAATGTTTAGGAGTAGCATTGCTTTCTAGGAGAGTTAAATGTTACTGGAATAGTCTATAGATGCATGCAAAAATGACAGGAAAATAGCTTGGGGAGTCGTTGCATAAACAAAAAGATTGTGTGATCATGTTGACGGAGGAGAACTTCTGCGAATGAAAAAGCTACCATCAATATTAGTGATCAAATGAAGAAAAAAAGCTTGCAAAAAGGAAGAAGAGAAGGTGGAGATAACGCGCTGGCAAGTTGAGAGTACATGTAAGTGATTTTATACTGGTAGAAAACGACAGTGAAAAAAAGATAGAAACCAAGGGCATATAGTATGTTGTGTTATTTTTTATAATTTAATTGGCATCAATAGAATGAATCATCCATGAAACTGATCATAACCATGAAAAAATAGTTTATCGCAGTCATCATTGGCAGCATCTGTTGTCACTGCCTGAATCACACCTCAATTTTCATAGTTGCATTATATATATATTTTAATTAATCATAGATATCCGAGCTAGTTTGTGCGCATCTCAACTAATTCTACGAGTCTTGAAATTAATAATCATATAAATCTCTAGTAGCCATCATATTAACAACCAAATAATTTGAATTTAAAACCACAGTTTCATTATCTCAACTGGTTACAACAGCTACAACATCATTATTTAATTAAAAAAATAATATAAAAAATAAGTCAAGTTAATCTGTGCTAACTCATTAAGCATTGTTCTTGGATCATGAGTTTAAGATAACCTAATAAAAATAAAATTGAAATAAATCATGAAGCCTAATTTTTTATCAAACACGTTATTAAATGATGAAATTAAGAGAAAAAAGTCAATTAAAAAAACAAAAAAAACTAAATCAATTGGGTTAATCCGATAAACTCGTGACCTGAGTCATGAGACGGGGACAACCCAATTAAAAACAAATCCAATGTTGAAGGACTTGTGACCTCGATCATGACACCAAGATAACTTTTTTAAAAAAAATAAAAAATAACCCAATTTAACCAGGGTTAAAATACCAAAACTTGCGACCTTAATCATGATACCAAGATATTCCGAAAGAAAGTAAATAAAATTAGATCATGAAACTTAATTTCCAACCAACTCAGTGTTGGATAATGAATTTAGGAAAAGAATTCAATAAAAAAAATTAAAAAACAACCCGAGTCAACTTGGATTAACTCGTTAAACACTATTCCTAGATCATAAGATTGAGATAACATAATAGAAAGTAAACAGAAAAAATCATAAATCTAATTTCTAATCAACCCAATATTAAAGGATGAAATTGAAAAAAAAAGTTAATTAAGAAAAACTGAGTCAATTGTAACCTACCAAACTCACAATTTGTGTTATGAGAATAATAACTTAATAAAAAACAAATATAATATTAAAAGTGAAATTAAAAAAAATCAAAGAAGACAATGAAATGCTTAACCAAGTATTAAATGAAAAAATTAAAAAAATAATTAAAAAAATCAGAATCAATCAGGTTAACTCGTCAGAACCACATTCTTTTTACTATGTCTTTTGCCTTCTTTTTTTTCTGCTGGATTTGTCCCTGCATTTGAAAGTCATATAAGCTAGAATGTTTTTGATCTTTCATGTCATGTTGTTAGACCTTGCAGTGAGACAAGGCTGTAAATACCTTGCCAACTTTATAAAAAAATCAATCAAGTTTAAACTTATTAGGAAATTGTATAACAAATTCTTGATGATGATATGTATAGTATAGATTTCATGGGTTGAAACTAGGCTATTTATATCTGAAGTCATATAATATTTTTTTTTAAAAAAAATATTATAATTATTGAATGAGGGTAGTTGACAAGTAATGCTTCAGTGCTGCTACACGTTATCCGATTGGTAAACATGGCAGTCCATAGGGGAGTCGTAGAGATCAAGGAGACTCCTATTTAATTCTCTGACAATCTCCAGATGAAAGCGTCCGGGCACCGGTTCGGTCTCCATAAAAAATTATAACACAGCTGCAAGCAGTTTCGTATTAACGTTACATTCATAGAAAATGGAGGTATGGGATAACAACGAATCAAAGACAGTCCCTTTCCAGGCCTTCTTCAGATCTGTGTTGCATGCAGCACTGTAGTCTTGCATGACAGACGTTTTTTCTTTAAATTGATTTTTTTTAATGTTTTTAAAAAATCTTAATTCGTTAATATTAAAAATAAATTAAAAAATTATTTTAATATATATTTAAATAAAAGATATTTTAAAAAACAACTCGTATAGCCCCCATCAAATTAACTTATCACTTGGTGCAGTAGTTACTTTGCTCTCGGAGATCAAACCATGCCAAAGTATTTTAAAGGCTTGTAGCTTTCAAGGACAGACATGGAGATCGTTTGTTTCGCTGTATATCGTCTTCTTGAAAGACTTGTGTGTGTTTGTATCATGTTTTTAGAATAATATAATATAATATATATTTTATTTATTTATTTGGAAGAGCTGTTATGTGTGGACACAAGATGGTGGTAGTGGCAGCCATGTCAAGCATGGCTGCTGTCAAACATGGTTGCATTGTAAGAGTCAATGGTAGGTGCCTAAACAAATAAAACGGTGGCCACCATAATTGACTAAATAAAGAAGATTGTCTTCCATATCAGCTATAAATAGAGGGTGTTATTGAGAGCTGAGATGTGAGACGTAGCAGAGAGAACAAGATTGAGAACAAGAGATAAACACAGAGAGAGAGCTAGGGAGAGTTGAGTTGAGTAGAGAAGAATTTTCTCCTCCTCCTTGTTTTGTTGTTTGTATTGTTTCAAAGCTTGATTAATACAAACCAGTAGCTCCGTGGAGTAGGCAAGTTGCCGAACCACGTAAATTTGTGTGTGTTTGATTGCTTAAATGACCCAACAACTGGTATCAGAGCTTGTTCTTGAAAAGGAGGGTGTTTGATCCAAACTCAAAAATCAAAGTTCTCAAAACGTGTTTTTAAACATACCATCGTGTAGAGCAAGAGGAGACGAATTCACTGGTGAAAACCCGGCGAAGAACCGACGTCCTGCATGCCCGTACGCGCCCACGAAGCCACTGCCTACACGCGTCGTCTCTACCCGGATACCTGCATCTGAACCGGGTTGACCCGCCACGTCATCCGGCACGCCAGCAAACCCGTACAGTCACCTGACACGTCATCTACCACCTAAGCAGTCAACTGCCACGTCATCCGGCCAGTCAGCAGTCGTGTCAGACACTGCCACGTCAGCGCAAAGCGCACGTGCATTTGCCACGTCATCAAAAGTGGGTCCCGTTTGGCCTACGTGGAGGACACATCATCTTGCCACGTCATCAAAAGTGGGTTTGATCCAGTGCTTCGCAGACACTATTCTGGCCTGACACGCGGCTTCATCTGCACCGTCCGTTGATCCAAAAATTTGATTGTTAAGATCTGAGCCATCCGAAGTCCGATTGGGGTGATCTCAGTGTCGTTTCCAATAGTTTTGGCCGTTCCGGACACATCTGTAAGGTCAGATTTGACAAATTCAAATCGGAGATACAGTAAAAATGGCAGATGAAATAAAGGTTGTGGGAATTGAAAAATTTGATGGATCAGATTTTGGATATTGGAAAATGCAAATTGAAGACTATTTATATGGGAAGAAACTTCATCTTCCTCTGTTAGGGAGCAAACCAAAAAATATGCCAGAAGAAGATTGGTTGCTTCTTGATAGACAAGTTTTGGGTATTATCTGGCTATCCTTATCAAGAAGAGTTGCTCACAATGTTACAAAAGAAAGATCCACTGCAAGACTAATGGAAGCTTTGTCTGGGATGTATGAGAAGCCCTCGGCAAACAATAAAGTGCACTTGATGAAGAAGTTGTTCAACCTGAAAATGACAGAAGGCACCTCCGTCACACAACATCTCAACAACTTTAATACCATCACAAATCAATTGTCATCTGTAGAAATTGAGTTTGATGATGAGATCCGTGCACTCATTTTACTAGCTTCACTTCCAAGCAGTTGGGAAGGTATGAGGACAGCCGTGAGCAACTCAGCTGGAAAATCCAAACTGAAATATGATGACATCCGAGACTTGATTTTAGCTGAAGAAGTGCAAAGGAAAGACTCAGGTGAAAGTTCAAGTTCAGGATCAGCTCTCAACATTAACACTCGAGGGAGGAGACAGGATAGAGGCTTATCCAGAGGCAGATCCAAATCAAGATATAGAAGTAAAAGCAAGTCCGGACCCAGAAAGTAGGTTGAATGTTGGAATTGTGGCAAACCTGGTCATTTCATGAGGAATTGCACAAAACCGAAAAAACCTGAAGCTGACTCTGCAAACGCTACCATAGATGAGGTGCAAGACGCTTTGATTCTTGCTGTACAAAGTCCAATTGATGATTGGATTCTTGATTTTGGTGCTTCATTCCACTGTACACCACACCATGAGATGATGCAAAACTATGTTGTTGGAGATCACGGTGTAGTCTATCTGGCCGATGGACAACCAATGAAGATTGTGGGTATAGGAGAAGTGCAGATCAAGACAATGAATAGATCTACGTGGAACTTGCAAAATGTAAGGCATGTTCCTGGACTAAAGAAGAAGTTGATCTCAGTCGGACAACTTGATGAGAGTGGTCATTCAATCCTTTTTTCTGGAGGTATGTGGAAGGTATCAAAGGGAGCAATGGTTTTGGCTCGTGGAAAGAAAACCGGCACCCTGTATATGACCACAAGATGTGCAGACATTATTGCCTCTACTGAAGCAGAAGATCAAGCACAGCTATGGCACTGTAAACTCGGCCATATGAGTCAAAAGGGGATGAAGATACTTCAGTCGAAGGGAAAACTGCCAGAACTTAAAAATGTTGATCTAGACATTTGTGAAAGCTGTGTTCTTGGAAAACAGAAGAAGCTTAGTTTCTTAAAGGTTGGCAGGGCCTTAAGACCAAGAAAGCTAGAACTGGTGCACACAGATTTATGGGGACCTTCTCCAGTAGCATCTCTTGGAGGTTCTCGGTATTACGTAACTTTCATTGATGATTTCAGCAGAAAGGTATGGGTCTACTTTCTGAAAAATAAATCTGATGTGTTCGAAACATTCAAGAAGTGGAAGGCTATGGTTGAGAATGAATCAGGTTTGAAGTTGAAATGCTTAAGATCTGATAATGGAGGAGAATACATTGATGGAGGTTTCAAAGAGTATTGTGCTGTTAATGGTATCAGAATGGAAAAGACCATTCCAGGCACACCACAACAGAATGGCATTGCTGAAAGAATGAACCGGACCATCAATGAACGAGCTAGAAGCATGAGGTTGCATTCATGGCTACCTCAAACATTCTGGGTTGACGCAGTTCATACTGCAGTTTACTTGATCAACCGTGGACCATCAGTTCCTTTGGAGTTCAGATTGCCCGAGGAAGTATGGAGAGGAAAAGAGGTACAACTCTCTCATTTAAAGGTCTTTGGGTGTGTTTCCTATGTGCATATAGATTCTGATGCTCGCAACAAGCTAGATGCCAAATCCAAGAAATGTTTCTTCATTGGCTATGGAGATGAAGAATTTGGATTTCGGTTCTGGGATGATCAGAAGCAGGAAAGTAATCTTCAATGAGAAAGTTTTGTACAAAGACAGATCAAGTGCAGAAACAGATATGACTGATTCAGATACAAGTCCACAAAAATCTGAATTCATAAGATTAGAAGGCCTTCCCGATGTTACCGAGCAGAACAAAACTCAAGAGTCTTTACAAGAAGATTCAAGCACATCTGTACCCACCACTACCCAAGACGATGCAGAGCCAAGTGAACCAATTGTTTATGTTCGCAGGTCTTCAAGGACTATAAAGCCCCCACAACGGTTCACACTTCTACTGAATTATATTTTACTGACAGATGGTGGTGAGCCGCTAAGTTATGAAGAATCCTTACAAGATGGAAACTCAAGCAAGTGGGAGTTAGCCATGAAGGATGAGATGAGTTCGTTGCTGAAGAACAAGACCTGGGAGCTGACCACACTACCTGAAGGAAAGAAGGCTTTGCAAAACAAGTGGGTCTACAGAGTAAAGACTGAGCATGACGGAAGCAAACGGTTCAAGGCAAGACTTGTTGTAAAAGGGTTTCAACAAAAGAAAGGGATTGACTACTCTGAGATATTTTCTCCAGTTGTGAAGCTCACAACAATCAGAGTTGTTTTGGGGATAGTAGCAGTAGAGATTTACATCTTGAACAATTAGATGTAAAAACAGCTTTTCTTCATGGAGAATTAGAGGAAGACATTTACATGCAACAACCAGAGGGGTTTGAAATACCAGGAAAGGAGAACCAAGTCTACAAGCTAAAGAAAAGCCTATACGGTTTGAAGCAAGCTCCAAGACAGTGGTACAAGAAGTTTGACAACTTCATGTGTAGTTCGGGATACACAAGATGCCAAGCTGATCACTGTTGCTATGTTAAACATTTTGACAACTCCTACATCATTCTACTATTATATGTGGATGATATGTTGATTGCAGGATCCAACATTGAGGAGATTGACAAGCTGAAACAACAATTATCAAAACAGTTTGAAATGAAGGATCTGGGAGCTGCTAAACAAATACTTGGCATGAGAATCATCAGAGATCAAGACAAAGGCATACTAAAGCTTTCACAAACAGAGTATGTCAAGAAGGTTCTCAGCAGGTTTAGTATGGATAATGCTAAACCAGTAAGTACATCTCTGGGGAATCATTTCAAGCTCAGCAAAGACCAGTCACCAAAAACCGAGCTAGAAAGTGGATACATGGATAAGATTCCATACACCTCAGCTATCGGCTCTTTGATGTATGCTATGGTCTGTACCAGACCAGACATTGCCCATGCAGTGGGAGTTGTAAGCCGATATATGAGCAATCCGGGAAAGCAACATTGGGAGGCGGTGAAATGGATCATGAGATACTTAAAAGGTTCATCAGAGACATGTCTTACCTTTACAGCTGGTGGTTTGAAACTTAAAGGTTTTGTAGACGCTGATCTAGCAGGAGATGTTGATAGTAGAAAGAGCACTACAAGATATGTATATACTCTAGGAGGGACTGTTGTTTCCTGGAGTTCGACCTTACAAAAGATCATCGCTCTTTTAACAACTGAAGCTGAATATGTTGCAGTTTCAGAATCTGCAAAAGAGATAGTATGGCTACAGAGTTTCCTGAAAGAATTGGGCAAGATGAATGAAAAGGGTACTTTGTACAGCGACAGTCAGATTGCAATCTTCCTTGCCAAAAATCCAGCATTTCACTCCAGGACGAAGCATATTCAGATCAAATATCACTTCATCCGACAATTGCTAGACGAGGAGCAACTAATGCTAGAAAAGATCTGCAGAAGCAAGAATCCAGCTGACATGTTAACCAAAGGAGTTACTCTTGATAAACTGAAGCTGTGTAAAGCTTTAGTTGGTCTCAGAGATTAAAAGACAGATCTAGCACCATTTGTGTCCAAGTGGGAGATTGTTATGTGTGGACATAAGATGGTGGTAGTGGCAGCCATGTCAAGCATGGCTGCTGTCAAACATGGCTGCATGGTGAAAGTCAATGGTGGGTGCCTAAACAAAGAAAACGGTGGCCACCATAATTGACTAAATAAAAAAGATTGTCTCCCATATCAGCTATAAATAGAGGGTGCTATTGAGAGCTGAGATGTGAGACGTAGCAGAGAGAACAAGATTGAGAACAAGAGAGAAACACAGAGAGAGAGCTAGGGAGAGTTGAGTTGAGTAGAGAAGAATTTTCTCCTCTTCCTTGTTTTGTTGTTTGTATTGTTTCAAAGCTTGATTAATACAAACCAGTAGCTCCGTGGAGTGGGCAAGTTGCCGAACCACGTAAATTTGTGTGTGTTTGATTGCTTGAATGACCCAACAAGAGCCTCAATTTAGTCCTTAATTACTTCATTTGAGCTCTTAACCCTTTTTTTCTTCTTTTCTTCAATAATCAATATAAACAATGTCGACATTCAAGTACAGGGATTTGAAGAGGATAAAAACGAATCCATCGTCGTTTAACTTCTGCTTCTATGGGTTAAAATTTCCCAACGTTAAATAACATACTAGAGTAAAGTATAGCAAAAGGCAAAGGGTTTTTTTATATATATAAATTAAATAGATTTTACAATATATATATATATATATATAGTCAGTGGTTAGACAATTTCAAGACATTAAAAATTGAGTTTATCTTGAGCGGTTACTTTTTTTTTTTTTTTTCTTATAGTAACATATTTCTTAAATCCAAACTCTTTAAAGGAAGGATTTGAATTAATTATCAATTGTAAATAACTTGCTATCCTATGTATATTGATATTTGCTTAGAAGACAAAGTTTAAATTAATGTGGCAAATCGTGGGCAATTGGTGCGAGACTCCGCAAGACAAAGGTTGAAAATCATGGGTGATTAAGAGTCTATTCTACGTGTTTGCGGTAGCTTTTCTATCTAATCATGATTTCATCTTATTTGCTTATAAAATAAAACGTAACTTTCATGCATGAGCCCTATCAATAAATGAGTTCTGAACTCGGTTTCTAAGAAGCTATTTCTAATGTTTTTGCTACGTTTCTCTTCTGCTTTTCATTAAGCTAGCTGTGTTTTGTTAATTTGCTACCCAAATCAAAATAACAAAAAATTAACGTTGGGTTGTTTTTATATAGGTTAAAAATTTGCAAAGATCCAAGTTTTTATATTTGTAAATTATAAAAATATATATTTTTTAATTCTCACCAATTATTTATATAATTTGATCCCCATCTTAATTAATTTTGTTCCTGAAATTTTTTTAATTGATATGGCTTAATGATCATAATCTCATTAAAACCAAAGGTCTTTCTATATAAATTATGTTTGTGATGGTATCGCAGTAAGTTTAATGAAACAATAAAATTGGTGTTGTAATTGGCATGATTGGTTTTTTTTAAAATGTATTAATAATAAAATGTAAATTAATGTAATTGTAAAATAAAAAATTAATACATATACTTTTAGATTATTTTATTACCAACATCAATTTTAATTATTATTTTAACCAAATATTTTGTTAGTAAAGAAAACCAGTTTTTTTTAATAATATTATTTTATATATTTTTTATTTTTATAAAAACTTGAATTTACCTGTACCAACGATCAACCACCGTCCAGAAAATCTGAGCTACGAGGTTGATCGACTTCACCATCATGTCTTGTACAACGAGTTTTTCATGAATTTTTCACTGTACAAAACTGACTTGGAAATAGTTTGACGTGACAGGCAAGAGTTGTAAAAAATCATACATCTTTCATTAAGTTTTTATTTGCATTAATTGATTTGTTTTTTCATTCTGCGAGGAATAGAAAAGTTAGTGTTTGCCAATGTTGTTGGAAAGTATTTTTTAAAAATTTTGAATTTTTTTTGTTTTAAATTAATATATTTTTAATGGTTTTAGATTATTTATATGTGATGATATTAAAAATAATTTTTAAAAAATAAAAAATATATATTATATTAAAATAAAAAATATTTTTAAAAATAATAATTAGGATATTTCAAGCACCGTCAAATCCATGATTGAAGGAGTCTTTTAGTATGGACAGTTGAAAAGGACTAGGACTTCTCAGCTGAATTAGATGCATAAAAGAGACTTGCATCAAATTCTGGGACAAATCATTAATGTCGACATAGATCTCATTAGCCTAGACGTACGGCGACCGTTTGGTTTTTTCAATGTTCTTTTTTTTAATTTTGTTGTACTTAAAATAATCTTTTTATTTTTAATTTCAATGTATTAAAGTTAAAAAAAATACTAAAAAAATCAATTTAATATTTTTTCTACCTGCCGTGGGAACGTGAAGCCATCTTCTGCGTCTCTTAAAGCACATCGCATATTAAATTATTGCGTATTATTTAGGAAGTATTATTTTTTAGCATAGCTTGGTAATTGTGATTATTCTTTTTCATATCTAAAATTAGAGGAGAGCTTCCATCTATAATACCCAAAAAGGAAGTCAAAGATCAGCGGCGGCTGTTTCACCCAAAGAGGTAAAAAATCTGGTTTGTCTGCCAGATGCAATGCTTGAAACATGATCAAGGCTCTGCCCAGCAGTTCCTGTAGCAGAGCAAAAGAAACCACTACAGCCAGATCCAAAGATGAAAATCATGTTCCTAGCGCCGCGATGGGAAGAATGGCATCTGTACAGTGAAAGAATAATTGTGACGTTAGAGACAGAGAGAGGAAATTATAATGATGGGATCATGGAACCAAAAAGGGTGGCCGTCAATTACCATAAAAGACAAAGCAGAAGCAGCAATTGAGGTCCATAATTTCATACCATAAATAACGTTGGCAGCGGCTCCTCGTATCTATTCTAACCACCTGGCTAATAATTACTCTTGTGTTTATGAAAACGATCCCGCAATTAAATCTTATTTTATTTTTTAATATTTTGATATCATTTTAATTTATTGATATCAAAAATAATTTTTAAATAATAAAAAATACTATTTTAATAAAAAAACACTTAAAAAAATCACAACCACAATTTCAAACAGGATTTCAAATCTATGAATTCCTATATGTGTATATATACTACATATTAATTTAATAAAAATTGGTTGACTAAACTATTATGGGTCAACGTTGTTTACTATCCTAGTTATTACTTTTCTACCATCTTTTTTCTTAATTTTGAGAGTTAATTATCAATTAGTGCCTTTGATTTATTAGAAATAATTTAATAATTCTTATGATTTTTTGTTCGTTAATAAATTAGTTTTTCCTTCTTTTTTCAGTTATTGAAGTGATGAGTTGAGTTGCTTTTCCAAAAATAAACGTTTTTTCAAGTCAAGAATTTCAATTACGAACAAAAAATACTACAAAATACATGTACTTAACTCACTCGAGTACTCCAAATGGAGAAAGCCACCTAAATGCTGCGGGAAATATAAGAATATAAAACCTTAAAGAGTAATATTATATACATATAGACAGACCTCTAGCTAGGACCACTCTTTTAGCACCTACACAAATGGCAGTTCCAAAATTCAAATTTTCCCATCTTCTAAGTTAGTGGCGAAGATGCGTGAACCGAAGAGACAGGTGGAAGGCGGGCAGGAAAAAAAAAGAAAAGAAAAAAAAGAGGGTTTAATGACGCTTTAATGGTTTCAATTTTTGACAAGCACTAGATGAAACTTACTTTTATAAAAAAGATTAAAAATTAAAAATTAAAAATATAAAGATTAAATAAAAAAATAATATATGATAATTTGGGATCGAAAAATAAAATTAAAAACAAACAAAACTCTTATAAAAGATCAAGTGAAATTAAAAATATAAAAACTGAAGTTAAAATACAAATAAAAAAAACCAACCTGTAATTCTTAGGACAATTCTTAGAACGGGAGAGAGACACAAAGAAGAAAAAACAAGAAAGATCTACCAACAATAAACCGTCTTATTTCCATCGACACGAGCCACACCATCAAAAAGAGTATGCGATGGCGCATCTAAGGACACGACAACAGAGTATTTTCCACAATTATTTGCATTAAAAATTAATTAATCAACCTTAAAACATGAAATTGCCCTCGTTGGTTATGGAATTGACAAAAAAAAAACCAGTGTGAGAAGAACAAAAGGTCCCTAGATGCTTGGTTTGATATTTTTGATATCAACGATAGACATGTCATTCAATTGTATTTTTACAAATGAAAAAACAAAAACACCCATCTTAGCAAGTTTTAAAAAAATCAGTTTAGAAGATAATTACTATATATATATATATATAAAGGCCTTAATTCTCTATTTTTTAAAACAAAAGGATATTTATTTAATCATGTGTTTTTCTCTCTATTTTTTTCATTTAAAATCATAAGTTGTGTTTCATTAATGTTTCAGGGCAGAAATGACAAATATAAAAAAGACAAAAATATATTTAATTAAAAAAACAAAGATAAAAAATAAAAAATAAATTTATATACTCTTAAAATAAAAAATAAAAAAGACATATCTCTAGTATTTTTATTATTCTCATCTCATTTATCTTAAAAAAAAGTAATAACATGATACTAAATATTTTTATCCTCTTTAAAGCAAGGTTGTCACTCCGTTCTGTTTTGTTCGAAATGACTGAAATATTTCATATCAATTCAAAAAGCAGAATAATTTTTATCTCATTTTAAAAAAGACTGTTTTGTTCGGATTTTTTGGATAAATTTCGACTGGAATGTTCTGATTTCATTTCACATGTTCCGTTTCAGGCTTTAAAAGCCATTGAATCAAACCCAAACTTCAACTTATTTTAACCAAAACAAATTGTAAAAATACCATATAAATATTAATAACTCCATTTTCAACTACAAAACAATCTTTAATCAATCTAAAAATAAAAAAATCAAACAAAACAATAATAACAATAATAATAAATTTATGGACCCTAATCTATTTTTTTGGCATGGTTAAATGGTAAATTCATCTTCATTGAACTCCCCTCTCCTGACAAACTTTCATTGACACCAATATCTATTACATTTTTCCATTTCTTTGATCGAATAAAACATGAGTTGCACATCTTTTTTATAAAATGTTAAGGATCAAAAAATCATTCTCCATTAATATCACAATAAAAATATATTTTGCATTACGATTATAATATAAAAAGCACCGAACTATTTCTTATTATCCTTAAGAAAAACATGATTTCCTCGTGATATTGAATGAGTAAACTGAAGGGAATTTAAAGGGGTAACAAACAAAATTATAGTTTAATTAAGGGTTAAAAAATATTAATTGGATGGTGTTCGTGTGTTAACCTAAATGTGACACTCAGATTCCATAATATTTTGGTATTTTGTTTAAGTTGAATTATTTTAAGTTAAAGTTATATTTAATCTTGATTATTTAAAAATATTTTAAATTTTAAAATTATATTTGTTTGACGTTGTGTTTATATTATATAATTTATAATTAATTTATCTTGAATTTCAATTATATTTATTGAATTATCCAAAACAACATACTAAAACATTTTAAAATCAAAACATTCTTTTTCAATTGAAAATATAAAACACTTCCCAAAACAGAATTGAGAAGCTTGCTTTAAAGTATCCTAAATTTACTCGACCTTGAACTTAAATGCAAAAACAGAGTATCAAACTGCTTCTCACACCAACCAATAGCAATAACACACATAGCATCCCACATTAAAATTCTTACCTGCCTGAAAAAACTCCGTTGTCCTCCTTCCCAATATAAAGCTGCCTAGCTAGCTGAGCCATTGCTACAAATACCATCCATCAAACAAATATATCCCATCATACTCTTCTCCCTCCGTCTGCCCTTGCTCCTCCGCCACCTCCCTCCATTGTTTTCTCCTCTTCAAACATGGTTTCTTGCAAGGAGGATCAAAATTTGGTCTATGACATTAAACTATCATCTGCTGGACCGGGTCGTATTACTGGTTCGGACGTGATTCACGAGCCCAATGGCATGGACTTGGCCATGAAGCTTCCCTATCTAAAAGGTGTCTACTTTTTTAACAGCCAAGCATGCCAAGGATTGACCATCATGCAAATTAAGGGAAGCATGTTTTACTGGCTTAACGACTACTATACAGTTTGTGGCCGCTTCAAGCGAACGGAGGCTGGACGGCCATACATGAAATGTAATGACTGTGGTGTGAGGATTGTAGAGGCTCGGTGCAGCAAGACTGTCGATGAATGGCTAGAAACAAGGGATTGCTCTCTTGACAATCTTCTTATTTACCATTCACCTATTGGTCCTGAATTATTTTTCTCTCCTTCGCTTTACATGCAGGTAATTAATGTTTAATTCATTTAATTATGCTAAACATGTTTACGTCAAGAATAAATCACTTTCAAAATTAATTAAGTCATGTTCATTTTTCTCGTTATTTATTGTTTGGAATTGTGTTGCAGGTACTTTTCAGTTTTTATTTTATCTTTTTAAAAATTTTAAAAACTAGTAATTCAGTGCTTTTTAATATATATATATATATATATATAAAGCAAAAGCTCTTGGATGCTGGCTATGATTTCATGAGGTATAACCTCATGGAAATTATTGTGATTACCCGATTATATAATTAATTAATTATATAGTTTGGTCTTCTAAGACTTTTTCTTGTTTAAGGTAACCAAGTTCAAATGTGGAGGAATGTCCATGGGCATAAGCTGGGCCCATATAATTGGAGATGTGTATTCAGCTTCAGAGTGCCTCAACTCCTGGGGCCAATTCCTGGCTGGTCTTAAGTCGTATGGGCCTTTCAAACTCACAAAATCACCCACTGGGCTTGAAGATTCCAAGAGCCCATCTGTGGGTACCCAGGAACCCGTTTCTCTGAAACAGGTCGACCCGGTTGGTGACCTTTGGGTAACTGCCAATAACTGCAAAATGGAAACTTTTTCATTCCATTTATCTGCTTCACAAGTATCTCAATTACACTCAAGAATTTGGGGTCCGAGTGGAATTGCCAAGATCCCATTTTTTGAGTCGCTGTGTGCTATAATGTGGCAATGCATAGCCAAAGCTAAAGATGGGCTTGAGCCTAAAGTTGTCACCCTCTGCAAGAAAGATCCCAACAACCCTAAAGGTGGGATTTTGAGCAACAGTCAAATTATAAGTTCAGTCAAGGCAGATTCCTCAGTTGTGGACGCAGATTTGAAAGAACTGGCCACGTTGCTGGTTGATCAAGCCACAGAGGAGAATAGCCAAATTGAAGAGGTGGTGGAAAAGGATAATGGAGTATTTGATTACGTTGTGTACGGTGCAAATTTGACATTTGTGGACTTAGAAGAGACTAATTTTTATGGACTGGAATGGAATGGACATAAACCAGAAGCTGTGCACTATAGCATCCAAGGTGTTGGAGATGAAGGAGCTGTTATGGTACTTCCATGGCCTAAAGATTCAGGCACGGATGGCAACATTGGAAGGATCGTGGTGGTAACTCTGCCTGAAAATGAGGTGGTGAAGCTCAGATTTGAGCTGCGAAAAAATGGTCTGATGCTTGAAGATGACATCGATTCCTGAATGACTGCAAGGCTGATTAAATATTGCCAGAAATCAGCAGTACTGTGTGCAGTAGTGTTCAAGCTTTAGTTTATTAGGACCTGCATATTGTCTACTAATGCTATCCTTTGTCACTCCAAACATAAATAAAATATGTAAGAAATTCACTTAGTAGAAAGTCTCGGAGTACTCAAGTTCATGTATCAGTAACTCCCTCGTCTTTATTGCTGGAATTAAGAGCTTTACGAGGATTACCCTCATGGATTAGGTTAAGGCAAGATCATTTTCTTGAGCTGGACTGTAACCCATCAAATTTGTTAAAGGCAATCCACCATCTTCAATCTCCATCAGTTCTCCTGCGCGCGCAGCCGTAATTTCTTAGTGGATTTTCTTTGAAAAATAATCATGCCTGCTTCCTCCAAGAAAATCAAAAGGATAAATTGACTTTATGGAAATATCTAGTGCAATTATTACGATTAATCACACGTCATGAAGCAACAAACCTTCCGCGTACGCTGTTTGATATCACGGGTATGTTTTAAAGTGTTTTTTTTCAGTGAAGATATATTTAAATAATATTTTTATTTTTTAAATTTTATTTTTAATATTAATACATTAAAATAATTTAAAAAATAATAATAATAAATATTTTTAAGACGAGAAAACAAACTCTTAAAGTTGCACCTATGATGCAAGAGAATGAAAGCACGGCACTCGCACAATAATTAATGATTATGTTAGTGTCTTGTCTCTTTGAAAAAGTGTCAACCCATCATGAACATAGGCGAGCAATAAATTATAATATTTTCTTATACTGTTAATTTAGAGTGTCAATCCCTCACCCAATGAATTGATTTATGACTTTATAACTCTAGTACATAGCTAATTATAAGATTGAGTTTACTTGTAGCTATTAAAGCTTTATATTTTTATTAATTTTAAAATTAATAAGATTGGTTGAATTATGCATGAATTGACTTGAATATCATTTTAATTAAAAAAACTAAACACGATTAGAATTACTTATATTTATAGCATTTATAAAGACTATTACTTGATTTTTGTACATATTTATTTCTTGTAAAGATTTTAAAAAAATATTTTGTTTAAATAACCCATATTAAAAAAAAGCACATAAATATGGGATAAATTGCATTGTTCTAGATACGTAATTAATAAATTAAGTTGTAGCAACAAATGTTTAATGGGAAGGCGCTATTATTGCGTAATTATCTACAATACAACTCATTAAGTATGCTTCTTTTCCTAATTAATCTTTTAACTATGTTTAAAAAGAACGTAAAAGGGCAACAAAACCCACCGTTTTGCCAGCTACCAAACAACTCAACAAATATTTGAAAAACACAAAGAAAGAAAGGAAAAGGTCTAAAGAGGTGTCGAATCATGGAGTATGCCATATTTCATGGATAGATACTTTTTAGATTGACTCGGTAATTTTTAAAGCTTGGTCTGAGTTAAATTTACTTATAAACTAAATTGAAATTTAATCTGATCAAACACGGATGATTTGATAAATTAATTTATAATATAATTAATTTAGATAAACTTAAATAAAACCCGATGAGGTTAATTTTTTAAAATATTATTCACGCAACATCATTTATTTATTTTATTTTTAATTGTTATCCCGTGCAACATATTTCAATTTAAAAAGAAAAAGAAAAAACATCGTTTTTGACGAAATGTTGTCAACCCGAGTACATGCACAACCTGAATATTAGTTTCCAATCAAAAGCCATTTTAGATTCCTAGAAAGGATAATATCTTGGAAGAGAAGTCACGCAGATCTAGGTTGAATCAGTAAAAGGGTCCCACTGTGGGCCCCAGGCTTGTTCTGCAACTTGCCTTGGACATGTTGGGGTTCTCTTTCCACCAAGTAGCTAGATGTTTCAATCATGGCTTCCAAGAATGGCCCACAAATCAACTCCAACCGCACCGACTTCAACTACACGGACAATCTTTTTTCTTTCTATTTCTGTCGGTGTTTTTTAAGTTTTAATAACTATAGTTTTTTAAAATATTTTTTATTTAAAAATATATTAAAATAATATTTTTATTTTAAAAATTTATTTTTAATATTCACATCTATATAAAAAAATATATTTTTAAATTTTATCCAACTCTCATTTAAAAATGTAATAACAAGGGTTTAACTATCATCAACTGATAATAATATCAGTTAATTTATGAAATTAATACATCAAAATAATTTAAAAAAATATAAAAAAAATATAAATTTTTTAAAAAATATAATTTCAATTGAGTTTATACATATAATTTTAAAAAAATCAAATAAATGATTTAACGAGAAGCTCATCTGAATTTTCAACCAAGGATGAAAGAGTAACTCCATGATTATCTCCACATTAATCTTCCGAACCGACCGGGTTTAGTTTTTAATTAATATTTTATTTTATTTACAAAGCAATCCTTATTTGAAATTTTTTTTACCCTTATATTTTTTTTAAAAATTACATTTTAGTCGTAATAAAAACTTTTTGCAATTATAAATCCTTGCATGATTACAATATTTTATGTGATACTTGTAATGTAACGAATCATTAAAATTGCAACAGTCCATTACATTAAATCTTGAAAATTACACAACCAAATATAGAAATATTATTAGTCATTGCTTCACATGATTAATTACATCTAAGATAAGTGTGAACTTGGTCAAAGGGAACCAGCAGGACTTCAGATAAGGATGCCGATCACTGTCCAGAGTGCGGCCAACGTATAATTATCTATACCACTAATTATATATAAAATTAAATTTCCATCCAAGGAAATCCGGGAGAAAGAATGGAAAACGAGTAATGAATCGAAGGAGCAACACGGAAGAAGAAAACACGAATAATATGCAGCCTCCAATGAAAGATAAGCTCAAGCTTCATACATCCATGCATTTCAAAAGCACTCTCCACGAAACATTACAGCCATCATGTTTACATGAACTTCAGCACGCAGCAGACACAAAACACCAGAGAAATTAAAAGATAGGGGAAGGAGGAATGAAATGAAAGAGAGATGCTTCAAAACTTAATATATTTCAGACACTAATTCTAGCTTCAGCAGTGGAGATAACACTTGAAGGAGCAAGCAATAGCAGTTAACTTTATGTACAGCGTAAAGTGGGCAGCAAGTCATGGAAACAACTCTTGAAGGAGGAATGAAATGAAAGAGAGATGCTTCAAAACTTAATATATTTCAGACACTAATTCTAGCTTCAGCAGTGGAGATAACACTTGAAGGAGCAAGCAATAGCAGTTAACTTTATGTACAGCGTAAAGTGGGCAGCAAGTCATGGAAACAACTCTACAATTTCCGATATCAGGTAACTGTTTGGTTAGCATGCTGATATAACTTTATTGCTGCTTATGGCAATGCTAACCAGACAGTTCTTGAATAAGCATCTCAATAAAGACAAGTATATACACTGAGTATAACAAAACCTATCTAAAGTTCCTCAGATAATCCTTCCCTGCGTCTCCTCATTCGAGCTGCCCATGACATGCTGCTGCCACCAGCATCCTTGTTCGTGCCTCTTCTCTTCAGCTCTGATAGCTGAGACTGCCAGCAATTCTTCCATTCACTTCTCCCTTCCATTTCCTGATTGTAAAAACAAACCCAGTAAACATCAAGTGATAACATAGAACGACAGCCTAATTAGTACTTTATTACATAAGTGCCCAGTATCCGATGTACAGCTTCACTTTCTACCAAAATCAAAGCGATCTAACCTTACTAAGATTCCAAATGTTTATTCAATCAAACAATGAAATTGAAGCACTTAAATACAAAAACAAAGATTCTCACGAGGATGAAAGTTGAGTGAAGATCTAAACAGAAAAGGATTGAAGAAATCAAAACTTAATTCTCTGATTCTTTACTAATCAATACTTTGAGAGTTTCTACTAAACTTTGTCAGCAACAATAATTGATTAAACACAGAAACACATAATTTTAAAGTTCCCTCCTTTCTTCTAGGCCAACTAGCACAAACAACCAATAATTAAACAAAAAAAAAACACCATGAACCCAATCTGACAGCATTTTTTTTTCAAAAAGATATCAATTTACCAAGATTGAACACGCCAAATTAGCCCCAAAAGAACCGATAATCTATCAAAAAAATTAAAAAGAAAAAGAAAATAAAAACTCCAGACAATTCGAAGAGAAGAGAAAAAAAAAAACTAACACGTACCCACTTCAAACCAGACCATAACAAAAAAAAAATATTCACACTCTGAAATTAAAAAACCAAAAACCCACATCAAAATTTTAACCAAAAATAATAAAAAAAATACACAAAACTAACTGCATGCACAGATAAAATAAATATAAGAAAGAAAAAACTATACCTCATCATTTTGATATGGATAACGTCTCCTAGCAGAGAAAGCTAAATGAAGACCTCTAGCCATATCACGATCATAAATCTCTTTCGTTCTTGGATCCGATAACGTCTCATAAGCCTCTTGAACCCGAATAAACCTCCGGGTATACTCTTCGACCCGACCCGGAGGTGAAACATCTGGATGGTACTTTCTTGCCAATTGCTTGTACGCTTGTTTTATCTCAGGAAATGTCCCGGATTCGGGTATGCCCAGTAACTCATACAAGGTCATCTGACCCAATTCTGTGGTGATTTTTGCATTGATTGTGGTTTTGGTTTTGAATGACCCCATTGGGATTCTTGTAACGGGTTTAAACCGTAGAATTGGGCTCGACTCAGGCTTCAATGGTGATAGATAGAAGCGAGCGGTTTCGCTTCCTGGGATCATTAATCCATAGCAACGCATCTCTCTCTCCTACAAGCCTGTGTTTTGGTGTTTTACAAGAGAGATAGATTCTGGCTGGGTTTTTATACGTGAGTTTTATTTATTATTATTATTATTATGTAAAAGGTTTTTTGGAGTAAATTATAACTTAGTCCCACTACTCTAGTAAAAGCAACATAAGTCCTTGTGGTTTTAAAATTATATATTTAATATCTAATTTTCAATTATAATTTTAATTTAGTCCCTACTTTAGCTTCAAACTCTTCTCATATTTGTTTTATCTTTTCAGAAATTGTTGTGCACACTTGGCATTGCACTCCCCACTTTCAAATAAACATAGAATCCATCGCCACTATTATTTAGAGATTATACGAGAGTTCATGATATAATATTTGGTATAATGAATCATTTCTCGTGCGCTATAAAAAATATAGATATGTTAATGGATTTTATTTTTTTTATTTTTTAAATAATGTTATTTTCTAAATTAATTATAAATTAGTCTTTTGGTATAAATTGTTGGTAATTCTAAGCACAAAACAAATTACAGCAAAGAAAATGCATTCTCTTACGGAATTCAAAGCAATGGTTGGCTTATACAAGCCTTATAAGATGATAAGATGAAAAACATAACAACCCATGTTTTACATGGTAACAAATAGATAATCAGTTAAAAACTTAGTCTACGTGTCCCACTTAATAGGATTTATTAACAGAATAACTTTGACAATCTCAACATTTAACAGTCTCAACAATGCCTCCCCTAAACTGAATGTAGTAATACTTTCAGTTTAGTCCTGATACCTCACACACATCCAATGACTTGCATAGCTTCAAAAATACATCCAGCTTGAGTGGTTTTGTCATAATATCTGTAATTTATTCTTGTGTGCCACAATGCCTCAGCTCAACAACTCAATCTCTAGTCAAGTCACGCAGGAAATTAAACCTTACATCAATATGTTTGTTGCGCATGTGCATAACTGGATTTTTTAATAACTTAATTGTAGAACTGTTGTCACATAACACAGTGGTGCACTTGCTTTGAGAATTACCAAGCTTTTCCAATACTCTTCTCACCCATACTCCTTGACATGCACATGATGTAGCTGCTACAAACTCTGCTTCAGTAGTGGATAAAGTAACAACCGGCTGTTTTTTAAAAAACCAAGACACAAGTCCTTTACTGAGTAAAAACACATAATTAGAAGTACTTTTCCTGTCATCCACATCTCCTACATAATCATTGTCTGTATATGCCATCAACTCTTTATTACCCTCTTTTTGATTAAAAAAAAATCCCAAATCCACAGTACCTTTCAAGTATCTCAACTCTTTTTTTGCAGCTTGCAAGTGCATCTCAGTTGGATTTGCCATGAATCTACTAATGAGACACACAACATACATCAAATTTGGCTTTGTTGCAGTTAAATACATAAGACTTCCAACCAACTGTTTATACACAGTAACATTTACATTGGCTCCTTCTTCATCTTTCATTAATTTAACACCAAGAACAATGAGATTCTTCACACTATTACTTTTTTCCATCCCAAACCTCTCCACAACTTCTTTTGCATATTTCTTTTGACTAATATAAATGCCATCAGAATTTGAAGAACCTTCACGCCAAGAAAATATTTCATTTTGCCCAAATCAGTCATACCAAATTCAAATTTCATAGAATTCTTAAATTTAACAAACAAACTTTCATTATTACCAGTAAAAATTAAATCATCAACATATAAGCTAACGATCAAAATTGTACCTCAATTTCCTGTTTTTATGAATAAAGTGTGTTCACAGTTGTACCTCTCAAATTCTTCTTTAACAAAGTATGTTTCAATCCGGCTATACCATGCACGAGGAGCTTGTTTAAGGCCATATAATGCCTTCTTTAATCTGTACACCTTGTGCTCTTCACCTTTCTTCTCATAACCTCGTGGTTGCTCGACAAATACTGCTTCATTTAACTCGTCATGTAGAAAAGCACTTTTGACATCAAGCTGCTGAAGCAATCACCATTCGAATTGTATCCTATCTAGCCACAGGTGCAAATACTTCAGTATAATCAATGCCATGTTGTTGTGCATACCCTTTCGCCACCAACCTAGCTTTACACTTGCCAACCTCGCCATTTTCGTTGAGTTTAGTTTTGAAGACCCATTTTACTCCAATTTTCTTCATTCCTTTAGGTAAATTTGTCAGCTCCCAAGTTTCATTTCTTTCAATTACATCTATTTCCATATTCATTGTAATTCTTCATTTGGAACATTGTACAACTTCTTCAAAGGTGACTGGATCTGTGAGTGAAATAAATAAAAACAAGTTTTGCTCAGCTTCTTCTTTAAAAAATTCTCCTCCGCTCACATAATCTTCCATCCAGAATGGCACTCTTCTGTTTCTCCTTGCTGGTGAACTTTCTACATAAGATCTGTGCAAGTTTTCTAATGGTCTTTCTGTCGATATTTCTGATGTACTTTCTGTGCTCTTCCCTACTAGTAATTTATCTGTAAATGGTCTGCCCCTCTCTTCTGGTGATCTTGTTATTTCAACTTCTGATGAATGTGGTGCAATTGAACGTGAATTTTCTCTAGAGGGATTGCATAAAGATGAGTTGGCTTCTGCACTGGCTTCTGTATTACACAAAGGTAAGCTAACTTCTGCCTCTTCTTCTTCTTCATTTTGATCAACTTCTGCCTCTTCTTCTTCTTCATTTTGATCAACTTCTGCTTCTTCTTCTGCTTCATTTTGATCATGTTCACTTCCTTCTTCATAGTTATCTCTCCACTCAAGAATATCAGATGATGTTACTTTATTATTTCCTTTCCAATTCCAACACTTATTTTCATCAAAAACCACATCTATGCTTATCACTATCTTTCCGGATATTGGATTATATAATCTATATGCTTTAGACTCTTCACTCATCCCTAGCAGCACACACTGAAAACTCTTATCATCCAGCTTCTTTCTCAAATTATCCGACATATGGACATGTCCAATGCATCCAAAAACCCAAAAATTATTCACATTTGGTTTAACACCACTCCAAGCCTCTTCAGGATTCATGTCTTTCACTGCTAATGTAGGACTTCTATTTAGCATATGTGTTGTCCAGTTTACTGCTTCTGGCCAGAATTTTATTGGAACTTGTTTCTCCGATAACATGCTTCTAACTATGTTCATGATTGCCCTATTCTTGCGCCCAGCCACTCCATTTTGTTAGGGAATATAGGCTGCAGTGAGTTGCCCGATAATACCATGATCCTTGCAAAAATCATTGAACTTAAGAGAAGTAAACTCACCACCTCTATCTGTGTGTAGACAGCAGATGAAGGTCCCTGCTTCTTTCTCAACCAAGTTTTTATAATTCTTAAAAACAGTGAAAGCTTGAGATTTTTCAGCATGAAAGTATATCCAAACCTTACATTGTAATCATCAATAAAATTTATGAAATACCTCTTCTTACTATTGGAAACAGGTTTGATAGGACCGCAGATAACAGCATAAATCAGTTGCAGTCTTTGAGATGCTTTCCATAAACTTCTCTTTGGAATTACCTTCCTGTGTTGCTTTCCCACCATGCAATCGATGCAAACTTTGCATAAGTTTTTCAACTGTGGTAACCCTCTGACCATTTGTTTATACTGCAATATTCTTAGATCCTTATAGCTTAGGTGTCCATATTTGCAGTGCCAAAGGTGAGTATTGTCTTCAATGGTTGTTTGAAAATAATTGGTAGTTTTCATTCAACTGTTGCATGCAGCATGAACATCCTGTTTGCACAATAAGCCTTCTCGTGGGATGATAAAGTTTACAAACTCCATGCTGGATTAAAATAGCTACTCCCCGTTATTGCATTTGTCCAATGCTTAATAAATTATTTCTCAATCCAGGTATATAGAAAACATCTGTGATTACTTGAGTAACTCCAACAAGCTGCAAGCGTATGGTACCTTTTCCCATCACAGTTATTTTGGAATCATTCCCTAGCTTTACAGATTGCTGAAATTCTTCATCAAGATCAGAGAACCACTGCTTATGTGCACACATATGATTGATGCATCCTGAGTCAATAAACCAGACATCTTCTCATCTTGATTGATTATGCTTCATATATGACATCAACATCAACTCTTCTTTCTCCTCAAGCTCAGCATAGTTTGCTTCCTTCTTCTATTTCGGACACTTATATTAAAAATGTTCTAACTGATGACATTTATAACTATATTAAGGCTTTGTTAAATGCTGGGTTGATTCTTCTTCTGCCTCTTCCTCGAAATGCTCCACGTCCTTGACTGCCTCATCTTCCACCAAATCTATTATCTTAGGTCACTTTTAATGCCTGCTCATCTCTTTGATGCCCATTCATCCTCTGCTCGTGTACTAGTAAACTACTCTATAATTCATCAATGGTTAAAGTGTCTAAGTTATTGGATTCTTCAACCGATCACACCACATAATCAAACCTTGAAGTCATTGATCTTAATATCTTTTCAATGATCACGACTTGTTGTATGTTTTCACCATGAATCTTCATCTTGTTAGCTATGATGAGTGTTCGAGCAAAATATGAATCAACACTCTCCCCTTCTTTCATCTATAGAATTTCAAACTCTTTTCGAAGAGCTTAAAGTTGTGCTCGTTTAACTCTTGTAGATCCCTAGTACTCCTGCTTCATAGAGTCCCAGATGTGATTAGATGTATCTCTATTAAGAAATTTTTCCATAACAATCGATCGATAGCTTGAAACAAATAATTTTTAACTTTCAAGTCTTTCAGCTTCTGGTCTGCAATGGATTATCATTGTGCTTCAGTAAGCTCGACTCCTTCTGCTGCGATAGAAACACCATTCTCCACCAAACTCCAGTATTCTTTTGAACGGAGAAAATTTTCCATAAGCATGGACCAATGATCGTAATAACCATTGAACTTAGGAATTGCAGGTTGAACAAAAGTATTTTCAACTGTCATATGATGACTCTCTCTGTGTTTGAACTCTCTGTGTTTGAAATCTCTTTACAATCTTGATGTTTTACACTCTTCTTAAGAAACTGCAATTTCTTGTCTCTCACAAACAGATCCTATAACCTGCTTTAATACCAATTATTGGTAATTCTAAGCACAAAACAACTCACAACAATGATAATGCACTCTCTTATTGAATTCAAATCAATGGTTGGCTTATATAAGCCTTACACGATGATAAGATGAAAAGCATAACAACCCACGTTATATGTGGTAACAAATAGGAAATCAGTTAAAAACTTAGTCTACGTGTCCCACTTAATAGGATTTATTAACAGAATAACTTTGACAATGTCAACATTTAACAGTCTCAACATAAATTGCATTTGTTAAATTGTGTTTCAAGAATTTTTTTATTTTAAAATAATTTTTTTATGTTTTTATATTTTGATATTAAAAATAATTTAATTTAATTTTTTTTTAATGTTTACACATTGAATTGAAATAACGAGAACTTGCGTCGTCAAAAAAAAGTATTCTGTAACACGTGGCGCACAATCCAAACTTTAGTCCTATATATTTCTTAAAAAGTATACTCACCGTTAAAGTTAGAATACGTGGATCATTTGTTGTGGAAGTAGGTTAATTAAAAGATATTTAGAAGTTTAAAAAATATTTTGTTTATTTCAATCACTTTGCAAGAAAATAATTTAGTTTTATTTCCCATCATTAATTATTGATTTAAATATTAAAATAAAGTGTATAGAATACAAATTGATGTGTCATGTGATAAACGGCAAAATACAACTTTGGAATATATTAAATAATTATTAAATCAAATTCAAGTTTTATATGATCTGCATTGTTCATAAAGCATAGACCTGTATACCTAATATAATACAACGGGCATACCTTTGGTCGTGTTTAGAAAGATTTTGGAGCTAGTAATTTAACCTCTTTTAATATAAATAAAATATGACTAAAAGTTAATCAAATGAGAAAAGTGATGTACAGTAACAATGTTACGTGATGTCATTAAAGACCTAAAAACTAGTTAATAAATATCTCTTTTTATTGAATAAAAAAACATTTAATGGGAATCATTACTTTTTAACATTATAACATCTCTCTCTCTCTCTCTAAATATATATATATATATATATATATATATATATATATATATAAAGCACTATATTGTTGTAATTGATATTGATCCTTTTTAATATAAAAAGGATCAATATCAATTACAACAATATGATGCTTAAAATCTTAGACACCCCCAGTAATCGAAAGGATTGTAACGCAACAGAGTAAACCTGACAGTATATAGTATTTTAGTGAGAAGGTCAGCTAGTTGGTCTTAATAAAAAGGAAACCTGAAGTTTCTTTTGAAGGACTTGGTCATTGGCAAAATAAAAATCAATCTCAATATATTTAGTTCTAGCATGAAACACTAGAGTGGATGATATATATGTGGCTATGATATTACCACAGTAAAACTTTGAATAGCTAATTAATGTAATCTGTATATCACAAGGTAAGGATTGGATCTATTGAACTCGAGTCGTTGTGTTTGAAAGGGCTTTGCATTCTAATTCAGTGCTACTACGAGCCATTGTTTGTTGTTATTTACAACTCCATGAAATGAGATTCCTGCCATGAAAATAACAATATGCACCAACCTTTATGTGATTGTCACACCTGCCCAGACTGCATCATTGAATCCATGAAGGGATTGTTCTGTTTGTGGTGTAAGACCAAGTGAAATTGCATATTCATGATATCAAAGAATTCTATTCACTACTTTCTAATGAGTATCCTTTAGTTGATGCATGAATTTACTGACATAATAAACACTGTAATCAATATCTAGACTTGTAAATCCAAGATAATTAGGGGCTCTAACAATACTTTTATAGAACGAAGGATCACTATAGTCATATTTGGATAAATGAGTATTGGTAAACATAGGTGTTCCATATGATTTGGCCTTGTCCATGTTAACTTCCCTAAACAAATTCATAATATACTTTATTTAAGTGAGAATTATATCAGGACCGTGATATAAAGTTTCAACACCAAGAAAAAAGGATATAAGTCCCCAATCCTTCGTTGGAAAGACCATAAACAACATGGAAAGTAGCTGATCGATGACTGTTATGTTAGAGCCAGTAATAATGATATCATCAACATAAATAAGAATGATGATGTTAACTGTCTCGTGATGAAGAATGTACAAAGAGGCATCAACTTTAGAACCTACAAAACCCATGGTAACAAATTGATCTATAAGTCTTGAAAACCAAGCTCTTTGGGCTTGCCAAAGACCATAAAGACTTCCTTTTAATTTATAAAAATGATTGAATGAACTTTTATGGTTGTTCCATATAAACAGAAATTCATGAAAAAATTTATTATGAATGTCAAGCTGATGTAATTGTCATTGGTTGGATACTACAAGAGAGATAATCAAGCAAATTGTGCATGGTTTAACCATTGGACTAGGTGTGTTTGTATAATCAACACTTTTTTTTTATGGAAGCCTTTTGCAATAAGACATGCCTTGAAATGCTCAATGCTTCTATTTGTTTATCTTTTAACCCAAAAGATCTATTTGTTCATCTTTTAACCCAAAAGATTTATTTGGTATTAACAAGATTATGATCTTCGTATGACGGAACCAAGTCCCAGGTGGCATTTTGAATGAGAGAATTGAACTTATTTATCATCGTCTTACACCAATAAGAGTATTTTGAGGCTTCTGTATAGCATGTGGGTTCATTAGAAATGGAGGTTGTTTCATAAATAAGTACCTAAGAAATAAGGTACCTGACATATCCAACATAAGGTGTTTTTGGTTTAAGACTATTGGTTTGGGACCTTGTGGTCATTCAATGTGAAGTATAAATTATTGTGGTACTAGAAGTAGAACTTCGTGGGTCAACAACAAGAGTTGAGTTTGAAGGAGCATGCAACTTTGTAGTGTTTGCAACATCTGTAGGATCATGTGTCATGGTTAAGTTATTTAGTAAATGATCAAATATAATAGGTGTTGTTCTAGGTGGAAAAAATACAGTACTTGCAGAATCAATTAGAGAACGTGTGTGTGTGGAACTTATAGATAATGGTAGGGAAACTATGTCTGATGAGGAAGGGTAATTGGAGGAATCAAGTTTTGCATATGGAAAGAGTGGTTCATAAAAGACTATATGTCTAGAAACATTGACTTTTCATGTAGATAAGTCAAAACATTTATAACCTTGATATGAGAAACTATAACCAACAAATATGCAATTTTAAAATGAAATTAATCTTATAATGATTGTATGGTTGTAGATTAGGCCAACAAGCACAACAAAAAACACACATGAAATAATAATTTGGTTTTTTTATGATAGATTTTTTTAAAAGATGATTGATTCATCAAGACTTTTTTAGGTAATTGATTAATAATGTATGTTGTTGTTTGAAATGTGTCTTCCTAATATTGTTGTGAATGACTTGAGTATGCTAATAAAGCATGACCTATTTCAATAATTTGACAATGATGTCTTTTAACAATACCTATTTGTTCATAAGTATAAAGGCATGCAATATGATGATTAATTCTACAAGATTTGAAGTAATTCTTCATACAATGAAATTCATTACCTTAATTAGTTTGAACTATTTTAATTTTGACATCAAAATATCTTTCAACATACTTTTGAAATTAAAGAAAAATAATTTCAACTATAGATATGTGTTTAAATGGAAAAAGCCAAATGAATTTGGTGTAATCATCTCATAAGCACATATAGTATTTGGATTTATAACTAAAAGTAACTACACTAGGTCTCATACTTCTAAAAAAATTAGTTGTAAGAGTTTGGTGGCATAATGAACATACTTTTAAAAAGGATACATTATGGTTTTTAGCCATTTCATAAACAAGGTAAATAGAATGTCTTTTATTAAAAACAACATGAATTTTATTTGAGTTCAATACTTGGATTGAAAATATAAAATGAAACATGTCATAATCTACAATATCAATAAAAAAACTAGAATACAAACACTAATGAACGCAAAACAAGAAAGTTATTGGAGATGCTGCGAAAAGTGACACACCTCATATTTGATGCGACCTTTAGTTAGTGCATTGGATTAGAGGATTGTGTTCCATTAGCAGTAGTGATTTCTTTTTATGGTTGTTTGAGAGTACCATCTACACAGCCAAAAACCTTTTTTGACCTTTCAGATATAGAACCATGGTATCTTTCCAAACAAGATAGTTTTAACAATTAAGTTTTGTGATTTTAAGGGATGTGGGATTGTAAAGAGAGAAATGGTTTGTTTGAGCATCGGATGATATTAGGGTTGACATGATGAAGAAAAAGATATTGACGTTGATCTATGACTCTTGTACCATATAAAATCTTATACAAAGTGATATAATGAAGATTTTCTCTTGTTACTTTCTAAGATTACGATGGTGTGTGTGTGTGTATTGTACAAGAGATCAATATCAATTACAACAATATAATAACATTAGATTTCAATAAAGATTGAGTCTTAAGATTTCAGTCTTCTTTCCTTATGCATAATGCCTAAAATCTTCAGTTACAATTGTTGTAGATGATTCAACAATTATTAATTATTATAAACAAAAATATCATTATAACCTATCTATTTTAAGTATTTTATACTTGATGTCAACTATAAAACTTCTAACAATTGAGTTGTAATTTAGTTTAGTACTCTATTTTTTAAGAGACCTGGAGTTTAGTGTTTATACAAATGAAAAACAAAATTGTGGACAAGTGAAACTTAAATGTCACTAAGCGATGTTTTGTGCAATCGTGCGGGTCATTTTAAATAAATAAATATATATATATATATATATATATATATAAAAAGATGTTTTTATTAAAATTTATAACCTTTTATCTATTTTTTTAGTTAAGAGATCATGTATTAATTATCGATATATTTAATGTCTATTTGGTATTGTAGTAGCTTTTTCAGTTACGGTTTCAAAAAAATAAGTTTTAAAAGAATATTTTTAGTTGTGGTTTTAAAAAAGTAGATTTTTAAGAAATCATGTTTGATTAAAATTATTGTGAGATGTATTTTTACTTATAAAATAAATAAAAAATAAATTATTTTAACTTTTACAAAACTAAAATTTAAAACACAATTATATGTGATGCCGAGTGTCAGCATCATAAATTATCTGGCTAACCAAATATTTTTTTATGATTCGGTAAAAAGTAGAAATTACTACAATATCAACGGTCTCTTAACCAATAAAAACGGTTAATGACATGTTTTTCCTTGTATTTTTATTTTTTATGAAATTTTTCATTGTTAAAATTTTTTTGTTGATTCTATTCAACTAATTTTGTTAAATCCTATAATACTTGTTTAAAATTTATAAGTTGACTCGAGACAGATAAATTTTAGAAATATATGGTTTAAATCTAATAAGTTGAATTAGAAAATACATTAATTTAAACCTGATAAGTTAAACTTAAAAAATTATATAAAAAATTTAACTTGACTTGATTTAATCATCTAATAATTATTTTTTTTATAAAAAAAAAAGTTTTCAAACCGGTATGATAAAAGCTTTTCAATAAAGCAGTGGGAACATGCAACAAGAAAGTCACCTTAATTAATTTCTGTCGTCTGACAAGAGAGAGGCGAGCCACTCTAAATTATAGATAAAGTTATTTATCACATGACCAAATATTAGAACAGGGAGCGGAGAAAGTTCTCTCCACTTGGTACGGTTACCTGATTAAAATAATGAAAGTATTTCTTTATTAAAATAATGAAAGTAAATTAATGGGAGTGTGATTGATGTTATTTTTTAAATAATTTTTTATAATAAAATATATATTAATAATTTTTTTTATATTTTAAAAATTATTTTTGATATTAGTATATCAAAATAATTTGAAAATACTAAAAACATATTAATTTTAAGTAGATAAAAAAATAAAAAAATTTCAATTTTTTTCAAAATGTTTTGTAATTAAAAATATATTAAAATAATTTTTTTATTTTTTAAAAAATTATTTTTAATATTAACATATAAAAAAAATAAAAAAATTGTATAAAATGATTTTCTCTGCGTTCCAAACATGCTTGAAATCCACATCAACAAACTTAAAGAAAAGGGTCCCGAAGAGGTCACCAATCTGATGAAATCTGACTAAATTAAATAACATGAGAAATAACTGTATAAATTTCTAACCCAAGAGTGAAACCTATAATTTTAATATATTTTTTTTAGTATAATTTTCTTAAAAATTTACATTCTGTGGTGATAGATGTGATATTTGACGTGGCCATTTTTCAAGCTATAACGTGAAGAAGGGAGTTTTGGCAGCTTTTTAATAAATAAATAAAGGATTTGGCCAAATAAAGATATAATTTTTTTTATTAATTAGGACTATTTTAATATTTTATTCCCTTTTAACTTAATTAAGACTCTTCTAAGCCTATAATTTGTGGGTATTCTATTTATAATTAATGGATTTTCGATGACTAAGACCATATTTGTTTTCTAAAAAGTGTTTTTTGAAAAATTATTTTTCAAACTTCCCTGTGTTTGTTTGCCATTAAAAAAATTGATCAACGAAAATCACTTTCCAATCAAAGAAAAATTTAGCTTGGTTTTCAGGAAAGTGTTTTCCTGAAAAATCTTGGCGGAAAATACTTTCCGAAAGTTGTGAAAAATTTAGAAATGTTATATTATTTGCTGATTATATCAAATTTGATTCTCAAACTTTTGATTGTTATATATATTTTGTTTTGAATATTTATTTTTCAATTTTATTTCTTAAAATTTAATTTTTATATTAACTTTGATCCTCATTTTTATAATTGTTATTTGCTTTTCCCTTATTATTTTTTTATTGAAATTTTTTATCTATCAAATTTGATCCTTATTCTTTTGATTGTTACTTATTTTATTTGAAATAATTTATAAAATGTTAATTATTATTATTTTAATTTCTTTATCTTTTTTTTTTAGATTTGATTTCTATTATTTTGATTATTATTTACTTTATTTGAGATAATTTATGAAAAAAAAAATTTCAATTTCATTCTCATTCAGCTTTTTAATTTGTAAGATTTGTTACTCATTATTTGAATAAACTTGAGAAAAATAAAACATTAATAAGTTATTTTCCAGCTCATTTTCCATGACATAACCAAACACTAGAAAGTGTTTTCCAATTTATTTTCCATTACACTACCAAACATTAGAAAATAAATCACTTTCCCGAAATTCACTTTTCAAACAGAAATTACTTTCCAGCAAACAAACGGAGCCTAAGATTTGAGATTTTATATAATTGTTTCTTTCTGTGCATTTCAAAAACATTGTTTCTTCTTAATGGTAGATGCTAGTAATATACATAACATCATATGCATTGATCTGAATTTTAACAAACATCTTGTAGTAAGATCATGGGACCTTATTATTTTTTTAGGGCAATTAAAATTATGCATGGAATAGAGAGGATGGATAATTGGTTATTTATTTATTTATACAGTTGTTAGATCTTGTTTGATCTTATTAGTTGTAATCTAGTTAATTATTTTAATAAAAATGACCAGTTGAAGATGAGTTAGTAATTTAATAACATTAAGTGGAGGATCTACTTT
Source organism: Populus nigra (assembly GCF_951802175.1). Classification (NCBI taxonomy): domain Eukaryota; kingdom Viridiplantae; phylum Streptophyta; class Magnoliopsida; order Malpighiales; family Salicaceae; genus Populus; species Populus nigra. The sequence continues at coordinate 17,640,173 of NC_084852.1, forward strand.
CGTGTTTAAAAGTGTTGTTGTTGTTGTTTTTTAAAGTATTTTTTACTCAAAAATATTTTAAAATAGTATTTTTTATTATTTTTTAAAAATTATTTTTGATATTAACTTATTAAAATGATCTAAAAACATAAAAAAATAATTAATTTAAAACAAATAAAAAAATAATTTTTTTTAAAATACAAAAACACCTAAAATAAAAACTAGTCTGTATACGCTTAGAGATTTGTCATGTCACACCGACCTCGGCACTTTTTATCTCACAGCTATATGATTCCAGCTCAGTCGACATGATTTTATGTTCGGGTCGCAAGACACCAATGATCAGTAGTAGCTCGCTCCAGGACTCCATTCCCTCGCTAGCAGGGATGCCAACAGAGATGCAGCTGGGAGCCAACCTAGACTTCCTCGAGCTTGCCGCAGCACCTGAAGAAATGGTGGGGCTGAAAAGTACACAGCTGGGTCATGAGTTGGCTTGTTGAATCACCGTTGTTTTACGTTACTTCTTATCTTGTTCTTTTATTATTTTTTTATTATTAATATAAATATCCAGCCACCTTATATATATCTTAACGAATCTAATGAATTTCTATGTAAATTTTTAATAGCTTTAAAAAAACTGAAATCATGATAATGAGAAAACAAACTCCAAACCTTCCTTTCCCAGGATTGAAAGCTTTCTAAACTAGATCAATGTGAATATCCGAGCAGGGTGTCAGTTACCTTTTTTATCTTGTTTTTTTTTAAGTCTAAATTCTGGATTGACCCGTTCAGCAGTTCAAGTTTGATAAAGACAGCGGGGGGCTTGCAACTCGCCACCCTCACCTTTCAAAGAGAGGGGGCCAAAAACTTCCTGCTAGCCCACCAAGGCCATATGCTCTTGAAAATAATGTTGTTTTTTACGAAGAAAATGATGTTTTTGAAAGGGGAAAAGGAGACAGATTTAGCGAGTGACCCAGATATATAAAATATAGATAAACAAGATGAGTAAAAAAATTAAAAAATTGTGAACCCTCTGCACCATGAAAAGGTCAAGCCAGCTTTAATTTTTCAAGAAAATGATTCCATGTCTATCTTATAGGCTTATTACTACTTACATGTCATTTGGAAACGTGAAATCGTATTTTTAAAAAATTATTTTTTTTATTTTAAATTATTTTGATATGTTAATATTAAAAATAATTTTTTTAAAATAAAAAAAATACTATTTTAACATAAAAATTACTTTAAAAAATAATCTTAGCTACGCTTCAAAACAGATACTTGCAGTAGCCTCGGGTTTTAGTTAATCAAATATAATAATTATAAGTAGAAATTACCAGCATATATATATATATACAAGCTCAATTATCACAGTTTGTTCAGTAGCATTTGTAGGGTAGGATGATTCATCCTATCCAATCTGACTCGTCAAATCTTGTCTCTGCCTGCTGTTTGCTTGGTGTAGGTTTGTGATTGCTATAAAGGGCATCCAAATTATCCTCTGTATTTCCAACGATTGGCCTGTGCTCATATAAACGACTCTCCTGCAATATATTCATTCACACTTTCAATTGTGTTTCAGATTTATAAATCTTATGAATTAAATCCGAAACGTTTCCTATATCTTTTAATCATATCCTTTTATCCAGGATGATTATTTTCAGTTCGTATAGTTTCATTTAAAAAATAACCAAATTAATTTTTTTAAAACCAAGTGAAAGAAACTGTTGAGAGAAAAAAAAATCAACTATTAACTATTAAGATTATCATGAATATTAAAACTATATCTGGTTCTCTTATATATTTCACCTTAACAAAATAAATTAATAATAAAAAAAAACAATCTAGAAAAAAAAAATTTCATCCAGATTGAAGAGGTAAAGAACTTGAAGGAGCGACTGTTAACTTTGATTTAGAGACAAAAAAAATTGAGAGATAAAGATTGTTATTTATAGTATTGCCGGCTTTTTTTATTTCTATTTGAACCGGTTCGGTCGGTTTATTTGGTTTCAACCTTTTAAAACTAAAACATGACCGAACCAAATTGTTTTTAAATCTTTCTAATTAATTTTTTTTACGGTTTGGTTTTTTCAGTTGTTTTTTTTCCCTGGTTATCTCAGTTTTCAATTAATTTTCAAATGTTTTTCAAAAGCTAATTCAAACGTTCTCAAGCAAGTTTCTTTGTTAATGTTCATCAATATTACTGTCAAAGTTCTACCGAACCTAATCTTTAGAAAGACCTCTGATCACAGGGTCATGTTAAGGGGGTGGGACTTGGGAGAGCTACAGAATATAATAGAACACAGAGTCAGGTTCAACTGGCCATGTTTGGTGCTTCGCCTGGATCATTATATAGTGAAACAAAAGAGAGTTTTCGAAAAAGACTGCAATGACCCGTTTGGTACCCTTCTCTTTCTATAGACACTTTAGTTCTGCCTTCACTCTATTCACCCTCCTCAAAATTGGAGGGATTAGGCCTTTAATTGTGATAGTGCACATTTTTTTCTTGAAAAAAGAAATTCTAGCGGTTTGGGTAGGTCACTCACTCCGACACACCTCAGACTGTCCAGTACCTGCCTCTAAACACACCTCAAAGTATTTTTTTCAAGTTCCAAAAAATCACACACCACCTACTATTGCATGCACACCTTGTGCACACAAAATTTCTGTGTAGGAATGGCACACACCTGCATACCTCCTCGTGCAGAACAGAAACAGCCGACCTCCTCTTCATCAATAGCACAACGAGGACTCCAAATCAATGATGAAAATCAAGCTCTCCACCAACAATATTCATTTCCTTATGCTTATAACAAGGTTGCTATCTATCATTACTTTACGCATCACAAAGTATCTCTAACACTACTCTCCACGCTTCACGAGATAAGATGAGGTGAAAAAAATATATAAATATTTCTAATCACCAGATAAGATATTTAAAGCAAGTTCACGTCATTTAAATTTATTCAAGAGCTTCACACTAGTTCATTCAATAATCGCAAATTAATCATTATCTTCATTATATTTCTCTTTTCTGTATATTATTTTTCTCTTCTATATTTACTAACTTAAACATTTTTTATTTCAACAAGGAGTTTGTTTTCCAGGGACAATGAAAACTAGAGATAAAAACCTACATTTAATCCCGTCACATTTTAGTCTAAAATGCATTCATGAAAAGCCCAATCCAGTGTGAAGGCTTCTTCTCAAAGTTTCAATTGTTCATATCCGTGCAGCGGGATTTCATTATTAAAGGCATCTATCCTCTATATATATATATGCTTAGTTAAGACAGTAGAGTTGCAGTCATGCTCGCTAGAAACCCTATGCAACTCTACTGCCTTAATTAAGCATAACTTGCTCATCCCTTTAAATATTTTCTTGTGCCTATGCCTCGTCCTTTGAAGTACGGATTAAAGCAAGCAAAGTTTTGCTGTACAATATTTTCAATAAATAAAGTTTAAAACGCATCACAAAACAGATTTGACAGGATTATGTGAAATCATGTGTCCTAGGAAAGAATTCGTTGCCCACCTTTTTTAGCCAAGTGTTTTAATGGTAAATGCACATTTACAAGTAAATCCCTAACATTTCCCCTCTAAATTTTGCATTATTTTCTGGTCACTCGTAATGAACAGAGTTTGTTAAACATGTCTCCTTCAGTGCAGACAAGGCAGTGGAAAACGATCCGGAAGAAGGCAATGCTTGTTGATAGCTTACATTTGCTTCCTTTTTTTATTATTATTATTATTATTATCAGATTAGCAGTTATGTCCAGTGTTAATTACATAAATTAGTAACTTGGAAGATTTTACATGTCTGTTCTTCTGAAAATTTTATCTTAATTATACTGATTTACTTCAGACTCAAAATGATGCAATTCATATGTTTTCTTCAAGAGCCAACTCCTTTCGTTGATTTTCTTCCTACACAGCGTGATGCTGCTCCACTCTTTTGCTTAGGCATTGCCATACAAGAGAGAGATGGATTGGAAGAGACAAGCATCGGTGAAGCTTTATCATGAGACAGAATTCATCCTGACAGATGAACAGAAATTACCTGTAAACAAAAATCTGCATTTCGCCAAAAAAATTGCTCATGCACAACACTGTGCAACTGCCGCTATGCATCCAAGCAACTCTGGTTTCACTTGACCTCAAAAGCAGCTTCACTAACGCAGACACACCTTTTGAAGGAGGAAAGAAAGGGAGAAGAAGAAGAAGAAGGAAAAGGAAAAGGAAAAGGAAAAGGAACGGGAGTAAGGCACCAGGTTTTAAAACATATTATTACAGTTACACAAGTATTAACTTCAGACAGATGCATCCAATTGAGTTATTAACAACAGTCCCAGAATTCCATGACTCGTGGAAGGCTTAACAGATAGGTGTCTCACTCTACTGACTGCATACCTTCATTTACATCAGTAAATATCAACAATCCTGTCATTGATCTCGGCAGCTCCAACGGAAACATCACATATAACCTGCATGTATTGGGGTATGACCGCCCACCACACCATCAAACATAAATAAATGCTTAACCTATTATCAACCTATCTACCACATATACTATAAGTTTACACCTTGAACAATGATGAAAGGAGATGAAAACTGTAAATGGAAATAGCACTAAATCATGTAGGTTGGGTATGAACACCAGAACTACAGTAACGTTTCATTTTATCATTCGCAGGTCATGCTTATGATTCAAAAAACACTAATATAGCAAGTTCACTAGTTAAATGCCACAGCAATTATGTAATAAAACATTACTTTATACCACTCCATCAAAGGACCTAAGACCAAAGATGTATATGAAATCATATATATATCACGCTAAATTTAAAAGAAGCAAGAAGAAAGATAACTGAAAATAGAAATAATTCCTCAAATAAACATTTTTATCAAAAAAAAAAGGTCCACAGTTAGCAATAGAGGTAGTAATAGTCCAACATACATCTAGCAGTAATAGAAGCTTGCTAGAAAGATTGAATGGTTGATGCAGATGACAGCAGAACACCGTTTGAAACATATAATCCTTATCATGAGTCAGCTCGGGCCTTAAAGACTCTAGTTCCAACATGTTACAAGTGAACCTGCAAAAGATAAACAAACACAAAGTGCTCATATTTACGAGGAGCCAAAGCTGGCAGAAAAATCCAACAACCAAAGAACATTTAAAAAATCTTCTATAAGAATCGCCCATCATGCAAGCAAAGGCTGATTCTGCAGGATTTAAGTCCACGCATCTCTGCAAGCTTCTCAGATTGGATCTTCTCAGATTGAAGCATGGCACAAACACAGCTGCCTTTGAAATACAGCTTCTCTACCGAGCCTTCTAGACTCTGCTGTCCTTAAGAATTAACTTTGGTTCTCTAACGCTCTTCAAATTCTGTAAACCAGGCAACGGATCTAAGCTAATTAAAGGTCAACAACAACATTGAAAAATATTTTTTTCTCACAATGGTAGTAATTACCATTCCAGTTCAGCTGTGGGATGCTCAGCTTTCAGTAACAATGGTTCTTCATTGCTTAAATTCAGCACACATTTGCCCCCCATTACCACGTCTTCCACCCGTTCCTTTGAATCACAATCTTTACATTTTTCTTTGTCCGTAAAAGAATTTTCATCCTCATTGGCATCTTCTGTTTTGTCCGATGTATGCTCATGACGAGTTTCATTTTCTTCTCTTTTTATCTCCTCATCATTTGAGTGGCGCTTGTGTTCTGCAGATTTTGATCTAGAGTGCCTCCTACGTTTTGATTTATTTTCCTCTGAACTTCTTGGAGATCTGATATGTTTACCTTCAGCTGATACTGACATTCGTCTACCGCAGTGCTTAGACTTTTCATCTTTATTTTCATCTATCCTGTGATTGGAATGCCGCTTGCCTTCTGGAGATATTGGCCTGGAGTGCCGTCTGTGCTTTGACTTGCTCTCATCCCTACCTTTTGGGGATGACCTACTTCTTCTGGGATGATTTGACTCAGCAGATATTGACCTAGACCGCACTCTATCTCGATGCTTTGTTTTTTTATCCCTGCTTTCATTTCCTCTCTCCTTGTAACAGTGCCTATCATCAACAGATTTTGACCTGGACCTCCTATCACGATGCTTCAGCCTCCCATCCTCAGTTTTGCCCACTTTCTCATAGGAATGGCGTTTAACTTCCACAGATTTTGACCTGGACCGGCTTCTGTGATTCGATTCATCTTCATCCGAACTTCTATGGGATGGTCTCCTGCCATGGTGTTTAAGCTCCACAGATAATGACCTAGATCTCCTCCCATGTTGCTTTGACTTTTTATCTTGGATTTCATTCACTCTGTCATTGGACTCTTCCACAGATTTGGACCTAGAGCGTGAGTGCCTTTTGTATCTGAGTTTGCTATCTGTGATATTCCTTCGGGATAACCGACGTCCCCCATGACTCCTAGGTGATCTTGAACCACTGTCTGCTGCTTTTCTTGATCTTTGAGCTGAGTTTTCTTGGCGACGTTTTGGCGAGCCTGAATCATCTCTGTAGGACTTTCTTGTTCGAGGGCTTGCGCTCCTGCTTCTACTTCTCCTTGAAACAGGTGAATGACGACCATGTGATCTATCCAAATCCTGCATTCTCATTCTATCAACAATATCTCTACTATCTCTATATGATCGCCTTCCATAGTTATACCTTGAGTGATAGCGAAATCTCAAGGGAGACCTAGATCTACGGTCTCTATTGCGGCGAGATGGAGGTGAGTAAGAAGGTGACCTCAACCTTCTTTGATAATTAATTGGTGATCTCGACTTGGATCTAGACCTTGCTTGAGGTGGGGATGGTGACCTGCAAGAGGCAGTAAACTCGTCAGTGGAGAAAAAAATCATGGAATATATCCTTCAAGTTTTAATTAGGGTTACCTAGTTTGTTTGTCACACGAATTGAAAACAATCATCAAACTATTCTCATAATTGCATGCTTAAGTGAAAGAAGATACAAAGGTTTGCGTTTATTAACAAAAACCTAAACAAGAAGGAGAAGTTGTTAATGTAGCTCTAGGAACACATCACTATTCATGGAAATCATGATTTGATGAAATTGCCCCTGGCCCAAAAAGCCTTCACGCTAAACATTGGAGGCAATGTGGTCTTTTCACTATGATATAATTGTTGCAGGGTTAGGTTAGTAAATTCATTTTTTGCATGGTAAATTTACTAATTTACCCCTACAATAAAAAAATATATAATGCCTTTCAATCAGGAGGGTTATGGTCTTTTCAATTTTTTTGAAATAGTTAAATTACTTTGTTAATCATGAAGACATAATCAACATAACTCTCTCATAAGGATTTTTTTATCCTTCATAATTGGTTTTATTGTTAATTTGAAGGTTACTCAAGGACATTATTGTAATTGATGATCATATATTAAATATTTATTAAAAATAAATCATATGCACGCTCCAGTGAATGGATAGCCACCGTGTCCTTTGAGCGGCACGTGTGGGTCTATCCAACCACTAAATGCCGATTTCCATGATGGGGCGGCACGTGCACCAAAAGTGCCTCTGGTTTGGCATGTGCAACAACCATTTATTTTTATTTTTATTTTTCTCTTTCTCTAGTTTAACATCAACCCCTACAAAAAATCATACCAACCCCTACAATTTATGTTTCTTTCACACTTGGTCATTGTTATTTTTATTATTATTTTTTAAAATTTTGAATAATCTATTAAATAACAAATGTTTTTCAATTTCACCCATTGTTTTTTTTATTGCAATTTACTTTGCTTGGGATTATTTTTTAGATTGTTTTTCTTTTATAATTTCATCTTCCTTCGGTTTTTTTCTATCAATTTTTTTTCCTCTTTTTTTATTGTTATCTTTTCTGCTTTGACAAGTTTTTATATTGATATTTTTTTCACGATTTCATCCTTCAAAATTAAATTGATTAGGGGTTAAGCTTCTTGATTGAACTCGGGTCTAGGATTTCACAAGTTGCGAGTTTTAGAGATTAGACCGGATTTAAAAGGATCACTCGGGTTTACTTGATTTTTCCTCTTTTTTTAAGCTTTATGTTTTCTTATTTTCATCTTTTTTTTTCTTTGTTATTTTGTACGGTTTGCATTCTATAGGGTTAGTCTCAAGTTCATGACCAGAGTTACCGATTTCAAAGTTTAACGCAGGTTGACCTTTTTTTGTCCTTTATTAAATTGATTTATTACAATTTCATCCTTCAACATTTTATTTATAAGAAATTAGTCTTCATACTTTTTTTTTCCTTTTCTTTCTATTAGATTATCTTGATCTTGTGTCCATAGTCACGGGCTTAGCAAGTTAACTCAAGTTAGCTCATGCTTTTTTCCATCGCTTTTTTTAATTAAAGTTATCTTTTTATTTTTATCCTTCATCATTAAGCTCATCATTAGGTTGTTAGATAATTCAACTTCATTATTTTATTCAGTTTGCTTTCAAACATGTTTACTCCAGTGACGACTAGGTCAAGGATTTTGCATCTTGACCCGAGTGGGCTCGAATTAAGTTTTTTTAACCTTTTTTTACTTATATTTTTTTCTTGATTTTCATCCTCCAACATTTTATTTGCTAGAGTGAGCTCCAACTTTCTCCTTTTTATTTTTCTTTCTATGAAGTTAACATGTTCTCATTTGATTTATTAAGAATTGATCTTCGAACTTTTTTTCCTGTTTTTCTTTCTACGAGGTTATCTCAATCTTATATTCATGATCGTAGAGTTTGCGAGTTAACCTGGTTTAATTGGTTTTTTTGTTTGTTTTATTTAAAAAAAAATTCAGTTTTGTCCTTCAACATTAGATTGTTTGATTCTCCGAATAAGCTTAGGTCGGGTTCTTTTAATTATTTTTTTTGTTGTCATTTTTTTTTTCAATTTCTTTATTGTGGTTGCATTTTTTATTCATATTATTTAAATTACCAATTGAACTAATGACTTGAGTCTTGGATTTTTTTTCCTTGGTATTTTTTTTTAACATCGGAAAAAAAATTGATTGGCCTGCGACAAAGCGCGGACCACAAATCTAGTTAAATAACTATTGCAATAGCAATTGATAAGCAACCAATTGGTCCTCCATCAACTCAATTCTAACAAAATATTTCATAAAGGCTAATGGATATGGATGGAGAGAGAATGAAAGCCATGGTAGTACAAGATCATACTAAGACAACCTTGTGCTCCTTTCTTGCAGGTAATCTAAATCATGATCCTCATATGTAAGACTCATTGCAGTATTTATGTATTTCAAAATCTTAATGTAAGGCAAAACTAAAGAATATTGATACAAACTATCAACAAATTATCATTGTTGATCTACTTTAAAAGAAAGCGAGAGAGGGTGACGTACTTGGTTTCTGCTTTTGTTTCCTCTTCTCCAATGACCAACCCATCAGCTTTTAACTTCTTACTTATTTCTGCAGCTCTAGCTGCTGCTAACTCTGTTGCAGACTTCATTGATGCAGCTTTGTTAGCTGCCTGCTGCGCAGTCATAGTTTGTTGCATAATCAAAGCCTGTTGAAATTGCATCTGTTGCATGGCAACAGCTTGCTGCATCATCATCGGTAGAGAAGATGAAGCTAGTGAAGAATTCGAAAGAGGTTTCTGAGGAAGAGATTTAGCCATCTCAACGTTCAAAGGCCGACCCCCAACATCCATGTTGTTCAAGGCCAAAGCAGCAGTTGCTTCTTCCGGTTTCGAGTATTCTATGTAAGCAGAGTGTTTTGAATCGGCAATGGCACACTCGACAACTGTGCCACAAAAACTAAACAGCTGTTTCAGCTGTTCCACTGTCAGAAGCGGGCTGAGATTACTAACATGGAGTGTTTTCTTCAGTGCATCCTCCTTCCGAGCTTTGTCAGGCGAGCCTGGCAAGAGGATAAATGCTCAGCAGTAAGAACTTTGGACAAAAATGAAAGAAAAAAAATACTTAAACCAAAGCACAGCACAAGTAAAATCAATAACTTAAGTAATGGGAAAGAAAAGGATCCATAAAAGCTATATGATGCATGCATGAGCAGCTAATAAGAAAAAAAAAGGATACCAGATGAATCTTTGACTGACTGAGCTTGTGCTTGCACCTGAGCAGCATGAGCTTGAAGAGCTTTGGCAGCAACAATAGCCTGAGCAGCAGCCATTGCAGCTGCCGAAGGCGCCATAGGCGCATGACTAAGAGTCCCCATTGTAGTTGTTGGGGCTAACAAAGTCATGAGTAAACTGTGTGGAGGGTGGCCCAACTTGCAATCCATTTTTGCACACCGGCCATAGAGGTACTCTCGACAAACTTCCCCAAGTGATGCTCCAACTCCAGGCAAAATTGCACCACCTGAAGCACCTGAAGCAATGCCTGGAGTCATTCCTAGGAATGCAGGGAATGCCCCTGAAACACTGGCTGAGTAATTTGGCATGTTCGGCATGGTCTGATTCACAAGGTTTGGAAACGTAGTTGTAGGAGCCATACCCAGCAAACCTCCGGTTGAAGTGCCTGTTAACATGACAACAATTCAATACCTAAAAGTGTTAAAGAAGAATAGAAAGAATAAATGTACAAAGAACAAGTCGGAGACAATTTGAGGATAAATTGCATGGTGAGGAAACACGACTGATACAAACAGTTTTCCTCGATCTCAAAATTATTAGTGACCATTTAACCATGAAAATCATCCTCAAATAACTTTTCTTACTTTAACAAACCACAAAAGAAAATATCCCCATAATTCCTTTACTTCCATGCAAAAGAAACTGCACATGCCCATATGCATAAATAAGCCAAATAAAGATAGGTAACAAACATAGTGTTCACGTAGAAAAACATCAGGAACACATTATCATAATAGATTAACAGTTAAGATTTTCAAAAATATTCAAAATTTTCCAAAGTATCAAAACAGTATGACTCCAATTTAAACTAATCCCCTCCCCCAAAACGTACAAAAGGATCAAGACACCACATACTCAAAAAAATTGCAGAAATGAGCAACAAGACCAAACAACACCGGGAATAGCCCATATGTTAGTGCCATCTACATGCTGCCGATAAGGGTGTTGAAATGATAGACAAATACCTATAAACTCATTATTGCAATCAACATTACCAGGCACTGTATAACTAACAAAAAAAACAAAAAATTCCATAGCCGTAAATATATACACCTGCACTGAAGAACACAGGGAAAGGACTCCCCATAATAGCTTTCCCATTACACTCAATAGTAACCATATAATTCCCTCTTTTCGGCACCACATACGTAACCGTGTAAGTCCCATCTCCCATATCCTTCACAACCCCTTCCTGCTCCGTTCCCCCAACTCCCACTCCCGGCGAAACCCTAACCCTAATCACCGCGCCTCCATTCGGGACTTTCCTCCCGTCCGCATCCTTAGTAACAACCACAAACGTAGCTGGTGCACACGCGGTCCCACCAGCAATGCCAGCACCTGCCGCCGTGCACTTCCCGGGGTCAACTGGTCCCACTGGCTTATTAGCCAAATCCTTCTCCGCGTCTTCCTCCTCGGAATCCGAATCGACAGCTTTTTCGGCCTTATCTGATAATACTTTGAATGTCGCGTCGAATGCGGCTTTCGCTGCCGCGGTGTTTTCTGCCTCGCTTTTTAGTTTCGCTTCCTCTGCTTGCTTCATCCATATTGGTTTAGCAGCTGAAGTATTGGTGGTGGTGACGGCGGTAGTAGTGGTTGTGGAGTTGTTTCGATCCGTCATCTTAAGACCCTAATTTTGCCTGGAGGCGAGAATTTGGGTTTTTTAGGGACCGATTGGTGATAGCGTTGATGAAAGCAAGGGGAAAGGGAAAGTAAGTAGTTGTTGTATTTTTCCTTGGAAGAGAACTAGATATGTACCCACTTTACGCCGCAGTTCCGATAACATCCTTTTTTTTTTATTTGATGTTAATGGATGCATTTATATTTTTAAAAGGAAAAAAATAATGTTCAATAATAAAATATAATGTTCAATAATAAAAAAATATAATGTTAATTTATTAAGTTCGGTTTCCAAGTCATCTAATCAAAACATAACAAATTTATAAAAAAAATTATAAAATGATGAAGGATAAAATTAAAAAAAATAAACATATAAAATAATAAAAAATAACAATTATAAACCACAAAAAAAACTTGAGTTTGCCGAGTCAACTCGTCAACCTGTGAGTTTGTGAGATCAAGATAACTAGATAAAAAAATAAAATCACAAGACCCGTTTTAAAAAACTAGTGTTGAATCATTAGATGGGAAAAAATAAGTCTAAAAAAAGAGGTGTCAACCCTTTGTTATAGACAATTTCATCAGAAGCATCAAATATAAAAAATCATATAGGTTAATTCTCAATATATCAAATATTAAAATTTTAATTTAAAAAAAATTCAAAAAAACAAAAGGATCCAAAAGAAAAATATAGTAATTAAAAGCAAAAAACAATACGCGAGCCCATATGGGTTAACCCGTCAACCACGCGTATTGGGTCATGACATCAGGATAAATCTATAAAATAGAAACAAAAAAAAACATCAATTATAATTTTTTTTAAAATCAACGTCGACTAATGAGATAAAAAAAATGATATGAACTCGTGCTATCTTACAAAACTCGTGACCCGAGTCATTTGATCAGAAGCGCAAAGAAAAACATGAAGCATACATTAAATGTAAAGTATGAAATTAAAAAAAATCAATCACAAAAAAATATTTAAAATAAAAAATAACAATTAAAAATATAATAATCAAATTTAAAAAAAAAAAGAAATGGGGGATTGATAATTTTGAATTGAATGATTAAATTGAAAATAAAAATCATTTTCACAAAAGAATGAGGAAAGAAATTAAAAAAATATATAATAGATTAAAAATCTTGATTCAATGATGAAATTAAAAACAATAAAAATTTACAAAAGAGGAAAAAAAAGATTCGGGATCAAATTTAAAAAAAAAACTAAAAATTAAAAATTTAGATTGAAGAATGAAACTGAAAACAAATAAAAAATTTGCTAAAGAGCCGAGGACAAAAAAATACAAATAAAAAGAATAGGACTAATACTCGGATATCTCCGGTTAGGAGGACTACCCTTGAATTTAAAATGCCGAGTATGGATTTGGAGGGAGGAGAAAGTGAAAAAAAAGGTCATTGATGCTAAACTCGACGCCCTTTAGCCGCGCGCGCACACACCTCTCTAAGGAGGCAATGTTAAAAAGAATCAAACATCGCCATATAAAGCAACGTTTGACCGGCGAGTGGCTCCACATGTGTTGGCATGTGCAACTCATGCATCAATAACTTTTTCAGCAATATTTTTATATATTAAATTACATAATTGCCTATATACCTGACCTAAAAATTACAAAAAACCTGAGCACAAGTACAAGAATGCCCTTTGACATAAATTATAGAAAATCCAAACCCAATGACATCTACGTAATTCTACTACTCATAAAATGGCAAAAAACAAAAACACATATGATCATAAGCTTTAAAGAATTTTAAATATAAGGGTGTAAGAGTCATTTTATTGTGCATCATAAAATAAAATAAAAGGATGTTATTGCCTTTTTAATATTTTTTATAACAAGTAGAATATTTTGAAATTACTAAATTACCCCAATAACATCATTTTTTGGTTTTGTTTTCAAGGGCAAAATAGATTTTTTATCATAAAGTTCAAATAAGCCATCCATTTCTTTCCCCTTTTCACTTTGGTGTCATGCCTTTCAATCTTATCCTTCCCTATCAAATTAGCTTAGATTGACCTGCAATGGTAAGGTGGAGGGTAGATTAAAAAAAAATAAAAGGGAAAAAAGGCATCATGAAAAGTGCATTGTGGATCCACGATATTAGCTATTTAGTTTGTGTTGTGATGAGGGTCATATTTTTTAAAAATAGACATGCATGCTTTCATTGACATGTTTTTATATTTTTTAAAAATATAAATTGAAAAGTCTATCCAAACATCTTATTAGATAAATTGATGAAATATCAATGTAAATAAACAAAAAAAAAGTAATCGACAATAACTAGAATCGAAACTGAAAAAAAAAATCAAGAAATAGATACGTGTTAAAATATTTGATCCTGTAATATGAGATATTCACCTTGTTGTGTCTATTAATTTTTTTTATTGAAATCATTTTCATTCAAATAAACAACAATATAAATAAAAACACGCATAATGTTTATTTAATAAAATACCATGTAACGTTACGCATGATGATTTTTTTTTAATTTTAAAATATGAAGTTCGTGTATATAAAACATAAAAAACAATTTAGACGAATCAAAATAATCTTGAAGAATTAAATACACATAAAACATTTTAGAAAAACTCAATAAAAAAATGCTAAATAATCAAAATAAAAAATCATAAATGAGGGATATTAACTAAAACATAAATTTAAAAATTATTTTTTTAAAATACATATGAAAAAAGGTATCAATTAAAATAAAAATTAGAATAGAAAAATAGAAAAAGACATTGATAATCTAGGTGATGCAGATGCGCTTAAAAGAAATAAAAAAAAACAACTTTGGTTACAAGTGTGATCGAGTTTAATAAATTTGTTCTATTTGAATTAGATGATAAAAAATAGGCAACAATAATAAAAAGGATAATTTTTTTTATAAGAGCAAAGATCACGATAGCCTAGGGAATAAAATCTTGGAGGTACACCATTGGATAAAAAAAAGTAAAAAAACAACAATTTAAGTTAACATGGTAGACATGTACATGTATAATAGGGGGAAGCTAACCACAATGGACCTGCGAAACCTATACCCTAATTCATGAAACCATGATCACCTAACAGAAAAGAATTTGAAGATAACTATATAACTATATGTTTTTTAAAATTATATGAAATGATGAAATCGAAAAAGAAAATGAGCATGAAGATATCAACTCGCATTAATTTTTCAAACCCATGGCTCAGGTTATTAGATCAGAAGTGCCTTAAATGGAAAAACATGAAGACTGATCCTTAAGAAATCAAACATTAAAAGATGAAACAAAGAAAAAATCAATCACATAAAATGATATAAAACAAATAATTGTAATTAAAAGAAACAGGGTGAAAATCGAAATAAAAAAAAATTAGAAGGCAACAAAATTTTTATAAGTGGAGGGTTAAATTGAAAAGAAAATAACTTTAATAGAAAAATAAAAATAAAAAATAAGGTCCAAATTAGAAAAATCAATACACTATAAAAACTTTGATTAAATGATGAAATTAAAAATTAATAAAACTTCAATAAAAAAAAACTAAGGAAAAAACACTAAAAGTAAAAAAATAAAGACCGAATTAAAAAAAAAACAATACATGACAAATAGTAATTCAAAAACTAAATTCAAAAAAAATAAAACTTTTTTAAAAGTTCAATAAATTAAATTAGAAAAAAAAACAAGAATTAAAACTAAAACAATTAAATATACATTTTCAAGGAGGAAAAAGAAGAAAAGAAATGAAAAACGAATACAAGCGATAAAATAAGCATCTTTTACCAACATCCCAAAAGTATTTTTATTATTCATTTAAAAATGAAATTACCACAAAAACCTTGGGCAAAAAGTTGTTTTTGTTTTTTTATCTGAAAGGTTATTTTAGCAATTCTTATGTACAAATAAATGCATAAAAAATCTGTACCCCTAATGAGTTTTTAAAAGATATTTGTGTCCTTATAAAAGTACAAAAATACCCCAGTTTGTTTTAGAGGGGTAAAATAGAAAACATTGTGAATTCACTGTGCACATCCTCAATTTTTCCCACGTGTTTTAATTTTTTTAATATAATTATATTTGAAGAGTGAAAAAAGGAAAATAAATGACTATAGGCACAACCATTGTGTCTACCGAGACAATCACTTTTTGTAAAAGGTTGGATTTTAAAACTTGAAAATGATAAAAACCTCTTTCAAGGCCGTGTTTAATTGCAGGAAAGTGAATTCCTGGAATTCACTTTCCTGCTTTTTCCATATTTGGCAGCAATATAAGAAAATAGTCAAAGGAAACTGAATTCAGTTAAATTAAAAAAAGTAACTTTACGAAAGGAAAGTGTTCTTACAAATTGAAGGCCAAAACCAAAGATTTCGTTTTATTAGTGGTATATACTATAGGTCTGTTGAAAGTATCCATCGTTACTTTAGAATTGTTTTAAAAGCAATTCTTAAGTTATACAAGCACCTTATTAAAGATCCAGAGGATACAGTTCCAGCTGAGATAATAAATAATCAAAGATTCTATCCTTATTTTAAGGTATGAGAACAATACCAATATTTTTATACATTAATTAATTACATCTAGAAGTAAAGTTTATAAATTATTTTTTCATGTTTATATAGGATTGTGTGGGAGCAATAGATGGTGCCCATGTTCCTGCAATTGTTCTTGTTGAGATTCAAGGAAAGTTTTGAGGTCGAAAAGAAGGAACAACACAAAATATTTTAGTAGCTATAACTTTTGATTTGAAGTTTATATATGTTTTAGCTGACTGTGAAGGAAGTGCACATGATTCACGGGTTTTAGGTGATGCATTATAAAGACCTAATGGTCTAAAAATTCCAGAAGGTATATAATAAAGTATTGTATTATATGCAATAAACATATAAAATGTTCTATCAGATAAAAATAGTAATAGGTTTTATTTTTTTAATTTGTAGGGAAATATTATCTTGGTGATGCTGGTTACGGTATTTGAAAAGGAATCATTTCTCCTTTTCGTAGAGTTCGATATCACTTGAATAAGTTTACAGAACGTGCACCAGAAAATGAAAAGGAGCTATTTAATCTTCGACACTCTTCATTGAGAACCGCTATTGAGCGAGGGTTTGGTATTTTGAAGAGTCGTTTTAGATCAATTGATAGAAAATCTTTTTGGTCTTATGAAACACAAGTAGATGTTGTGCTTGCATGTTGTATTATTCATAATCACATAATGGGGGTTGATCTTTATGACTTTATTATGGAAGAAATATGTTCGGATAGTGAACGAATTAGACGAACAATCAACTTAAGTCAACGAGAGGAAAGAGAAGAGAATAGGAAGTGGATAACAAAAAGAGAAATGATTGCATCAACCATGTGGAATGACTATAACACTCAAAGAAACTAGTAATTGAGTGTTAATTATATGTGTTTGTTTTTATTATGTCTTACTTGAGTTTGTATTATCTTTGTTATGTATTTGGTGTAGATGTTGACTTTATTATATTTTCTCTTTTAATTATTAATTGTAGTTTTTATATGAAATTTATTAAATCTAAATATTGTATGATTTTATTTTGTATAAATTTGTATTTTTTTTTTGTAGAAATGAGTTCCACGCAAAATGAAAAATGCAAGGGCAAGCACTTTACATGGTCTAAGCCTATGTCTCATATGTTGCTTGAGATACTAGCTGAGGAGGCACTTAAAGGAAGCAAACCTTCTTCGACCTTTAAAGCAGAATGTTTTGTTAAGGTGGCTACAGAAATAAGTCAAAAGTTCAACGTCCAATGCGTGCCTAAGCATGTGGATAATTATCTCAAGACGGTGAAAAAAGAATGGGGAATAATAACCAAACTTAAAAATAAAAGTGGCTTTGGCTGAAATGATTGTTTGAAGATGATTACAGTTTTGAAAGATATATATGATGAAGAAGTAAATGTATGATAAATATTATACTCTTTGTAATTTTTATATTTACTTTTGTTTCTAAGATGTTATACAATGAACTAAAAAATTGCATATTCTAAACTTTATGAACAAGCACATCCCAATCATGACAAGTTTCTCAACAAAAAACTTGATATGTACGAGGTAGTGACAATTGTTGTTGGAAAAGACATGGCAACCGGAAATCATGCCAAATCATATGCTGATGTCAACTTAGACGAAAACAATGAAGAGCAATCAGTTCGAATTGAAAATGAAGGTGAATATGAAGAAAGTTATAAGGGAAAAGAAACATCTTCCTCTAGTACACAAAAGAGGCAACATAGGAAGAGAAATCATATGTATGAAGATGATGGTCTTGAAAAGTTATCTAAACAGATTGGAGATGTAGCATTTGCAATTCAAAGCCTCAACAAAAATCAACTTGATGTTAATGCGCTGTATACGGAAGTGATGAAAATTGAAGGCTTTGATGAGATCATTCTTGGGGATGCATTTGATCATTTGGTCCAAAATGAAATGTTGGCAAAAGCATTTATGGCAAAAAATGCTAATTTGAGGAAAATTTGGGTTCAAAATTTTATGAATCACCACTACTACAGGCCTGCTAGCTAAGATGGTTTGACTATGTTCAAAATTTGGGTTCAGACTATGTTTGTTATTTAATGAGTATGTTTACTTGTTTAATTCGGTCTAGCATGTTTATATTTGTAATTTAAACTAATATGTATGTATATGACATCGAAACTTAATATTTATGTATGATTATGTTTGATGTTAGATATTTATATTTATATCTTGATGTTTATTTGATATATATTAAAGGGATATTAAAGAGATAATTGCCTTTACCCGTATAAAAAAAATATTTATCCAAAAAACCCATAAAAAATATTTTTGTATGTATTGATCTTATAAAAAATTCTTCATACAAAAAAAAAAACTCAAATATATAACTCTTACCATAAACTAATTTGGCTTTCTTCATATGAAAAAAAAAACTTATTTTAAGCTTTTAAAATTGAAAAAAATATATTAATAGGCTTTTTGTAGAAATATTTCATAAGCTTATGTATGAATATAGGATATAATAAAAAAAATCATCACTATACTTTTTAGATTTCATTTTTTTATTGGAAGTGATTAAATATTTTATATATATTAGATAAACTTGAAAAAAAAATTAATTCATTATTAAATTATTTTTCAGTTCATTTTCCATAACATAACCAAACACTGGAAAGTGTTTTCCAGTTTATTTTCCATAATACTACTAAACATCAGAAAATACTTTCCCGGAATTCACTTTCCCCGGAATTTACTTTCCTGCAAACAAACAGGGCCCAAATGTAAGAAAACATTACATAAATCTTATTTTATATTTATATTTATAGTACTCTTAATTACTATTAAGAAACATAAATTTAGAAAGAGAATAAAAACATGTTTGGGAACGCAGTTTGCACCACGTTCCCAAAAAAATTTAATTTTTTTTGTGCTAAAATTTAATATGATTTACACGATTTTGATCGTTTTGATGTGTTGATGTCAAAAATAATTTTTTAAAAATAATAAAACATTATTTATTTATATTTTAATACAAAAAATAATTTGAAAAGTAACCGCTACTACACTGCCAAGAAGTCTAAGAAGGGGACACGATTATAAAATTACTATTTCTGTTTCTCTAACCAGTCCAGCCCAGACAATTAACCCAGCCCATTATTAAGACCAAGCCTAAGCCCAGGATAAAGCCCATCAAAACAAAATATAAATACTCCAAATTATTTATATATTTTCAATCTAACCGCTGATGCTTAACTGTTTTACACTTCTTTCTTAAACCCTAACAACTAAATTGGTAAAACCCTGATACCTCCGCAACAATTCACAGGGCAGACAGTCTCACCACGCAAATTTGAACCGTTCAAAGGCAGGCAGTCTCAACATGGCGACGCCGTCTCATGCTCGGGCGGTTAAGTCGCTCAACAAATCCCCGGGTCTCCATGGCCGCCGTTTTGTTGTAAGGCTTTCGCTCTCTCTCCCCACAACGCACGATCTCAATAATTTTTTTTTTACTTAGTTTCTTCATCTTTTCGGTTTTTAATGTGATTTATTCCTTTTGTATTGATTTTGTTTTTAAATTTTTGTTGTTGCAGTTCAAGACATTCTCACAGAGAATTGAAGAAATTGAAATTGATGTTTATTCAAGTCTTAATAAAATTAAGTCTTCCCCATCAGAGGGGTCCACTTTTCTGCGGGACTGCCTTATCGAATTTAGGGTATGCGACCCGACCTTGTGTTTGCTAGTTTCTTTTTATGTTTTTTTTTTTAAATTTTTATTTCGGAAGTTTGCTTTTAGAAAGATGAGTTCGGTGAGTGGGGAGCTGTGTAATTAGTGGAATTATGATTTTTGTTTTGAAACATACGTATAGAGAAGCAATTCTACTTATAGTTCGTGTCATCACAATTCAGGAATTAAATACAGCAGAAGATTTCATCTCATTTTACGAGGAGATGATGCCCTTTGTGCAAACATTACCTTTGGTGATATTACACAAAGAAACCATTTTTTCGCAACTTCTTTCTAGATTACAAGTGAAAGCACGACTATCAGTTGAAGCGATTCTCAGGTATAATGCAAACCTGTTTTATTGAATTGTGATATGTTTTTTCATATATAAAAAGCCTAATTGAAGTTTGTAAATGCTATCAAGGAAAACAAAATGCTTTCAGATTTTTTTTATGAATTTTACTGTCGGTGTTAGATTCTGCCTTTTGGTTGTGGTGTAATTTATCTCAAGGAAGAAAATGCTATCAAATGCGTGTTAAGTTTTTTTACTTGGAAATATAGTAATGTTTATCTACTATCTTCCGCATGGGGATTACTGATGAATTAGTACTAAGGCATTGTCAACGGTCCGGTTATTATTGCTGAGGGATGTAGGTTGTATGTAGGTGGTGTTATATTGGGGTGTATCTGTAGATAGTAATTATTAAATCCAAAATATGCGGGAATAATGCTTACCGACTTTTACTCAAGTCTTACCTAGCTGGTCATTTCCCGCTAAGTTTTTGATATAAATGTGTGTTTGTAGTCAAAGATACCCACTCTGTAACAGGAAGGAAATTAGCTCATTTGTTGTTGTTCAAAAGAATGGCCTATGTCTTTTCAGAAACAGAAGATGATCAATTATGGAGTGGGTCAAACAAGCTTTCTCAGCTTCTCAATTATGGTTGTTCCACATTCCATGCTGTTGTTTAAAATGATTATTTAATCATGCGACCTGCCATTAAATCTTTGAGTAATTTAGAAACCAGTTCCATGGAGAAAAGAACTGTCCAAATTCTGATTTTATTTTTATTTCTTTTAACTTTGACCTTTTTTTCTTCTACTTTATGCAGTCTGAAATAAAATAATCCTTTTTTATGTACAGGTTGATTGCAGCTTTATGTAGAGATCTTCCTGATGACTTTGTCTCGTGAGTTCCTGCCCTTTATTTCTATCTGTCTTTGATTTCCTGTCTTCGATAATCAGAATTAGGCTTCACATATTATGAAACATACCAACCCTTGCAACAAAAAAAAAAAACGAAAAGAAAAGAAACTGGTGAAAAGATGGTCTAATGTTGTACATTTATGAAGGATGCCAAGCAATTGAACAATACAAACTTAGGTGATGAATTTTCCACCCATCTCTCTTGCACAAGAAACAACAAAAATGCCTTTATTGTGATGCAGTGTTGAGAATGAAGGGGTGCGCTATGCATTGGGTAGACGAGGCAAAGGATAAAGTTGGTTATCATGCACTAAGATTTTTGTTAGGTGGAATATCTTATTAGAGAGGAGTGATTGTCTTTTTTATTTTCTTTTGTGTGTTTGTGTTTGGGGGTGGGGGGGATAGCATTAAAAGATGTATTAAAATCATATATCTATGTCTTCTGCCTTTTGCTCTCCTTTTCCACTGCATTTAAAGTCTCTTGTTGTTTCCTCGGGTCATTATGTATTTTACACTTTGAAGTTAGGTCTTACTTTTTGTATTTTCATTTAATAGTTTCCTATATGCTTTAGTTGTGAAAACATCTAGCACTCTTTAATTGATTATCTGTAACCAAAATTATGTTGCAGTGTTACTTGATTTGTATGTTTTTGGCTATGACGGTACAAGTTGATTCATCTCGTGCTCAGTCCCTTCTTAAACTTTTATCTCTAAGCTCTCTTAGCTTTCTCCCCTCTCTAGTTTTCTACCTTTTTTGGGTATTTGGATAGCCAAAGAAGGCTTTAACTCTTGGACTGCACTTTGATCATGGCCACATATTATACTAATTTTTTTTCCTTGTTTGAGTGGAATAGAGCTGCAGATTGCTAAATAGATCCCATTTAATTTTGATTGTTTGTTTTGCCTTAGTGGACACCCGCTGTTTTCCATCTTTATAAGTTGTTAAGTCATGTCTGTTGTATAATTTGTTACATGTGCATATTTTTTGTCTGCCTAGCTTTCTACCGAGGATTGTTGATTCATTGGTGTCTCTCCTCAAAAGTGGTGCTGATAGGGAGCCAGATATCATCGAGCAGGTCTAGCCTTGGTTTCTTTGTAGTTAATTCGTGAGTTCCATTTTTATAGGACTATCTAGCTTGATATTTATCCCTAAACATTTGATCTTTGTTTTGCAGATTTTCGTGGCATGGTCATATATTCTGATGTATTTGCAAAAATCTCTTTTGGAAAACAATAGGCTTGTAGATGTGCTCAAGTGAGTACCATTTTTGCTATTTTGATTTGTTCTGGTAAATGAAGAGCTTGTAGTTATTTTGCAGGAATTTTTGTTTTTCTGTTGGGCAGATAAAAAACCAATCTTATTGTGAGGAACTTTTGATGCCGAGCTTTGACAAATTCCAGGAAACTAGACTGGAGATTTTAAGTGTATTTCTTGTGCGAGTGTGTTTCTTACATGTTTAACCTTATTTTTTGGTAGGCTAACAGTAAAATTAAGATATTACCCTAAGGAGTATGTCCAAGAATTTATGGCAGCAACAACATCATTATTGCTGAGAAATGCTTCTGAGGGGCAGCTTAGGAAAGGTATACCCTACTGTAATTTATTGAACCAGTCCCTTGCATGATCAATCTGTTTCTATTTTCCAATCTTAATGAAAAAGGATAAGAAAATCCCTGTCTTACATGTTTATAAGCAAAGTGTGATTCTCCTGTTTACACAGGATGCATTACTGAATTCATTTTTCCATTTTGTTCAAGCGTAATTTTTTATTTTTCACTGAACAAATTGTTCTCTGGCAGATTGTCTGCTTTATATCTTTTGTCACAAACTCAATTAAAGCCTAAAATCCTAGTTCAAGACCAACTACTGTGTAAACTTGTGGAATCTTGGCTGATCTTTTATCATTTTGCAAAATAACAAATCTATGGGCTGAGAACGCCAAATACTGCTTTCCTATTGCCATTTGGACTTTGGACAATTATGGATGGGCACTGATTATACTTAGAAGCTCAATAAGGAATGAATTGTATATTTATCAGTAGATCAATCTACTTGGGACATGGTGCGATAACTTAATTTTTTGGATAAAAAGTTTTTATTGCATGATTTTCTGACGTGGTTATGGAGGGTATGTGGTAGAGAAGGATGTTTCTGTGCTCTTTCTCATCATCTTTGTAATTTTCTTGTTCTTCCTTTGATCAAAACTTGGTTTAGGTAAAGGCTGCGTATAAATGTATTTGTGTTTATGATTTAAAAAGATTGTTGTTTATTTTTGTTTTTTGAGGACAACCATTGTTTTTTTTGTATCTTTATTTTTCTTAACTCTTTTAAAATCTATTTCTTTGTTTAAAAGGAATTGGAAAAAAGAAGAAGTAATTGCATTCTGTTTTTAGGTTCCAGCTCATTAGTTATGAGTAAATGAACTCAAATTCTTGGCCTGGTGGTTCTTTGGATTCTCTTGTGTTGAATTTGAGTTCCTATTAAACTTAATGATGTGAATATCTATTTACAGGTATTGCAAAGGTCATTCTTGAGGTTGTCAAGAAACCATTACCTGTGAAAAATTATGGAGCCAGCGCTTTGCTTTATTTTGTTATGAGAGGAACCATGTCAAAGCCTTATTCAAGACCGGATCGGGTACTGCAGCAGTTGACAAGCAAAAAAATATTCAGCATTGGTGATGAGTGTGATCAAGGCAAGTTCTTACACTAAGACATGGTCTGATATTGATCATTTATGGCTCTATTTCTTACCATTTTATTGCTTCTTTCTAAACCACTAAGATATAAATTTGAAGTTCTTTGATTTCAAGTTTGTAAAGGTGCGAGAGAAAATAATTTTCCCCCCTAATTGAAATTTATAAGCCATCTTGCACATCATTCGTGGAAATCTTGCTTCAATTACCAGCTGATTTGTGTTTTGAGAAAATCAGTCCAGATATCAAAGAATTATGCTTTATGGTTTATTAAATTACATCACACATGAAATTTTTTCTCCTGAAGAATTTGACATTACAGTTATTCTTTTCATGTGGTTTCATTCTTGTATGCTTCCCATGTAGTTAAATAGCACCAAATGTCTCTGTGCACCTCTAAAAATGTCTCTGCCTCACATTTACTGAGACACAAGAAAAAGCCTTCTCCGAGGTTAGATGTTACGTGTTTGAGTTTGTTCCATCGTGTGCGTGTGCATGTTTATGTATACACAATCTCAGAAAGGGGTGAGGATGGTTCAAGGGGCTAGGACTTGTGAGAAAATATTAATGTTTTTTCTTCGATGACAGAAGTCATATTCAGATATCCTCCAAAGTATTCTTCAAAACTCAATGGAGAATCAGATATCCTTAAGGAAAATAAACCAAAACAAAGAAAAAGAATAAAGGAGCTCAATGCTTCTGAATATCAGTTAGGATTAAGGAAACACCCATAAAAGCACCTGAAGCATGGCACTTCAGGGGAGAAGGAAACCTATCCTATCCATAACAATTGTCTGGTAGTGTTCTGGTTCCTGAAAGCTCCAGCATTTCTCTCTAATTAAGTACACCAAATGACAACTTGGGTGGTGCAAAACCATAATCTTTTAACTCTTCCCTCCCAAAACCCACAAACAACAAAAAGTCCAATAATCAATTTACCCATTCATTGATGATAAATTTTTTGGGCACCACTGTCGAGATGAAGGCTTGTTATGGTGGGAACCTTGACTGTGAAATAAAGATTACTTTAGGAATGTTAAAATGGGAATAACATTGGTTCCTTCAGACAGTGATCTGAGGCAATACTAACAATCAATTAACCCGTTCATTTACATCCAAGCCAAAAGAAAAAGGACAATTAATTTGGTTTATTTTTTATTTATTTATTTTTATATCAGAGCTATATTCTGTAGTAAACTAGTTTTCAGTTTTCTTGTAGGGATCAAAATAATATTGGATTTACAAGAGCAGGATTACACATTTAATTAAAACCATAAGATTGATTTAAAGGTGCTACTTATGATGGTCATCTTTTTGACTTCTCATCTTTTGATCCAAAGTAGCACAAGTCAGCTGGCTCCAAGAGAAAAAAAATTGAAGCACAAGGTTCGGATGGATTGAGCTGTATGAAGATTGGTTGAAATTTTAAGATACACCCTGATATCTAAACTTTTCATTTAGTGGTAATTCTGACCTGCAATGCATATTCTTCTTCCCTTAATTATTTTTTCTGTGGTAGTTTGATGCTTTGATATTTCTTCATTTTAATGGATGATCTCCTAAACTGGTGGTGCTTTCTTGTGCTCCCACAAATTTTCTTTTTGTCTAAATGTCACTTATGGGGAATGGAGAAAGACAGCAATGGGAATTATTATTTGACTATTTAGGAACTTTAATTGTCCCCATTTCAATTTGCAGGTTCTAACACTGTTGATGAAGTTCTAACTACAACCCTTCAACGTTTATGTGAGGAGCTAGAACCAAAGGAATTAGATTTTTTGTGGAATAGCCTATATCAGAAAATAGACTACTATGCAATCAATGATCACTTGCCGTATCTAAGTCGCTTTTTGTCACTGCTTATATCAAGCGCCCAAATTAATGATGGCCACAAAATTTCTGGTAAGTGATAATTTTGGTAAAGGTTATCGATTCCTTAATTGACCCACTAGGTTGTTATTTGCACTTGTTTTCATGTAACTCTTACATTGTGATCTTAAACTGCCTTGATGTTGAACAGATTACCAACCTATGCTTGAATGTGTGAAAAAACTTTTTGAGAGGTTTATCATTCCTTATGTTGCTTTGAAGGGAGAAAACCATTTCTCTGAAGTTATTGATAAGGTTCTACAATTATTGCTATGCACTCTTGATGGGCTCAAGAGTTCCAATGATATGGCTACCATCTCGCATTGTTTGTTGCAATGGGCTCCTGCATTCAAGTTGAGGAATTCAAGGTATTGTCTGTCATGAAACAGTTTAGTTTTTTGTGTCATCCATATAGTCCCTGTGTTCCTTTTCTACTGGCTTATGTTTGGGCTTGTGTTTTCAGCATTTTGACCTTTTTAAGTGAGCTAATGAAGAGAGACCCGTGCATACTATATGAATTCAGAGCTAATATCTTGAGGTAAGATTCATATTTACAGTTGATTTTGGGATGCCCCCATTGGTCTGTAGTTTGAATGCATAGTCTCTGACATTTTCTATTGGGTTTTCAGTGCGATGAATGATTTAATAGAAACTTCACAGAAAGAGATTGTATTTCTGCTTTTGACTTTCTGTGAGAAACTGCAAATGGATCCTCTTAGATCCAACTTTTTAGATGGTTCACCTGAAGGACGATATTCAAGGATTACTGGTTTTCTGCAACAGACAGTGCGCTTCTGGCTGGCTGTGATTGATAATATCGTTAATGGAAATGGCTCATTTACTCCAATTGAAAGGGGTGAGTTGACTCTGCTGTGGCAAGTTGTCTGCTGCTATCCTTACATGATGGACCTTCAAGAAATGCCATCCTTGTTAATGGATCTGATAGACGCACTTGATCGGCTTTTTATAATTGAGGCTGGTAAAAATCTTATCTCTATGTTTCAAGCTTAATGAACTTTTAAGTTCCCGCCATGCTTTGCTACATTTGTTTTCAAGAATGGGTTGTATATGTTATACTTGCATTCTATTGAGCCTGACCTTCGTTTGAGTCCTGCACTGAGAGTTTCTTTTTATGTTATTGATCAAATGTCAAAAGTGTGTTTGGTGTGATATTTCTTGTTATTTATGAATACATTATTTTCCTGATTGAGTTTGTAGCTTAGTATTATGAAAAGCCTTTTCTCTTTGTTACAAATGGCATTTACTGCTCTAAAGATCAAAGGAAGCTGTTTTAATATCATAGTCCTAAATACACATTTTTGACTGCTGGATAAAGCGTGTTATCTTTTATCCAAAGGAGGTAATGTAGTAGGCAATATCGTGAAGTTATAAAATATTTTGAAATAAAACTATTAAATGTGATCTTGAAAGTTATCATTGTTGTTGAGCATGCAGATCCAACAAGTTTAGGCACCTAGGCAGCCACAAAGAATCCCTTGCTTCAGTGTCTGTTTTTGCTACAAATTCTGCTTCATGCATGTTTTATCAATCTGTACTGCCCAATCATACAAGAAAGGTATAATTATGCATGACCCTACATAAGTTAAGACATGAGCTCTAAGGAATCAAATTCATGCTGGTTAGCGGGAGAGACAGTGGAACTGTTAATATCCAGCTGTTTCTTGATTCTTAAAGATAGCAAATTGCTTTTCAGCGTGCATTTTTATCCATTTTCAGCCAGGAAATTGAGGCTAGAATGAGATACGGTTTAAGTTTATGAAATATCATTCCACATTTTGGGGATGTGGTCACAACTTGCAAACTGCAAACTCACATGCTTAAAAAGTGTTGTTTCAGAAGTATCTTTGTGATTCTTTGCCCAATTACTCCTCAAACTGCCTTTCCAAGCTTACACCGCCATACCAAAGACACCTTATAAGTATAAAAAGTTAACTAAGAAGGTGTAGCCTCGTGAAGAGCATTAAATGGAGGTGGTTGGTAAAATGTTGTAACTAATTGGCATAATATGCTTGTCAGCTTGTTTCATCATGTAGATTTTCTTTTGCTTGAATCTAGGTTAT
Organism: Populus nigra; assembly: GCF_951802175.1. Lineage (NCBI taxonomy): Eukaryota > Viridiplantae > Streptophyta > Magnoliopsida > Malpighiales > Salicaceae > Populus > Populus nigra. The sequence continues at coordinate 17,667,949 of NC_084852.1, forward strand.
TTATATTCTTTTCTTTCAGAAAATATTGCAGGTTTTCCTAAACATACTTGGCAAAGCTTAATTGGTGCTTCTTTAAGTTCCTATTACAAATGCGGTAAAAAGTTTGAGCTTGAAGAAACAAGCAAAGTTCTGCGTCTTGCAAAAACATACAAGTCATCCTCGCAAGTATTGTCTGCTGTTGCTGATTATTTGGACCATGTGCATGGGTAGGTTGATTTGTTTGATATTTGTTTTTCTTTTCTTAAGTCACCGTTCTACTTGGATCTTGAATACCTATTGTTTGTTTGAAAACTGTGCACTTCTATAACATTTTGCTATCATTAATATTTTAGGTCAACGCTGGAAGCAGACACCAGCCATAAAACATATCATCCCGAGTTTGAAGGGAAGAAGGCTGTGGATGCATTTGATGTATTTGCTGATAATTTGTGCAATCCTGACAAGGGGATTCGCGTTTCGACTCTAAGAATTTTGTGTCACTATGAACCTCAAGGTTGTCAAATGTCAGCTATAGACCAGCCACCTGAGAAGAAAATGAAAACAGAATTTTCTGAGACATGCCCCGAGGATAGTCAGAGCATTGATGTATGTATATCTAAGGTCTTGCCACTCATTATTTGACTCCCTACTCTAATTCTCTGGCAACTGCTGTTTGAACTTACAGGTTCTTCAACTTCTTCTCTCGATCGAGGCAACTACACTTTCAATATCTACCAGCAGGAAAGTTGTCCTATTGATCTCTAGAATACAGATGGGGCTTTCTGCTGGAAGAATAGCTGAGGCTTATATACCCACTTTGTTGAGTGGGATGATTGGCATCTTCCATAACCGTTTTAGTTATCAATGGGCTTCGGCATCTGAATGCCTTGCAGTTCTAATTGGCAAGCATGTTGCCCTTGCATGGGACAAATTTGTTTGTTATCTTGAACATTGCCAATCTGTATTTCATATGTTTCATGATAAACCTGGAGGAAGTGCTGAATTGTCTGACCAGTCCAGTGGTATGTGATATGATTTTCTCTTTTATGCTTATTTATAAAAGCTTTTTCCGTGTTTATTAATCCTTATTTTCCCTTTAAGAAAACACTTGTCCTCAAGGGGAAAATCCAATGGTAAGTAATGTATTTTGTAGCCCAAAATTGTGTTATCCCAAGGCCCATGGGTCTCTCAGTGAACCAAAAAGGAATTGTATTGATAGATGTTTATGTTAACTCCTGTGTCATACGATGCCCTTGGTTAGGGCTTTCAACTTGTCAATGGTGCAGGTTTTTCCCTTTTCTATTGTGAGTTTCTTTTCAGTTGTCAGAACATGATATGCTGGTTCTTTTATAGCTCATATGTTTCTGGGTAATACCCCTGGTGTATTTTATCCTTGATTTACCTAGTAAAATGGAAAAATAGAAAGTTTTTTTACAATGATAAGACAGGTGATTATTGAGCCTAGTCCTCTTGCTAATTTTGTAGCTATGTTATCACTCTGAAAATCTGATAATTCTCTTGCTTGTTCTCAGACTTGGCTGAGTGTTCATTTGTCACTCCTGTATCTGATAGCACACCATGTGCCACTGTTCTATCTTCATTGCTTCAAACTCTGCAAAAAATTCCCTCTGTTGCTGAATCTCGTTCTCGACAAATAATACCTTTGTTCTTGAAGTTTTTGGGCTACAACAATAATGATCTTGCTAGGTAGGCACATTTTCTTGTCGTTCTCTTGTGTAGGGAGGATCACTGTTTTTGGTTTGGATGACAAATTGCAAACTTTACAACATGATTGTGTCTACATGTGAATTTGCAAGTGCAGTGTGGGATTATTCAATCCAGTTACTTGCAAAGGTAAGGAGTGGAAGGGCATCCTCAAAGAATGGTTAAACTTGCTGAAACTTATGAGGAACTCTAAGGCCTTCTACCAAAATCAGTTTGTAAAAGATGTTCTGCAAACAAGGTTGGTGCAGTTCTAGGGGATACTTTGTTGTTATACTTGCCTTTTCCTTTTCTTTTTTAATATTGGTTGTTTGAGTTCTTCAAAAACTGCTTGGTTGTTTTTACCAGGCTCATTGATGAAGATGATGTTCATATACAAACGAGTGTCCTAGATTGCCTCTTAACCTGGAAAGATGATTTCTTGCTCCAATATGAGCAACATTTGAGAAACTTGATCAGTTCAAACCATTTAAGAGAAGAACTAATAACATGGAGTTTAAGCAGAGAATCTGCAGTCATTGAAGAGGGCCACAGAGCCAATCTTGTGCCTCTTGTTATTCTCCTCCTGATGCCAAAAGTGCGAAAACTGAAGATGCTTGCCTCTCGAAAGGTATGTCCTATTTCAAGAGCTTCCACATTGATCTAGCAACTTTATGGCATCTGTCTGATTTTGAATGCGGTCTCTTATATCATTGAATGTTGCATATCTTCTCTTTATGCAGCACACAAGTATAAATCAACGAAAGGTGGTTCTTCGGTTCATAGCTCAACTCGATGTTGGCGAGTTAACTCTTTTCTTCGTGTCACTATTAAAGCCCTTGCATATTTTACCGGAGGGAGCTGATAGTGCTGCAATTTTTTTTTGGAATTTATGCAAGAGTTCTGTGGATGATTTTCAAACCTCTAATATCTTGAAGCATTTCACCATGGAAAAAATAATGGCCCTTTCTTGGAAGCAGAGGACTGGCTTTCTGCATGTTGTGGAAGATATTCTTGGAGTGTTTGATGAATCACGCGCCAGACCTTTTCTGGATCTATTAATGGGATGTGTGGTTCGGTTATTGGGAAGCTGCACTGCAAGTCTTGATGCTGTGAAGGATGCATCTTCTGTAGACGAAGATAATACTAGTGACAACCAGAAATTGCATGAGAACAACAATGCGATATTAAATCAAGTAGCGGTAATGTTTAAATGTCCTGATTATAGTGAATTCTTGCTGTTTATGTCAAGATTTTAGTTAATTTTGGTTTGTACACGCCTGCTTATCTTGTTTTTTCACACTAAATGAAAACAACAGACTGATAGTAAATTATGCACTCACAATTAAGAAAGCTGGAGAAGTGATCCTTTTTATTCACCATTTACTTATTGATTGCAAAATGGTACCCTGATCTTCCCTTCTCACACTCCCTTCCATTCTAGATGTTACAACTTGCCTTGCTGTGATTACTGTCATTGTACATTTTCTTGGCACAAACTCACCAAAAAGCTAATTCCATGTCATTAGAAGATCACAATAGTTCTTTTTTATTTTTAGCATTAAGTTGTCTTTCAATGTTTGGTCGTTTATGATTAAAATTTTTCCTATGCGCAGAGAAGCACAACCGTTAAGCAGTTTAAGGATATGCGGTCTTTATGCCTAAGAATTGTTTCCCTTGTTTTGAACAAGTATGATGATCATGATTTTGGCGATGAATTCTGGGAATTGTTCTTCAAATCAGTGAAACCTTTAATTGACAGTTTCAAGCAGGAGGGTTCTAGTAGTGAGAAACCAAGTTCATTGTTTTCATGCTTTTTGGCGATGAGTAGAAGTTCCCATCTTGTACCACTTCTGTTTAGAGAAAAGAATCTTGCTCCTAATATTTTTTCAATATTAACTATCCCAACAGCTTCCGAGGCTATTATATCTTGTGTTCTAAAGTTCATGGAGAATCTGTTGAATCTTGAAGATGATTTGGATGATGAAGACAATGCTGCACAAAAACTTCTACTTCTGAACCTTGATGAACTCATCAACAGCTTGCACCATCTCTTTCAAAGTGATAAAGCAACCAAGAGGTATTAATTATGCACTTTAAATAATTTGCATGTATTTTCCCATTCAGGAAGAAATATATGAGAAACTCAAATTAATGGTTAGTTTTGCTTGCCTTGCATTCCGTATTCTTTCATACAGGGTGCTTCCATACAGCTTAAGTTAAATACATTTTCCAGAACTACTCTATTCTGCAAGTATTGAGAAACAGCAATGATTAATGATTTGTTTTTTTGTGTATGCACGCGCATGCATAAGTCAATGTGAGATTCACTTTATCATGAAGATAATTCTCAAATAAAATATTTCTCTTTTTGGAATCAGTGTGTTTACCAAGTAATGCTATTTGTTGCCACCTTTGTTGATCTTGTTGTGATACATTAATTTCTAGCTTAATGGTCTTTCTATTTGAAAATGGAATGGTTTCATTTTCAAAATGTGTTTGTTTTCTTTCATTTGTGGATCAGTAATAAGATATGCTAGTTAAGTGCCCCTCTTTTTCCTCCATTGGCTAGATATCCGGGAGAGATTCAAATTAGAATTTTCAAATTCCTATCGAAGTATATAAAGGATCAATTGCCAGCAAGGCAGCTTGTGGATATCTTGCTTTCATCATTAGCAATGAGATATAAAGATTCAGGTGAGAGTATTCCCTAAGTTTAAGTATTGATTCTATTTAACTTCTACCTGGATATTTTATATTTATACAAATGGTCATTGCAGATGTTTGCATTGAATATTTGCAAGTAGTTCGGGACATCGTTCCAGTAGTAGGAAGTGAGAGTGGTTCAAAAATTCTTAAAGCAGTCTCTCCACTCCTTACTTCTGTTGGACTTGATGTGCGATTGCCTATTTGTGATCTTCTTGATGCTCTTGCTAAAAGTGATCCTTCTTTCCTCTTTGTGGTAATAATTGTCTTCTGAGTACTTTTCATGCGGTTATTACTGTTAGAGGAACTTCTGCTTTTTGTGTTTGAACTCTGATTATATTGACTTAATGCAGGCAAAGCTTCTCCATGAATTGAATGCAACCTCTGCCACTGAGATGGGTGGCCTTGATTATGATACAGTTTTCAAAGCTTATGAAAAAGTTGGTGTTGGTTTATTCTATACTATCCCAGTAGATCAAGCATTAGTTATTTTGTCGCATTGTGTGTATGATATGTCATCAGTTGACATAACTTTAAGGCACTGCGCTTATAGTTCATTGCTCTCATTTGTTGAATTTTCCTCTGCAATTCTTTGTGGAGAAGATCAAAATCAACCAGTGATAACAAACTGTGAAGGTTGTTGGACAAGGGCATCTATTCAGCGCACAATAAATAAGTTTCTTTTGAAATATATGGGCAATGCAATGAAGGCAAGAAGTTCAGTTAGAAAGGTATGATAAGACTTTTAGCCTAGTTGTGTGAATTGGATTCATTTTAACCTGTGCTTTATAATAGAATTTATGTGAACTTATTTGGCTCAGCTAGTGGAAAGCAGATCTCCCGTAGAACTATCGAAGATGGAATTTCATTATCATGTTACTTATTTCTTTATTTCAACTGTTCCTTTTTAAATTCTCTTTCTTCCATAAAAAGGTCCTGTTCAAAGATATCATTTTTTAGGAGAATTGACTATATACTATGTCCAGTGACCACTGCTTAACTTGTATATATTTCTAAGTTTCCCCTTCATAAAAGTTGGTATTTGAATCCAAAGATCATTGTGCAGAAATGTAGGCTGGGAATAGGCAGATCATAGAAAATTGAAAACCCATTCTGTCTTTTCAAGGGAAAAATGGAAAGGTGGACTTACAGGATAGAGTGAGATTTTTTTTTGTATTGTCATGATTGTTGTACTGAATTGGCATCTTCTCAGGAATGGATTGAATTGTTGCGAGATATGGTGTTGAAACTTCCAAAGGTGGCGAAGTTTAGTTCATTCAAAGCTCTGTGCTCTGAAGATGCTGAAGTAGATTTTTTCAATAATATTATTCACTTACAGGTAAATTCTTTTCCCTTATAGGTTGTATACAAGTTACATTTATTAAATGTGACATCATTTTTATCTTTTAATATGTCCGTATGTGCTATAAACTGGCATTTATTATGAACATCTTTTTTAATACCCAGTTCATGATTTCAGAAAATGGTGCATTGGGAAATGTTTTATTACTGTAGTTTCTTTTCTTATATTTAATGCGATGAGAAATGTGTTAATTACTACAGCTGTTCTTACCTGTACCAGATTTTTTAATAGTATTGGGTAATGAAATCACTTTCACACGATAGCGTAGAGAATTTCTGTGCCTAAAGTCATTTCTCTGTTTCTTCATGAGAGTTACGAGCCTTACAATTTCTTCATTATTGCAGAAGCACATGAGAGCAAGGGCTCTGTTGTGTTTTAAAACTGTCTGTGTCTAAAGTCATTTCTTTGTTTCTTCATGAGAGTCAAAAGCCTTACAATTTCTTCATTATTGCAGAAGCGCATGATAGCAAGGGCTCTGTTGCGTTTTAAAACTGTTATCAGTGAAAGTACCGCATCAGAGGTAATTGTCTTAATTGCTTATGTTATACTTAAAATATTTCTCCATGTAACTTAATCTCAGTGTACTTCTTTATCTTCCAGGACATCTTAAATAAAATATTTGTCCCTCTTTTCTTCAATATATTGCTTGAAGAACAAGGAGGAAAAGGAGAGCATATCAAATCTGCATGTTTGGAAGCTCTTGCCTCAATTTCTGCTCTCATGGAATGGAAGTCATATTATAACTTATTGATTAGGTGCTTTCAAGAAATGAATGTGCATCTAGACAAGCAGAAGATTTTGTTGCGCCTAATTTGCTCTATCTTGGACCAGTTTCATTTTTCACAAATTTGTTCAAGCCAAGAAGTCAAAGACCCTCCTGACAGCAGTTTAGCTGACACCTCTGATAGTTGTTCTATGGCTGTATCGCGCAAATGTGTTGGTGGTACTTCTTCAGCTATGGTACACAAAAACGGTACTTCTGTTGGGCTTTCTGAAATACTGGCATGCCTCCATAAAACTGTGCTCCCGAAGATACAAAAATTACTGGACTCTGATTCTGACAAGGTCAATGCGAACATTAGCGTGGCAGCACTAAAAGTTCTAAAGTTGCTTCCGGGGGACACAATCGATTCACAACTTCCAAGTATCATTCATCGCATCGCAAACCAATTAAAAAGTCGGATGGAAAGCATTCGTGATGAAGCTAGGCTTGCTTTGTCCGCTTGTTTAAAAGAACTTGGGCTGGAATATTTGCAGTTCATAGTCAGGGTTCTACGAGCTACCTTGAAGAGAGGATATGAACTCCATGTATTGGGATACAGTCTCAACTTTATCTTGTCAAAGTTTCTATCAGGTCCTGTCTGTGGGAAGTTGGATTATTGTTTGCAAGATCTTCTTTCTGCTGTAGAGAATGATATTCTTGGAGATGTTGCTGAAGAGAAAGAGGTGGAAAAGCTTGCTTCCAAAATGAAAGAAACTAGGAAGCAAAAGTCATTTGAAACCTTGAAAATGATTGCACAAAACATAACATTCAAAACCCACGCTTTGAAACTTCTTTCACCTGTCACAACTCACATGCTGAAGCATCTGACACCAAAGGTGAAACCTAAATTGGAAAGTATGCTAAATCACATAGCGGCTGGCATTGAGCATAATCCATCAGCTGATCAGACTGACCTATTCATTTTCATATATGGCCTCATTGAAGATTGGATCAAAGAAGAAAATGGTTCTTTCAAGAATTCTTCCAGTGCAGTAGCAAAATTACACAGTAGAGGTGATGTGAGTCAGAAAAAAGTTTCTTCAGGCCGAGTTGTTGGCACTAAATCAGTGTGCTCACATCTTATTGCTGTGTTTGCTCTTCGATTATTCCAAAACCGTATAAAGAGAGTGAAATTGGATAAAAATGCTGAGCAGCTTTTATCAATGCTGGATCCATTCGTTGAACTGCTAGGCAATTGCTTGAGTTCTAATTATGAAGATATTTTATCTGCTTCCCTTACATGCCTTACTCCACTGGTAAGACTGCCGTTGCCATCCCTTACATCCCAGGCTGATAGAATAAAGGTGACATTGTTGGATATTGCCCAAAGTTCTGTAAACACTAGCAGTCCTTTGATGCAATCATGCCTACGATTGTTAATTGCACTTCTGTGGAGTACTAATGTTACCCTTTCCTCAGAACAATTGCATCTGCTAATTGAATTTCCACTTTTCGTTGACCTGGAAAGGAATCCTTCTTTCATCGCCCTCTCACTCCTAAAAGCAATTGTGAATCGGAAGCTAGTTGTTCCCCAGATGTATGATTTGGCTATTCGAGTTGCAGAACTGATGGTCACAAGCCAAGTGGAGTCGATTCGTAAGAAATGCAGTCAGATCCTGTTGAAATTCCTACTTCATTACCGTCTTTCAAAGAAAAACTTGCAACAACATTTAGATTTTCTGCTCAATAATTTAAGGCATGTGTCTCTCGGATTCAAATTTTACCCTCGTGTTCTACATCTATCTATTTAAATGTATCTATCTATATTTTTCAAAGAATGACTTGGCTATTATTGCAGCTATGAGCATTCAACTGGAAGAGAAGCTGCACTTGAAATGCTTCATGCAATAATTATCAAATGTGGAAAAATCAATATCGAAGAATTCAATTCTCAACAAGGATCTCAGAAGAAGTTTTTGGAGAAACATGGACAATCTTTATTTATACATTTGGTCCAGTGCTTGGCGAATGATAGTGATAATAAAGTTCGGTTGATGACCGGTGCAGTTATAAAGCTTCTCATTCGACATATAAGCTCAGATGGATTTAATTCCATTATGGACTTCATTCTATCTTGGTACATGGATGAGAAGCAGAACCTGCAAAGTCTCGGTGCTCAGGTAAATTTTTATGGAATTTTTTTTTCTGTTGCAAATACATGAAAGTTACCTGATGCAGTCAATGAAAGAAGTATTTTGGTCCCACCATTAATAATGTAATTTCATTGATTTAGGATTTATATGTCATGTAAAACATACTTGTTTTTTGGTCATGTAATACACAATGTCAGGGTTATATTTTCTTAGGATTTATTTCCTATTTGGATTTGAAATCTTTGGGGTTTTGACATGCTTTGTTTGAGCACATATGTTATGTATTTTGTGGAGACCATTAATTGATGAACAAAAATATCATCAATTCAAATTATTATGTTCTTTTGCATTTGAAGAACCCTAGTTTCTCTTGGAGTAGAAGTGCTTCTTGTGAATATCAAGGGTTTTGCCTAGTGGATTCTAATTTTTTTATCCTACTTATCCCTCTCTCCCTCTGGTTCTACATCATAGACTGTGTGATCATGCCTTGTTTTTCACTAAACCTGCATGCGCTGAAGGCAAAAATGATACTCTAGGAAAATGGGAGGGATGTTGCCCCTGCAAATGCTGTTTTCTCCTTCAAATTTCGTGCTCTCTGGTTATATTATTTTAACTGATCATAATGAGCGAGGTTATACTGTTTATAACAGGTTTAGATTCTTGGTTCAAGTGTGTTCCATTTTCTTCAGTATTTTTCTTTGTCTCAGCACGTTCCATTTTCTAATGGGTACCAAATTTTTTTCGGTACAGACCATGGGGTTACCTGTTGAGATTTGTTTAGACATGAAGGAAGAAGTTGAGCGCATGAAGGAGGAAGTGAAGGGCATGAAGGAGGAAGTGAAGGACATGTCGGATAAAATTGGGGTCTTGACTAGAAAAGCTGAGGCCATGAAGAAGGAAATTGAGGACAAGTCTAAAAGAATTGAGGGCATGAAGGAAGAAGTTAAGGGCATGGAGGAAGAAGTTCAGGTTTTGGCTAAAAAAGACAAGGTTATGAAGGAAGACATTGAGGATAAGAAGAAAAATGTTAAGGACAAGTCTGCAAAAATTGAGGGCATAGAAAGAAAAATTGAGGTCACAAAGAAAAAAATTGAGGTTTTGAAAAAAAGCTTGGAAAAGTACATTCATAGTGTATTGCCAGTGAGCAAAAAAATCTTGCAGTCTGCTGTAAAAGTTGTTGCTAGTGAGCCTCTACTAGATCATTCTGATGCAGCCATTCCTTTCTGGAAAGAGGCGTATTACTCACTGGTTATGCTAGAGAAGATTCTAAATTGTTTCCATGATCTATGCTTTGAAAGGGACTTTGAGGTATGGACAAACAAATTCCTCTATTGAGTTGCTTTAGTTGTTCGATCTTTTAGTTTCCATTATTATAGGTTTTTGGTAATGCTGGTAGTGTTTTGCTTCTTTTAAAGCTACTGGGCAATGCTGGTGGTTTTTCCTCTCTATAATTTGCTAACTTCTGTTTCTGGGGTGTATGGGGTTGTGCCCACTACTTATTTCCAGGATATATGGGAAGCAATATGTGAGTTGCTCTTGCATCCTCACACATGGTTGCGCAACGTTTCAAGTCGTCTTGTTGCGTTTTACTTTGCCAGTGCAAACAAGGCCATCAAGCAAGACCTTGAGAAGTCATTGGGAATGTTTTTCCTTATGAGGCCAAGTAGAGTGTTTATGATAGCCGTCTCCCTCTGCTGCCAGCTGGAAACAGAAGTTATTGATGATGCCATGAGCAACCTGATCACACATAATCTTGCCACTGCAAGTTTTGCGACACATATTTTGATGGGAAGAATGGAATGCGTTGATCCTTGTAAATTCTGGTCTGCCCTTGACCAACATGAACAAGGGCAATTTCTTGAGGCTTTCCAGCTGCTTGATACAAGAAAAGGAAGAGGCATGCTTTTACATGTGATCTCTGGTGTACGTCGCCACGACAATGTGAATCAGTCTGATAATCTTCAGTATTTTCTAGTCTCTAACTTGCTTAAAAAAATGGGAGATATTGCTCTTCTAAAGGATGCTATTCAGGTTGGTCCAGGGAAAAGTTCTATTTGAATTGCTAAGCTTGATTTGGATGCTTATGATATTTGCACCTGCTTGAAATTTCTTTTCTGATTTTAGAGATTTCTTTTTTGCTTTTCTGCTCCTTGAGTAATTGTTTCGAATGTCTAATATTCCACAGATGGAAACTGTCTTCAATTGTTTTAAAGAGTTTGTGGCTCATTTCTCAAAGGAAGAAAAAGAATTTGCAGCTCACATCAATGAAGATGACTGCCAACATTATGCATTTGACATGCTGCTGCCCTTATATAAAGTTTGCGAAGGATTTGCTGGAAAAGTTGTCCCAGGTTAGTTTGATATTTCACTTTCTGTTAGCATTTTCTGAGAGCAGAGGTGAATAATGCTGTTGTAGTATTCCCTTAATTGCTGAGAAAAATCTTTAGGTCTAATTAAATCTAGTTTTAGAAAATCATATAAATGTCTTCCAAAAGTCACACGATTCTCCATTGAAGTCAATGTATGATGCTGGTTATTTATCTTCTTTTTGTTCTTTATTTGGTATTTATTATCTTGTATTTTATTTTATTTTTAAAAACTGACATGCATTTCATGCCTTCTAGCCAAACTTCCATATCCAAGAAGAGTAACCACTGTTACAGAATTGTTTACATTATTATCTTTTCCAGTTTTTGTTCGAACCTGAAGTCAAAGTATGAACTTGAAACCTTCCTAGTTTTTTGACATGTTTGAAGGCCATCTCAAAATTTCTTTGTTCATGTGTTGGACTGTCTATTTTCTCAGCTGTGTACTTTGCACCATAAAGCTGTATTCAGGTTATATTTGGTTGATTGCTAAGCAGTCAGTTTCCATCATTATTATGGAAATAACTGCAAAAGAAATTATCATGCTGTTTTGAACTCTATGGCAAATGTATTCTTTTGTTCATAAATTTTTATTATGCCTTTGGGGAATGGGGACTGATATTTTCTCATTTTTTGTTTCTTCTAGAGCCTTCTTTTTAAGGTAGAAAAGCTATAATTGGAAAGTACAACCGTGTTGGAAAGAATATCCATATTTTTAGAAATAATCTAACAAATATTTTGAAATGAAAAAAATTATGGTCTCTCCAAACACTCTTCATATCACACCATTGGTGAGATCTATCTGCTGCGGGTATCAATCATGAATATGTCCGTTTCACCAACAGTGGCGGGTTGTCTGAACTTATCTAACAAGAGAAGAATTTTGGTTGTGTTTCTTTAAATTATAACAATGTGGTGTATTTGCTTGAACTTATATTCAACTGTGTTGAAATTTCTTCTTTCTTGACTGCCTCGTTTGTATTTCATGATACTTGTCATGGAGATTTGATAAGAATTTGCTGGCCTGTCTTCCAGATAATTTGAAGCAGTTAGCGCAAGAGGTTTGTGATCGCATACGAAAAGTTATAGGCATGGAGAATTTTGTACAGGTTTATAGCAACATACGAACGAATATCAAGGTAAGGAGGGAAAAGAGGAAGCGGGAGGGAAAAGTCATGGCTGTTACTAACCCTGTGCGGCATGCCAAGAGGAAGCTACAGGTTGCAGCTAAGAATCGTGCCCACAAGAAAAGGAAGATAATGACAATGAAAATGAAAATGGGAAGATGGATGCGTTAAGATCTGAAGCTCATCTTAAATGGCCACAGTTATGGCATTAGATGGATACCTTGCCTGGGTGTGATGTTTTCTCACTCCAGCCTTGCCTTGGCTGGCCCAAGTTTCCCACCGCTCATATTTGACCGTAGCAGGGCCGTGGCCGGGTTACCTCATCAACCAGTTTTGCTGTAGACATAGAAGAGAGCATAAGGCATCGGAGTGGGGAGATTCTTGACATGATGCTTGGACCGAGTTTTGTGGTTTCTGTCCAGGCAGCAGCAGCTTTGTGATCCTCTAGGTGCTACCTGAAATATTCAATCACTGTAATAAATCTCAATTCGAAAACCTGGCTTTTCCTGGTATATGTATAACTCTTAAAGGTAACCTGGAGCTACCGCGTGTCCTATACTTTAGGGTGTGTGCCTCTCGAAAGGGTCTCTGAGTCATTGTAAGGATCACAACAGAAGAAATGAAAGATTCTACAACTAAGGTTTGAGATGATTGTAAAGATTCATGGGGTTCCAGTTGGCAGGATGCTATTTTGCTTTTTTCTTATTTGCCGTTTGGAACTGCACATTGTTTCTTTAAATTTTGATTTTTTTTTATATTTTTGGATCTAAAACTAATTTTAAAAAAATAAAAAAATTATTATTTTAATAATAATAAAAAATTTAACCGTTCTCAACTTCTGAAAAGAAGAACTCTGGTAATGGGCTAGAGATATTGGGCCAGGAAGCTTAGGATCTGCAGTTCTTTTTAGAATGAATTAATCTTAATCATTATCTCCAAATTAATAAAAAAAATTAAACTTGACAGACTTGACCTACCCAGTCGTGAGTGAGGTTAATCAAAATAAAAAAAAACATGAAATATGTCATTGTTTCTTTGTTTTAAATTTATCTTTGAAAACAATAGCAATTTTAAATTAATTGTAAGTTATTAGTTGTTATCATGCTAAACTTTTTATTAGTGCTGCCATTAAAAAAAACATGTTATTGTTTAAATAACATGAGAATTGAATATGGAAACTACGATTACGATGATCAAGATTGTAAACTGTTTTTATGGTAATTGAAAGTTTATATGGTTGTTAATTTCAGAACCCGTGAAATTAGTTAAGGTATGTGAAATCTAGCCCGAACATCCACGTTAATATTAAAAAAAAGATTGTAAACTGTTTTTCATCAATGAATCGGAATTTTGACATTGTTAAGGTTTTTTTTTCCCAATGTGTGTAGGATTTTTCATGCAATATTAGAATTTAGAAAAGGATTCCTTGTCGTATTTTGGTGTAGGTTTTAGTTTTTAATTTCTTCTTCTTTTATGATTTTGTAGATTTTCCTAAATAAAGATTTCCTTAAACAATAACTTCTACGCCACATATTATTATACAAGGAGGCCTATGCTCATTATTTCCCCTGCCGAGCTCCGTATCATACAGCAAGGTCTATGCTAAACGTACAATCATATTTTTCTTATTTTTGTAAGTTTATTATTTACAAGCTTTCGCTATGGTTTTGTTTGTCGAATTTTCTTTATATAAGCTGCTATTATTTCTTTCCTGTGGTAGAACCTGCATCATGTTAATTGTCGTACGTCTCCTCATGATTTAGGTTTTAAACATTAGGTTTAAGGGAAGAACTTACTAACACCAATTAGCACAAGCTATAAATCTAAAAATTAATTTTAAAAAAATCATTAATATAGTACTCTAATCAGCAAATAAAAAAAGAAGAAGAAGAGAAGCAACATAAATAATAATTAATTTAAGTTGTAAAATGTTGTTCCAACTCCTCCTTCGAAAGAGAAAAGAGAGCGCAGGACTCGGAGCATATCTTCAATTGTAGAGTTGTATTTTTAACAATTAATATTCCTTGCTTTTATTTTTTTCTTTTCCCTCTTTATTGCTTGTTTTGTAGGGCAAAGCACCAAAATGAACCTTAGAAAAACCTAATAAACAAAGAAAAGAAAACGAATCATCATCACCATTAAGAAAAACCACAATTTCATGCATGTGACAATGGAGATGGGACTTTTTTAGCCCCATCAATGTCTGCAGCGTGCCAAGAAAGTTGAGGTACATTTTGTCATTACCTGTTACACATATTTATTTATTGGGGTGCACGCCAAGATCCTAGGATTGCCATATGTTGTTACAATCCATGTTAGATAGATCATGTCAATGTCATATGCTGTTTTTTTAATGACTTGAATGTCTTCGGTTAGAATCAGAACTTTCTTACAAGACCTGGACTCGTTGATACACGTGCAAGATTTTGTATCTAGGTTTTATTAATATTATAGAATTAAGTTTTTTCTTCTTGATAATTTGTTTTTGGAAATGCAGGAACCCGAATTTGACACCGATCTTGGCCTGCAAGCAAACATATATTCCGAATATTAGTTGGCTCCAATTCTATTTTTGATCAATGGGGATTTCACCTGACAATGTTCATGGACTTGTCTTGGCTGTTTCTTCAAGCGTTTTTATTGGGTCTAGCTTTATTGTAAAGAAGAAGGGTCTTCTTAAATCTGGGAATAACGGAACCAGAGCAGGCTTGTTTCTTCTTCCTGATCAATACAATTTGTTTTTGAAAGATACCGAGCTTTTCAGTTTGAATTAGAAAATATAATTGAAGCAATATCTTTTTAGTTGATTTTGCTTTCACAATGTGATCAGGTGCAGGAGGGCATTCGTACTTGTGTGAACCTTGGTGGTGGGCTGGAATGATTGCTAGTGAGTTTTACTTCCTTTATTTTGTTGATAGTCTTTGTTTTTCTGATAGAGTTTTGATGATTTATGAACATGAATTGTCATCTGTAACACACATGTTTTTTTTTTTTTGCAATTTTGAACTTGCTGCAATTTTCGAAAATATTTCTAGCTTTTCCAATCAATTCATTAGAAAAGAAAGCAGAAAAGGGAGATTGCATGTGCTATCAGTTGATTCTTTAACCCTGGAATACTGATTCTACCGCAACAGAAAGAAAGAAAGGAAGTTTGAATGGCCTTGCATCCATAATATGATGCCGAAATGTCAAGTTACCCTTAACTGTACTGCAAATTGCAAAAGAAAGACAGAAAGATTCCTGCTTTAAAAGCTTTGAGAGAAGATGATTACAAAGCCTGGGCATTGTGAAGTGTTAGTTTCAAAGTAAAAGGTCAAATTGGCAGCAACAAAACGCAAGGATACACAGGATGATTTATTAGATGTGTCCAGTGGATCTAATCGATTACTAAGAATTTTCAGGGTAAAGTTACTGGTTTTGCTGGCGTAACTGTTCTCAGGCTAGCTAGCTACTTCAGTTTCAGGGAGGTAGTTGACTAGTTTCCCTACTTTGTATGTAGTTTGATATGAGGTCAATTTGCTATTATGGAACTTGGAGGTCAGGCCTTGACCTGGTTATGGGTGGAGAATTAACCATATTCCTGCTGGGAGGAGATGAAGCCAAGCTTAAGCACAAGCATTTGACTTAAGACCGAAATGAGCTTTATGGCCAATTAACTAATCTGAAGTAAGGGGATATAACAGTAACTGAGTAGACAGACAAATCTGACTGGATGAAAATCAGTTGCAGGGAATTTGGAGATCCTTTCTTAAATTTGGAACCAGGGTTAAACTTATGGATAGATGGTGATTCATCCTTAATTTTGCTAAATCCTTCCATGTTCCAATTAGCTATGAATATTGAAAAGAATATAAAACAAGCAAGCTCTTGAAGGTTTTCTTCTTAAGATGGGCAAGAAGCAGTTGGAAAGTCAGTAAAGGACCTAAAGGTGGTGGAGAAACAAGCTGAACAGCACCATTGATACAAGATTCTTGCTGAAAACCACATGATTATTCATAGAAATTCCATTATAATTTAACATACCATGACACCAAGGACGTCTTTGGATGATGCTATCTCACAACCGTTGTTTTCTGGTTTGAAGTGACAGGCAAACACAAAGGGTGAATGTCCCTGCTAAAATTTTTCAATGATTTTCATGCGATCTGAAAGGTCATATTTATTTAACTCGAGAAGAAAAAAAGAACGAAAAAAGATAGAATGGAGACGATCAGTGTGTGGTATAAGAAAATGATAGCTATTTTTGAAACCCTCAAGTTTTTGGCAGGGAGTTGTTCAATGATATTTCATGTTAGAGATTCATGACTCAATGTTGTTTCATCTGTTTTAATGCCTACTGATTATGCATGGGATGCTTGCCTGGGTTGTGTATTCTGTTCTATTAACGATTGATTTTGAACAGAACTACTATGTTTTCCAATTGCTTTAAGGGATATGATGATATTTGGAATCTCCTCTTTATTTATTTTTGTGTTGATATATAGCTTTCTTACAGTGATTGTCGGAGAAATAGCTAATTTTGCAGCTTATGCATTTGCTCCTGCAATTCTTGTAACCCCATTGGGAGCTTTAAGTATTATTTTCAGGTATGATATATTTTACTACCTCAGTAGTGAATTCAAGATAACTTTTCCCTTGGCCTTTGCCTTATTTAAGCATGTATTTGTAGATTTAAAAATCTTATTTTGTAGTAATTATATAGATGTATTTGTGCGTGAAGGTGGGTTGGGGTGCAAGCTTACCAATGGCTGGTGTAGGTATTTTCTGACTAAAACATCATTCTGCAGTGCAGTGCTAGCTCATTTCATCTTGAAGGAGAAACTGCACATCTTTGGTGTCCTTGGATGTGTTCTTTGTGTGGTGGGATCGACAAGTATTGTTTTACATGCTCCGCAGGAGAGAGCTATTGAATCTGTCAAGGAAGTATGGCACCTTGCTACAGAGCCAGGTATTGGTGATGTTATCCTTAATCCTCTAGCTGCATGCTTTGAATTCTTGTGGATTTATGCTGAAGGATAAAATGAAATAAGATAACAGGAAAAAAAAAACACTCTTGACATAGCCTGCACAATTCATCATTTCTGAATCCTTCAGTTTTATCAATCTAAACACTTTCTGTTTTTAACAGGTTTTCTTGTCTACAGTGGAGTAGTTCTGGTTGTGGTTTCTGTCCTCATTTTCCGATTTGCACCACTTTATGGTGAAAAAAATATGATTGTTTATGTCGGAATTTGCTCTCTCATGGGATCTATTACGGTCGGTTCATTATCTTTGAAGGTTGTACTAACAGTGGAAGTTCTGTTCCTATTGATAAACCCTTGATATTTATCTGCAGGTTATGAGTGTCAAAGCCTTGGGAATTGCCTTAAAGCTGACATTTTCAGGATCGAACCAATTCATCTACTATCAGACATGGCTTTTCACTATAGTTGTGGTTTTTGCTTGCCTTTTGCAGATCAACTACTTGAACAAGGTAAATTTCAGAAACTATGGAGCTTGAATCCGTGTGCTTCTTCCTCTTCGCAATATAATTTTATGTTGTTGAAGTGAATTATTTTAACTCCATTACGTTTCGAGGTGCGCAATCCTTTCATATGAATTGAAACCACTACGCATATAAGAATCATTGAATCTCCAAGCTGCGTAATTTTTCGTTCTCTAAATCTGCAGTGTTTTGCAGGCACTGGACACCTTTAATACTGCAGTTATATCTCCAGTCTACTATGTTATGTTTACCAGTCTGACAATCCTTGCCAGCATGATCATGTTTAAGGTACTAGTATTTTAATGATCTAGCTTCCACATTTGTTCCCACACAACTCCTTGCCAGCTGACAAAAAGACATTGTTTGATCATGATTAACATACTAGTTTTATCGGATTTCGTCGGATTTGAAGGTGTCTAATCTGTTCCATTCCTCACATCTTTGGTGACAATACAGGACTGGGACTCACAAAATGCATCACAGATTGTAACTGAAGTATGTGGTTTTATCACAATCTTATCTGGGACCTTTCTCCTTCATAGAACAAAGGATATGGGAAATGCTCCAAATAGTAAATCTTCACCCGAAACTCCCGTCTCCACAAAGGAAAATTCCCCCACAAGTGCAAATACTGAAGAGCAACAAATGGCTATATTTTAAGCACTACCATGGCCAACCTTTCCGCTCTTTGGAAAAATTCTTATCTTCCAAATGTAAGGTCAAGCTAGCTAGCAAGAAAGAGGGCATGCATTTTTCAACTGAGAGATCAATGTGCATGCTATTAACAACATGCACGGATACTGCTATTTATGCTTAATGGTAGCTCTTTTTGTTCTGTTTTTTTTGTTTTGGTTGCTTTTCTTGAAGAGATTAGTAGTATCAAGGATGTGAATATTGTTGTGTAAAGATGATTACTGTTTTGGGGCAATATTTTCAGATCGATAAAGATCAGCTAACATAGATTTCTTTCAATTTTCTCTTCTTATTTCTTCTGAAGTTCTATTGAAATGATAACATCATGTTTCAATCTCTTTTTCTCTAAAAAAAAAGAAAAAAAATCATGTTGAATCCTTTCAAGGATAATTGAGGTCAATTGACATCAGCTATCTTGCCCTGTCCTGCTCAGGATTATTTTACGCTGATAACCAAATTTCGATCAGGCAAAAGATGATAAGAGATCTCGCATAAGACATTGAAAAAAGTACAGATTATAACTTAGTCCTTGTAATTTATCAAAATTAGTTAATTAATCCTTATTGTATAATAAATAAATAAATAGTCCCTATAATTTCATAACAGCCTTCATACTAATTTATTGTGGTTTAAGTGTAATATTTCTCATCTCCAATCTATGGTAGTTGTATCTAGGAGGACGAGGACGAGGACATTTTACATTGTATTAGTGATTGTGTTTTTGCCAAGAATATTTGACCTGGATTAGATCTCACAAACCGACAAGAGTATCGCGTTTTGATGTGATAGAGGGTTCAAAGATTTGCCTCATTAGACGTTTCCTTGTTATTCTTGTTTGGTATCTAATAAATTTGGAGAAAGAATATTTTAGCTTTTGAGGATAAGTATTTGAGAGATAAATTGTTTTTACGTCAAATTTATTTTCTAAAAAATGTGTTGTGATACTTGGAATAATCCAGAGGTGATGTGTAGGCACCCCACTATTGTCTCATGGCTTAAGTCTGAAAAAGATTTATGAAACTTGATGTGGATGACAACTCTTTTAGGAACCCAGAGAGGATTGAATTTTAGGGGTCTCTTAAAAAATTCTGAAGGGAGATGGTTAATGGATCTTACAAGTTATGGAGGTTTTGGTTCTAATCTACTTCTAGAACTGTAAGCAATTAAATATTGTTTATTGGTGACATGTGATAGAGGCTTCAGAAAGGTCATATATAATTTTGATTCTATAGATATTATTCGATTGATTCATGATGATTTTAACAAGTATTACTTATTCAGAGTTATTATTTTTAACATCAAAGAACTCCTAATATGAAGTTGAAAAGTTTGTCTGTTTCATACTTTAAGAAAAGCTAAGTCATGTGTTGACTATGAAAGCGTTTTGCAACGTGGTAGCGTCCACGTTTCTTGCGATTTCATGCAACAAGTTGTTTGGTTAATTAACAAACGTGTGTTACTGTTCATAGGTCCCACGGTCTGCTACATTTGAAATGCAAGAAAAAAGGAGTTGCTTCCTGCGCGGCCAAAATCCTAAGTGGAGCATGCTTTCACTGTTCACTGAACAATTTTTTTTTCTTTTCCAAATCAGTAGAGGCATGCATCCACTGTTCAGTGAACAGTGGAGCATGCCTCCACTGTTCACTGAACAAATTTTTTTTTTTCTGAAAAACTAATGCAGTTAATTGATTTCACTCGCACTGTTCACATAAACGTGAACAATAATTTTTTTTTGTTTTTTTTTTAAAATTAGTTTAAGGTAAATTAAATTTACTCGTACTGTAATCTTAATTTTATTCTTGATAATATTTTATCTAATTTTGTAGTTCTTGTCGGATGAATTTTGTACGTAATAGAATTGTAGATAGTTTTTTGTTAAAGTAATTTTTTTTTATATAAAATGTGATTTATTTCATGATGTAATAGCAATAGTTAAACCCATAATATTTAAATTAAAAACCATCAATATATATATTAAAACCCTCAATTTCAAAAGCATTCTTAACCAAATATATTAAAACTACTTTTTCTTCAACCTCAATTTCAACCACAGTTTTAATCAAACACCTATTTTTTTAAATCAAACTCAACTAAAAATACTTTTTATAAAATAATTTTTTTTAAACCACAACCATAACAGCTACTGTAATATCAAACACACTCTATGTAGCTAAGCTTACAACTAAAATTAACTTTGATTTATATATTTAGGAGAATCCTCCTTAAAAGAATTTGTCTTTAATTGTTAGTTGATTCTCAATTTATTTTAAAGAATCCTAGTATTTTTTTTTTCTTTCCACTACACCAAAATAATAATCTTAGACCGCCTATTTCCTCTTTGTTTATTCTATTTTTTAAAATTTATTGAAAATCACACAATTTATTTTAGAGAGAGAAGATTATAACCATTTTACCTATTTTTATTTTCACATCATTATTTTACATAGAAGAGTAGTAATACATGACATCAATTTTTTTTTATACTTAAAGATGGCATCTTTGAAGTGAAAGAAAACATAAAGGACTAAAAATTAAACTTTTTATAAGCTAAGGATCATATGTGTAGTTTTCTTCGTTTATTGGACACTAATAATGTCCTTGACCGACCAATCTACCACCACCGTTTATCCCTAAAAGATGCATAAAAACATTACCGTTTATATGGTTTTTACAGGTACTGTAGTCCTAGACAAAAAGGAAGTCCCTTTCACTTGAAAAGCACTGAACTTTGTACTCTTTCTCACAGATTCCTTCACTTCCTCTCTCAAATTTCCCTAGAAAATCACCCTCCAGAAAGCTTACAAGAAACCCGTCTCTGCAATACCCAGTTCAAGGTAAGCACTGTTAGTTACTATGTCTTTTGGAGCTTAGTTTGTTGTTTTCTTGATCTGGGTAGATTTGTTTTGGTTGATGTTAGACGGTTTTTTATGTGACAGTCTTGGGATCTTGATTGAGTTAAGAAGTGTTAGTGGTGATTCTTCTATAGGTTTTGGTAGTTTTTGTAAATATTTTGGTTCTTCTAATGATGCCACCAAAAAGAAAGAAATGGACAGAAGTAGAAGAGAAAACCCTAATTGAGAAATATAGAGAGATGGTCTCTGATGGGACCCTTGCAAAAATGAAAACTAGAGAGAAGAAATATAAACCAATTGCTTTGTATGTGAATTCTGCGCATCATGTTCGTGATCCGATTGCTTACCCTTGGCAATGGACATGGAAAGATGTGTCTACTAAGGTGCAAAACATGAGGCACCAGTACTTGCTTGTTAAGCAAAAGATTAAGAAACCTGAGTTTTCATCAATGGACAATTCAGGTTGTGCTGGTGGAGAGTGTAGTGGCAATGGGGATGGGTTTGATTGGTTGGAAGGGCGTACACATTGGTCGAATTTTTTGCTGTACAAGGAGGTTTTTGGGGATCTTCCAGTTTCTTATGGAACTAATGGTAGTAATTGTAATGATTTGATGGGAGTCTTGAATGAGGATAGGGAGAATGGTGGGGGTTTGTTAGGGGGTGTCAGGGGAATGGAGATGGCAGAGTTTGGCCAACTAGGTAATTCGGCTGATGGGGATTTTGCTGGGATTGATGGGGGTGAGAATGGGGTGCTGGGTTTGGGGTTTGATTATGAAGGGGAAGAGGCAGAGGAGAATTGTAATGGTAATGATCGGGTGAGGGAGGATGGAGATGATGGTTTCATGTATGAAGAAGTGGAGCCAAATGTGTCTAATTTGAGGAAAAAGAGGAAGGCACTGAAGGGATTCCAGAAAAGGGTGTTTGGATTTCTATCAAACCAGTTGGTGCAGTTGAGGGACATGGAGGCTCGGTTTGAGCAACGTGAGCTGGAGAGAGAGCGGGAGAGGCAAGGAAGAGAGAATGTCCTGGTGGAGAGGGAGCAAGAATGGGAACGGAAGTTGGAAGAAAGGGAAAAGAAGAGGGAAGAGATGGAAAAGGATAGGGAAAAGTTAACGAGGCAGAGGATTCAAGAATGGGAAGCTATGGAGAAGGAGAGCGAAGAGAGGGAAAGAAGAAGAAGAGAGGAGGAGTTGATTCAAGAGAGGGAATGAGAAGATAGGATGATTAGGAAGAGGTCAGAATGGAAGAAGAGGATTGATGAGATGTTGAGTCAGCACCGAGCAGAAATGGGGCAGTTCCAGACTCGTATTCTTCATGAGCAACAAAACCTTACTGGCCAGTTGCTTGGGATTGTTTCACATTGGACTGCTTCAACTGGGCTCGCTGATCATTCTGGTGCTAGCAACCATTATCTTTCACAAATGATGCAGAATTTGCACCATGTAAATGGTATGGTTCATGGGGACAGTAGGGTTGATGGAGATACTCAGGATGACCAATTTATTGTTGATGGATGAGTCCTTTTCTGTAAAACCATTATCGTCGTGTTGAGCTGGGATAACAGTGGAATGTCTCTGCATTTTTACGTCAGTAACAATTGTAAAGGTCAGATTTGCTACTCATTTTGTCATGTTCTCTTGATTGAGATGATTGTATATTTATCTGTTTAGTGCAAAGTTGCAGTCAATAAGGGGTAGGTATTTGTTTGTTTCAACTACATATCATTTTGTGTTCATATCTACCAAGATATGATTCTTATTTGGTAATGGATCAATTGCGCCATGGACACATTTCATTGTCACTCTGATATTAGTTACCTTTCGGCTCTTGCAGTATAGCTACTGACATTTCATGCTAGAACTCTAGCCAGTGGATCTAAAACTGGATTGCAGTGGGATAAATAGGCCAAAATAAGAGATTTCAATGAAGCCAAGATCCAATCTATAAGATAATTGCAGTTGTCTATTGTAACTATATTGATTCAGTCTTTAACAAGACTTGGCATCTGAAACTCCACCTCAACTTTTCCTGAATCAACTGATCATCTCTTGCATGTCTCTGTTTGACACATGAACATACACACGACACCAGTTTCCTTGACCTCTCCTCATCTGTTTCCTGCTTCTTTCAAATGGGATGGTTGCAATTAGGTAAACCAACTTTTAAGTTTTTTCAATCAGAGATACATAGGCTTTAATTTAGTTCGAACCTAAATATTCGTTCTCGATTACAAGTCTCAAATCTTTATATTTTATTGATTTGATACAAATGCTCCAAACAATTCTTAATCAGGTATTTTTATTAGTGTTTCTCAGTATTCTCCTCAATATAATTCTTGAAGTCAATACACACATGTTGGTGCGTGGCGAACCTAAATATGTATATATTAAAACTATCGTGTATTGAACAATAATGCATAAGGAAATGTATTATACCTAGAATTTGGTAAGGCCCAAAGTTCCAACAAATTTGTTTAAATAGATAAATGTTCTTCCAATTTCGGCCTCGTTTGGAGGAACATTTATTGGAACTTCCTCAAATTTTGAATTTTTATTTTGTTTAAAATGAAATTTGTTTTTTTATGTTTTTATATAATTTTGATGTGCTGATGTTAAAAATGATTTTTAAAAAATAATTTTTTTTATTTTGATGCATTTCTAAGTAAAAAATACTTTGAACCGTCACCACTACCACAATTTCAAATACACTTAAAAACTATTGTAAAAAAAAAAAATAGTTATAACAAATAAGTACGGAACTCATATTAAAATTCACAATATATAGCATCATAAGACAACGTATAACAAAGGATCAAGGAACATTACAAAGGATCATGGATGTCACAACCTAAAAGTACAAAAATGATGTTGTAACGACACTTCACTTATACTAAGTTTTAGAACGTGCATACCATAAAACAAAATATATAAAGATTTTACAGCGTTTGAATATCTTTCAAAATATTATATTCTTCAAAACCAATAAAATCAAATAACACTTCAAAAATTCTCATCAACAGATAAAGCAAAACAAATAATTCATAATATTTATTACATTGTTAAAATCCAAACTTAATTAAAACAATATAATATGAAGTGTCTAAGACATCGAATAAAAAACTAAAAGAAAACCTTATGGAACAAGCAAGACATATCGATCAAAACTGAAGAAGTAAAAACTCTCAACAAGGTTCACATGCTAACATAAACTAAGAGCCTGAAATAATATTAAAATGAAGCGGTGAGTTTAACCAACTTAGTGAGAGAATAACATTTAATATACATCTTAGATATTAATAATTTAAAAGTCGTATATATCTTGATATAAATATATATACTAACCATATTAATATAAGGTAGTTGAATACATGCCAGAGATTAGATGATACCAGATGGTGACCATATGACATCGAAGGTGATTATTGTGGGAGGATCAGTTGCCACAAACTGGTGTCTCTCTCACTAGTTAGATATATAGAATACTATGTGCATATAAACTAATTACGCTTGTTAGTATGGAGTTATTGACAAATTCTACATCAAAACATAATAAATATCCACATAATTATCAAAGTAAATGAATGTCATATTGAATAGAATTAATTTAATAGAATGAGAGTGTAAATTTAAGAATAGATGAGTATTCAGATAATAAAACAACATATATAAATATTCAACAATTAATCAATTCTAATCATCATATAATTGACATGCATATATTATTTATATTACATGCATATTAAAGATTATCCTACTCACCTAGAAAAAAAAAGAGCAAAAGACAAACAAATGCAAAACTGAAGACTATTAGAGATCGTTAAAAGGAACATCAGCAGAACCTATAACGGATACATAAAACATTAAAAATGACTCGAAGCAAAGCAACATAAAAGATTAAAACTCTAAGCTTAAAGAACAAAACGTAATTAGAAAGCCGAACTGATTCATCCGATTGATCTCGAATATAACCTAAACTGATCAAACCTAAAAGACTTGATTAACCCCTACTGTTGGGTCAATTGGTCGACCAAAATGTCCAACCGGTCGATCGCCATCACAAGCCAACCGGTCGGCCGGTTTAGAGCAACTAGTAGACCAATAACAACCAGTCAACTGATTTAGCCAATCAATTGGCCAGTTGATTGAGATTTCTAGAATTCTGATCTGTCAATTTTTAACTATGTAGAACCCATAAAAATACAATATGTTCCTCAATAATCTATAATTTTAGTCATCTAATGAGTTCTTTTAAGACCAACTAATACCCTAAAATGTTTCTTCAATCCTTTTTTAAACCTAAAAGCTTAAGTTACAATCTTTAGGTAATTGGGATGGAAGTCATGGCAAAGAGGGAAAAGGAAGAAGAAAGAAAAAGCAAATTCTCTTAAACTTTTTTCTTTAAATACTAAGATTTTTTGGGATTGTGGTAGCAGTTGCGATTCAAAATATTTTTTGTTTAGAAATATATCAAAATAATATTTGTTTTATTTTTTAAAAATTATTTTTGATATCAATACATCAAAACGATCTGAAAATATATATAAAAAATTATTTTTAACAAATAAAAAATTTAAAATTTTTAAAAATACAGTTTGTATTGCATTTTCAAACGAGCCTTTAAGCTAGTCGGATTGGATTTTGAGCTGAAGAGTTTGTTGAGCCAAGACATGGGTCAGCTTTCTATCACTTCTCAAGTGTTGAATTGCCGAGTGATACCGTCTCCGTTTGTAAGTGGAATGCAAGTTTTCTTTCAAGTCTTGCTATTTATTAAAGTCTACAATCTTTATTTTCGTTACTTGCGTGTTGCTTAATTCCAAAATTGGTAGCATGAACGTAGACTTTGATTGCAATAAAGGTTGGAGAATATAGATTGCTAGTTCAGAGTGATCACAACTACTAAAATTAGTCTATATATAAAAAGGTAAACACAAAACAAATAGGAGGAGGAGGAGGAGGAGGAGGAGGAGGAGTTTGCCCCCTATAGCATAAGGTTGTTTGATTGGACTTTGAGTGGAATATTAATATTATCCTGCAACCCAACGAAGGCGTCAATTCATTAACAAAAATGAGCATGAAGGCCATGAAGATACAGCACGAGGCCCACCAACTATCCACCGGGGAGTCCAGTAAACATGAGGTCTAATGCCTGCAATTATACAAAAAAGGAAAAGAAAAGAAAAAAAGATGCAATGATCAGTAAGTTTTGACATAAGATTGTGTTTCAGTTCTAGCACTTTACCGAGGCTGCGTTGTTCGTTTTTTGCTTCCTTGGCGTAGTGATTGAAAGCTAAATGTAGTAAAGTTTGCGGACGATGTGCTTGCATCATTTATTCATTACAGATCATAGGAGTATTAAATTAGAGAATTACATTCTATATGTTACTAAAATAACAAACTTTCATCAACATTTCCTTGAAAAAAATCCCAAATCATCGTGGCATTGTCCCAACTGAAGAGGCCTGTTGATCGTGCACAACATCTTCATCCTCGTTTTCTCCTGATATCTCCTCAAGTGATTTTCCCTTTGCTTCTGGAACCAATAGAGTGAACAAGACCCCAAAGAAGTTGACCCCTCCTAGCACTATAAGTGATTTTTTAACACCAATACCAGGAGGGTAGCCAGCATCAGTCTGTGTAGGGTCTGTGCTTTGTGCAGCATACAAGAATCCAAATGCACCTACAATAGCCCCAGCCTTTCCGGCCGCTGCTGATATACCATGACATGTTGATCTAAGCCTTGCAGGAAAAATCTCTGCTGGCACAACAAATGTGGTGGCGTTGGGTCCAAAATTTGCGAAGAAAAAGGTCAGAGAGTACATGACTAGGAAGCCAATGCGATTAGACTTCTTTGTCCAGTGATGATAAGGGATCGCAAGCGCGAACATGAACACGGTCATGAAGAAGAATCCCATTAGTTGAATGGCAAACCTTCCCATATAATCAATCAGAGCTACGGAGAACCAATACCCTGGAACTGTACCACATAATGCTATAAGAGTTTGTGCTCTTGCAATCAGATACACTTCATATATAGCATTCATGGTTTTCGCAGGTGGAATCCATCCAATTGAGCTGAAGATATCCTTCTGGAAAAGAATTGAACTATAATAGCCTATGTCTAACAAGAACCAACAAACGCTGGTTCCAAGCAAATGAAGTCCATGGCGACGTGCGAATTTCTTGGTGAAAAGGCCGAATGATTTGGATGACTCGTTCTCCTCCCTGTTCTCTTCAGCTAAGAGATCCACTTGCAATACCTTAGACATGTCTGAAGCTGCCTGCTTAGCATTCTTGGCAACAAGGGCTGTATAACGAGCAGTCTCAGGCATCTTCATTCGCCAGTAGTAGGTCATGGCTGCAGGCACCGATCCAAACATCAAAATGATGCGCCACACATAGTCTGCTTCAGGCACAGTTGATGCCACTGGATTAGCTTCATATGAAGGGGCATGGTGATGCGGGACAACAAGCAAAAGAATTAAAGCCGGGAAAAGAAAGAAGCCTAGAGGGAGAAGAGGAGAAGAAAAAGCCAAAGAAGAGAGGAGAGGAGAGTAGGGAGATGCAAAATCTGCAATTTTCATTAATCATCAATAATTGTCCTTACATTTAGAAAAGTAGGGTATTTATACTAAAACCCTAACTAGAATAAGCAATTGGGCTTATGGCCCATTAAATAAAATATCCAACAATAATTAAATCTAACCCAACAAATAAAACCAAATTCATAAACCTTAACTAAAAGTTCATATGAATTAAGCCCAAAAACATAAGCTAAAGCCCAATTTCTCAATGGTTTGGGCTATCCTCCATCGTCTATAATTATACGCGCGCGTAACCAATGTTTCTGGTTCGGTGTCCCCATCAATTCTCCTGGGGTTGGAAGAACTCGACCCCGTCGAGTATAGGTCAAGGCAGCTCCGATAATGCTCTCAAATATAAGGATCAAATTGTTATGATGTCTCTCTGATAATCCAAGTATAGTCTGAATCTGGTCGTCGAGCCCATATACTAGGATTTGCTGAAGTTCATCATCCCTGGTAAAAACAACTTGTGCATTCAAAGTAGCATTAATATGTTCCTTTTGTGCCAAAGATATGGATAATGAGGTAGGGGTATCAAAAGAAGCATCAAACATAGGTTGTATTTTATAAAGAATGAGGTCCTTCATGTTAAAAGTAGAGTTAATATCAAAGTTTAATGGCAATTTAATGACATAATTATTTGATTTAATCATTTGCAACACTTTGAATGGTCTAGCACTACTTACTTGCAATTTATGATCGGTTTCCAAAGAACACCGTTCAGGTCTAATCTGTATCATGAAATAATCTCCAACATTAAGTGCATCATGATACTTAAGTAAATCAGCTCGAAATTTGTATTGTTCATTACTTGCTTGAATTTGTTTCATGATCTCAATATGCAAATTATGAACCCTACATGGTAATGACTCAACTGACTTAGACATCCTATCGTGAGGAGATATGGGAGGGTGTTCTATAGGCTTCTCAGGTTTGTAACTATGAACACTAAATGATTGAGGGTGTGGAATGTGACAAACATTGTTTGAAACCTGTGTAGATATGGTATGAACACGATCAAGTAAACTAGGATTATCTTCATCTTCCTCATCACGTGCATGTGGTAAGGGGTCAAAAAGCTCAATATGTTGCTCTAAACTTATGATGTGCTGGACATCAAGCATGTGGGATGAGGAATCAGGTAGTTTAGGAGGACTAATATCATGAGACTCTTCTAAGACCATACGTATCTCTACAAGCGATTCCACTGAAGAGTTCCCTAAAACTTCCTCTACCATTGAAGCAGACATATCAGACTCTTTTTTAACCTCAGTCTCAAGCTCATGTGGACTCATTGTGTTAAGTCCCTCTTTTTGCACATCCTCGTCATCCAGGTCACTAAAATCCTCAAGATTAGGCTCATACACTTCAACACTACAATATTCCTCTTTACCTATATCCTTATGTTTTTGGATGACTAAGGGTTTAGAGGTGCAATCTAAGGAGATATGACCAAAACCTAAACAATTGGTACATTTAACCTTTGAACTCACCTTAGACACTTCATTGACAACTCGTTTACCTTTATCTTTCTTACAAAGTTGGGTGCTATTAGGATTAGGTCTATGGGGTGAAGCACCTAACAAAGAATCACTGTTTCTGAATTGGGACCTAGTAGGGATACTATAAGAGTCCTGACGATTCTTCCACTGATTCTTTGTGACCAACTTGTAGTCTTTAACTAAGGTATAAGCCTGGTCAAGGGTAGATACACCTTGAAATACAACTTCTCTTCTAAGATCATCATTTAAGCCTCTACAAAATCTACGCAAAGTCATGGCTTCATTCTCTCTTATGGCACATCTAATCATGTAGTCGTTAAACTGCGTTATATACTCATTGATAGACTTATTCCCTTGTCTTAGATTGTTCCATTGATCTAAGAGTTTATTCCTATAAGACTGGGGTAGGTACTTCTCCTGAAGTTTTTGCTTCATTTTGATCCAATCAGTTATAGGAGGTTTATCTCTCATCTCTAAACAATCCTCAACATCTCTCCAATAAATTTTAGCTTCATCAATGAGCATCATCTTAGCAAATCTAACTTTCCTATTATCAGACAAGTTATGCCACTCAAAGAATCGATCCATATCACGAATCCACATATCAAATATCCAAGGATCATGACGACCATCAAAAGTGGGGGGTTTTATTTTGCTAGGACTCAAGACTCGCTCATCAAAGTCATCATGTTTAGAGTAACCTAAATGATAGTCATGCTGGTGGCGCTCAAAGTGAGCTTGTCCATAATGATTGTTCTTGTGATATTCATTAGTCTTTGAGTGCCTTATTCGAAAGCTCTCTTGGGGCTCAATTCTCTTAAACATGTTGATCACCTAAGTTTGCAGTTCCCTTTAAATGGTCATTGAGAGTATCACTAAAGGTTGAGTCTAAAACAAGTGTAAACTTAAGCTTGGACACTAAATAATCATGACATAAATGCATGCAACACTAACTTATAAATGGAATTGAGATCACAAATGGTTCTTGCATGTGAAGTCACAATACAAAAATAAAGCTATTTTTTTTTATCCCTTTTTTTTTTTTAAATGTGGAGATTAATCAAATACGATGTCATAAGCAAGAATTCATAATTATCAAATAAAATAAGATATTAGCTATCATTGATGAAAGAGGTTGATGAACAAAAATTAACAATTAAAATTCTAGGTGAGATTTTTTTTTTTGGGAATTTTCTAGGCACAAAAGTAATATTAATAATACCTTAAATGACAAGTGAAAAACCAAGAAACGTAAACTTCAACAAATATGGGAGAGTGATTCACTAACTAGAGTGCTGGGAGGAAACTGGAGCTGACGTGGCAAACCAGATGAATGGACTGCTGACATGGCCAGTTTGCTGACGTGGTGGGTGACGAGGATGATCATGTTTGACGTGGCAGGGGTGGCATGGCTGAAGGGACAGATGACTTGGCGGTCAGTGCTGATGTGGCAGATACGATGATGTGGCAGACGACATGGCAAGATCTAATGACGTGGCAGGTGACACTGATGCTGACATGGTGATGATGTGGCGAAGGCGTGTCTAGGTTAATTATATTCTCAGCTGTGGTTTTCTTTCTTTCTTCCTTGCTCCCCTAGCTTCTGCGAACTGTGGCCGCTGCTGTCGGCGATGGTGCACGAAGCGGGGCTTCGTGATTCTGCTTGGAGCCGGCGGTGCGAGGGAAGAGGCGGCGGTGTCTGTGGAGTCTCTGCTGGACGGGGGCCGTTGATGTGTGGATCGGTCGTTGCTGCTGAAGGCGATGGCGCTGTGGATGGCGAGTCGCGGTTGGTGCTGGTGCTGTTGCTGCGGTGATGCTTCTGTGGCGTTTGGCCGGCGAAGATGGAGGGTACTGCTGGGTGTGTCCTTTGTTTTCCTTCTGTTTGCTGTCTTCCTTTTGGTTCGTTTCTACTTTGCAGATCCGGCAGTCGGTTCTCAGTTAGGAGTGGGGCTGCTTCTGTGGAGGCTGTTGCTGGTGATTTTGTGCTGCTGAAGCCGGAGATCCACTGATGTCTCCTGCAGTGTCAATCTGGGCGGGGTTGCTGCTGAAGGTGAGGGCGCTGTGGATGGTGGGTCGCGGCTGGTGCTGTTTCTGGGGTGCGGTTGATGGCGCTGATGGTTAGCAACGCTGGAACCGACGACTGAGAACTACGGTGGCTGTGGCGCTGCAGGTTTGTTGAAGGCAGTAACTCGGCGTGGTCTGCGATCGATGGCTGTGGTCGGCGTTGATGTGGAGTGGTCGATTGTTCTGTGGAACTGATGTGCAGGTCTTCTTGGTGGCGAGTTGTCGCTGATGCTTGCCTGGGGCGCCGCTGTTGAGGAGTCGACGAAGACAGTGACGATGAACAGTGATGATGAGCTGATCTCGGTTTTGGTGGCTATTGGGGATGCCTAAACTGCTCTCTGGTGAGGATGAAACTGGTTGATGCGTGGATCCGTTGTGATGGGTGTTGTGGGTAGCTGTTGTGACTGGCTGAGACGCCGCAGATGGCAGGGACGCCGCTGCTGGAAACCCGATTACATTGGATGATGAACAGTGATTTGAACAGTGAATAGTGAACAGTGATCCGTGGTTTCTTGTAATTAGAACAGTAGGGTCTTGAACATGGATTTTTTTTTTTACAGTAGGTTTCACATAAACGCAAAGATCGTTTAATTGTAAGAACAATTAAAAGCCTTGCTCTGATACCAAATTTGATGCGGGACAACAAGCAAAAGAATTAAAGCCGGGAAAAGAAAGAAGCCTAGAGGGAGAAGAGGAGAAGAAAAAGCCAAAGAAGAGAGGAGAGGAGAGTAGGGAGATGCAAAATCTGCAATTTTCATTAATCATCAATAATTGTCCTTACATTTAGAAAAGTAGGGTATTTATACTAAAACCCTAACTAGAATAAGCAATTGGGCTTATGGCCCATTAAATAAAATATCCAACAATAATTAAATCTAACCCAACAAATAAAACCAAATTCATAAACCTTAACTAAAAGTTCATATGAATTAAGCCCAAAAACATAAGCTAAAGCCCAATTTCTCAATGGTTTGGGCTATCCTCCATCGTCTATAATTATACGCGCGCGTAACCAATGTTTCTGGTTCGGTGTCCCCATCACATGGTATGCATGGTCAAATGCAGTTGATACAACGAGAGCAACAATTCCCCCAGTTAAAATTCCAAATCCTTGCATGGCAAACACTGCGGCGATGAATGCCCCACGAGTTCTTTTGTTGGCATATTCGGACATTATGGTTGCAGAGAGGGGGTAGTCACCACCGATGCCAAAACCAAGCCAAAATCTGAAGAAACAAAGTGTGGCCATGACACCCTTAGCAGAATGTCCAAAGGAAAGTCCTGAGGCAATAGAGCAGATAAGCATGAGCATGAGGGTCATTCCATAAACATGTTTTCGGCCTAATTTGTCTCCAAGCCAACCAAAGAAGAGCTGGCCAGCTAAAGTTCCACAAAATGCAACACCATTCACTGCAGCTGCAACATTCGGAGGCAAAGTGCCTGGCTTTTCTGCACCATCAACATGGTAGTATATACGACCAAGCAATTTGGTGACAAGCGAAATGGAAAATAGGTCATATGCATCAGTGAAAAAACCCATCCCAGCAATTATAATTGCAGTGAAATGATACCATTGTGTCTTTGCCACATCAAGCGCACTAAGCACTCCCAACTGGCTTCCAGCCATCGTCAGATTTCTGAATTTGCAGTGCTACCCGAGTAGTCTTCCTTGAACAATTCTACGATTATGTCCTGCATGTCAACAAAGATTAACATGAGGTAATAGCATCATCTTATTAGTCTTTAATAGGATATTGGGGGAGAATTCGTATTATTTTATGAAACATACTAGCTTTTTAAGAAACAAGAAATCTAACTCAAGACCATAAACTACTGATTATTAAATAGTTAAGACTCATGTTTTGTCGCTTAAGTAGGATGCAACTTTCAGACGTAAAGATTCACCAAAACTTTTCAGACTTCAAGATTCACCAAAACTTATTGCCACTGCTCCAAAAAAAACTACAAAAACACGAAAAAGGAAAGCCCTAGCTAGAGCATCATTAGAAACAGATTCCATTACAGAATTTATTAGGCTAGAGGAAGAGACTTGCCTCTTGGATTGAAGAAACAAGAAAAGGGAAGTTGAAGAGCTAGAGAGTGGAGAGACAGAGAAGTGAATATTTTGAGTGACCCCAGTAGAATACAAAGAACAATGAGCTCTTATAGCAATTTATCATGTGAACCTGCTCAATGCAGACCAGGATAAACTCCGGCATCTCAGAGCAGACCTGAAGTCTTCTAATAGTTATTTTCTTAGCCAAGTCAAATCTTTCACATTTCACATTTCGAATCTTTCTAATATCTGTTGCCATCCATTCAAAGATAGACAGCTGAACATGAAAAAGGGTAGCTTATCAACATTAAAAGATATGTGGTTAAGAGGTATGCTCCTAAAAAAATATCAAAACTGTGTCAAGTGTCTAGTGATGATTCAAACCAGTCGACATTAAGTGATTAACTGGTGATTCTTTAAGCGGGACTCTCCTTAAACTGGCCATCCTTTTCGTGTTTCTCTGCAGTTTTTCCAGTCTGGCCAATATCCTTCTCGTGTTTCTCTGCAGTTTTTCCAGTCTTACACGCTAGTTTAAGGAATCTATGGTGACACACATGCAGTTATTCATTAATGCTAAAAGGCACATTAACAAAACCTAGTTCTCGTTTGAAAAACGGTATTCATTTAGAGTGAAAATATTGTTAACAGAGTAATGGTGATTTACCCCTCATAATAAAAATCTTAAAACTAATTATTGGGGTAATAAATTCTTTTTATATTATCCATTAATCATTACTAAATTCATTAAGGATAAATAAGTTTATTTGTATTTCAAAAGAATTGTGAAATGACAAAATATTATGTAAAAACATTGTTCATAATATATATAATGGTGATTTTGCTTTACCCAACAAAAATCTCAAAACAAGATAGCGGAGGTATTAAGGTTTTTTCACAGGACATCTTAATCATTACTAAATTAATTGCTGGAAAGTAATTTTTTTATTTCAAAATCATAATGAAATAACTAAAATATTCTTCAAAGAAAAAATTTTAAATTGTGGTCAAGATTCTTTTTCATATTTTCACAATTTAGTATTTGAATAAATATAAAAAAATCAAAATGAGTGATGCGTATGTTCGAGTAGGAAGAACCTTTAGCCTTTAAATGGTGTGTGTGACATCTACCAGTGGTTAAAATTTTCATTTCACAATATTATTAGAAGCACTTCTCTATCCTTCTTTTTTAGGGCGACGTGTGTGATATTTGGCAACCTAGTTTGTTATTGGTGACGCTTTTGGGGCTGGAAAATATTCCACCATGTTAGCATGTGTTCATAATTTTTGAAGTTATTGTATGAAAAAAAGTATGTTTACTTGTAATTTTTTTTTAGTCAAGGTTTGAAGAGAGTTTTTAATGAAATTTATATAAAATTATGGTGTACGTTGATTATCTAAATATTTTTAAATCTGTAATTGAAGTAAAACATATATCATATCATTGAAACAAACAAAACTCAAATATTATAATTATCCTATTAAGTTTAAGAATTGACTCAAAAAATAACTTGAATTATTATCTTATCGAGTCAATTTAGATTAATTATTTTTTAAAAAACAATTCGTTTTATTTTTAATTTATTCGTGGTCTTAATATAGCCTACATATTACGAAGAAGAGGATAAAAAAGGCTGAATAAAACAGGGATATGTAAATAACAAAAACTAGCTCATCTCAACCTCCATCCAAGCAAAATATTTGAACAATGAACACTAATGCAATGGTGTACATGCCAAACGAGAAAGGTCCCAAAAATCCAATTACCAACAAAGACAACAAGTAATCCAACAAATTACTTAGGCAATCACCATTTTTCTCCAACTTCTTCTTCTGGGGTTTCTACTGTCATCACCATTGATGGAAACTAGACTCTCTGTGTATATTGCTAAATCACATAAATTGCCATCTCTGTATGCCCTGATGCATTTATTTTTGTCTTCTACAGGATGGTACAACGCTAGTTGCCATTCATCATAATCAAGCAGAAGTTCTCCTTTCTTTGTTAAACACAATACTACTTTAGGTTCTTGAGAAAGCCTGTCAGCTGGGAGCCTGAATAATCTTCTGAAAGATGCACTGCTATCATATTCCTGCTCATGTATCCATGCCTCAAAATAGCTTCCATGGCATTCACCAAATGCACACAGGGAATTTCCTGACATCCCCAAAACCACCGTATCGAAATGATCCGGAAGTGGCACAACTTCCTTGAATCTCTCCTCTGCTACATCAAATGAAACAGCCACATACTCTTTCTCAGACCTATTTTCTTGCTTTCCTAACCAATGCACAGCCCCATTGCAAAATAACCCTCGATGAGCCCCTACCAAGGAAGTACCTTGACAGATCTCCGGAACTTTTCTCCAGACATTGGTTTTCAATGTAAGAACTTCAACCATAATTTGTTCAGAACCATCAGCCGTAGTGCAGCTAGGAATTACAAATTTATGATCATCATTAGAGGAATCATAACCAATTCCAGCAAAGAAATCAAAGCCATGATCACAACTGGGTTTTGGCAATTCCTTGTAATCTCTAGTAGATGGATTCCATAAGACGAGTTTTGCATAGTCAACAAATAAACAAATCAAGCCATCGCAAGATCCCATAATTCCAATAAAGTAAGCAGGACTGCACCTTATTACATCAGGATATTCAAGCTCCTGTACTGCATTATCCTCATCACCTTCACTAGCTGCTTCGAAGTCAACGGACTGAGGAGTCCTGGTTGAAAGGAGAAGTCTCTGGCTCTTATTAGAGTTGACTTCCCTTGCTGTTTTGAGGTGTGATTTCACAAACTTCGGATCCGAGATTAACGAATGCCATAGCTTGCACACACACTTGAATCGTAGTAGAGACTTAACTGGTAGGTAAGTGAGTATATCAACCATGATGTCCTGAGAGAGTTTGGACATGGCTGTTTAGCTAGATTTTGGTGTTCTGTTTTTTGGTTTCAGCTATAATTCTTAAAGTTAACTTCTTTTCTTGGAAGTCAAGTTTGAACAGCTAATATTCATATAAAAAAATTGTTAGAACAGCTCATCCCTGGTTGGATTTAGTCATTGAAGTTGGTACCAAAACTTCTTGACCTCTAGGAATCACAATAAATACTTGTAAATGCCTTTACCTTTATTTAATATTTACCCTTTTTAGTTCCCCCTACATGTATGCATATGGATACCAAATAAATAATATCCTAACTGTTTTTGAAACACAGATTCAGCAACAGTTCCAAGCAAAAGCCTAACAAATACAACCTGATACATAAATCCAGAGTAGGGTTAGAAGATTAATTTCCAGCACCATAAAACTAGCCCACACTTTCCATCCTTTTCCTTGAACAATTTTGATAATAATGTCCAAATACTTCACAACCAAAAGCAATAAGCTGACAACTTTTCAAAATTATGATATCTTTGAATCAGGAGTTAGTTCTATACAAACGCTTGCATGAGACAACCTTTCCCTTGTTGCTGTCAGCTTATCTGTAAACAAAGGTGTGCCAACCGTACTTGCAATCTTACCAAGGATTGAGGAGACCACAACTGGAGTTTCAAATTAGGCAGTTTAATTCAGGCACTGGTCTAATACCAGCTGCTTAGTTTCAGCTGTTTCAGAATCAAACATAAGAACTCCTGGTTCTATTATAAAGAACTTGACATTCCCATATGTTCTCCTCCACTCAGAATCAACAAACCTTTTCATGGCCATGAATTGTAGATCTTGACCTAGAACATAACCAATCAGGGCATTTCCCCATCTTTTAACTTCAGGGGCTACTTCCTTGTCACTCACTGAAACCACTAACTTCCCGTTTTTCTCTAAAGGTTCTAACTAACTCAACTTTATTGCTATAATCTGATACGGTTACCTTTGGCCTTTGTGTGATGCCGGCTTACAGTTGAATGGCTGCAGTGGTTGATACTTGGTACTCTGGTGTAAGTACTTCAGAGAAAAAAATTAAGGACGAGATTATATATCTTGGTTAGGTAGAGATTAAATCAAATCCCATGATTTTCACGATTGTAGAAAGAAATAAAAGGAGAAACTCAAGCAAATATAAATTAATAATGTTCATTTATGTGAAGATATTAATAATCTTCCTAGTTTATTGTTTCAAACATGAGCATCCATTGTGGTGACCTACTCATAGCTCTTCTTTTTTACTTTTAATGGGAGGTCCGGCACGTTTTGGGCTACATAACAGCAGTAATTCTCTTTGTAATAAACGTCTGTTACGATGCAATATTATGCACAGAACAGACAAGAAACTAGTCAATCTATCAGCATTGCATACATACACTGTAGATACCGAATAACAATGGTACTTGAAATAAACCACTTACAATAGGATGGAAAAAATGTAACGAAAACGTGCATAGAAATGAAAGAAGAAACAGCTTGATCTGTAGCTTTATTTTGCTGCTTTATGTTCTTTAACATTCTAGATTTATCGAAGTGAAACAAGGCTTTCTGTATATACAACAGAATCATATATGGGATCACTATTGTTTTTTACTCTTAATAACTTTGTTGCATCTTCAACTGGGTCGTAAAGCTGCAATGTCCCTGGACATCCATGATGGTCCATTAGAACTCCTTTCTTCGTCAAGCACTTTTCTGTTGAAAAATAATCCATATA
Source organism: Populus nigra (assembly GCF_951802175.1). Taxonomy (NCBI): domain Eukaryota; kingdom Viridiplantae; phylum Streptophyta; class Magnoliopsida; order Malpighiales; family Salicaceae; genus Populus; species Populus nigra. The sequence continues at coordinate 17,705,921 of NC_084852.1, forward strand.
TAATCTGTCAAAAGGAATAGCATACCGTCTTCTCCAAGATGTCTTGACTCCATATTCACTTGTTATCCATGCCTCGAAGTAGCTTTCATCAGGATGCAGTTTGCCAAAAATGCACAAGCAATTTCCTGAGATGCTCAAAACAGCTGTACAAAAATGGTTCGGAAGTGGCACAATCCCCATGAACTTCTCCTGTGCTACGTCAACCGAAAAAATAACATCCACATCATGATCAGCACCTGTTTCTTGCTTCCCTAACCAATGCAAAGCCCCGTTCCAAAATACTCCTGCACCTCCTTCCAAGGTGATACCAGAATGGATGCCTTGAATTCTTCTCCATGAATTGGTTTTGAGGGTGAAGACTTCAGGCGCCATAATTTGGTGAGAACCATTGGCAGTAGTTAAGCAGGCAATTACTAATTTGTAATCGTCGATAGTTGAATCATAACCAAGTCCAGTAAGGAAACCATCTTTCTGCACAGAAGAACTTGGTTTTGGCAATTTCTTGGACTCTCTAGTAGATGGATTCCATAAAAACATATCGTGAACGTCACCTCCATTACGTATACATACTAAACCATTACAAGATCCCCGGATCGATGCAAAAGCGAAGGATTCAGTATGACTTGCTGCGCTAGGATAAGGAAGCTCCATTACTGCATTAATGTCATCACCATCACTAGCTGCTTCAAAGTCTACAGAACTATAAAGAGGCTCGGCCGCAACAAGGAGCCTTTGGCGGTTAATATTGTTGCCTTCAATTGCCCGTTTGAGATGCAACTTGACGAATCGAGGGTCGGAGATTAACGACTGCCATGGCTTGCACGCACACTTGAATCTAACAAGAGACTTGACTGGCAAGTAGGTAAGGATATCAACAATAATGTCTTGGGGGAGTTTTGACATGGCTATTCAACTTGATTTTGGTTTCTCTAGCTGTTGTTGGAGGAGAAAGAATTAGTATAAGAAATGATTTTCAGCGGTGAGGTAAGATAGAAGCTTCATTATTGACCTGGTCATGTCTTGAGTGGGTTGGTATAAATGGAAACCACAAAAGGAGACTAGACAATTTGTCTGCTTCACCTACAAATGAGCCTCTTCCATTTTCCTTAGATTAATATTCGTCGAACAGGTCATCAGAGCTGGACCATACAATGAAGAGTATCCCTGTTCCCGGAAATGATAATTGTTACAGAATGAACGACTTCCATTTCCATGGCCTTCTTTTAAGTTCTAGCATTAGGCTAGTGGTTGGTTGAATAAGTCATCGGTACCGGACCAAAAAGTGAACTAACTGTTACAGAATACAAGTATTTACATATATCAGATGATTGACTAATATAGCTCGGCTTTGAAAGCATCCTAACAATGATACTGCAAGGAAGTTAGCCTGCTTAATGTTTTGTAAAAGTTGTGTTTTAAAATGTCTTTTTATTTAAAAATATATTAAAATAATATATATTTTTATTTTTTAAAATTTATTTATGATATTAACATATTAAAATGATAAAAAAACCATTAAAATTAATTAATTAATTTTAGGCAAAATAAAATTCAAATTTTAGACAAACAATATTTTAACCGCAATATCAAATACATATTATATTGTTATGCTTGACTTGGTTAACTATTAAACCTAGTTCATGAGAACGAGTCAACTAAGAATCATTGAGATACTAAAGGCTTGATTTTACTTTGAATCAAGTTGTTTGGAAGTTTGTTTTTTTTAATAAATTATAATTTAAATTAACTCGTTAACTCATAAGTTAAATCTTCCAATTGACAACCCGAGTCCTATGCTGTATCGGTTCCATTATTGAATCTTATATCCATGCTTGTATTGCTCGTATTAGCAATAGAAGAATTGACATGTAGAAAGCCATGACTCGAAAGCATCATTTTATAGCCTCCTATATGAACGAAAATACTGCATCAGAGTAATTTAAATATCTTAAGCTACGATAATAGATCGAAAAGAGTAGCTCAACTTAATAAGTGATGGCCTGGAAAACCACTTTGATGAAAGCAACACACTACTAGAAATCCAACAAATATGAATGGCATTGCTGACAGAATTTTGTTGTTGTTATTTTGCGGTAATATTTACCGACCGAATTAATTTCCTCGCTAACCCTTTTGATATATACCAATAAAAACATTATATTGGTATATACCGAGAGAAACTCAGACGAAATATAAAGAATTTTAAAAAACAAAGCAGATTGATGACGTAGGAGTTTTTTTGGGTGATTATACCAACGAAATTATAAAGGGATTCAAACTGGGATGTCCGTACAATGACGTATCAACTTCACTGACTGAAATGCCAATAGATTGACAGACATAAATATTCCATCGGTAATAGTTAATATAAGAACCTGGTTGACCCTCTCCTCCCTCATTTCTCTTTCTTCCCTTTTGCAACTAAACAAACCCCTCTAAATCTGCAACTAACAACCACCCTCCCCCATCATATCATCCTCTTCTCAAGACAATTCATCATTTCTCGACTTTTCCAGTTACAAAAGCAATTTTCTTGTGTTTTTTCCATTGTAAGTAAGTAGATCTATCATTTTTTAAATTTGAACACAATTTTAAAATGTTAATTTTTTTATTGCATATTTTTGTAGTATTTGTATTTTGTTTGGGTGTTTACTTGTTTTATTTTTGTTCTCTAACAAACTTGTTGTATGGATATATGATTTTGTGCATGTTATGTTTTGTTTTAGATTTTGTAAATTAGTTTTGTTTGTAAATTGTTGAAACTCATGTCGAATTACCAACTTAGTTGTGTTGTGATGATATAAATAGTGGCTTGTTTAACGGGTCCATTTTATATTTTGTTAATTTTATTGCCGAGTTGTAATTTCTATAAATTAATGTGCTCAAATTTATATGTGCCTCGATAATTGATAATGAATTAAGAGAAGTATGAAAGTAGGTTGATTATTTACTTAACATAATTAATTAATACATATTGGTGTCATCATTATTTGATATATATATATATATATATATATATATATATATATATATATATATATATATATATATATGTATCCAATAGAAGTCATGGATGACCGTGCATGGATGTATCGAGATTCACCTCAAGGATTGCGGAGGATGGATTATGGTAATGAGGTTCAGAGTTTTATTAGTTTCGCAACATCTATTCCGAGAAATTTTAGTGAAGATGGTATTAGGTGTCAATGCAGGAGGTATAAGAATAAAAAGTTTCTTCACCAAGATGTTGTAACGATGCATCTTCTACACAAAGGGTTCATGAAGGATTACCTTTATTGGTATGCACACCGGGCGGCTTCGTTCCATTTGTTGCACATGTGAAGCGGATGGTAAAATTAATTTTAATGACATTTAGATTAATTAATTTGTTGTTATTTATAAATATATTTAACTTGTAACATTTTTTTCTTATAGGCTACGTCTCTTGGACATGAGTCGAGCCCAATTGAGTTTTTTGTGGAGATGCACGTGCAAAGTGGAGACCGCTAAAAAGAGGTGCAATAGTTCGTCAACAACCGCGCTCAACACTTTGTGGTATGTTCGTTCAATCATTTTTTTCGTAAGTTATTATTTTATTGAATTGAATTTGATGATATATTTTTTTTAATTTTCAGGAGACATATAATAGCCGGTTAAGGAAGAGATACAGGGACGATCCTTCGACCCACCCGAGTTTCGATCCGGATTTATAGATGAAGGCAGAATTGTCTGGTGGTCCCGATAGAAATTAGATGTACGAACTCTCCAACACTACAGCCGAGAACTTGTGGCGGCCCGTAGTGTCTCAACCATTGGGAGCTCCTAATCGGTATTAAGCACCCAGTCTCAGGAGTTTGTGGCCTTGCATCAGCACATGGCTCATCTCACCGAAAAATACGAGCAACTCTCGGCGGATTATGAACAACTCCGCCAAATAGTCATGGACATGAGATCACAGATGGGTGGTACGTGTGTGCCTTCTTTTTTACCATTTGGTCTCAGGAATGACCAGCCTCCTCCTTCTCCTCCAACGCCATTATTAATGTGTGTCGGTTTGATTATAATTTCTTGTATTGATTGTGTAAGTATTTGATATGCTTTTTGAATGTTTATTCCCTAATTTTTTTTGGGTTTTGTTATCATAAAACTTCGCTTTCTTATTATGAATAGTAAGATTATTCATGCAACATTTATGGGAGCAGCTGTAATTGTCATAGCTGCAGAGGTAGCTATTATTGAACGAGAAAGAAATAAAATTTATATACTAAGAAAACCACGTATAAATGCAATTGCTCAACGAGAATTCTATATTGATAACATTTTGAATCAAGGTTATAAACATTGCGTCTATAATTTATGTGATGTTCTCACGAGTTATAACCTATTGCGATTATCTCAAAATGTGTCTATTAGGGAGCAAATAATTTTGTTCTTACAAATTATAGGTCGAAAACAAAGATTCATTTTATTAGTGGTACATACTATAGGTCTGTTGAAACTATCCATCGTTACTTTAGAATTGTATTAAAAGTCGTTCCTAAGTTATACAACCACCTTATTAAAGATCTAGGGGATACAGTTCCCGCGAAGATAATGAATAATCGCAGATTTTATCCTTATTTTAAGATATGAGAACAATACCAATATTTTTATACATTAATTAATTATATCTAGAAGAAAAGGTTATAAATTATTTTTTCATGTTTATATAGGATTGCGTGGGAGCAATTGATGGTACCCATGTTCCTGCAAATGTTCCTGTTAAAATTCAAGGAAAGTTTCGAGGTAGAAAAGAGGGAACAATACAAAATGTTTTAGCAGCTATAACTTTTGATGTGAAGTTTATATATGTTTTAGCTAGATAGGAAGGAAATGTACACGATTCTTGAGTTTTGGGTGATGCATTTTTAAGACCTAGTGGTCTAAAAATTCCAGAAGGTATAAATTAAATATTTATAATATGCAATAAACATATAAATTGTCTAATTAGATAAAGATAATAATAGGTTTGATTTTTTATTTGTAGGGAAATATTATCTTGGTGATGTTGGTTACGATATTCGAAAAGGAATCATTTTTTCTTTTTGTGGTGTTCGATACCACTTGAATGAGTTTACAGAACATTCACTAAAAAATAAAAAGGAGTTATTTAATCTTCGACACTCTTCATTAAGAATTGCTTTTGAGCGAGGGTTTGGTATTTTGAAGAGTCGTTTTAGATCAATTGATGGAAAACCTTTTTGGTCTTATGAAACACAAGTGAATGTTGTGCTTTCATGTTGTATTATTCATAATCACATAATGGAAGTCGATTCTTATAACTTTTTTATGGAAGAAATATGTTCGGAAAGTGAATTAATTAGAAGAACAATCAGTTTAAGCTAATGGAAGGAGAGGGAAGAGAATAGGGAATGGATAACAAAAAAGAAAAATGATTGCATCAACTATGTGGAATGATTATAACACTAAAAGAAACTAGTAATTGAATGTTAATTATATGTGTTTGTTTTTATTATATATTTCATGAGTTTGTATTATCTTTGTTATATATTTGGATTGTTTGTTGCTTTTATTATAATTTCTTATGTATTTCATGTGTTCTTTTTTAGATATTAATTGTATTTTTTTTGTATAAAATTAGTTCAATCTAAATATTGTATGATTTTATTTTGTAAAAATTTAGGATTTGTTTTTGTAGAAATGAGTACCCCGAAGAATGAAAAATGTAAAGGTGAGTACTTCATATGGTCTAAGTCTATGTCTCACACGCTACTTGAGATATTAGTCAAGAAAGCACTTAAAGGAAACAAGTTTTCTTCCACCTTTAAAGCATAATCTTTTATAAAGGTAGCAACATAAATTAGTCAAAAGTTCAACATGCAATGCGAGCCTAAGTATGTGAACAATCATCTCAAAACTGTGAAAAAAAAATAAGGAATAATAACCAAACTTAAAAATAAAAGAGGTTTTAGTTGGGATAATTGTTTAAAGATGATTACGGTTTCGAAAGATATATATGATGACGAAGTAAAGGTATAATAAATAGTATACTCTTTGTAATTTTTACATTTACTTTTGTTTCCAAAACTTTATATAAGGAACTAAAAATTGTATATTTTAATCTTTATGAACAAGCACATCCCAATCATGACAAATTGCTCAACAAAAAACTTTATATGAATGAAGCAATGATAATTGTTGATGGAAAAGACATGATAACCGAAAATTATATCAAATCGTATGCTGATATCAACTTGGAAGAGAACAGTGAAGTGCAATATATTTCAATTGAAAATGAAGGGGAATATGAAGAAACTTCAAAAGGTAAAGAGACATCTTTCTCTAGTGCATAAAAGAGACAACATAAGAAGAGAAATCGAATGTATGAACATGATAGTGTTGAAAAGTTGTCTAAAAAGATTGGAGATGTAACATTTACAATTTAAAGTCTAAGCAAAAATCAACTTGATGTTAATGAGCTATATACAAAAATGATGAAAATTGAAGGTTTTGAAGAGGTTACTCTTGGTGATGCTTTTGATCACTTGGTTCAAAATAAAATGTTGACAACAATATTTATGGTAAAAAATGCTAATTTGAGGAAAATTTGGGTTCAAAATTTTGTGAACCAACACTACTACATACCTGATTGCTAAGATGATTTTACCATGATAAGAAAGTCTATGTTTGTTATTTGACAAGTATGTTTACTTGTTTTTATTTGATGTAGTAAGTTTATGATTGTTAATTTGAACTAATATGTATATGTATGACATCAAAACTTAATATTTATAGATGACAATGTTTGATGTAAAATGTTTATATTTATTTCTTAATGCTTAATTGATATATATTAAAGGGATAATTGTCCATACTCTTAAAAAAAAAACAATATTTATCCAAAAAACTCATCAGAATATTTTTGTATTTATTTATCTCTAAAAAAAAAATATTCATACCAAAAAAACCCAAATATCTAACTTTCACTTAATACCATTAACTAATTTGACTTTCTTAATACTATCAAAAAATTATTTTGAACGTTTACAAATGAAAAAAAAATTAATAGGTTCTACTTAAAAAATATTTCATAAAGTTATATATCTATAATATTATATTTAAAATATTTATATTACATATATATAGTTATATTTTATAAAATAAGCTATATATAAATATATGATATAATAAAAAAAATTCATTCTTATACCTTTTAAATCTCATTTTTATTATTATAAGTAATTAAATATTTATATTACATATTCTATATATGTTAGTTAAATTTTTTAAAAATAAAATATTAAAAAATTATTTTTCAGATTATTTTTTATAATAAAATTAAATATTAAAAAATATTTTCTAATTTATATTTTATAACATCATCAAATATCAGAAAAAATTTCACTGTTTAAATCACTTAAAAAAAAAAAGGAAAATTTCCAACAAACAAACCGCCTTAATCGAAATCGAAAAATCTCTCTCCCGGGTAAACTAAAGAGGGAAAAAGAGCCAAACAAAACTCAGAAAGGCAGAACACAAATTCAGAGAGAGATAGAGAGAGAGACCCTTCAAATGAAATCCAAAAGAGAAACGACAGTAATCGAAATCGAAGACACAGACGACGATGATTTCCTTTCTCAAGTTGCCCAAGCTGAGTCCGAAGCTCTCTCCGCTTCCAACATCAAACGCCGCAAAATCACCACCGTAGGTTTCAACGAAAACCAAGAGAACACCAAAACCACGACGACGACGATCAAAGTGAAGGACGAATACAAAAATGAAGGGGACTACATGGCAGCTTTAAAAGGAAGTAAAAGTACTTTATGGCAACAGCGAATCAAAGCCGTTGGTTCTTCCAAACTCCCTCCTCCTGATTACAATGCTCGCGGTGGCGGTGGCAGTGGGGCGGTGGCTCCCGAGAAGGTGTGTCCTTGTGGGTTGGGTGTTTGTAATGTTTTTACTGCTAATACAGAAAGGAATCGCGGGCGGGATTTCTACAAATGCCCTCAAAGACAGGTAAAGATTTGTATCCTGACCGTGCGTGTATTACATTCGTGCGCGTTAAAACTGAGGAGTTTTCTTTGGTTTTGCTTTTGTGTAGGAAAGTGGGGGTTGTGGATTTTTTCAATGGTGTGATGAATCTCCAGCGGCAAATAATGGTGGTGGGTTCGGAGGGGGTGGGAGCCATGGTTCTGTGTCTAATTCCGTGTTTCCTGAGCTTCAATGTTCATGTGGAGCTGGGTCTTGCTTGATTTTGACATCTAGAAAAGGGGACAATAATGGGAGGCAATTCTATAAATGTCCTGAAAATCAGGTAGGTACCTACTTTTCTTCATATGGAAGATTTTTGGGTGTTTTTAAATTATCCAGTTGTATTCTGGAATTGGGATTTTATTTATTTATTTTGACCGTTCATTTATAAAACCTGATCTGACTTAAAATTCAAACTGGTGACCCTGTTGTCTTGGAGTCTGGCAACCGGAATTTTTTTTTTTTTACCAAAACAACATAGTTTCCTGTTTTTGTTGTTTAATTTTTTTAAAACCTTCTGTCCGTGGTTTGACCTGGCCAACTAATGACTCAAGCCCTAGATTGGGTTGGACCCTGGGCGGGTCTTATAACCATGGTCCATGCTTCATGGTTGTTTCATAATGGAAAGAAGGTAATTGTTGGTGCAAAAGTGAATTTTGTTCGAACAGCTTATAATTTTAATTGTCTACCAATGTGAACTGCTTCATGTCTTGGATTTCTTCTTTACTGTTGTGAGCCTTAACAGAGAGAGTTGACGGACAAGGAAGGTTTGAATGTTAAAAGAGTGTGTGTGATGGAAAAGATGTAGGTGAAAGATAATCAAATAAACATTTGTTAGTGGTAGATATGAGTTACATACATTAGGTTTAGTGGTTGATGTGGCTGTGATTCAGTAGATGGGGGTAACAGATGCATTGCTCTGAATGTGCATAATAAGCAATGGAGACATTGTTGTTGTTGTAGGCAGTGAACTTGTGGTTGTGGCTTGTTGAAAATGATAAATATCAAAGGGATTTTGAAGCGAGTGTTTATAGTTATTGTGGAATAAGATTTCTTTTGTGAATTTTCATGGTTGTTTCGTAGTGAATAGTGAAGTATTTGCAGTGCAAAATGTGATCATTGTTTGTATATCATATGCTATATGTGCAGGCATTATAAGTTTATAACCGCTTCTCGTCTCAGCTTCTTTCCCCTTTTACTGCAAAGAAATCTCAAAGCACCCTTTAATTGTCCTTCATGGTCTTTATTTTTTCTGTTCTAATTCAATGGAAAGCCATAGTTCTATATCTTTTTCCCCTGTGAAGTCATAATGATGAAGTGCATTTCAGTGCCTGTGGATAAGAAGAAAAGTATACATTAAAATTGGAGTCAGTGAACTTGTGATTGTGACCAATTTGAAATGGTTAATTTGATGTCAATTTCAAAGAAGTTTACAGGTCAGATAACCATTATATGGCACGAACTGTTAGCTGACAATTCTAAGAGCTCAATGGCATATTTCATAAATGTGATTAACATAAATGAAAGCAGTGGAATTTCTTTGGCTATGGATTGTTGACCATGTAAGTTTTCTATTGGTGGGAAATTGTTTACTGGAGTTCATGTGTGAAATATTTGACAGGGATGGTTGTTGGTGAAAAAGGCACCCTGAGAAACATACCTTCTCTGTTTCATTATAATTTTTTTCTGAATTGTTTATGCATGCTTGAGATAGACTATACATGCTGTAAATTATAGTCAATGTTTCTCATTTTGCCATTCCGCGGTTCAATGACATGATCTGAACACCCCCCCCCCCCCCCCCCCCCCCCCCACTCCCTACTGGAACAATTGGTGAATTGGAATGCTATAGACAGATGCAGCTTTATCTGATAGTCATGTGCTTTTGGTTGCTTTGCAGGGAGGTTGTGGTTTCTTCAAATGGTGCGATGATAATACTGCATCAGCTGGTCTTCAAGCTATTGCTCCCAAGGTCTACATCAACATGAATGACTCCAGTAACAAAAGCTTTGGTGCAAGAACCGGATCTTCCTGCTTCAAATGTGGCAAGGAAGGCCATTGGGCAAAAGATTGTGGCATGTCTACGTCTGATTCTCCTGCTACATTTGGAGCAGGTTCTGGTTCATCTGGTACTTGTTACAAATGTGGTAAGCCAGGGCATTGGGCAAGGGACTGCACTTCTAGTCAATATAAGAATGTTCCCCAGCAATACTAATCGTTTTATGCTTCTTGTATTTCTTGGATCACTTCGCTGTAGCTTAACTAGTTACTACGAATCAGGGTACGTTGCTTTTGGGTAAAGCCAAATATCCCACCCTCTACATGGCTGCAGACTTTACATGAGACTGGTTGTTTGGAACTTTCATTTTGCTATGCAAAGATTTCCTAACCTCATGGATCCAATTTTTGAAAGTTCCCTGTCTATGAATTGAGTAGATTTGTAATTACTTATGCCTCTTAATTCTGATTACATGTCAAATCTAACTTGTTTAGGAAAATATTACCACTTTCGAATCTGGAGAGGAAAATTCTTTATAGTCTTGTTTTCGCTATGAATGTTGGTCTACGAGTCATTACACCTGCCTTGGTAGCACTGTGAGTGACATTTTGCTTCTAGCTTCAAGCTATCTTCTTGGTGTCTGTTAGTAGACAACTAGACATTGCAATTACGTAGCACATGCTCTAGCCAAAACCTCTAATTACATGGAGGTAGCCTCATCTTCTATAAAGGCATTGGCCTCTTGTAGCATCCCCTAATTTTCATATATAATGTGGAGAAGAGGATCGAAGATCCCTCTGTTCTTTCCATTATAGCCATTGTACATGATGGCATTAGACATAACTTCTCTTTTTCCACCAACAAACGATAAACAAAACTTTCCAAAAAAAAAAACTACTAGTAAAACCTTTGTGTATAATATAAGTTCCTCAAATAGCAATTAAAAAATCGAAATCAAGTTGAAAAGCCATGTTGAAACTCCCTCATGGTATCATTGTTGATATACTCACCTACGAACCAGTTGCTAAGTTAAATCTCAAAAGGGCAAATGAAAACTACAACATTAACTGCCGAAGGCTCCTCGTTGCAACCAAACCTCTTCATTCTGCAGGCTTCGAAGTGGCTAGTAGTGGAGCTTCGTTGTCTTAATTTACGAAGTCATAATAACTCCTTCGCCGTCGGGTTGTTTCTGGGATCTTGTAATGGCTTAGTGTTCAAACTTGACGAGGTGGACAATATGGTCTTATGGAATCCAGCTACTATAGAGTCCCAATTATGCTTGAAATCTTTACACTAAAAACCACTACATGGAGAATAATTCAAGGCATCTATTCTGGTATTCGCATGGGAGGACACCGTCAAGGTATATTTTTGGATGGGCCTTGCATTGATTGGGGATGCGAGAAAGTGGCCATGCTGGAGTGGATATGATTGTTTCTTTTGATATAGCAGAAGAGAAATTCATGAAGGTTTTGCCACTTCCAATTCCTCCGAATTATTTTTTATCAGCAGTTTTGGTTTTGGGAATCTCAGGATTCTACCTGTTCTTATTTGACAATCGACGACCGCATGGAAAGCTATTTCGAAGCATGGAAAAAGCAAATTGAATAGTTTAATTATTAAATAATTTAATATTAAAGAGTACAACTGAAAAAAATATATATAAAAAAAATTTGAATGAATCCTGATTAACATGTAAATCTCATTATCCTATGCACAAGGAAGTGAAAATAAAAAATATAAAGACTAATTTTTAATAAATCAAATATTAAAAAAAAATTAATTTTTTTTTCAAAGAACCTAAAAATAATAAAGTCGACTCGTTTTAACTTTTGTAACCTATAACCTTAGTTATGAGCCTGAGACCAACCCTATAGAAAGCAAGCCCTAAAAAATAATGCAGAAAAATTCTATAACAACAAAATACTGAGGGATAAAATTGAGAAAAAAAATGCAATAAAAAATATAAAACAAAAAAAATAGTAATAAAAAGAATGGGGACTAAATTTAATGTAAAAATAATTTGAAATATAATATTGAGGGATAAAATTGAAAACAAAATTCATTAGGAAAAAGGAAAAAAATAAAATAATAATAAAAAGAATAAGAACCAAATTTGATATAAATATTAAATGAAACCAAATGATGAGGGGGTGAAACTAAAGAAAAAAAATTAGTAAAAAAAAAACAAAAAAAAACAAAACAAATAGCAATCAAAAGAATGAGGATCAAGTTTGATATAGATAAAAATAAAATGACACCTTTATATTTTGGAAAGGAAAAAGGAAAAAAGAGAGGAGAAGGAAAAAAAATTCAACAGAGTCTAACCATTGCCTTTTCATGTACACGCACAACACCAATAGAAAAATCATAATGAGATGCTTCAAAAATTGCTTAGGAAAGCAATATTTTGGCATGGACAACATGTGCTCCAACAACTTTTTTAAAAAATAATATTTATGATTATTAAAAGACCAAATCGTACCTAAGTCAACCTGTTAAGCATTAAAAATCCAATTTGAAAATACATAAAAGTCCCTAAATGCAAACTTGACAAATTTTGTTTTAAAGAGTAATATATTCTTTACACCGTGTTTCTAAAATGTAAGAAAATAGAATAGCCGATTATCAATCTTGTAACAATTTTGCTTGAAATGAAAATATATTATTTACAGTATGCATATAAAAGAATAAAAATACCTAATTTCCCATGATCAGCATTTTAAAATATCTTACTTTAAAAGGTTTATAATCTTTACATTGTCCATTTTAAAAATAAAAAGATCTAATTGTCCCAAATCAATCTCACAATAACTATTAACTCCCATGAAGAAGACCAGATTACCTTTAATATTAAGCTTATTGTTTTCTTTTGTTAGGAGGACAAAATAATAATTACACTATTCATGTCCATGATGCATCACGTCTAGGAGTATAGTAAATTAACTATCGCAATCATTTTTTTTGTAATTAGTTCAAATACAACATAGAAGTGATCCATGTTTTGAGCATAGTTACAAGACCCAACTTAGAGATTGACATAGCCCAAAGCCCATGTTGTGTTAGTTGACATGTGGATTGACAATGTTAGCCCAATCTATGATTAAAAAAAACCCTCGAAACAATGTCAATTTTGGCATAAAAAGAAGACTATTTCAAAATAAAACTTAGTTCGAGTCAAGTTTTGGGTAGGTGAATTATCAAATTGACCCTTCAAGTTAGACCTAATTTTATAACATTTCTTTTGAGTCAAGAATTTACATCGAAAACGTAGTTTCATTACTTGATGTTGAATAATGTACAAGGGATGAGTTATGAAGTTGTGCAAATTTAAACCCTTAAAATTAATGATTTGTAGTATAAAAAAGTAAGGTTGTTGTCCTATAAAGATACTAGTATTAAAACTTAAGTACTCAATTAAAATAAACTATTTAAGTTTATATTAAAACAAATCAAGTAAAGATGTGCTAATTATACTAATATGATAGAATAACTAATATACAATTTAAATGATAAGTAATTCAAAGTATATTTTTGTTTATGATATAAACTAACAACTTAGTAAGATAAGAAAACAAAAGAAATCAATTATGAAAAAATAAGAGGTGGATTCGGCATATATAAAATATAGAGAATTTTTTTTTGTTTTATTTTATAAGAAATATTCCTTAAGGATAATTAAACATCAGTCATTGAATTTAGATATGTTTTCTAATCTGATATGTGATAATAAATAAATCAACCATGAAAAACAAAAAGTTTTTACTTTTTAGTTAACCTAACATCCATGCATGAATTAGCCATAATCAAATAATAACCTTAATTAAACATAAATTAATTAATAGCAATGGATTTAAAACAAAAAACATGTGTTGCACATCATATAGAATTTCAGTCATCAATCATCAAATTTAATCATAAAAAAACACAGGATATTCATGTATCACATTCAAATATAGAATAATTTTAAGCAAAAATCATCATGCTAATTAAAATCAAAGAGCACTAACCTCTTAAAGTCGCAATTAAACTTGTATGAAATTTATGATTAACGTAACTTTGGACAAGGAAAAAGAAAAATAATTTTTTTAACCAAAAAATCCCTCTCCCTCTCCTCTCCTATGTTCTTTACATAATATCCCTTTTATTTTAGAATTAGGGTTGGTTTTATATGGAATTGAGGAGGTGAAAAAGCTTCCAAGTTAAAAACTAATCTCTAATCAGATTACTTTAAGGTTTTCTTACATTAATATGACTCTAATGACTTATGCATTGACTTTGACCTTCTAGAGAGGCTTCCTAATCATGTGGGACCTTTGCCACATTATTAATGAGATACTGTGTCATTATCCTAGTATGGAAAGATGGGTTAGACTCGTGTTAGTTTGTCGCTAGATTTCAGACTTAACTTCAAATATGTCACTCTTTTTTGTCTGAACGAGTTATTAGGCTAACTATATATAGATGGAAAAATATCTAGTTTTCATCCCAACTTGAATCATAACAAAATTCTACCTGTAGCTTCAAATATGGTCCAAAAACTACACAAAGATCCCATTAGGATTCATTCTTCAATTTGGATTCCTAATGCAATAAGAATTTGCACTCTTTAGCTTCATTTAACTCATTTTCACACCTTATATCTCCATAGCAAGCTATTGTAAGATTTAAAACATGTATAAGAATAAGATAATAAAAGGATAAAATAATACGAGTGTATCAATAAGCTAATTAATTTATATTAAAAAAGGAGTAAAATCTAGAATGTTTCTTTAGTTTTATTTTTGTCTCCCTTCCAATTTGTCCCCTTGTTCTGTAATATATAGTTAAACTATAGTAGTAGAATTATTATTTCCTAATTGGAGCATATTATAACAGAAGTTAAATGGTGTGAGAAAATCACTGTAGACCAAGAGACATTTCATTGTAGATTGCAATAGTAGTTTCACTTTCAATTTCTCATCTTTTTGCAAGTGGATAAATGTTACTTTGCCTTTCTTCCACAAGGGCAATCAGGTTTTTCCAATTTCCAAGTACAAGTAAATAACGCTTTTAGCATCAGAAAAGACAAAAAAAAGGCTCTGTCTTTGCAGATATTTTGGTATTTTTACATGGGTATTTTGTGTAATTAAGAGGACCATGGGGGGCTTCATAGTATTTTTCATGTTGTATTTTTTATTATCAAAAAGCTATTGCAGTGTGTTCTATACGGCCTAGTGTGTGGGCGACACCAACACCATTAAGAAGGCACATAAGACACTTCCCAATAGTCAAATCTGTCCATCTGTCGTATCACTAGATGTGCATCCGTGTCCTCTTCTATATGGAGTGTTGCGTGTAGACATATCATGGTTGGATTGCCACCAGTGATGGATTGTTTGAGTTTTTTCTTTTTTTCTCTCTCTTGAAAATTAAAGTGCATTATTGTTCTTTCTTTGTTTGTTGTTTGCTTAGGTCTGGTAACCATGTATGATGCTAGAGCCAGACATGCAGGTTTGCCAGACCAAGACACATGGGTCTGGCATGGCTGCCAGACCCAAGGTGTTTGGGTCTAGCATGGCTACCAGACCTATGCGTCTGGGTCTCGTATGCCCCAATTATTGTGGGACCCAAGTAAAGTGGGTCTGGCATGTTGCCAAACTCAACTAAACTTGGGTCAGACATGGTTGTCAGACCCAAGCACCTCAGGTTTGACATGATTGTTGTTGTTGTTGTTGTTGTTGTTGTTGTTATTATTATTTTGTTGTTATTCATTATTATTACTATTATTGTTATTATTATAATTATTCAAGTAAAATTGGATCAAACATGTTTGTCAGACCCAAGTAACGTAGGTTTAAAAATTATTTATAAACGAAGTATAATAATTTATAAACAAAAAATCATCATAAAAATATAATTTAACATTTTAAATCTGAAAATTCAAATCTTATTTTCCCATTAAAATAATTCATGTTTTATGTTTATAAATTTGTTATGCCTTTAATAGAAATTCTATCTTCTATTATTAATATGATTGTTGTTGTTGTTGTTGTTGTTGTTAGTATGATTATTATTGTTGTTGTTATTGTTGTTGTTGTTATTATTGTTGTTGTTGTTATTCAAGTAAACTTGGGACAAACATGTTTGTCAGACCCAAGTAACGTGGGTCAAAAAATTATTTATAAAAAAATTATAAATAATTTATAAACAATAAACCATCATAAAAATCTAATTTAACGTTTTAGATCTAAAAATTCAAATCATATTTTCCCATTGAAATAATTCAGTTTTTATGTTTATGAATTTGTTATTCCTTCAATAGAAATTCAATTTTATGGTTGTTACCGATATATTTTTTTTCAAAAGTATTTTTTATTTAAAAATATATTAAAATAATTTTTTATTTTTTAAATTTAGTTTTAATATTATACATGAAAATAATTTAAAAATATTAAAAAAATAATTTAAAGCAAAGAAAAAAATAAAAATAAATAATTTTTTTCAAAACTATTTTTGAAATGCAAAAATAAACATGTTATAGTAATCATGTTTTTTTCTTATAAATCTATAATTAATCAAAATAGTTTATAAACTATCATAATTAACAAAATCAAGAAAATAACACAACTTGATGCTGTAACCAAGTTGTGCTACTTCAATTGAAGCCTTTTAAAATTTTAAAAAGGTTGTGAGAACATCACATCCGTTAACATTTAAAATTTTTTAGAATTAAGTTATTTCCAATCACGTAAGCTAGGCCGTCATACCCAAGTTGTGCTACTCCGATTAATGTTATAGTGTCTTGGGTCTGCCATAGGTCGTCAGGCTGCTAGACCCAAGTGTCTTGGGTCTGGTGTTTGGCAGCCATGTGAGATCCAAAAACCTTGGATCTGGCTTGGCCCTAGACCCAACTGTCTTAGGTCTGGCATGACCATCACACCCAAGTCTCTTTTAATAATATTTTTTTAAAATATAAAATATTCTTTTTACATTTTAAAAAAATTATTATCGATCTGCTGTAGAGTGCAGGCAATGCATATTGTGAAAAGATCAATGAAACCCTTTTGTTTTACGACTTTGCTTTTATTATAAATTTTGTAATTTCTTGTCTACAAGTTGAGAAAATTCGTTTACTAGGCTAAGTTTGTGAAGAATATCAAAAAGAGAGAATAAGAGGTGGAGCCTTATAGCACAGTACTAATATCCTGGCTTTGTCTTCTTTACATCACTGTGTGACTGAAGCAGCAACCCAAAACTAAATTGCATATGCCGGTGTTGTGATGTTAACTTTGCTGATTATAAAACGTAAGGTGCCACTACAACAATTAACAATATTACTGATAGAATTTTTTCGTCGGCATGTGATTACCAATCTATCGATGATAATTTTACTGACTAATTCACTGACAGAAATAGTCCTTCGGTATACAGTTCATCGGTAATTCTAACATATGTTACTAATTTTGTTGGTAAAAAAAAAACCAATGGTTTTACAGACAGAAAATTGGCTCAAAAAAATATCCCACTAGAATTATATCGATGAAAATTTCCATCGGTGATAATGGCATATGTAGTAAATTTGTTCCAATTCTCTGTAGAATACCGACGGATAGATTCTGTTTGTATTCTCATTGATGAGTCATCGATGGAATAATTCCATCGGTGATTATGGCATATGCAGTAAATTTGTTCCATCGCCTCTGGAAAATCACGAACATTGTAAAGCTTTTGGGTTTTTCGTCTTGAAAATAAAGAGAAGATCATTATCTATGAATACATGAAAAAAAAAAACTTTTAGGCTGCCAAATATTTTCCAGTAGACTACTATTTATTCTCAATTTGATTATTTTCAATTAAAAGTTATATATTGCAATATTAATCTCAACATTGTATAACCTTTTTTTTTTCCTAACACACATGTTTCTCTTGGTATAGAAAAATCAGATCGAGTACTTTCATGGGAAATTAGGCTTAAATTGTGATAGAAATTGTTGAAGGACTGTCTTACTTGCATTCATTAGAGCACCAAGTAATTTTTAAATATATGAAAAGTCAATAACATAAATAATTCCAAACAATAGCATCTGAGATTTTTTAAAGCAAAGGTCATTCAATTTCTTATAAGCATCTAAGATTGAATCAACAAGCAAGATCCTGATATCTTATACAAAACAAAGCATGAGATTGTTATGTTTTTTTTTTTCAAAAACCAAATAAAACATAAAAAACACAGCAAATTAACAAGCTTGCAATATTTATGCCACAATCACAATCACAACTAAAAATCCAAACAAAAAACAGGAAAACAAAAGGCAGATAATAAAAAAACATTTGAGGAAAACGGTTACCTGAAATAGGATGATTCATTGCTTCAATGGAGATTATTGTAGTTAATAGGGAATAAAAAGGAAATTATTGTGATGATCTTTTGTTCTAATAAAGAGATTTGAGAGAGAGAGAGAGAGATTTACAGCAGCCACGCATAAAAGTGTTTTTTTTTAAGAGAGTTCCAGTTAAACTAATTAAGAGAGAGGGAGAGATTTTGTTCCTGTAAGTAAAAAAGAAAAGTGTTTTCCAAGGATAAGAAAAGAAAAACACTTTCCAAACACTAAAGTGTAACTTTTCCTTTGACCAGAATTTAATTTCCTTTGACTAACTTCCCACGTGCTTACCAAACATGGGAAAGTGAGAAAAATTGTTTCCAGGAAAAAAACAAACAAGACCTAAAAACATCTTTCTTTTTCTTGCCTGGTGATTTTTTAAAGGTAAGTACGTAAATTTCTTTTTCTTAGGGGATGGTTCGTGCAATGGCAGTGACAGTCATATTATGTGATTCAAACAACAAAATAATAACAATAGAATCTAGATTTTACTATATTTTAGGGGTTTTACTGCCAGTGAATAAAGTTATGGTTTGAGTGCTTCCTATCTGGAATAATATTAGGAATAGTATTAGAGGTTTGAAAATTTATTAAAATAATTTATTTTATTTTTTAAAATTTATTTTCAACATCAGCATATCAATACGATCCAAAAAATAATAATATGGAAAAAAAATTCAAAAATTTGCAAAATTATTGTTCAACTGTAGCATCAAACACCCTATTAAACTAGTGTTATTAAACTCAGCTCAATTCGATGAATTGATTTGGTGATTTGCTAATCCAGGATTTAAGATAAATTTTAAATTAAATTGATTGACTTGATTGATCAAACAGAACTATATTTGACTTCTTTTACATAAAAAAAAAACCCTTGAATTGATTTGAGTTAACTCATCCAACATGTAATCTAAACTTTAAGTTATATCGAGTTTCATAACTTTAAAAAATATTAAAAATACTAAAAATTGTTCCTCATGCCACTGTTCAACTAGAGCCAGATCATTGTGAATTACAACGGTATTTTTTTTTATCCCTTTTTATTTTTTTCTAATTACACCCTTCTAAACCTAAAATTATGGCCAATTAAAACACATTTATTAAGGAATGACAAGATTCAAAGACAAGGAGCAAAACTGAAAAAGGTAGCAAAAGAGGTGGTTTCCAAAAACTTGGGGCTAAACACTCACTTTGATCCTCCAACTTTTTAAATTATAAACTTTCAATCCCTAAAAAATTATGAAATTCATTTATGGTCTCAAACTTTGTTTTCTTTATTTTGTGGTCCCTGGTTTGAGAGAGGAGAAAAAAATGGTTGGATTCCTATGGTAAAGAAAAAAAAAGTCTTGGTTAAGACCAATTCAGGGCATGAAAAAGAGTGATTTTGTTGTCAATGAGTTCCTTTTGATAAGGAGAGTTTATCCTATATGTTGTTTTCACTTAAATTTGCCTAAAATGGTATATTCGAGCCTATAATATTTTGAAATAAAGAAAGAAAGGTTTAATAGTAAATGACAACAATAACCTTACCCTTTAAGGAGTATGTTTTAGGAATAAATGATTGAAGGAAACTTTGGTAATTTGCTTAAAAATTGGTGAATATAAATAGAAAGAGAAAAAAAACAAAGAATCAAATTTGAAGAGAGAAAATCAAGAGTGAGAAAGAAGAAGAAGAAGAAGAAGAAGAGATAAAGGAAGGAGAAGAGGGTTAGAGAAAATAAGTTTAAAATGTAAGATTTGTGCTTTGATGTGTATAATTGTTGGTATTAATTAAGATTATGAATTTATTAAGATTTAGGGTTTTAAAGTTTATGTTTTGGGTTAGATTGATGAGTTGATTGAAATATTATGGATTAATTGTTATGAGTAATGGTTTAATTGGTTGGTTTTTAGATCATTTTGTTACAAATAATGATTTTGAGACTAATTTGTTTAATTGATGTATTGGGTGTAAGAAATTGTGAAAAGACCCTTGCTAGAAATACTGGACATAAGTTCCTTGAGGTTGAGGGTGATAAAATTTTAATTTGGTCCCTTATTTTTTAAAATTACATTTTAGTCCCTAAATTTTGGAAAAATTACAAATTAGTCCCTGGAACAAAATTCGAGATCTTGTACAAGATTTAGGATGAACTATGGATAAGATTTCAGTATAATTATGGATTTATGATATTTTTAGTTTGGTCCTCCAATTTAGCAAATTGCAATTTCATCCCTAAAATCATGAGAAAAGCCCATATTAGTCCTTAGATGTAATCCTAGTTTTCAGATTGGTTTTGATGAAAAGTTAAGGTTTATTAGTGAATTATTATCAAGTTTTATGATTTGTTTTCTTTTGAATTGGATTTCAGGAAACCATTTGACTTTTTACTTTTTTGGAAAAAAGACCAAATTGGTTCCTAAACGTATAGAGTTATAAGTTAAACCCTAAGTTGAGTGTATTAAATTGAATTTACATTCCTTTGAAGTTTTGTTTTAGTATGTCTTCTTTTGTATTTAGATGTTCCTAATATTCCACTTACTGGACATTAATAAGATTTCTTTCAGTACTTGCTTTTGTGTTTGTTCTGCTTTTGAGTCAAGTAAGTGGATAATGTTTCATATGCATAAAAAATAGTATAAATATTTAAATTGTTAGTATGAAATGGATCATGCTTCTTTTATATCATTTGTTTAATCTAAATTCTGGATATGAAATATGAGTATGTCTGATTTGATAGTTTTTTATTTGATTGATATCATGAGTTAATCCTTGAGATATAATTTTATTAGTTTGATTATGATATGACCTCTTAATATGCCAATTAGAATACCCATGTTAATAGCATAGTGTTAGTCTTTGTACATATCGTATAAGAACCCTAATTAATTGGGGGAATCAACAACTTGTACGAAATGATCATCCTACACTTTGGAGCCATATGTTCATCTCATTTTTATTTTCTAATGAGCTTTACCTCATGATAGTCCTTGTTATGGTTTGTTTGTGAAACTTTCTTGAAAAAGCCTAAAATCAAATTTGTATATGTTTCTCTTTGTCGTTATCTACTCACTGAGTTGTTGAACTTAACCTCTCATTATTTATTATTTTTAGGCATATAGTTTTGCTATCAGGTCACTTTTGTTGGATTTCAGAACCTACTTTTTTATTGTAATTAGTATTATTCTGTTATGTCTAGTTAGAGCTCTATAATTATGATATTTGTATTAACTCTTGTATTAAGATGTTGATTTCTATTATGGACTTTAATTATGATATCAGAAGCTGCGTGAAACTCTAGTTTGTTTAAATGATAAAAGTTTGTATGTAAGTTTGAGTTCGTATAGGTATGGAAACCTAGAGAGGGATCTTACTTATGTGTCTATCATGGATCCGGGAATCGGGTCGTGATAAATTTGGTATTAAAGCCTTAGGTTAAAAAAACAATAATTAATTTCATAATATGTAGAGCATTAGGAATCATATCGCCTTGTCTGTTGTCTTTGAAATTCTAAATTCTCATCAAGCATGTCTTTTTTTACTCTTTGAATTTTATGGTAGATATACTTTCCTGTAATACTATGGTAGTTATCATGCTATTTTTCTACCATGACTTAAATGCTTTCACTTTTTGTAGGAAATTCTGAAAAATAGACAAATAATTGGTACTAGTAGAGTAGATAATGATTAGGATGATGTTCTTATTGTGTAGTTGAGGATTGCAAGGCAAATGAGGAAAGGTGGTGCACGTGTACCTCAACATGTTAGGGAGGTACCTCCACTAGTGGAGGAGGAGCCTCTAGAGTTAGAAGAGAAGAATATGGTTGATGAAATAGGTGGAGGAGTAGTTAACCCTAAATACCTTACAGAATTCCAAAAACTTAGTTAGGTTATGCGAATCCAAATAAAGTTTACTATGGAAGGAGATTAAAGAAGGGATAGCTATGTACCATCATCATCCCATACTATTTAGAGATTCAATATGTTGTTGAAGGACTTTATAAAGTTGGCACCTATTACCTTTACTGGGATAGATAGCTCATAGTATCCTTAAAGGTTTATAAATGACATATGGCGGCGTTGTAAAGCTTTGGGATGACAGACCATCAAGCTGTAAGTTTGGTATCATTCAGGTTGGAAAGAGATGTGGACATTTCTTGGTTTGAGTTTAGAAAGAAAGTGAGGCCAGCAGAGACTCAATTGACATTAAATGAGTTTAACACCATGTTTTTTGACATATCTCTTCCTCGGAGTGTTAGGGATGCTAGATTTTACGAGTTTGAAAGGCTATTTTAAGGGAGCATAATAGTAGATCAGTATGATTTAAAGTTTACTCAGTTGTTAGGGTATGTTGAACATCTTCTACCCATTTAGGAGTGAAGAGTGAAGAGGTTCATTTGAGGACTCAAATCCTTGATGTATATGATGATGGTATCTTAAGTGTTTTCATCCTACTCCTCAACAGTTGATAGCACCAGGTTAATTGAGGCAAGAAAATTAGAGGACATGGCTGCAAGCCAGTCTAAAAGGCCCGAGAAAGAGATTTAGTCTTTTAGACAGCAAAGATTAAATGCAAGCCCATCTAGGAGATAAAATGGTCGTTAGGGCTCATGGGTTATGAGGAGTTTTAGACAATGATCTTCACTTAGTGGCTCAAACAGTCAGAATGGCAATAATAGTGCTCATAGCTATAATCATAGTTCAGTTTAAAATGCACCTCGTAGCTCTTTTGTTCCATCTAGAGACAATTCTTCATGTCAGCATCGTGGAGGAAGCCATAATAGTGTATAGTGCTACAAGAGGACTAAGGTTTATTTTGGTTATGGTCAGATAGGTTATAAGATTCAGGAGTGCTCAAGGAGATAGTCATCAGCTCCGGGAACATCTATTTAGTTCAGACACCATCGATAAGCTAGTATATGGCTTATGGTGGTCGAGGATTTGGTGGTCGTGGTCAGAGAGGTCGGGTTACAGGTGACAAAGGTTAAATACAGCAAGGCAAGGGGCATGTTAGAGTCTTTTCCTTGACTCAGCAGGATGCCAAGCATCTAACACAATTGTTTCATGAATTCTTTTTATTTGATCGTTTAAAGCAAACGTTTTATTATTAAAGGTGCAACTCATTCATTTATGTCCTTGTATTTCACCATGAGGTTAGATAGATAACTTACTCTATTAGGATTTCTCATTTCAGTCTTCACTCTCTTGGATGAATCAGTATTAGTGGAGTATATGTATCTGGATTATGAAATGGAGATTGAAGAAGAGATCTTTATAGGAGACATAAATGTCTTAAATATGGTTGATTTTGATGTGATTTTGAGAATGGGTTGGTTAACAAAGCATGTGGCCTCATTCAAATGTTGGGGTAAGAAAGTGGTTTTATTTAGATGAAAAAGTTGGGTTAGTGTTTCAAGGAGACAAGATTGTATCTTCATCGATTATGTTATAGGCCATCTCGAGGAAAATGGCATGGAAAGGGGTACAATGCTACTTAGCATATATGGTGGATGTAGAAAGTTCTCTAGTTAGACCAAGTCCCTATAATCAGGGAGTTCATCAATGTTTTTTCCAATGACTTACCGAGATTGCCTCTGTATAGGGAGATTCGGTTTAGCATTTATTTGGTTCTAGGTACCAAATCAATATCAATGACACTATATAGAATGATGCTAGTAGAGTTAGGGAGCTAAAGGAACAGTTGTAATATTTGTTGAACAAGGAGTTCATACAACCGAGTGTGTCTTATTAGGGAGCTCTAGTGTTGTTTGTAAAGAAGAATGATGGGTCATTAAGATTGTGTATAGATTATAGGCATTGAATTGGATGATAGTTCAAAATTGATACTCACTCTCTCACTAAGTTGTTGAGCTCACCTTCTTATTATTTATCCTTTTTAAGCATATAGTTTTGCTATTATATCACTTTTATTACACTTCAAAACCTGCTCTTTTATTGTAATTGGTGTTATTTTATTATATCTAGTTAAAGTTCTACAATTACGATATTTGTATTAACTATTATATTAAGATGTTGATTTATATTATGGACTTTAATATGGTATCAAAAGCTGCATATAACTCTGGCTTATTTAAATGGTAAAAGTTTGTATGTAAGTTTGAGTTTTTATATGTATGGAAACTTGGAGAGGAACCTTGTCTATATGCTGGTCATGGATTTGAGAATCGGGTCATAACATAGCCCTAAAAGAATTTTAGTTTCGATTATGGGTTTTGAAGCTAATTTTTAGGTTGTTAGAGGCTATGAATATGTTTTACAAGGTGCTTGGGGTATTTTTTTTTTTTAGATGAAAATATGGTTGAAAACAGGATTTTCTAGGTCTAAAATAGCATAGCCAGATTTTTCAGGGACTAGAGGTCGTTGGAATCTAGGCACGGCAGTTGACATGTTGCTCACTATTTTTTCCCAAAAATTAAGGGGTGCACAACTTGTTGTCCGCCACCCCTTAAATTGTTTTTTTAGAAAAAGACTGAGAGACATGGTTGCTCCAGGCACGCGCACTTAGGCCTTGTTCTAAAGGCCTAGGAGCTCTTAGCCATCCAGGCCCAAAAGCCTGGGCCTTTTTTTTTTCTTTTTATCTATTATAATTGGATTTCTTTAACTCTTCTTGCTTATTTTTTTAAATTTCATCATTTAATATTTGATTAATTATTAATTAGGCAACATAATTTATTTCAGTTTGATTTTTTTTCCAATCATCTCAATATTTAGTTAGTTCTCAATTTTATAAGTTTCTATTTTAGATAAAAAAAAAATTATGAAAAAAGATTGTTGAACCCAATTGAACCCTTGACTGAGGTCACAGGTTTGGTTAGTTAACTTCTGCTAGATAGGGATCGGGCTTCATAATTTTTTTTTTGTTATATAAATAGTTCTCAATTTATTTAATTAGATGTATGCATAAAATTTTTGAATTCCGCTTGGAATTTTTTTTATATACAAAAACACATTGTAAAAGCATATTCTTTTAAGAAAAAAATATTAGACCCATAGCAAAGCATTGGTCAAATAGCTAGTTGTAAGTTACTCAGTGATTTTAGATGTTTTGATCTAATAACATTATAAATTCATGTTGTAATGATTTTTTATGAAAACACACATATGATTCAATTGTCCATATGATTCAAGTTGGATAATTGGATCCTAACAGTTTAGTCTATTAGATAATGAAAGCCTCCCTCATCCCTATTTAAGTTCATTTTGAGTTTTAAACACAAGAGATAAACGTAATTTTTATAACTACTTTCTCATAGAATCTCTTTATCCATAATTAAGCTAATTTCCTATTAATGGAGTTCTAATATTTATAAAAACATTCCACTTGAAATTATTACAATCAAGTCATAAATAATAGAGATGATAATTTAATCCAAATCCAATGGATATCAACCTGAGTAAGTCTTTTATAGATATTTGCTTTTCCTTATGGGTAATTAATAAGGTATATATATTGTCAAACTTGATAAAAAAAAAAAACCCCAACTCAAACCTTACCTAGTATATGACACAATTACCTTTTAAATAAAGACTAGTATAAAAGGGTTTTTTGGTCTTTTTATTTTTTTCTCAAAACAATAAAATAACCTAATTACTCTTAAAAGAAAAAAAGCTTAAGCTTTTATAAAGGGGTTTTGTTGTCTTTTGTTTAACGTAAAACCATAAATTTACCCTTGAAATTAAAAAAAAATAAGGTTGTTGTCTTAAGGTCATTTTTATCCTCTTCTTATGTTGTTTTTTGTTATTATCAGTTTTAGTTATGGAAAATTTAGTAACTTAACAAACATGAATATTATTAAAAAAAAAAAAAGTGACTGACACATGTTTTATATGTGTTAGCATGTGGACGTTGCCTACACCCTTCAGGCGGTGCTTACGGCACCGTCCAATTACCAAACACCACCATCTACAACGATGTTTAGAAGATATCGGCAGACTCTCCATGATAAGGTGACATGTGTGTCCGACAAGAATTCAGCTTGGCTAAGGTGGCTTTTTTCCCCCTTTTTGTATCTCTTCATCTCGATTATCTCAATGACCCTTTAAAGCTTAAAGGGGGGAACCCTTCATTTATTTTCTCATTTGGATTTGTTCCCTATTCTTTTGATTACAATTTGTTTTATATGAAATAATATATCAAATTAGAATTTGTTTTCAATTTAACCCTTTTTTAGTTTTTCACATGTCAAGTTTGGTCCCTATTCTTTTTATTACTATTTTTTTATTTTAGATTTTTTTTTTGCAATTTCACTCTCTTTTGTTTTTTTTATATCATATTTAATCCTCATTCTTTTGATTGCTATTTTTTTATTTTGAAAAATTTTTAAAATTGATATTTTCTTTCTAGTTACATTCTTCAACATTAAATTGGTTGAGTATTAAGCTTCTTTGTTGAGCCCAAGACTAAAATTTTATGGTTGTGAATTTGAAAGATTTACTCAAGTTTAGAAGATTCGTCCAAGTGTGCTTGTTTTTTTTTTCTTTTTTAAAATCATTTTTTTCAGCTTTATTCTTTAGCATTTATTTAATTTGAGATTGGGCTTGTATTTTTTTATTTGTTTTCTTTTGGATTTTTTATTGATTTTAAAATGATACAAATTATATCACCCTTTAACATTGAATTGTTTAATAATTAACTTTCATAGTTTTATTCAATTTTCTTTTGATAAGATTACCCTAGCATCACAACCAGGTTGTTGATCTTGCATGTTGACTCGAATGGACTCGAGTCGAGTTTTATTCGACCTTTTTTATATTATATTTTTTTCTTCGATTAGGTCCTTCAATATTTTGTATGCTGCAAAATGAGCTTTAAATATTTTTCATTTTATTTTTTATAAGGTTATCACATTCTCATTTAATTCTTTCCTTCGTTATCAGATAAGATCCTTCAACATTTTATTTTTCTTAAAATTGATTTTTTATTTTAGTTTTATCTTTTAGCGTTTGATTGATTAGGAATCGGTCTTCATTATTTTTTTATGGTTTCATTTGTATGAGGTTATCTCAATCTTATACTCATAATCACAAGGTTAGCAAGTTTGCCTAGTTTAACTCGAGGTTTTTTTTCTCTTTTTTTTTTAATTTCACCTTCAGCATTGAGGGTTTTTTTGTGATTAAACTTCATGATTTTATTCAATTTGTTTTCAACAAGGTTACCCTATTATTATAACCAAGTTGAATTTTGGCATCCTAACTCGGATGG
Organism: Populus nigra; assembly: GCF_951802175.1. Classification (NCBI taxonomy): domain Eukaryota; kingdom Viridiplantae; phylum Streptophyta; class Magnoliopsida; order Malpighiales; family Salicaceae; genus Populus; species Populus nigra. The sequence continues at coordinate 17,733,517 of NC_084852.1, forward strand.
GCTCAAGTTGAATTTTTTCTTATATCTTTTTTTAATTGTCAATTTTTTTCACTTTATTACCATTGTATTTTTCTTCAAGTTATTAAATTAATCAAGTTTATTAAACTCAATTGATTTAATAACCCGAGTTTTAATATTTTTTTCTTGATTTTTAAGAACTTTTGTATTGCCCTAATATATATTTTTTTTACATTGAAAAAAAAGATTAGATTGTGGCGTAGTGTGAGCACCTATATAGTGTAGACTAAAATAAAATAAAATAGAAAGGATAAATTACAAAACCTCTCTCTATGGTTTCGAGGCTTTGCCGACCCCATCTTTGAGGTTTTTGCTTCGAAATATTTAACAATTTTGGTGTTCTCTAATCCATGTCTAGGTGTTGTACCGGGATTTATTAATATTTTTTAAATAACTCTTGTTGTTCTAAGCTTATTTTAAGAAGAATCCAAGCCCTGAAAGGTCTCTAAAAATAAGTTAAAGCTTAAGGCATGTGTTTATGCCCAAGTTTTTAGCACGCTTCCTAACTCCTTTAGGCCCAACCCCTCAAGCAGGTGCATGCTTGGACCTAACACCATGTCATACACACGTCCTCACACCTTTTAGGCTTTTGAGTTTTAGCCCAATCTTGTGAGTTTAGACTGACCTGAACCCATCACCTAGCCCCAACTTGTAGCCTGAATCCAACACATATTCCTTTAAGATTTGACTAACCCGGGCTTTTTAATCTAGATCTTCACTCACATCTTTAGGTGTATAAAAATCTCTCATGACCTATCATATTTTCATCATATTAATACATATGTAAAAAATATTTGTTCCTTATTAATATTTATGTAAAGAATATTATCATTTATTAATACATGCTTAAAAAATATTTATCTCTTTTTAGTATTATCATTGAAAGTTCACAATTTTTTCATCATACACACTATTAACAAATAACATTGTTTCTAGGATATGATGTTCTTTTGCATATTTATTACATGCTCTACAAAAATATTAACTTAAACATTTAAAAATCCCTAAATTCACCACAATAAAATTGTTTTACAGGTAATAGGATTATTATTTTAAGCTATTGTAAAAACACTATTCTGAAACATCTTATATTTTAGAACAGAACTATATGTCCTTGTCGCCAAACATACCACATGTACTGTGAATAAATAAGATATGAGAAGCCCGTTTGGCTACGCATTAGCGTTCGCGTTTCTTCAAAAACGCATTAAATAGCCGTTTGGTTATAGATGGTTAAAAAATTAAAAAACATGGGTCCCACCATTTATATGCGGCAAGACCATGATTTTTTGGAAGCAGTAAAATACTGTTTTTTTACAAGTTTCAACCTGTGGTTGAACTTTCTTTGCCTCCATACACAGTAAGCTGTTCACTTTTGTAAGAAGACTATTCACTTATGTGTACAGTATCAATTGTTATGATTGGGAAGGAGAAGAAGTTTACATGTGCTGAAGATGAAGCAAATGGATATGGTGCACTCTGGACAATGCCTCTTATTATGCCTTTAGTTTTCTTTTTCTCTGATTCTTTCTATTTTGTTGCTTTCTTTTTTTGTTCTGGTTTGTCCTCTCTCTCTCTACTAGTTTCGGTCCTCTGTTTTTTTACTTCTTCATATGTGTTTGTTCGCTTGTGTTTCTTTTCTGATCTGTTGTTCAAAGGGGGAGAGCCGGGGGGCTGGTATACTTGGAGGCAAAGCTGGTGCTCGTGTGTTGGCTGGCCAGTGCTTTCCTCTCTCTGTGTCTGTTTTTCCTTCACTTACTCTTCGATCTTCCTTCACGGGGTCTTTTTTTTCTGTTGCTTTGTTCTCCTGTGTTTGCTCATCCTCGCTTTCACCTTCTGTGTGTATCGTTCACTCCATGTGTTTTATGTGTCCACTTTGTGTCAGTCCCCTGTTCTTGTTTTTGCTCGTCCTCTATTTATCACCAGGGTCCTTTCTATTTTCTTTCCCTTTGTTTTCGTTCTTTGTTCGTGCCTCGATAATGGCATGCATTATAGGGGCGAGAAGGATGTTACCACGAGTTGTTGCCGTTTCCACTGAATCGGGATGAAAGAGATGAACAGTTTGCTTTGAAACGACGCCAATTTGAGTTGAGGCGGTCATTCTTCAATTTGGCCACTGGAATTATGATATCTTGCAATCAGGCTCTTATTCATAGAAAATTCTCTTCTTTTTTTTTTAATTTGGCCCCTGGATCAATTTCAATTTTTAATTTTATTTTTAATTATGTTTTATTCAAAAAAAAATTAGAAGAAGATCGCTTGATGACGTAGCAATTACAAAATTTAATCGCAATTTCAATTTTGTTCCTGATGATATTTTACCTGATGTTGCGCGCTTAAGAAACTAAAGAAACTGTAGTCCGAATGGATTTCATACGTAATGAAATTGTAGATAGTTTAATGGAACAATAAAAAATATTTGATATAAATATTATTTATTTCATGATATAATAGGAGTAGTTAAATCTATAATATTTAAATTAAAAACCATCAATATATATATATATATATATATATATATATATATATATATATATATATATATATATATATATATATATATATATATATATATATATATATATATATAACCTCAATTTGAAAAGTAATTTTTTAACCAAACACATTAAACTATTTTTTATTCAACCTCAATTTCAACCACAGTTTTATCCAAATACATATAAATACCAAACCAACCTCAATTAAAAATACTTTTTTATAAAACAACTTTTTTCAAGTGTTATCACCATTACAACAAACTCCTGAGAATACAAAAGGAGACCAGATCCAAGACTCAAGAACAAATGAAATGGTGTTTTGCAAACCTGGACAGAAATTAAAAATAAATAATTGTAGGTTGAGCAAACATACAAGGAAAGGAAACAGTATCAAGAATCATGGATCCAAGATAGCATGATTCTTGAGTGCCAAAGTATATGATCAAGCAAAACTTCGTCATGTTGTTCACGAAAAATGAAACATGAAACGCAAAGCGTGCTTGTGAAAACCATCATACGTGAAATTGAGCATATATTCATACATGGAAGCTTGTGTCGGAGAGGATATCGTTTTGGTAGCATCCACAATGATTTCTGAAGAGACTTGACACACTTCTACAGGCATGTTTATGGCTTCAAGTTATATCTGAGCAAACACCCGGGGGTCCATGTATTATTAGGTCCCCAAATAGTGCAGTGGTAGTCATACGCTAGAAGTACCATCTGAATGCAGTTCCAAGTGCATTTGTTCTACAAGAATTTTTTCAACAGAGTCTACAAAGCTTGACAAGTTCTGCCGCGTGTGTACATCCAAGGAGTTCGCCGCTTCCTATGATTGAAAATTACACAACCAACGGAAAATCAGCGAAAACCCAAAGAATATACACCCACATATACCTTGCTGAATACGTGCACCCAATATGTTCAAACAAACCTGAACCTTTCAAAGATTACTTCTACACCACCACCACCATTATTAAAAGCACTTGTCATTAGCCTACTATTAGCATGCTTATGAGTCTTATCTATACATAGATCTTCAATCAAATTTGCAATCAATCAGAAACACGACTATGTTCTGATTAGCATAAAAAGCAAAACTAAAAAAAGATTAAAGAATGCATGACAAGATGTAGGTAGAAATGTGAAAATTGACTGACTGGGAGAAGTAATACAGATATCAAATTAAAAGTTGGGTAAAAAAGGCACTATACTTATAAGAGATCAAAACTTCTGAACATACGAGACCATTTTATTTCATCCAAAAAAATATTGAAGAACAAGAAACACAATGCTCACCTCTTTCATCCCAAAAAAAATAGAAAAACAAGGAAGAAGGCAAAAACGCTCACCTCAACCTTGCAGAGAAAGCCCAACGAAATTTCCTTTGCATGGTGATTTGAGTTCTTGAGAGATACCAATTTCAATGGGGAATTTGTTATGGGCCAACCCTGAGAAACTTCCATAAAAGCATCAACACCCCCAACCATATGAGCAACTATTATTTCATCTCTGTCCAAGTATTCAATGGATTGCCTGCAATACAAATTAAGTTATTCTAAAACTGCAAATGCTTTGAAGAATTTGTTTTCACATCTGAGATTATTTCAGAACCTCAAAGTTCTAATAACTTTTGCTCAAGCACAGCACTCTCACCTGGATGTACTTGCACTCCTTGCCACCAATCGTCTCAAAGTAGACTGAATAATTCTATCTTGAGCTTTTCTTACAAACCACTCCAGTGAAGAGCTTGTCTCCATCAATGCCAAGTGCAAAAACATTTGCCTGTGACATTGCAAGACTATGTTTCAATGAACCTAAAGGAAAATCTCACAGCAAATAACACAAAAATATTCTCATATAAGACTCCGTGAGTTTGTTCTTCAAGTAACATATCAAGTTTAAGGTAAGATGGATAAGAAATCTTCACTCCATCTTAATCAGCATCAAAAGGGAAAAGAGGAAGAAAAAAGAAACCTTTGACATTAAAAAGTGAGAAATACCAAACAGTACAAACCTGAAAGACTTTGCAGCATCAACAATGTCTCCTATATATATGTCATTCGGAAACATCTGCGTGAAAACAATAAGTTAAGATGAGCATCATAAGATCATCCAATGATTGATCAACGAATGAAAATCAAGATGGCATGGTAGCAGGAATTTGAAAGGAGTAAGATCCTAAAGCCAGATTGCTACACAACATTTAGAAGCGCATGAAAATCTATGCTCGGGTCCTTTGCATTCTTTATAGGTGAGACGTTTGAGATTTTGGTCCATGCCTATTAGCCTTAACTTGTTTCCAAATGTCATTAAATTAAATATCTGAAATCTATTCACTTGCTCAATTCAGATTAAGTTTTATGAAGCTAAAATTTAAGTTCCATATTTTAACTAGACTGCGAAAAAAGACTGGTATGCTTTCAGTTCATACTAATTTTGTCCACAGATTATCTCAGAATATAAAGTTCTTTAGACTGCACATTAACACTTTACTGACAGAAATGCAACTTGCGCAGTCAACTTTCTGTCTAGTTCAAAGACTTTGATACGAGATGCATTTCATCTATCCTGTATTTCAGTTCTATTACTCAACTCATGTCATATCAAACTTATCCAAAAGCCAGAATATGGTAGCAGAAAGAAGCAAAAGTTAAACTACAAAACATAAACAAAATCCAAAAAGTGGTAAGAAATGTAACAAGTGAGGGGAATGTGGAGGAAACTAAACTAACTTTGACAAATACAAAACATGGACTATCTTGGCCATTCCATATCTCTTGCCTATTCACATGAGATTTAATGAGTTTGAATGCCAAAATGAAAAATTGAGAGAGAATCGGGGTGGAATCAACAATAAAGATGGTATAGCCTTGTATAAATACTGTACAATTGAATGTAGTTCAAATCTTCCTTCATTTTCTATTTTCTATTATTCTGTAACTGGATCTACTTGGGAACACATTCTGTTGCATCAATTGCTAATAAGGCTGTAGCTTCTTGTTGCGCAGTTATGGTATCTTCCTATCTGCTGAAACATTTTTACTGAATTGATTGTGCAAACATAAAGCATACAAATAAGTAATTCAGATGCCTAGGACACCCCTAAATTACCTATCCATCGCATGTCACGGTAAAGGATGGACAGCCAGCCTCACAAACATTGGAGACCATGTAACACCCAAAAACCATTTGGGCAGCCCAGTAAGTCCAGTGTAAAATGTTCCATAACTGAAAAGGTACCCATTGTGATACATTTATATTTTAGCATGATCTCGTTTATGGTGATTAGATTTCTTAGACCAAACCATCAGCTCACCACATATCATTCAGTTTGCATTGTAATGCTACAAAACTTTTAGCATCAATGTGTTATCTAAGATTCCTTTTCTTTTCCTTCTTTGGGAAACAAGATGCATAGGAAGAATAAGGAAAGACAATTCATAATTTTGGAGAGATTTTAGTTACTCATACCTCAACTTTCTTAATCTCCATACTTCCATTGGTAACTTCTATGAGAAATTCATGGTTTATTTCATATGGCACATTAGTTTCTTCAATCTTCTGTAGGAACAATACATCTTGTTTTGGAATATAAGTCCGCAATGACAATCTAATGCAGGTTCCATCAAATTCAATGACTTTCAGACCCGACAATACATCTTCAATTTGTTCTATGGCATCATACCTGACAACAATGAAAAGAGAAGCTTATACATGACAGGTGCAGGAAAAAAAAATCTAAGCAAATAAGTAAAGTCTAAACCAAAAGAGTTACCATTTGCATACGGAATCAAGATCCTGCATGGACTTCAAAATCCTTGTGCTTTCCTCAATCTGATTATCGAGCTTCAAAATCTGAAATGCAAGCAGACATACTCATGAAATGCTATCAATGAATAGTTGCTCAAGGAAATGAATTCAAGGTAAAAAAAAAAGTTAGATAATTGGTGAGTGAAACAGGCAGTACTGGTATTGCATTTTGAAGTTCTAAGGTGCATCACCATTGAAACTCATAACTGAAATGTAATAGAAAGAATCCCAATAGCATTCCCTGGTGCTAAGTCAATCAGGCATGATACAGAAACCAGTTGATTCAATTTCAGAACCTCATAGCTTAGTAATTGCACAAATGCATTAGTCTGTCCATGTAATTTCAGCTACTATAATTCTCAAGTTGCAAACAAGGATAAACTTAAGAATCAAGTTATCAATACCTCAAACTTGTTTTCTTCATTTGTGTTTATCAAATTTGATTGATTTTCTCCACTTGAAAAGTGCTCCATCTGTTCATCTCCTTTTTCTTTCTCTCGATCCTACCAAAAGGTGGGTAAAAATGAGATGCTAAGGGTTGTGATTAGTTCTTCAGATAATCTGAAAAGTGAAGTGATAGAAGACATGGAATTACACAGTAAAACTGTTGCTGAAGAAACTTGTTTAACACCATCAAGGATAATGTTTCACTTACACAGTCAGAGTTGCAGTGAATTTTTGTCATTCCACCCCTTAGTCTTTAGATTTAATTTCACCTTTTCTGGTACATGATATCCACTAATTTCCACAAAAGTCCAAACTATCCATTCAAAAACGAATAGAAAATCCCACATAATAAGGAAGACTAATTTATTTATTAACCAGACAATATTTACTCTACAATTAGTTGTGTTGAAAACCCCTTTGTATCATCAAAAATTTTATGTCATCAAACATTTTGCAGTCATTATCGTGGCCTTTACCTCCATAAAATTAAGCATAAGCATACAATCCACAACATTATTATCAGCGAATCTTTTCTCCGCGACCAAAAAGGAAGCACATAACAACAAAAGTCACTTGTTTCACAACAAGCACTTGTAAAGTATCAAAAAGTCTAAATTCAAATCAATTCAACAAAAACCTATCAATTGCTGTCATTTCCATTAAATCGGGCATAAAAATATATTAAAAAAATCTAGCTCAAAGATTTCCAAATTACCCGCTGTGAAGAAATTAAATCCAACGAACACTTCATCCATTCAAGATCATTCTCTAGTTCACTAGAATCTGCAAAAAATCACAAATAATCTCAGTTTCTCTAATATTTTAAACTTGTTATAAATGTATTTCAAAATATAAATATCATAAATTTTTTACCTTCCATACATGTTCTATTGAGCAACTCAATTTCATTAGAGATCTTTGCACTCTCAGCCTCTGCCGCGTCAAGCTCCTCTTTCAAGTGTGCTAAGTATGCATCTACACCAACAAATTTCATAGTTAAACATCAAACAATCACGAGTCAAATTTTTTTAAAAGAAGTAAAAATAAAAAATAAAACAATGCGATTAAAATAAAATAAAAATACACGGAGAAATAGAGAATTACCTAAATCTTCAATGCCTAGGAAACTGAAATCGGAGTACTCGGTTACGGTTTGACTCACTTTGCTCTGTACGAAGAAAAAGATCACTTTTGAAACAACAAATCAAAAGGAAAAAAGAAATATATGCAGAAGAAATAAATAAAATTCATAAAAATAAACAGGATTGGACAGGGAAAGTGGAGAGAATTACAAAATTACCACAAGTTGATGAGCGGAATCTTTCATTAATTCATCAGAATCAGAAGAGTTTATTTCGGAGAAACTATCTGCATTGCAATCTCTGTAGATTTCTTCAAGTTCATTTATTCGACTGGAGAAAAGAAATGAAAACATTTTTTTTATTTTTATTTTAAATTTGAATTTATACACACATAAAATACAAGATAGAGAGAGAGAGAGAGACCTGCGAATTGTGTTCAGATTGAGAGATTCTTGTGTCGTTGAGGGAGAGATTTCCATTTTTTGTTTCTCTCTCTAAAAAATCACCACACTCCCGCTCTTGAGAGGTTCTCCTGTTGAGACTGGAGACTTGAGACTTGAGACTTGAGAGAGGAGGTAGGGTAGTGTAGTGGTTTTATTTTTTAAGGGAAATCAAAACTTGGCGAACAAATTGGCATTTAATAATAATAATAATAATAATAATAATAATAGGCATACGGATTAAAACATATATCTGAATTATTAATTCATTAAGTCAAATAATTAGAAATATAATTAGATGAACTAGATTTCATCAAATTAATGTAACTAGAAGTTTGATCTAAATTAAATTTTGATTTTTGAATTTATTAGATTGATTTTAAATCTTTAACAATTATGATAATATATATATATATATATTGCACACAGTATGTTTTTTAAGGTGTTTTTCAGATTATTTTGTATTTAAAAATATAAATTTGATTTTTTTATGGTTTTATTGTGTTGATCGGAGAGAAATAATAAAATATTATTTTAATTAAGAATATTTAAAAGGAAATGGTAATGATGTCCATCATTAAAAGAGGCATTGTCGTATGGAGTTGGTCCGATGAAGGGTAATCTCGACTAAAAAGAATATTAATTTTGTTCCAAAATGATATTAAAGGTTTTCTAAAAGCAAGTGGTAATGATGGCCCATCTTTATAAGATCCACACCGTGCATCACAAGAATGCTGTTGTGGCCTGGCATTATGCTGACAGTTTCGATTTAGGATTTTACGAATATTCGAAAATTTATGAAGAAAAATTATATCGGTAGTGAATTTAAACGAAAATATCATAGAGAAAGCCCGATATCTCATGTAAAATAAAATAAAATAAAAATTAATGATAATAACAGCGTGTTATTTTTAGCATATAAACAAAACCAAAAATAATTCAAGATACCTAGACGAGTTTGGCGTCGCCCGGGTTCGAACCGGAGACCTTCAGTGTGTTAGACTGACGTGATAACCAACTACACCACGACACCGCTTGTTCATATGTTTTCATAGTATATTATTATTTTAACTATAAACTGGTAGAATAGTTTTTAAGCGTGTAAACTCGCAAATATTTTTAAATCTGAAAAAATGTGCTGCATTGATGCTGATGTATAACCAGAGCTGAATTGACTGGGATATCTTGTCAAACCTACGATCTAGATGATAAGATTATAATAATCTGATAAAAAATAAAAAAAATTATAAAATTTTTTATAAAAAAACAAAAAGATCGTGTTAACTTTTTAAACTCGTGACCCGGGTCACTAGACCTGAAACATCTAATCTAAAAAAACCATGAAGTTTAATTTTTAATCAATTAAATATTGAAGGATAAAATAAAAGAAATAATTTCAATTATACAAAAGAATTTTAAAAATATCAACCGAAAGAATGATGATCAAAATTAAAAAAACAAATAAATTTTTACATTTGATTGAAATGTGAAATTAAAAAAAAAATCAATTCAGTAAAAAGACAAGAAAATCAAAAGAATAAAGAACAAAATTGACATGAAAAAAATAATATTTTGATTGAAGGTTGAAAAGAATAATAATATTTACAAAAAAATAAAGAAAAAAATTAAAAATCAAAATAATATAAAACTATATTTTGAAACCTCAACTACCGGTTTAAATTATTAAATTAAATTGTGTTTTTACAAACTCTAATTTTTTTTATTATTATTATTATTGTCATTGTTTTTATTTAACCTCTCCCTAAGCCCCCTAAGCCCGGATTTCTCGCCCTTCTTTTAGGTTGGATGGCTTAAAAAGAGAATGGAAGCATATAAATTATCTTTATTTGGATAGCAAAGGTGAATGGAAGTTAACATGTCTTTTATTGTTTTCTTTTTCCAGTACATCATATCAGACCGAAGCCAAGCGGTCATGCACCAGCCCATGTGAAAAAGGCGGGATTGGTGCTTTGGGTTTGTTTGGCGGTGTTTGCTGTTGCTTTTTAAATAGTTTTTGGTATCAAAATGCATGCCGATGATGTTTTTTTAGTTTTTAAAAATTATTTTTGATATCAGCACATCAAAATGATTTGAAAATACTAAAAACATATTAATTTAAAATTAATAAAAAAATAAAAAAAAATTTAAATTTTATCAAAAATACTTTTGAAACGCAGAAACAAACAGTGTTTTTGAACGTGTAAATCTCGAGTTCCCTGCTAAAATGCTTTCACTTTCCAGACGTGAGCTGGGACGGACGGACGGACAATAAAAGACATTAAAAGCAAGAGCATGAAGTCTCATTGGAGAGACAGAGGAAGCAAAAGTCGTAAAGAGGAAGAGAGTAAATTTGAGGAAATATCTTAGCTAAATTAAATTTCATAAAAGAACAATGAGGATTTAGGGTTTTTTATGTAGTTACAATTTAGTTTTTTTTTCTTTTTTTTTTGGAATTTGTAATTTGGAGTGAATCTCAAGGTATAAAGGTTAAAATTAATATAATATGAAGAGTAAAAAAAAAAAAAAACTATGCTTGTTCAGTGTTAAAAAATGAATATAATATTGCCCTTCGTAATTGCAAGGGAAGAGTTGAGTTTTTTTAGAGAAAAACAATCTTTTCACGTGGTTAAAGTGAATATAATATTTATATATTTATAATATTTAATACTTTATAGTTTAATAATTTGATACATACTTTTCAAATTTATATAGTAATTAATTTATTTTTTATTTAATAATATATAATTTTCATGTAATAGATATTCATAGAGATCAATAATTTCATCCTTTATTATTAGAGATGACAATTTAATCCAAATAAATCTTTTTTTTATGATTATCCTACCTAATAAGTAATAGATAAGATATGAATATTATTAAAACTGAAAAATATATATTTATATTATATAAATATATTTGTTGAACATTTTCATTTTTTAATGCAATATCATATATACATATCTTAATGTTTAATTCATATAAAATTATAATTTAATAATTTAATACACACACTTTATATATATATATATATATATATATATATATTATTTTTATTTTTATTGTATAACAAATAATAGTAAGATGATTGATACCTAAAATCCAATTGATAATTTATTAATATCTAAATTTTTTTATCTAGTGGGTAACTATTAAGAAATCCAACATGTAGGTACTTATTTCCATTCATACTCAACATTTGATTTTGATTTATTTTTGTGTCGAATTCTAACTATAATTTTTTTTTTTACTCTTTGTTTTGTTTTGGTTTCTTTTTTTTATTGCTTTTTTTTTTCAAGTTTCATCCTTTAATATTTTGTGATTAAAAATTTTATTTTATTATTTTTTAGGATTTATCTTCAATGGTATTAGTCCCGAGCTCATAAGTAGGGTCACTTGTTTCAAATATTAGCAGATATTGATCTCAATCTTTGTTTTAAGGTTCTTTATTGAATTTGTTTTTTTTTAATATTATTATTCAATGTTTGATTTATTAAGAATTGATCTTCATGTGTTTTTTTCCTCTTTTCTTTATATATGATTGTCTCAATCTTATGCATATGATCATGAGGTTAACAATTTAACCTAATTTGACTAGGATATTTTTTTCATTATTTTTTTAATTGTTTTTATTTTTACCTTTTAATATTAGATTTTTTAATTTATTTTTTATGGGGTTAACCCAATGTTACCGTTAAATCGCAAATTTTGCATGTTTAACTTGATGGACTTAGGTCTATTTTTTAACATTTTTTTCATATTATTGAAATTATGTGAGCCTTATTGGTTCGGGTAAAGTCAATAATCTGAGTCCTAGTCTTATTCTTTTTCTGTTTTGAGAACATTTGCATTGCCTTGGCTTCCCTTTACGATGGGAAAAAAAAAAATCGAACCATCTAGTATAGACTAAAATGAATTACAATATAAAGCATAAAAATCCAAAATTTAGCCAATCAGTGCCTCTAAAGCAATAATTATTTTAGGTGAAGAAGTTGATTTTAAGAAGCATGAAATACAATTAGTTTGGTGACCGCATAAAAACATGGAATAGAGCCGCCCTTAGCACTTGAAGAGACATCTTAAAATTGAAAGAGTAAGGATAGCACTTCTCTTTCTTCTCTTTCTTCCTTTTCTTTTAAGTGAATATTTAAAAACAAGATTTGCACCGTGTTTTTAAAAAATTTTAAAAAATAATTATTAAAAAATAATTTTTTATGTGTTTTAGATCATTTTATTGTGCTGATCTCAAAAATAATTTTTTAAAAATAAAAAATATTATTTTGATATATTTCGGTATAAAAAACACTTTAAAAAACAACCGCAACCACAATAAAAAAAAAACCTCCACACGCACAAATGTAATAAGTAATAAGTGAAGAATTGTGAGTCTCACATTTAATAAATGATTTTTTGAGAATGAAAAAAAAAGAAGAATTGCCATATGTATGAAACTTTTGTATAATTTGTTTGCATATATAGTAAATTTTTTAATTTATATTTATAGCTGAATCATACAAATGTGATAACCTTAACAGAGAAAAAAAAAAAAGTTGCCCTTGTCCTCATGGGAAAATTCAAGTGTTCCCAGTGGAATCATCTCCTTGATGGAAGCATCCATGAAGACCTTGACACTGGTGCCATAGTCAGGCTTGGCATGATCTTCCATGAGGTCAGGAATGACACCATCAAGCAGGACTAGGGAAAGTGACCCACCAAATCCTCTCAATGATAACCACTCCACACCGGCAAAAGATTATTTCTTATCAGGGCTGAACTTCTCCACCCACTCTGATTTGAAGGGTGAAAGACTTTTGGCCCAAAAGATGCTTTACCCTAAGGATGAACATAAGCTTCTGTAGTGCACTCTCTGCCATTGAGAACCCATACCTAGTAGAAGCAGTCAATTCAGAATGGACAGAAATACTCGATGAAGGGGGCTCCAGAGGACCATCTGTGCTCCTGCAGACATCAATAATTTCTCCAGAGTTAAGAATGAGCTGCATTGCAAATGGCTGTTCACTGGGATTTTTTACAGTGATCCACCTAAAGTGATGAGCTCCAACCTGAACCATTGGGAACAATGCCTCACAACCATCAAGCACAAACATGCCACTTGTGGTGACTTGAGATTTCCAATTACCCAGTACAAATTCATCTGCTTCCACTATATCCATTTCCTTTATCTCTGATAGCGACTGCTTGCCACTGCCCAATAACCCTGTCCTTCTATTTCCAGTTTCAGCCTCTTCAGAGTGATTGTCATGTCCAATGAATGAATCCTTTTGAAGTTTCAAACGAATATGGAATATATCCAGGCAAGGAATTTCAATCTGAGAAGCACTGGAGTCATTTGTCAGTACAACTAGTTTGCATGTATAGAACTTCCTGCTGCATAGCCCAAACTAGTATCACCAATGCTAATATCTTGAAACCCCACAGCACCATTATCTCCATAGGACCCGCATGAATTATATTCTGCTGATTTCTGGTGAAACAATCCCGGGAGGCAGAACATGGATGAACATGTACTTGATGCGGATAAAGGTGTACCGAATGAGGATGGAGTAGAAGGGGCACATGTACCAAACAGAGGTGAAGGAGAGGATGCTGATGATGAAGTAGTTGTGCCAAATAAGGAGGAACTTGTGTTTGATGTAGAAGAAGAACCAAATGTGGGATGCTGAAATTGCTTTGTTAACACAAACTATGACACCTACCTTCTCAACTCTTTTATACAAAGACAATTAATTGCTTTTTCAACGAACGCCTTTGTATATACATATGTTTATGGGATTTCAACACTTCTTCCATTCACTAAAATCCACACAACTAAAAACCCAGAATCCATATTCTGAATTGTATAGAGAATGTCATTTTGATTCAAAAACCGAGTTTGATTTCTTCAAGCCAGACACCACCTCTGTCCCTAAACAATCCCAGTATAATTTTGCAATTTTCTGAGATTTTGACAGTGAAGCCCCTTAGACAGTCCCTTCATTTGAGGCTATTGTTAAGCTTAGAGTCGCAGAGTGCTCATTTTCGTTTTCTAAGTGCATGGTGGCTTATGATAAGAGGCATGTTTTTAGGTACGTGCCACAAGGTGTGAGAGGGAAAAGTAAGGAGACAAAGTCGTTGAATAAGTTAGAAAAAAAGGACGTTGTTCCTTCAACAGTATGTCATTGTGGGTGGAGAAGAAGGGTTTCAAAATGCTTTGAAGAAACATGCTGGAAAGATTAGCCCAGGCGGTGTTGTGACTGTAAAATCGAATAGAGTTAAACTGGAGAAACATGGAAAGTTGAAGAGTGGTTGGAGTAGGAAAAAGAGAAGTTAACGGGAGTAAATTATAATTGTCGAACCATAAGAATGCTTCCTTACTTGAGCCCATATGAAGGTGGCAAAGGATCGACGCTTGAGATGGAGCAGAATTTGATGGTTATAGATGCCATGGATAATTAATTCTGCAACTGTTAACTAGACCCAAAAAAAGAGAGCAGAAAAACAGTCTAAACAATGGATACAAGACGCAGTTTTAATTAAGAAAGCCATTGACCCTTGATTTCAGATTTCTAGCTATTTCTTGGTGTCATTTTTATCAATGTAAGGTCACTTACAGGTGCTTTCTGACTTAATTTTTTTGCTATTTGCTTCAACCTGACAACACATTGACTTCACCCTCCCTTCTTCTTTGCAGACCTTTTTTCCTTCATTTAATCCCTAGAACTGCTGATTCCTTTTTCATTTGCAGGGTTTCTCCATCAACACCTGAGCAATCTGTTTTCCTTTCACTTTTGCATGCCCCTCTAGACTACTACAACAACATTTTGCTTGGCTCTCTTGCAATGCATTGCTGCTCTTTTTAGATTGATGTGGCATCTTTTTGCTGTTAATTAATATAATACAAATCTTTTGTTATGCTTTTTTGTTGTTGTTAAATAGAACAGTGTGTATGTTGTTTTACTTCACCCATAATCATAGCACTATCAAACTCGCAATTATAGCACTATCAAACACATTTATTTTACCTAGTAATATTTTATTTCTTGTATATTCACCCATAATCATATAAACAACGTATAGCATCATAACATCATTTTAAAGAATTGACCATGAATCACATGGATTAAGACAACCGTAGAACTATTTATGCTTCGGCTGAAGCTCCACCATGGCCGATTATTATGCTGTAATTCAACATAAACTCGGCCCATAAAAGACCACTATTGCAATTGGATGCATAGTAAACGGTCCCTTGTGTAAATATATCGAACCTAGATTTTGGTACAAAGTCAAGTCCTCTCAAACAGTCCGATTTCCAAAGAACAATCGGATGATCCTACTCAGATACAGTACAATTATTGCCTAAAATTTTCTCATATACCTGAGCGCCATATGCTCTCTTATAAAGAGCTTTGGTTTGGTTACTGCCATCCGCACACAAATCAATCCTTTGAACATATCGCAGGGCTTCACAAGAAGCACATCTTGATCATATCTCATTTTAAACGTCTGATCTTCTTTGTTGAATCTATAATGCTTTGGCCTATTTCCTGGTGTTTGAACTTCAACAGTTTGTCAAGCTGACAGGCAGCCTCGGGGAAGCAATCCTCCTTCAAGCAAACTTCCGAACAAAGGCCAAAGAGAACCATGTTGATGTCTTCCTCAAGCTGAAGGCTAAACAGGTGGTTGAAGACCTGAAGATGAATAGCAGGATAAGACTCAGAAAATAGCAAATTTCTGATACAGTGAAAACAAATAGCATTTTGTAATAACAAAGCCAACTCGGGCAGAAAGAGGGGGAAGAGAGAGACAATGCCGCAAGGTAGAAGAGAAAATGAGTATGAAATGTCCACACACAGGCACATTAAACATTTAAGAGGATACCACGTTAGCCCTTCAATACAAGCATATCCCGGATCTCACATCCACCTATTTATGAGCTCACCTTATACTATTATAAACCATCTTAGCCAGGTGAGGGTGGCTACAACTATTCTTCACTACTCTAGAACGGTCTAGACTCAGAAACAATGAAAAATGCATTCAGCTACTTGAAACTCTAGAAACAAGTCCTTAGGACATAGACACGAAAATATTCTTCGATGAATGAAATATGAAAATCTTCCTCACCGCTTTCATCCTTGAAATAATTGTGTCTTTAACATCTGGGGACCTTGACACCAAATTGACAATGAAGAGACCTTGCTCAGAAAGGGTATCTTTTACAGTCAAAAGAAAAGACTCTTCCACAAAATCTGCAGCTGGACAGGCCATTCCTGAGCTGTACAGGTAAAAAGATGAAATTAAAAAGAGCACAAGATCCTAGAGCATGCAGCGACAATTGCTTCATTGATATATTCAAATGCAACGAATTACAATATTTAAACTTACCTCGAGTCTGAAGAGTCCACGTCAATGATAAGTATGTCAACTCTAGGTCTTCCTCTGCCCTCTGTGTAAGACACACTGCCACTTTCATCAGGTGAAGGCTTTGTACTTCCAGAAGCATCCTCAATTCCATGGATGGCAGGCAATCCATCAGCCACAGCGAAGTTTTTTACCTCTCTAACAAACCTTATCCCATCAGCTATATGTACCTACAATGATATAGCAAAATCATCACTTGAATAATGATATGTCTTCTCTGTTTTTGCATGTCATGAAATCCAGGAGTATAGTCATCAGTTCTTTTAGTCATCGCCAATTTTTCAAAAAACAATAAATAAATTTATGCTTTAATGATTAAATTGGACAAGTTTTATAGTATAGAGTGGCTCTAGATAATTGTAAATCATTGATGCTCTCACAATTCTCATCAGATCCCTGCAACGTTTGGTTTCTTTAGTAACAATAGTTTGTGATGCCATACCACAGCTCCATTATAGATGTGAAGAGATCGATTAAGGATTAGCAAAACCAGCTCAAGTCTGTTAGTTTTAGTTCAAACAGAAAAGATGGTGTAGATCTTAAATTTCAAGTCTTACCAATCAAAATAAAATACAGAAAATCAAAACAATTTCAAATGCAGGAGGGCAGCAAGAGAAAGATCACAAAGAGAGGAGATCACCCAAGGAAAGATCGAACAGAGTACACACAAAAAGTAACAGAAAAGGCAGAACTTATAAGAAGACTCTAAAGTACCTTCAAATGTTCATCTTCTGCAAAACCAAAGTAATCCCTTGCAAGGCTAAGTACCACAGCATCCAACTCCACCACCTGTGGATCAGATGATTTGTCAAACCAATCCCGTCAAGTGATGATCTCAAAGAATGATGTCTATAATTGTTCCACCTTTCCCCTTCTGAGATGAATGGGAATATTTTTAAATCATACAATTACCTCAATCTGCAAAGAAGGCATGCATCCATGGAGAAACATGGGAAGTATGCCAGCTCCAAGACCGATGATAACAGCATTAACCTGAAAATAAAATGCTGCTAAACTTAACCAGTCTCAAGGGCAATCACCATAATCTCACACATAGGATAAGCTCTCTTATGCAGGAATAACTGTAGGTATGTTTAATTTCAGAACCACCCATTTGGTTGAATAAATCATTTGTCAAACATAAGAGATCATGGATGGTTTGAGAAAAACAGTCCTTTTCACTTGAAACTGAATTATTAGACATAGGATCATTTCAGAAAAAAAAAAGAAAATGAGAGAAGAACTGTAACACATACTGTTTTTCCAGTCGATTCCACACTTTCCAAATAAGAAGACATCAACGTAAAGCCAGAAACGATTCCCATATGATAAGAGCTGGCCATATAATCATGATATACCTTCAGTATCTTGCTTGATGCTACAATATTAAGAAGAACAACATCAAAGAGAAAAAAAAATAAACAGAAAAAAAAAAATGGAAATCAAGCCAGTTCTTTATCAGGACAATGAAATGCAAGAGAAATAGCCCATGAATCATATTGAATATGGTAAAGACAGCATATATATTTTAAAATGAAGTTAAGAGAGCATCCGTCTTCCTTATTCTGGCTCTGACAGCATTAAGAAGACCAATTTGGAAAAGATATCATACAATAAAAAGGCTGGAGGTTTTAATTGCAACGTTTGTCATTCAGTTATTTTGAAATAGAAGACACTTTATCTAAAGAAACTTGTCATGGCAGTCATGCTTCAAGGTAAAATAATTTGAACAAAACCAACAAGCATTAGAATTACATGAGACAAAAGAACAAATACAATCTGTTAAATAAGATTGATACTAAGATTAAAAGCAAACCCAAGTTCGCCAAAAGGCATAGCAGATTCTAAAATTGAAGCAGAAGTAACAGATATGAGTTATTACCATCATTCCGTTTCTGGCTTCCCTTTTTCTTCGATTTGGAAGAACTAGTTTTCTTCTTCTCTTCAACAATTTTATGAGAAGATTCATCCCTTGTAAGAAGAGCTTCAGACTGAACAAGACCCTCTGCTCTTTGGAAAACAAGGCGGCGGAATATCAAATCACTAGATGGAAAAGGACGACTGACATCATCAGCAACATTTTCATAAACCACGTCTTCAACAATTATTGACCCAGTTAATGAAGAGGTAACCTACAGAACGTAACCAAGGTTGAACTTGATGAGTCTACATTGGTTAATATGACATTGAGCATATATTGAGCATTTCTCGAGTTATGTTCTTCACTTGAGTCGGTAAAAAAATGGGAGACCAAATTAACCTAAACATCATTCCCTTTCTTCTTCATAACAAAAGAACTATCCTCATTCTCTCTAGAGAACTCTTTTCTCTCTATCCCAACAGGAGTACCCCCATCACGACCTCTCCTTCTATCACCCACCACCACCCACAACTAGAGACCAGGCCCACCATCAAGTCTCCCCAGACCTTCTCCTTGGAAAACCCAAAAACTATTCTCCGTAATAAAATCGCCTTTTCTCTAACTGTGCAGACACATCTCCACAACTCTACCACTCTTCCAACCACCTACCCAAATCACCACTTCTTTATCTATGAGAGAAGAAAAGCAAGTACCGGATGGTCTTATAAAGAGCACGAGTCGCTCCACCTACAGCTTGTGCTTTTAAATGGATATTCAAGCATATTAACAGACCAAACCATTGTGTTATATCTGATTGCTATTCTCGGGCTGCTTGCCAAGCCCATTTTGTTTACATTCGTTATTTATGCAATAGGTTGTGTTATTGTGTTCAAGCAAGATCCAGGGAATGCATTTTAAAATGCTGGTAAAGGATAAGCAATCCTGTATCAAATTTGCATAAAGCTTGGTGATGGTTTCTACAATGTATAACCTTTCCACTTAGTCTCTTAAAGTTCTAGGTTAGAATCCTAGTCCAATTTTTTTTCATTAATTCCTTTCTCACTCTAAAAGGATGAAATGATTATTTAATTTTGGAAAACTTGTCTTTTAATGACATAAATTATATGAGATACTCTGGATCATCAAGGTACAAACCATAATAACTGAAATGAATATGCAGGGTGGGTTTTATACTTTACATGAACAAATAAATTAAGAAAATCTACCAGTAGAGCTGATCATAGAGAGAAACTATGTAATAACTTTTCTTCCATTATTTACATTGGAATTTCGTTTCTTTTCTTTTTCCTCTGTTTTGGAAAACAGCTAAAACCAAGTAAGAGGGTATTTAACTCACAAATGCCAGTTGCATGCGTTATCATGACCAAATAGAAAATGAAATAACATTATAAGAGACGTACAAACCTTATGCACAGTTTTTCGTTCTTTGATTCCATCACCTGCCATCATGAAACTGCAGACATGATGTTAAATTCAAGTGAGAAAGATCATAATTCATTGAATACATAATGACCTCCACACAAAAGGTTAATAGTTCTCCAGGAAAAAAAAAGGTTTGCAGAACAATAACAGTTCATTATAAGTTGTAAACCAAAACAAAGCTTTCTTTTTCTCATGGCAGCGAAGTTGTTAAAAGGAGAAAATTATGAGTAACATACGGAATTTGTGCTGAATTATCATCTTTTCCAGGTGCCAACTGTTTAACCAGAGGAGATAAATCCTTCTGAAGAAAATCCACGAGTTAAGTATTTGTACAAATAACTTGACATAATTAAAGAGTTGACATCTCAAAAGATATGCCGAACTGAAAAGAAGTACCTGAATATCATCCATGCTGGCATTATTGTGGCTACTGTCCATTATAATCTTCATTCAAAACAAAAAAATTTGGTTAGAAGTTGTAGTTCCACAAATTTCATTGGACCGATATTTCTTCAAGATAATCACAACTCTGATGCTAAGATGCTACCATTATTAAACGAGCTGCCTTTGAGCTTTCAACAACTAGCCACTGTCCTTCTTCTGAAGAGAAGAGCCATTCATGAGCTCGAGTCTGAAATCCCACATTCAGTTAAGTATTGCAAATAGAAAACAGCAATTGCCCAAATTGTGTTTGATTACTGAAGCTGAAACAAAATGAATTTAACACTAATGACATCCAAATTTTTAACCGTAATGACAGCCTACATCACATACATGCACACTAATCTCTGCACTAGCATGTTTGCATGAAAATCACATAGAAAAAGAAATAAAAGAAATGGTAGAAGAAAATAAGATGAATAACTATGAAGATTAATACGTGGAAGCTTATTTCTGTAAGCCAAGCAATGATTTGCTTCTTTTTCTGTGTCCCAATTTTAATCAGCCCATCCACCCACCCAATAATCTCTAATGACCGGTTTAAAAAGGCACGGCGAGGCATACCCCTGAAAAACATTTCCACTTACAAAAGTAAGAAATGTCAAAACAATTGAAAAATGAGGGGAGGACAAGTTACATCCCTGTCCAGTTTGATGGGTGTTTAGACCATTCTAGCTGGTAATGATTTACTAAGGGAAAATTGCTATTACTCTTTAGAGAACATTGCTTGGTTGCAATGGCATGATGTTCTGAGTTTGCAACCACAAGAATGTAGCTTAGAATTCTGAGAAGAACTCTGTACAGGTACTGAAATGTAAGATGTTTAAGATTGTCACCAAAGTCTCCCTTCCAGACCCCAATGCAACAGGACCTTATCTTGGCAATGAGTTTAGGACTACCATGATTCAGCTTGAATCTAAGGAAACATATTTCCCAAATTGACAACATGACTGTTTTGAGAAATATAAACAGGAAATGTATGTAATGTTAGCCGACAATGCGGACCAATAATTGCTCAAAGTAGGTTCCGCCAATAGATGGCGGCATATATGTGCCATTGCCGAGATAAGAATGGAACATCAAGGCACAATGCAGTCATTTCCTTTTTCTTTCTTTTCTTTTCTTTCTTTCTTTTTTTTTTTTTTTTTGAGAAGGGCATTACAGAATTTTCTCCTAGAGAAGCAACCAAGCTGCATATTTTCAGATTAATAAACCAATAATTATAGTTTCCATGAAATGCATCCAAACAATATACTATTCAGCGTACCTTTGGCACAATGAAAACCCCACAATGATAAGTGAATTGGCTAGAGCTTTCCTTGGCATCAAGAACTATGGCTTTGTAACTAAACCGGGAGTCGCCATTCCCTCCCAAAGTAAGCTGAAAACGACGACCTAGGCTAAGCTTTGACAAGTCACCTTTAGCTCCAATTAACAGATCTTCAAGAGAGTACAGTATATCAGGACCAATGGAATATTCTTTACGAATTTGATTCTCATTTTCAAGGGCTTCATGTAGACCAATAGCCTAAAAAGCATCGGCAACCATTGTCATACATCCATGAGATTTTTCTACCAGGAATTACTCACAAAGTACCAAAAACAATATACAAAGCTTACAATAAAGGCAAACTATAAGTATAAATATTCCCTCACTAATACCATTTCAATTCAAGACTTAAATCATAAGTCTTAGCCCTCTTTAAAATCTAACACAGTCCATTCTGTAAATCTTATTTGCTCTATACTATTGTCATTGAAACCTATCATGTATCAAAAAAAAAAAATACAAGGAAGCCACTTTATGATACCTGATTTCCAATACAATCAAGAGAAGAGTGATCAAACAATGCCGTTATGAAGTGCAAAGCACTAGAATTCTCTTTCTCAGCAACAACCATAAATGTACGCAGATCAGGCTTACTAGAAGGTTTCTGTGGTATAGCCTGAACACTCATTTTCCACCCAAACCGGAACTTAGAGAAGAGCAAAGCTGAAAAAGGCAATGTTAAGATGTAACCTTAGAAGTGAGACACATCCACATAAACAACAAATAAAATAAGAGAGCAATGGCAGGCAAAATGGATACCTAGAACATGAGATTCTGCAAGCGTCAGGCAAATAAACTTCCCATTCAACACTCTTTTCACCTGTTAATAAAATTTACTAGCGAGTTTAGTTTTCTCCAAAAACCAATGAAAATACACATAAAACAAATGTATGTACAAAGTTGAAGTTCAAGAAACCTCTGATAAATACTGGTTTCCCAACTTCGGGCCAAGTTCTGGCTCCATCAAAGCATCCAATCCCCCTTTATCAAGAACAACATCAAAGCTCTCATCTGCCAACTGGTAAACATTGTGATCAAATTTAGTGAACTAAAGAGGAGACCAGCAACCTAAACAGCAACAACATTAAAAAGAGAACGACGGGCCATTGGAACCATACCTGCATTTGAGTCATGTCCATGACACGCCACCGCATACCAGGCCGATCCCTCACATTCCTTCTCAACATATCAGAAATCACAACTTTCGAGAAATCAATATTCGTTATCTCCTTAAACCCTGCATCATACAAATTCTCTGACAGCTTCGAATTCCCGCAACCCGGAACCAGGATTTTCAGCAGCGGAGAAGAAGAAGAATGGTTTTCATCATTTCCGGCGAGAAGAGAGAGGAGGGGATGGTGGAGCTCAGTCCACTCGGCGTACCACTCGAAGGAGTCATCAGTGCCTCTGATAGTGAAGAATTTGTCCCAGTTTTCTTTGCTTGTGAAGTCTCCTAGTGTTGTTAAGAGTTCCTCTGTTGAAGCTTTCGATGATTGTTTGTCTTTTTTTCCCATTTCTTGAGGCTTTGGTTTCTCTGTCTCTGCCTAGTTTGTTCGTGGAGTTTTTTGATTTCTCGAGTTTCAGTAGGGTTTTTGAAGGAGGGTTTTCGTATTGGGCTACATATAATGGGCTTTTGTACCATATGTATTCTGGGCTTTTGAAGACTTTGGTTTCACCGAACTCAAGTTTCATTGGACTATCTGCTACAAAGTCAATCGGTACCTTTTCAGGTCGAATGCAAAGCTATTTAAGGGAGGTTTAGAATTGTGTTTTAAATAGTTTTTTATGTAAAAAATTAAAAATAATTTTTTACATTTTAAATTATTTTTGATATGTTAATGTCAGAAATAATTTAAAAAAATAAAATAAAAATATTATTCTAATACACTTCTTGATGGAAAAAACTTTAAAAAGCAAACGATATTATATTCTCCAACACCTTTTTTGAATTACATAATCAAAGGCTCAGGTCATAGTTTGGATTGATAGGGCTAATCAAGATTGATGCGATCAATCAAAATAATATTATTTATTATACATATATTAACTTTCAAATAATAGTTGACCATGAGACCCCTGCAATACACTTGTATCATATTACATAGCATCCAGCATATTGACATATTTTGGACGTGGGACAAATGAAATGCCATTTTTTTTCTAGTAGCAAGTGGAACTCTAAATTCTATTTAGCTACAACTTTTTTTAGTTGGTAGATGCTAAAGGCTAGGAGGCAACAATGAAAGGGGAATATATATATATATATATATATATATATATTCCATCTTGCAAATGAGTGTAGGTGGAAGATGCCATGTTGGTCCGTTGAGGCTTAATATAAAGAATCAAGATGGAAAATGGCGAATCCTAATTGTGTGAGAAAAGGATCTTAGATGAGCTAATATATAATGGACTGTGGGCAACCTGTGTTTCGCCAATAAAACATTAAGATTGATATTTAAGTTGCAGTGTAATCTGCGGTGTACCAGTTTATTAAAACAATATTTTTTAGGGTTTTTTTTTAAAAAAAATAAAGATTTTATTTACTTGAATTATCCCTAACTCGTAATTTTGGTTGTGGACTAGATCAAAATAAAAATTTTGATCTTACGATGTATCAGTTTGCTAAAACAATATTTTTTATGGTTTTTATTTTTTAAAAATAAAAATTAGATTTATTTAAATTAATTCTAACTAACTCGTGATTTTTATTCTGGACTAGATCGATTTTCTTTTACAAAATAGCCGAAAATAAGATATTTCATCCTATACCCAAAGCATCTATATCACTTTCTTACCATCACAATGAAAAAATACCTTAAATTCAAAGCATCTATATAACTTTACTCTGAAACATACCAAATACTTCAAGAAACTGTGAAAACACTGCAATGTTCTTATATAATCAAATTGCTTTATATATAAACATATCTTGAAAGTTTTGTCCAGCAAATGAATGTATCAAAATCTTCCCAAAGAAAGGCTAGTGCGATATATGCACACGAACCCACTATCCGACTACTAACAAAACTAGGCACAAATCCTCACCACCCCCCTTCGAGTTCTTCTCTAGCTCTCACACTCTACTATCAAGGCTCTTCCTTTTATGCATGAAAGCTGAAATCCAATCCAAATACATAAAAGATGTTTCTCAGCTTATTGGGAAGGCATGCGTGGCTTGCATTAAAAGGGGTGGTCCAAACAAGACTTCCTTGTAAAATCAACAAGCATCGCAGATTCCACCCTATTGGTGGTCTGCTAAAAACATGCATGCACCTTTGTAAAACCCGGGTCATCAGCTGATTTAGTCAAGAATGCACCTTTGTAAAACCCAGGTCATCGGCTGATTTAGTCAAGAATCTAAGTTGATTTCTTGACTCTGTTGACTCGGCTTTCAACCATTTAACTTTTTTATAAAAAAATTTATCAAAATAATACTGTTTTGATTTTTTTTTAAATAAAAGTCCTCCCTCTTAATCCATGACTCGAAGCTTCCTCCTATCATGTTTTACAACTGTGTGCAATCTGTGTTAAGTGTTATCAAAGTGAGATAAATACTGGGCTGTCCAGGAGGCGCTCACATGTGCTTTGTTTGGATATAGAATCAGAAAATTATAAATAATTGCAAGAAGTTGCTGTACATGGCACAGGATTCTAACCTGGAAAGGTACTTGTGTGATATTTAAGGCAGAGATGACAAGAGATAAAGTTTGGTTGATTGTGGTTTCTGGGGGTTGGGATGATGGTTCTTCTGCCACATACTTTTGCATCAACTTGAGATAGATAGATCGATAAAGAGATGCTGTCACATGCTAAAGCATAGTGCCTCCATTTTTATTAACTCTACGTCGATCCAGCGTTGCCGGCTTCTGCATCTAATTCACTTTATAGGTTTAGGAAATCGAAATATAGAGAGAAACTAGTTTATTGCACACGGGTTCCATAAATAAAAAAATCCCAACATGAAAAAAATATATTTAAATTTCGTGTAATTATTCCATATTCTTATTAAATTTAACCTAGCTCATTAGCTTTAAAATCTCTCGACTTAGTTTCTTACTAAGCTCGAGTTTAAAATCAACCCACGTGAAAGCTGTCTTCATAAGACCTGGTCGACTTGATAGGTCCTAAAGTAACCCAAATAATCGATAATAAAGCATGGTTTGACTTTAAGAAAAATCAAGGACAATGTCTTTTTTATTTTAATATTATGATGGTAGTTCATTGAATCAACCTGGGTTTCGTGGTTTAACCCGTTAAACTCACGACCCAGATCATATACTTCACTAGATTTAACAACTTTGTTTGTTTTTTTAAAAAATAATTTTTTTCATAATAATATGATAATAAAAATAGACACTCGTAAAATTAAACACCAATCAAATAACAAGATATTTGTTTGTGACTGCGATACCTTTGTGGAAAACAAACTGAGACAAATTATAAGGATCAATTCAAAACCAAATATTGAATGATAAAATTAAAAAAATAAAACCCAAAAGGATTCAATCGTAAGAAAAAATTAGGGTATGTGGTTATTGATTTGAATAGATTCAATAATCTCAGTTAATTTAATAATATAATTAAAAAAACAAATAAAAAAACCCAATAAAAAGTTAATGACCAATAAAAAAAAACTTGAAAATATTATGAAAAAAAACCCTCTAAATATTATTAAAAGGTTTTAAGGATTTTATTTGATAATAAAATAAAATTGAATGAGAATGGGATAATCTCATAAAAAAAAATCAAAGTTCAATTACCAGTAAATCAAACATTGAAGAACAAATTGAAAAAAATTCAATTCTAAAAAAAAATATATATATGACTGAAGTCAACGTGACAAATATTTCCAACATGAGATCAGGATAACTAGTATAAAAAAAAACCCATGAAGATCATCTCTCAAGCAAACTAAATGGTAATAATTAAGAAAATGTTATCATTTTCTTGTTTTTCTTAATTTAAACTTTGGGTTAATATTAAGAAGAACTATTATATTTTAATTATTTTAAATTAATGTAAAAAATATATTATTAAAATTACATAAAGATTTTAATCTCAATTGATGCATCATCTAATTAAAAACATGTATACCGTTAGGTAAAAGAAATCATGAGGATTTGTTTTTGTAGTATTTATATGTTATATCCTAAGTTAGAATTATATTTATTAAAAGTGATTTAAGGCAATATTTTTTAAAAATAAATGCAATATAAACTAAAAGATAAAAAACACTAATTTCTTATTAAACCAAGATTTTGATTCGATTTTATAATAAATTCTTTATTTAAAATAAAGCTATATGGAATCAAATATATTTCTAATATGTTCTTGAATTAAAGATTTATAAAACTCATATTAGAAAAATAAACTCAATTCGGGACCCGCTGTGCGAGTTCATTTTGTCTCTATATGCTGTAATTTGTCAGAATGACTAGAGAGCAAGATTGATCACGCAAGTACAAGTTCAGGTCAAATAACGACAAGGATCACATCATTGGGCACTAAATACGATGACGTTTATTAATACAAGATGGCTGTCTTCCTAATTGTAATGCTTCTACCTGGAATTTCAGGATTCCTCAAAATTGCAATATATTTTTTTAATTTCTTCTTATTTTTTTTTAACCCATACTAAAAAAATATATCTTAAAATAACATAATTATAAAAATAAAATAAAAAAAATATTACTTTAACAAGTTGCATTACTAAAATCACCGTAATTATTTAAATTTATTCTTTTTTAAAATAGAAAAACTATAAAAAAATTACCAAATCATTTATATAAATATAAATAGTGTTTGAAATTATATTAGCAATTATTTTTAAAGATATTTTTTAAAAAAATATGTTAAAATATTAGCTTTTTTATTTTTTAAATTTATTTTTGATATTAACATATTAAAAATGGTTTAAAATTATAAAAAAATAATTAAAAATGAAAAAAATTACAAGTTTTGAAAAACATTTTTTAATAAAAAAACACACTCGTAATGATTTATAAACACATGTAGCGTTTCGACCCAATCCATGTCATTTCCCCTTGACCGATGCTATCAAGCAGATTGATAATGACATTGCAAACATTTATTGTCAACGAAGCCTGGTTGTAGCTGTAGTTGTAGATATGCCTGTGGGCTGCCATGGGAAAGATCTCCGAGTTAACCTGTGATCTGACTATTGACTAATATATTTTGTATATTACATATGCAAGGAGAAGTTTAATTTCTTAATTTTTTGTATCTGAAATCGAGGCCAGCGCCAAAAAGAAATAATTTCCTGATTCTACCAGGATAATACAGAGGATGTCCCCTTAAAATTGTATAATAAAAAAAAATAATTTTGATTGATTTATGATACAATTATGCCTCTTGAAATAGGAAAAATAATAATAATAATTATTATATAGGCAATGTAAGCAACAAAATTTAATATTTTTTTAAATAAAAAACAGATTAAACTAAAAAAAAATTACAGGAAGCCAAGCTAAGCAGGAAACCTGTTATGGAAGGATGAAAAGGCAGTAAGCTCGCATTGGGAAGCGGACAACCTTGGGAAAGGAGACCTCCCAATCATCCTCTTACACAGGTGTGAAGCTTACACTTTCATCACTTCAACTATCCTTTGTACACGTGTCCTCTTTCCGACCCCACTCCACACAATCCTCCCTCTTCCTCCTTTCTCCCCTCCATTTTTCACCATCACGGACACACACAATACAGTCCTACCCTTGCTACAAGTCCCCCTCCTCTCAAACAACGGATATCTGCATGACCCTTATTTTCTTGAATCAAGGAAACACTTGAGAGATATTCAAGAACCTAGAAAGGCAACCCTTTTGTTAATTTCTTGGTGTATATTCAGTTTGATTTCTGCAAGTGAATTCGATATTGAAACGCTTTGCTTTCTTCTTGTTCTATCGAGTGCTGCTATATCACAGACCAATGTGAAAAAGAAAAAAAGAAGAAAAAAAAATAGAAAAGAAAACCCTTTTGTTATCATTACCAAGAAATCATACTTTTGTGACTCCATTTGTCAGGATTGTGACAAAAGGTAAAAGAACGAAGAAAAGTGGGATTGTTTCTGTGAAACAATGCCTGGAAATGAGTGGATAAATGGATACTTGGAAGCAATATTGAATAGTGGAGGAGGAGCAGGTGCAATTGAAGAACACAAGCCAGCACCAGCTGTGAATTTAAGTGAAACAGGGCATTTTAATCCAACAAAGTATTTTGTTGAGGAGGTTGTTAGAGGAGTTGATGAGACTGATTTACATAGAACTTGGATAAAAGTTGTTGCCACTCGCAACACCAGGGAACGCAGTTCCAGGCTCGAAAACATGTGTTGGCGTATTTGGCACCTCACTCGCAAGAAGAAGCAGGTCACTCTCTTATACGTGTTTGGGTTGATTTACATAGAGAGATATGGAATTGTGTTTGTGTATTGTGTAATCGGGTCACTGTCAAGAAATCTTGGTTCTCGAAGAGCCCCTATAACTGGCTCAGTTGCCATTTTGTGTGCATCTTTTTTTTAGGGGTGTTGATCAAGAAGTTGATTCATAGAAATATAGCTGTAGCTTAAAATTATGAACATAACCAGTGTACTTGATCACGAGAGGACTGGATCGATGATGCGTGTTTATGCTTGTCATAGTGTTTGTTCTTGAATGGTTGACCATGTCCTGGCTGTCTTGTTTGTTAAAAGCACAGCCATATTCCATATTTTGGTTCCCCTGCTTCATTCTATATAGTTTTCTTCTCTAATCAACCTGACATAACTGCATGCTACCATGTTTTTGATCTAATTCCTTGTGTGTGAATTTTTTGGAGGGGAATTCTAGTTTTTTGTGCTCTACGTGTGGGATCATGTGGTCCTGTTCTGGTCCTTGAACTCAGCTGCCATGCTACTGAAACAAGTCTGACAATAATGTCATTTAACTTTTTAATATGTATCAAGACTAAAATTTCATGTTTATGTTGTGAATAGTTGGAGTGGGAGGAACTACAGCGGTTGGCGAATCGGAGATGGGAAAGGGAACAAGGACGTCGGGATGCAACCGAAGACATGTCTGAGGATTTATCAGAAGGAGAGAAAGGAGATGGGTTGGGGGAGCTGGCACAAAGCGAGACGCCAAGGAAAAAGTTCCAGAGAAGCCTTTCCAACCCGGAAGTGTGGTCGGATGATAAGAAGGAAAAGAAACTCTATATTGTCCTTATCAGGTATGGTGCTTTCTAGCACGTTAGTCATGCCCGAGTCTATGAATTTGAGCTAAATAGCTGTTCGAACATAATATAGCACACTATTCTGTTTTTATGTTGTCATTTTAAATCTTCAATGCGAAGTAATTTATCTCCTAGAGTGCAATGGGAGACAGATAGATTTAGGAACGATTGCTTCTGATGTCACTACAAATCATTGCCCAGCTTGAAATGTCTTTTATCTTTCTGTTTAATGGTCTGCCAAGGTACAAGGGGGGATGGAGGAATGGGAATTCTTTACAAGGATTTGCTTGCTTTTTTTTGTGTTTTTCTTTAATTGTTTTTCACACGAAAAGTTGCTTGCTATTTTTCCGTTCATAAGTTTTCAAGTCTACATTCATGCTGAAAGGCCAATTAGACTCTATTTCTACATTTCTTTGACTATCCAATGTATAGTTCATTAACGTGACATCTTTATGAGCAGTATACATGGTTTGGTCCGAGGAGAAAATATGGAGCTTGGTCGAGATTCTGACACTGGTGGACAGGTAAATGCTTCATTTTGATACAAATGAAGGATAATCTTCTAGTTGTTAACGTATCCTTTCTCCATTTCATCGTGTCTTACACTTTTATAAGCAATTTCTCAGGTCAAATATGTGGTGGAACTTGCTCGTGCACTTGCTAGAATGCCTGGAGTGTACAGGGTAGATCTTTTTACTCGCCAGATCTCCTCCCCTGAAGTTGATTGGAGCTACGGTGAACCAACAGAGATGCTAACATCCGGCCCTGAAGATGATGATGGAAATGAGGTGGGAGAGAGCAGTGGGGCATATATTGTCAGGATTCCCTTTGGTCCACGCGATAAGTATCTCGGAAAAGAATTACTGTGGCCTTATATTCAAGAATTTGTAGATGGAGCTCTTAGTCACATTCTTAATATGTCAAAAGTTTTGGGGGAACAAATTGGAGGAGGCCAGCCTGTGTGGCCATATGTAATTCATGGCCATTATGCTGATGCAGGTGATAGTGCTGCTCTTTTATCAGGTGCTTTGAATGTTCCTATGGTTTTAACGGGACATTCGCTTGGGAGAAACAAGCTGGAACAGCTTCTTAAACAGGGGCGACAATCAAAGGAGGACATCAATTCAACATATAAAATAATGCGGAGGATAGAAGGAGAAGAGCTTTCACTTGATGCTGCAGAACTTGTAATCACAAGTACCAGACAAGAGATTGATGAGCAATGGGGACTTTATGATGGGTTTGATGTCAAGCTTGAGAAAGTTTTGCGTGCTCGTGCTAGACGTGGTGTCAATTGCCATGGCCGTTACATGCCAAGAATGGTGGTAAGGAAGTGTTTGTAGGTTTTTTTTTTTTTTGACATTTTATTACTAACTGCTAAGCTCATGCCTTATCACTTGTCTATGAGTTAAGAGAAAATAGAAATATGGGAGGCAAGATTGAAATTGTACAAAATTGTACTTTGATATCTTTTACAGCTTTAAGGAATGTTAGTGTTATTTAGTTCCTTGGTGCATTTAACTTGGCTTTCAATCATCGTACTGGAAAAGCAAACAAATATAACTAAAAATAGTCTAAATTCACAACGAAAGATTCATTTGGACCTCCCAAGAAAATACTGATGCAAAATCTCTTTTCAGGTTATTCCTCCAGGCATGGACTTCAGCAGTGTTGTGGTTCAAGAAGATGTTCCTGAGGTCGATGGGGAGCTTGCAACACTCATCAGCAGTACTGATGGTTCTTCCCCAAAAGCAATTCCACCAATATGGTCTGAAGTGAGTGTCACCTTGTGTTTTCCTTGTTGTTTTACATGATCATGAATACAACTATTTCTGCCTCATGGCTAACATCCTCTGACAGATCATGCGGTTCCTTACAAATCCCCATAAGCCGATGATTTTGGCCTTATCAAGGCCTGATCCAAAGAAGAATATTACAACTCTTTTGAAAGCCTTTGGAGAGTGCCGCCCATTAAGAGAGCTTGCCAATCTTGTAAGTCCTTGTATGTGGATTATTACTAGATACTCAATTTGTTTGTTTGATGACATGGGATGATAGCACTCGAGAACTAATATACTCTCATGCAGACACTGATTATGGGAAACAGGGATGATATAGAGGAGATGACTGGTGGAAATGGGAGTGTGCTCACGACAGTGTTGAAGATGATTGACAAGTATGATCTTTATGGGCTGGTCGCCTATCCGAAACATCACAAGCAAGCTGATGTTCCAGAAATATATCGGCTTGCTGCCAAAACAAAGGTTCATTGGCAATGTTTTCAAAATTACATCTGTGTGATTTTTTCATGATTAAATTAGCTAAGCAATTGGATATATGTCAGGGGGTTTTCATAAATCCAGCATTGGTCGAGCCTTTTGGCCTTACCTTGATTGAGGTTGGTTTTGATTTCTTGTTTCTTTCATTACCTACCTTCCTTTACTTGTGGAAATGAAATTGATCAATTCATGTTTGAACTGACGCAGGCAGCAGCTCACGGGCTTCCAATGGTGGCTACTAAAAATGGCGGACCAGTTGACATCCATCGGGTAAAAGATGGCCTCCATCTGTTTCATCTTAATGGACCAAAAAAATAAAAAAATTGACAAGAAGCAACTAGTTGGGATTCTGTTTAGATATTTAAATTTCTCCTCTCCTCCTGTTTCCTCAGTTGTTAAGAAGATGCAAATCATGCAATGGTAACTTGATTATAGAAAATGTACTTTTGTTTCTTATTTCCTGTTTTGGTTGTAGGCACTGAACAACGGTCTGCTTGTTGACCCTCATGATCAGCAAGCTATTGCTGATGCACTGCTTAAGTTGGTGTCCGAAAAGAACTTATGGGCTCTCTGCAGGAAGAATGGCTTGAAGAATATACACCTGTTCTCATGGCCTGAACACTGCCGGACGTACTTGACCAGGGTAGCAGCCTGCCGGATGAGGCATCCACAATGGCAAACTGATACCCCAGAGGATGAGATAGCTGCAGAAGAGTCATCTCTCAATGATTCGCTCAAGGATGTGCAGGATATGTCCCTCAGGCTGTCAATTGATGGAGACAAACCTTCTCTGAATGGATCTCTTGACTATTCAGCTGTGTCTTCTGGGGACCCTGCACTGCAAGATCAAGTACAACGGGTCCTAAACAAGATAAAGAAACCAGAATCTGAGCCAGTAGTTTCTGAAGGTGCAAGGCATGAGGCTGTTGTAAGCAAATATCCCATGCTGAGGCGACGGCGCAGATTGATTGTTATAGCTCTTGACTGCTATGATAGCAAAGGATTTCCTGAAATGAAAATGATTCAGATTGTGCAAGATATAATTAAAGCTGTTCGGTCAGACTCACTATTTGCAAGAGTGACAGGGCTTGCTCTATCAACAGCTATGTCATTAACAGAAACAACAGAGTTCTTGACATCAGCAAAGATTCACGCAAATGAGTTTGACGCATTGATTTGTAACAGTGGGGGCGAAGTATATTACCCCGGTACTTGTACTCAAGTAGATGGAAAACTTGTTCGAGATCCAGATTATGCAGCTCATATAGACTACCGTTGGGGCTGCGATGGCCTAAAGAAAACCATTTGGAAGTTGATGAATACAACTGAAGGTGGGAAACAATCTGATGAGTCTTCCAACCCCATCGAGGAAGACAAAAAATCCAGGAATGCCCATTGCATAGCATACCTTGTAAAGGATCGCAGTAAGGTGATGAAGATATTAATGCATCTGCTGGAAGTTCAAGATGCAGTTTCTTATATATCTTCTTTCCATAGGCATCTTTTCATATTAATTTGCTTTTTCAGGTCAAGAAAGTGGATGATTTGAGGCAGAAGCTTAGGATGCGAGGTCTCCGTTGTCATCTAATGTATTGTAGGAACTCAACAAGATTGCAAATTATTCCACACCTTGCATCACGCGCGCAAGCACTCAGGTACTATCATATATTCTAAACTCAGGAATGCATTAACAATCCTTCCGATCCCTTCCTCTATGCTACAATTTTATAAACAGCCAATCCTTCTTCCGTCCCATGGACTGAATGCAGAACTGCCGCCATACAGGCACCCTCATATGGACCTTATAGCACCGGGAAATAATTTTTCAGTATGTTGAGAATATTGATTTCCATAACTCTCTGTGATTATTAGGTACCTTTTCGTTCGCTGGAGATTGAATGTTGCCAATATGTTTGTGATTCTTGGTGAAAATGGAGATACCGATTACGAGGAAATGATATCTGGTGCTCATAAGACGATAATATTGAAAGATGTGGTGACAAAGGGTTCTGAAGACTTGCTAAGAACCACAGACCTAAGAGATGACATTGTTCCTAAGGAGAGTCCCCTGATTGCTTATTTGAGTGGAAAAGCAACGGCTAGCGAGATCGCTGATGTTCTGAAGCAAGTGTCAAAAGCTTCTGCTGGGATGTGAGATAGTACTGTAATATCGGAGAAAAATTATCATTGTATTCCCTTAACCCTTCCCTTGTCTCAACATTCAAACTCCTCCCTCCCGGAGCATTTTTCTAGTTTTGGTTTTTAACACGAACGCAGCTAGATAATGACTCCTACTGTGGCAGAAATTCTCTCTTGTTATGTAGATAATGTGGTCTACACAGTCTAGACAGCTGGCCGGCAGGTATTATATTCCTGACAGGATTCCCAGGTTGGGTTTTTTCTTAAGTGTCTTCTGAGCTATTTTTGTCCAAAAAACCACGATTTTTTTTTATAAAAAAAAACAGGAAACAAATTTAAATCCCAACAACTTCTGTGGACAAGAACCTTGGATCTTACGTGCAAGCTCACTGTCTTGAAATCAGCTACTCCTACAAAGCAAACTGCACTAAAACTTGGAACGTTTGAATTATTATATTACTCTAAAAGGAAAAAAGAACAGAAAAGGTCGTCCAATCCTCTTCAGTCTAAGTGTAATCACAGTGGAAATGAAAAAAAGGAAACAATTCCAGAAACTATAATTGGATTCTTTCTTTCCACTCTCATATAAAGTGGTCTCCTTGTACAGTAATATATTGTACAGTAATATATAAAGCGGTTTGGTTTGGTTTGGTGTGTTACGAGTGTTTTTACTTGTAAATATATTAAAATAATATATATTTTAATTTTTAATTTTTTTCTGATATTATTAATACACAAAAACAAAATGTTCTGTATTTTACTTTGTGTGAATGAAATCATTACTTGTAATTTCGTCAGTTCATTAAAAAAGCATCACTCTATTATCATTCTGGTTAGTTAAAACCTTTTATTTTTATTATTTTTAGTTAATTAAGAATAATTTGCCAAATCGTAAGAGAGACTATTCAATAAAGAGAGGGGATGTTGCGAGTGAGTTATTATATTAAGTTTTTGTTAGATTTTGTGTTTTAAAAGTGTATTTTTTATTTTAAATTAATATTTTTTAGTATTTTTAGATTATTTTAATATGTTAATATTAAAAATAATTTTTAAAAAATAAAAAAATATTATTTTAATATATTTTAAAATAAAAAATATTTTAAAAATAACTATTATCATATTTATTTATAAAAATAATAAAGCGTTGTTTTGTAGAAATTACTGGTTTGAATGTTATAAATTTTAAAATTATTAGAAATTTATATAATTATTAATTTTATAATTTTAAAGGATTAATTGAGGTGTTTGTAAATTAATATTAAGGATTAAAATTTAAAGGATCAAAGAAAATAAATAATAATAATAAATAAGAAAGGTAAGCTGATGTTGACTACCCAGTCCGTCAGCATTGCGACCGTGTCAGCTTCCTTTGTGTGCCCTCCAAGTCAGCACCTGATCAAGGCCGTATATGGGTCAGCAGCAGTACACGGACGGCTACAAACTTCCAATTTGCAAATACAGAAGACCCAACCAAAAGCTCCTCTCCCCTTCCCATGGCACATTGACATAGCCCCTTTGGCAAAGACCCTTCTAAACTCTGTTTCGCGGCCGTTACATACCCGTAATTTCTTCAAAATCGACCGTAAAATTTTAACTGACGCCACCCTACTGATGTTAGCTTACTCTTGCAGCACTCACCCGCGTGCCTATCTTTGATTCTGATTCTCCTGTGCTTTTAAAAACCCCAAATCGCCAACGCAGAATCCAATTTTTTCTCTCTCTAAAATCCTCACCACCTGCTGCTGCAGCAGCAGCTAAGCTACTGTAACCATGGAAGATCTCAATCGGACGGCCCCGAAGCTACCTATCCCGGGAAAGCGAAACATACTGATAACCAGTGCTTTGCCTTATGTCAATAACGTCCCTCATCTCGGGAACATCATCGGCTGTGAGTCATTTTCATTTTAAGGAATTTATCTCATTTTTTTCTTCTGATTTTGGTGTCGTTTTGGTTGGTTAGGTGTGTTGAGTGCTGATGTTTTTGCTCGATACTGTCGTCTTCGAGGATATAACGCGATTTATATTTGTGGAACTGACGAGTATGGGACTGCGACTGAGACTAAAGCCATGGAGGAGAATTCCACTCCTAAACAAATTTGTGACAAGTAATTTTCTTTCTTTTTTTTAAATTTTCCTTTTCTTTTAAATTGAATAAGTTATTTTTTACGTATTTTCTGAATTGTTGTTTTTTTTGTGAATTTTAAATTGGTTGTGTATTCATAGGTATTATGCGATTCATAGGGAGGTTTATAAATGGTTTAATATAAGTTTTGATGAATTTGGACGCACGTCGAGTCCGCAGCAAACGGAAATTTGTCAAGCAATTTTTAAGAAATTGTTAGAGAATAACTGGCTTTCGGAGAACTCAATGCAACAGGTATAGTCTCATGAGTAATGGCTTATTTCACTGTTTTGTTTGGACGTGTTGTTGTCTAGTTCAGTACCCTGTCTCTGTTTCAGCTCAATTTTGCTGTTTGGTGGTTCATTGATTGATGTGCTTAGCTGTTATCATGATACAGCTGTACTGTGATACATGCGAAAGATTCTTAGCTGATCGGCTTGTGGAAGGTAATTGTCCAACGGAAGGATGTAATTATGATTCTGCACGAGGAGATCAGTGTGAAAATTGTGGAAAGCTTTTGAATCCTACAGAGTTAATAAATCCCAGGTGCAAGGTGTGAGATTGATCTCTCTCTCTTTTTTTCGTGAATTCGTTGTTTATAATTTCAGCTATATCTTAGTTTCTGGTAATTCTTGGTATCTTGGTCACATGGTTGTATATTCATCCAGAGTTGGACTGAAATGAATTGCATAACGTAGTAAATAGGCTAAATGTCTAGAAGGCCATTTTACTGCCAAACTTATTACATGACACTCGCTGGATATGGCCATGTTTTCCCTGGGTAATTTCCTAAATAAGAAGTCAGCGAATAAGTGATCATCGACAGTGGTGCCTCTTCCATACATATAGCAATAACAATGTAAGACTGCTGATTTCATTTTGTATTTACTTGTATATTCCGATCTGATATGTGAACAGCAATGTAAAAACACACCACGAATCCGTGATACAAATCACTTGTTTCTTGAGCTTCCTCTACTGAAGGATAAATTAGTACACTATATCGAGAGCACATCTGTAGCTGGGGGCTGGAGCCAAAATGCCATTCAAACAACAAATGCATGGCTTAAAGAAGGATTAAAACCACGATGCATTACTAGGGATCTGAAGTGGGGTGTTCCCGTTCCACTTGAAGAATTTAAGGACAAGGTTAGAAATCTTGTTTAGTATCATTTCCATTTTATCCTATTCAAAGCCTGTTAAAAAGATGTTATTTTTTTATAAAAAAAATCCATGCTGAATCTCCCTCTTCTGGTATTTTGTCAAACTAATATACACAACTGTTCCATTAGGTTTTCATGTTGTAACTTCAGATTGTATTATTGGTAGGTGTTCTATGTTTGGTTTGATGCTCCTATTGGATATGTCTCCATTACTTCTTGCTACACTCCTGATTGGGAGAAGTGGTGGAAGAATCCTGAGAATGTTGAGCTGTATCAGTTTATGGGAAAAGACAATGTGCCATTCCACACTGTAAGTGTATTGTCCTTCAGAATTTTTGGCCTGCACATGGAAGTTATTACTATCTACATTCTTATGTTTTGATCTTGTGCAATTTTCTATTTGCATTATTTGTATAATGAGATTTCCTTTTTGCTTGAAATTTCTTGTGTCTGAGTGATTTTAGGGCAGATTTGATGTGATTGTTATATTTTCTTTCTTCTGTTTGGTTTTACTTGATGCTTGATGGGCTTTCCATTGTTTGTGCTTTGGTGTTTCTTGTTTGGTTGCTATTTTATGTTGAGCTCCAAAATTATGCATGGTTTGCCTTGTGATAATGTTGTAAAGTTTCATTTCTTGAAATGTGTATGCATTTCTCTTTCCAGGTGATGTTTCCTTCTACGCTTCTTGGAACAGGTGAAAATTGGACTTTGATGAAGACTATAAGTGTAACTGAATACTTAAATTATGAAGCAGGTTTGTCAGCTGTGTTATTGACTTAATTTAGCCAATATGCAATGCTTGGTGAATTTTCATGCATTCAAATGATAACTGATTCGATAACCTTTTGCTTACTAACAAGCTGCCTTTCGCTTTTGACCATTTTGAATTTTCTAATTTTATTTGGCTGGCTAATGCAGGAAAGTTTTCCAAGAGTAAAGGTGTAGGAGTGTTTGGTAATGATGCAAAGGATACAAATATTCCTGTAGAAGTTTGGAGATATTATTTGCTAACCAACAGGCCTGAGGTAATCCTCTTTTTGCTGATGATGTTTTCATTCTGCAGTTGAATATTTCATCATTCAACAGGAAAGTGCTAATTTGATGTGTCTGTGTTGATTAGGTGTCTGACACACTATTTACATGGTCTGATTTGCAAGCAAAAAGTAACAATGAGTTGCTGAATAATTTGGGCAACTTTATTAACCGGGTTCTGAGCTTTCTTGCTAAACCTCCAGGTAGATCAGCTGCGTGAAATTCCATATTAGGTTTCTTAGTCATTTGTTGTTCAGCTAAATTTGTTTCTTGACAAATACATCAGAATGACAATTTTTTTTGTTGGTGGGAGAGCTGAATTGTAGATTTCTATAGCCAATAGCAGGATATTTATTTGTTTGGTTTTAATTATAATTATTAGAATTCTTATCATTTGAGTTTTGATAGCCTTTCCCTCCCTTTCAACTGTGGTATGTTGCTATTATTTGAGCTTTGGTGGTGCTTGTGAAGTGGCATTTTTTTTCTAAGAACCGTCTCCTCACTATAATAGATATACTTGAAGCTTCATTGAGCAGCTGTGTGTTTCTCCTTCATTTTCTTTTGAAAATCTTTAGAAAGATGGATGGTTCTTGGAGTTTGTGGGAGGGCCAATTTATCCCTCTAATATGCTTGATACCCTTTCGGACCCCATTTGTTTTTCCTTGAAGCATGCAAGCCAAAACACTGTTGGGACATAGTGCACTGCATCACATTAGTCCCAAACTGATCCTCTAGGAACATGAAGGATTGTAAGTTCTTGTAGTGGTTTTTTTATTTTATCACTTTCCACATTTTTTTATGCATTTTTTTGGGTGTAACAAAGCACCAGCATTGTATCCTCAGACCATAGTGACTGACTTTTTTGATCTACAGGTTCAGGATATGGTTCTGTTATCCCAGATGCTCCAGGTGCAGGCTCTCATCCCCTGACAAATAAATTGGCTGAAGAAGTTGGTAAATATGTGGAGCAATACCTGGAAGCCATGGAAAAGGTATCCGTCAATCATTGTTTTGCAGGATGTGGTTGCATGTAACTGGCATCATTCTTACACCCCTGTTTGTAATTTTCTAGGTTAAATTAAAGCAAGGATTGAAAACCGCAATGAGCATTTCTAGTGAGGGAAATGCATATCTGCAAGTAAGCCTGGAGTATTTTTGATCGTTTGGATTCAAAAGTTTCATTAGTTGTGTTTTCTAATTTTTCTGTTCTTCAAGGTGGGAACTGATTTCTATTCCATTTCCCTGTAGGAAAGCCAATTCTGGAGGCTTTACAAGGAAGACCAGCCTTCTTGTTCTATAGTTATAAAGACTTCATTGGGTCTAGTATATCTTCTCGCATGTTTGTTAGAACCTTTCATGCCATCTTTCTCTGTTGAGGTATCTTGGCTACCTTATTCATCTATACTCAGCATTCATGTGAATGTCTTTTATTGTTTTTATGTGCTGAGACATTTTTTTAAAAATTGGATATAAGGTCTTCAAGCAGCTTAATATGCCCCCTGAACAAGCTTCACTATGTGATGAGAAAGGTGATATGGATAAGGCAAAAAGACCTTGGGAGATCCTACCTGCTGGGCACAAGATTGGGACACCAGAGCCCTTGTTCAAGGAACTGGTATAATATGTCATGTCACATATGGTTATGTGCATGTGTGCGTCTGGGTGTTGGTTTGATTTTACAGGTGTTTGCATGTGTGTGTTTGTGCTTTGATGCTGATGGAGATGGTGGTGAAGATCAGCATAATTTTACCTTTTCTTTGGGCCTGCAACTAATTTAAGTAACTTCATTTTCATACAGAAAATAGAAGAAGTGGAGGACTACAGGAAGAAATTTGCTGGAAGTCAGGCTGACAGACTTGAGCGGGAAGAAGTTGAAAAGGCATCTAAGCTTGCTGAGGAACTGAAGAAAAAAGCTACAGGTTTAGATCTGCTTGCAGACATTGTGCTCATCTGATTAGTTCTGATGGTGGCTAATTTGAACCATGTCATTTATTGTGGTTGAAAAAATACATGTTCTTATCAACCTGAGTGTTTGCACCTGCTTATGATCACTGTCGGGAAGTTTATTTCCATATTATTTACCAAACTTAATGCAACAGTTGGTGGGAAGAAGCAGCAGGCCAAAAAACCTGCTGGTGAAGCCAAGTCAAGGGGCACTGTTGAACCAGAAATCTCCATCACAAGACTTGATATTCGTGTTGGCCTAATTAAGAAAGCTCAGAAGCATCCTGATGCTGATTCCCTGTATGTGGAAGAAATCGACTTGGGTGAAGGAGACTGTAGAACGGTTGTAAGTGGACTTGTCAAGTATATACCTCTTGAGGAGATGCAGGTATGAATCTCTGCCACCATAGCTCTTAATAATAGGATGCTTTTTTATGTATAGAAAATGCGACTCAGTATACTAGTTTGTTGATTATTGTGATCGTTTGGCAGAATCGGAAGGTCTGCATCCTTTGCAACCTAAAGCCTGCAAATATGAGGGGCATCAAGTCAGAGGCTATGGTTCTCGCTGCTTCCAGTAGTGACCACACCAAGGTAAGCAAACCGATCACTACCTTTTGAATTGTCATTGCATCATATGTACACTTTCCTGAGGTCACACTTCCAAGTATGAAATCATTCTAACCTTCATAATGGACTTGTAATATGAACTATTAACCTATGACCACAAGCGGCGCACGGATCTAGCTGTTGAAATGTTTTTTAATTGCTGGTCTAATTTTACCATTTCCGGTGATCTGCTAGGTCGAATTGGTTGATCCACCCCAATCTGCTGTTGTTGGAGAGAGAGTGACATTCCCAGGGTTTGAAGGTGAACCTGACGATGTCCTAAACCCTAAGAAGAAAGTCTGGGAGACACTACAGGTGGATCTGCAAACTAACAGTGACCTGGTAGCCTGCTACAAAGATATTCCACTAACCACATCTGCTGGTGTGTGCAAGGTTGCAACCATTAGCAATGGTTCCATTAGGTAGATAGGTCCAGTTCAGGATAAAGCCTCCGTTTTTCTCTCGTTGTTTCTCCTAGTGTTTGCTATTACCACTGTAACATTTCGTGTAAAAATGACTTCGCCTCACAGTGAACTGCAAAAAAAAATGCTGTAGGAAGCATGGAAAGTGTTCCATGTTTTTGTTTATTTGTTGGGCGGTTGAATGCCACAGAGAATATTGGAGAGCAGTTGAGCGGATGGTCTCCTCTAAAATTGAAGGACCCATGCTTAACCGCTTATTTACTCGATAAATAATCATTTCTATGTAAAAGCGACTCCTCTGCAGGGACTTTTGTCAAAAAGTTGGGAGGGAAATTTGTATCTCCACGGAAATTCTTTTCCCACTGGATGCAAAAATTTGGATATTTGTTTGCAAATAAATAAAGGGTTGTTGCCCTAGTGTGCGTGCCATTGTGTTAGCTTTTGAATTAAGGGTTTAAACTTTAGAGTCCATATTTAAAGATAATTTACCTAATTTCTTTAAATATTTAAGGTTTCTCGACTAATTTGAAGATACCTCTTTACCTTTCTATAGAAGAAAATATTATATGATTTTATATCTCATATTAGCTCATAGTTTAGCGTCCAAATTGTGAAGTTATTAACCACGACAGCATGGGACAGGATCATATATTAAGATGTGTTTGAGATTATGGTAATGGTTGCAGTTTAAAATGGTTTTTTTGTTTAGAAGTATATTAAAATAATATTTTTTTTTATTTTTAAAAATTATTTTTAATATTAGAATATATATATATATATAATATTTTTTAATAAAAAAATTAAAAATTAAAATAACGTGGATTTCCCAAATGATTTGGTGATTGCTTACTCGTAGAGAACTCTTGGCTCCCCCTAACGGTATAGTTTTTTAAAGAAAAATGAAGTACAAAATGAGTTTCTAAAAGCAGCCCACGGTGCAATCGTCTCCCAATCCACGGCAAAAGAAATAGGGAAGCATACAACTTTTTCTTAGTTTAGATTCTTTATAATAATATAATAAAATGAGGCACGTGTGCAACACGCGACATCCAAATAAGATCAACTCACTAGAACAATAAAAAGAAGCATGGTAAAGTTTCTCTACCAAAACAATCCCAACCGCTCAAAAACCTAATCCAACGAATCCATCGCCTTACAAGTGTTGTCAAAACACTCGTTTCTAAAATAAAACCTTTTTCTCCACGCGCCAACCACAGTCACTATGAAAAGCCCTAAACCGTTCCCGAATCGGCATCGGGCAGCACTGGTCCGTTTTGCTTTAGCCCCGTGCTGTTTGTTGTTATTCTTATTATTCGAAGAAGAAAGAAAGAACTGTAGAATAGATCTGATTTTTACGAAGGTTATTATTATTTTTTTACTCCACTTATTATGAATTTCCCTCTTCACTTAGCAATGTAGCAGAAGAACAGCCAAATTTGGATATAGTTTTTTTTTTTTTTAATGTGTTTAGGTTTTTTTAGAAGGTTGAGAGAATTATAGAAAATAAGTAAATAGTGTGGATCGGGTAGTACAATGCATAATTTAGTGATTCGGATTTCTTTTTTTGTTATGATTCGGACACAATTGGAAGTACATTGATTTCTGTTTTGTTAAGGGGGGTTTTTTCGTTGTACATTATTGATTCGGCTTGGCTTGGCTTAGGGTTGGATGTGTTTTCTCCATTGAATGAACACCATGCATAGTGTATTGCCTTTGAATAATTAGCTGTTTATATATGTATGTGTGTATGTATGCATGCATGTATGTATACATATGGTAGTGAATGATCAAGTAAAAAAACTAAGGAGATGAATGCTATGAAGATTAGACTCCAATGCCTCCGTTTTAGTTGTTATTATGTCATGATAGTGTTTATCGAATCGATCAACAGATAAGTAACTCCATTTTCGAAGCATTTGCAAATCTGGTAACTTCTCCCTTTTTGTTGTGTTACGACTGTTTCATTGCTCAGTTTGTGATTTTGTATACGAAAATTTCTTTTCTTGATTATAGAGAATTGCATTGCTGTAATATCTTGAAGCAATAAAAGTAACTTTGAGAAGCACAATGGTAGTCAGTGTGGTTGTACTTCAAACCATTGATACCTTTTTATGCTTTACTTATTTGAAATTCTGGACTTGTTTTTAGTGGATTTGAATTTCTTCTGTTTAATTCTAATTTAGGAAGAGTTACCATGTAGTATGAGACCGCACTTGGATTTTGACATACTGGAAACCTTGAAACCTCGGAAAACAGATGGATCCTTATCCTGAAAATTTTCCTTCTTTTTCGTGAATGCAACCTTTGCCCCGAGTTGCTAGTTTCGACTATGTTTGATTGGTAAATAGCTCATTTGGTGTCCAGTACTTCGTAAGTTTACAACTTTAGGACCTTTTTTTTTCTGGGATCATCTTGGTTATGAATGCTTTAAAGTTGCCTCCATACTTTGCAAATCATTGTGAGATGTTCTATATTTAATTCTTTTCCATATATTTGTATTACTGTTGCCATGCCCATCAATTTTACAAAGAATTTAATATGCAAACTACCTTGGAACTTTTATCTTCATAAATTGATTAAAGATCCACGTAATTATTCTTATTTTGTCTGGTTATAGTGTATGGATTCAGTATCAGTATCACTTAATAGGATGCTTTCTAGTTCTGGTATTACTAACTG
Organism: Populus nigra; assembly: GCF_951802175.1. NCBI lineage: Eukaryota > Viridiplantae > Streptophyta > Magnoliopsida > Malpighiales > Salicaceae > Populus > Populus nigra. Next base: position 17,777,926 of record NC_084852.1, read on the forward strand.
AATTGGCTATAGATGCTGATCCCTATTTTTGTAGGCCATTAAAATGAAAAGAAATAGGTTTTTAGGCTTGAGAGAGCAAGGAAACTTACAATTATGTATTTATGGTAAACTGAGAGAAGAGAGGGCACCTCACGAGTAGGGGGTTATAGGGACAAGATCTCTTTTTTTTTTTTTCCAGTGTTTTCTTCCTCTTCTTTTTTGTTTTTCATTCCAAGGTTCATTGTCTCATCTTTTTATAACAAAATAATGCAGGTTATGATCTCTTCAATATTCTAGCAGAAAGTTTATCAGTTGAATTATCTTACACTTTGTGCATATACATCGAAGAATGGCTGAAGCAATATCGAGCTTTTGGGGACCTGTAACATCTGCAGAGTGGTGTGAAAAAAATTATGTCTATTCATCTTATATTGCTGAATTTTTCAACACCGTTTCAATTATCCCAGGCATTCTCTTGGCACTCATCGGCCTTATAAATGCTTTAAGACAACGGTTTGAGAAGAGGTTTAGCGTACTTCACATATCTAATATGATACTTGCCATTGGAAGTATGCTATACCATGCCACTCTGCAACGCATGTAAGTACACTTGTGTATTCTCCTATCTTGTTCATCATTTTCTTCTAATAAACTTTTTCACTACTTTCTTGGATGGTTAGCAGCTCCTATACGTTTCCCTTGGAACTAATTGGTGTGTAGTTTGAAGTATGTCTTGTTTTAGCTGGATTATATTCATAAAAAGGTCTGGCTTTGAATTTATGGCATACAATACTGTAAGATGTTAGACTGTTTCTTGACAAAAAATTGTTCTAGGTGTTTGTGTCTCTGCATAAGTTGATTTTAAGTTCCCATTTAATCTTTTTAACCTTTTGGGCCTTTTAAAGAGAAAATATACAATCCTCTGCCTGTGGGCTACTGTTGAAGGAGTGCATGTGTAAAAGGGCCCTTGAGCTTTCCTATCCCAAGCAAAAGAACAACAAGGATCAATCAATTAAAGCCCGTTGACTTTTACCCTTAAAGTTCTTTTTAAAGTTCTCAATCTATTGTTTTCATCAAGGGTGATCATATTATATATTGAATTTTTTGCCCCTTCATTTTATAGTCATCTTTTCTTTTTTAACTATGTAAAGGAACTAGCACATACTTTGAGGTGGTTTGTGGAATGAAATTCAGATGAAAAGTTGGCTCTTTTAAGTACTTTCAAAGAATTAGAACTCCAATTAACTGGATTTTTCTAGGTCGATGCGGGCCAACAGCTAGAAGTTGTAGTTAGGCCCTAACTTAGTGCTTCCCAATCTTCTGTCTTTTTTCTTGTGTGAATGCCCTATTAGTTGATTGTCAAAAGCGAAAATAGAATGGAAAAAAATACTTATCTAACCTGCCTCTTATTCAATCCCTATACTTGCTGGCTGTATGGAAGTGCATGACCGATGGCACAATTAAGGGGAGCAAGTTACTTGGTATTTGAAATGGTTTTATAATTGAGAGGCATGGAAGAGTTGTTATTTAGTATGTCAATGAGCGGGACATTGTATTGGATGTCTGATGTGATTTGCTAGAATTCAATAGGTGTCATTCTTCAGATTGCTGATAGATTTGATGAGGTGCTGGTAGTAATGATTTAAAGAAGTGTTTCAATGCCATATCTTATTGCTGGATGATAGGGTTTTATTTTCTGTAAAATTTATGCATGTTGTCATATCTTATTTTATTCACTTAATTGGCATTTGCAAATGAATGCCCCAGGATTGCAAAAGCATTGAAGTTCCTAATTTTCCCCGCATCTTCTTAAAAACAAATTATATGTTCTTTGATAATCGGTTCATTGAATCTAGTCTACATCTATTTTCCTTATTCCAAAGCTTTAAGAGTAGGGTCTGGTAATATAGACTTCTAGTATGTGTTCCCCTATTGAAAATGCTGGGACTCGGGACCTGTATTTTGATGTGTCGGAATTCATTCCCAAATCATGTGAACTTGCATGACATTGTGTTGGATGTTTTGTTTGGTGGTTTATTCATCATGTTGATTAAGTTGTTAGTATTCTTAATTTATCTTCAGGCAGCAGCAAGGTGATGAAACACCCATGGTTTGGGAAATGCTTTTGTATTTCTACATCCTCTACTCACCAGATTGGCACTACCGAAGTGTGATGCCCACCTTCTTGTTCCTTTATGGAGCTGCATTTGCAATTTTCCATGCACTGGTCCGTTTTGAAATTGGTTTCAAGGTACATTATGTGATTCTTTGCCTTCTCTGTGTTCCCCGGATGTACAAATACTACATCTACACAAAAGATGCATCTGCAAAGCGGCTTGCAAAACTATATTTGGCTACCATATCCACAGGAAGTCTTTGTTGGCTTTTTGATCGCTTGTTCTGCAACAACATTTCTCAGTGGTACTTCAACCCCGAGGGGCATGCTTTATGGCATGTGTTGATGGGGTTCAATTCATATTTTGCAAACACATTCCTGATGTTTTGGCGTGCTCAGCAGTTGGGTTGGAATCCAAAAGTTGCCCATTTCATGGGGTTTTTCCCATATGTGAAAATTCAAAAACCAAAGACCCAGTGACAGGCGCTGCAAAGCAAATGGCGTCTTTCTTTTCCACCTCGTTTGGAGGCAGATATATGGTTTTGGAAGATTAACAACCCCTAGCTACACAATTTTTTTCTCCTTCAATTTTCTAAACGGTTGTAAATGATAGTTGAATATCTTGACATCATTAGTTGGATTTTGCCATCTTGGTTAATTTAAATTGTATAATTAGTGGGGTTTTGCTCTGAAGAAAATTTGCTTGGAGGGTTCTCTAATTTTCTCGCATTTCAAAGTTGTCTCTTTTAGCCTAAAAATGTAAATTGGCTAATTTGTTATCCTTTAATCTTAGTCATCAAACATATGAGAAGCTTTTGGAAAGTTGTCGTTCATTGACGTTACTTATTTTTTTCTTGGCATGTACACTATACACTTTAGGTTTGTTGAATTGAATCCATATTCCTTGTGTTCCTTTAATGTATTCTGGTGAAAGTTTTCGTTTTCATTCAGTAAAATATGTTTTCTATTTTCTAGAAAAATAATAAAGAAACTGGGAAACTCTCTAAAAGTAAAGGAGTCGGTTAATTTGCAGGAGCAAGAGGAAGATGCAGCCATGGATGAATATCACATATAATATAATGCAACTTGGAGAGTTCGTTAAGAAGAGATGAGAATGGTCTCCAAATCTGAACCTGGAAAACCACTTCATGAAGAGGTCCCAAGTTCAAATTTGACATGCTACCTTCCTCTGCCTCACTTTCAATGCAGGTTTACGATCCCTGCCCCCCTCCAATTACAGATTCTTATGACAATATCATCTTGGCAAAGAAGAAATGGAAGCAATCCATGCGTGAAACCAGTGGGTATAGTTATTGAACTTCTATAACAGTAGAAGGGATACTGATAATCGCAAGGCCAACCACGCATTTGTTCAAACAAAAGAAAGTTGAGAACATGACAGTTAGCAGGCTATAATTCAAAGTGGTTTTGTAAATGGGAGTGGTGACCTATATTTCTACTTTTCGGAGCAAGCGGCATTTGCTAAAGATGACAAACTAACTTCGATTGCAACATGACCGAGCTGCATCAATAAGGAAGTTCCAAGTTCCGATTGAACAAAGCTCGAGTTATTTCTTGGTCAAATTTCAAGTTCCAAACTCATTTATCCAGAAGCAGCAAACAGATGCAAAATTTGAAAACATGAGGAATCAAATTTGTGTGCCGTCAACCATGACTTCCAGTATCTTCTTCTCCAATTCACGGCCATCAATCCAGTTTGAACTTTGTCGGTGTAAGAGTTCATGCTTCACTTTCTTCTTCTCTTCCTGCCTCTTTTCTTTCATCCTCCAATTCTCAAGCTTCTCTGCTCTTTCTTTCAACTGCATAGAACAGATCAAATCACATCAGTAATGCATTGAAAGGCAGCTTGTCGATGTAAACCTTTGACACTATCCACATACATGGTATTTAAAAACTATACGTGCTTAAAAAACAAGTGCATTCACATGCAAACACAACTATACACAGGCACAAGTTGAAAAACTCAGCACTTACACGTGCATACAGACTGCTGCAAACCACCCTCTACAATTGCAGCAAATTAACTGAACTCCATAGATTAAAAAAAAAAACCTTCATCTAAGTTCCTTCCAACTCCTGGTGTCAGTATACATTCTAGCTTTCTAACTGGTGTCCCAACATACAAGAACAACGTAGGAACAAACACACACCCCAGTTAACCAGCCCCCCAACAAAACCACGGAAAAATTTCAATCAAATCCCTTCAGCCTCAACAGATACTTAATAGTATAGTAGCATAAAAAATGAATATCCAAGTAGAATGTGTAAAACATTCAGGAATGAATATCTGGTTTTATGGAATCTTTACAGTTTCAAAAATGCAATCTATCACCACAAATCTGCATACGTGTGTATACCTAAAAGCATCTCCACCGTTCCACATCCAATTTGATCAAAGTCCTTAACCTGGCTTGCATTGTTCTAGCTTGTAAAAGTACTACCTAGACTATCTCCTGTTTACTAATCACTACTACTGCTTTTGATGCCATTAACCATTTAAAGCATGCAGCTTAAGACCATCATAAAAACACATTTTGTCTGAAAACCCAACATTGCTCAAACCTCTGAAACCCTAATCAACAATAACAATTAAAAAATAAACACAGAAAGATTAGGTTTTCCTTAAGATGACATCAAATGCTCCACATTTGCTACCAATACCCTGAAAAAACCCTAAAAACCCCAACCAAACAATCTTACTCCAAACAATTTTTTTATTCAATTCCTTTCCCAGCCCATCAATAAAAAGAACCCATTATTTCTTTTACAGATGCAATCGATAGTTAAACATCAAAATACACAGTTTCCATTTTTTTCGAAAGGGCATTCCGAGAATCTATTATTTACTTAAATCTTCGAAAAAATCAATAATAAAAAATTAAAAACACGAATATTACCAGAAGCTTTCGAAACTCCTCTTGTTCAATCTTCCTCTCTTCAGCTCTGACTTTAGCAGCTTCAGCTTTCAATTTCTTCCTCTCTTCATTAGCAACTCGAATAGCTTCTTTTCTAGCCTCTTCTTTCCTTTGTTTCTCTATACGCAAAGCTTCGACTTCCACTATATATTCCTTTCTCAATACTTGGACTTGCTTTGCATATTCTCTTCTTAATCTAGCTAGTTTTGCCTCTGCTTCTTTTGGGGTTTTTGGTGTCTCCCAGCTTCCAATAAAGGAGTCTGGTTCTAAAAATTTGTGGGTATTTTGATGGTTGTTTTTTGGTGTGGCGTTCGTGCAGAACAAACGACGGGTCGTGCGGAGTAAGGAGCGAGAAGCGGCGGTGGCCATTTCTGAGAGAGAGGGAGGACGAAAGTTGGGATTTCAGAAATTTTAGAGAGGAAAGATTGAAGGGTGTTTGGTAAATGGGCTGGGCTTGAGATTAGGCCATGTACACATAAGTAGAGAGTGCTCGGCCTATTTGAGTTTTTTTTCTTTTTATTTCAAGAATTAGAAAAATAAGCAGTAGTATGTTTTGGTCTTTGAAATTGGATTTTCCTAAATTATACCTTAAAAGCATATGATAACTAACAAAAACAACTAAATGATATGGGTAGGTTTAATTGTTCATATAAACAATTAACCAAGTTAATATATTTTTAATATATTTTATGATATTTTTGTTTCATAGCTCAGTCAGTTAGCACGTGAATGTAGATATATTTTATAAAATATATTACATGTTATATTTTTAAAATAAAAAATAAAAAGAAATTGATATAAAAAAGAAAAAAAATATTAGTTAGATGCGTAGCTTACCTTAGGGGGTTTTTTTTTTGTAACAAATCTAATTGCATTGGGCCACTAAAATTGCATGTCTAAGCTCTTTTTTTACTAGTTCTTTGAGTTTTGTTGGTTTTTTTTTTTAATTATTTAGTTTTATTTTTTTATTTTATCATTTAATGTTATGTTTTTATTGAATTTTATGCTAGTATATTGGATTTATTGTAAATTAATTTTTGTATTTTTTATCATATAATAATAATAATAAAAATTAGTTCATTGTAATGGAGTTCATAATCTAAATTGCGAGTTTGGTTTGTTGACTAAGGATAACATGACTGATTTTTTTTTTCTTAAACCTGCCCAACCAACAAGATCAGGGTGAACAACCCTTATAATTTAATTTGTAATTCAAGTTAAGCGAAGAATCCAATTGGAGGTTTTAAAGTTTAAACTTTTGTAGTTTTCTAATGTCTAGATTCTAGATATTACTTTTTAAAAACAATTGATTTAACCTAACAAATATATAATGACAAATAAACTGTAAAAAAATCATTTTAGCCCAAGGCTAGTTGGTTTGATTTTTTGTCAGGGAAGACCCTTAATTTTACTATTCCATATAGAGGTTTAGCCACATCCTTTAAAATTTTGTCATATATATATAACTTTTCTCATTATCTGGTTATAAATTTACTGTATTCATCATTTCAGACATATCCCCTGGAGGTTTATGACTTGGATGGCTCAAGTTTGAACCAACTCATGTGAAGCTATATTAATCTAAAAATAACATTGATTTTTTTAACTTTCAAAGTTAACCGGATAGCTCCCACCTAGCTTGCTATAAACCCAGCTTGGACCAAGTTTTGAGTTCCGGGTGGGGATGGTAACCAAGTTGAAAAAAAAAATTCATCACTGGAACCTTTTAAAATTTAAATAAATGTCCGAGTGATAATTTGAGTAATAAAATTTCAAAAAAATAAAAAAAGACCGGAGAGAATTTGACACCACAGCATTCACGGTACTACTGTAAAATGAGGATAACGATGATCAACAGATGACCTATAGTGTAAATGTGACCGACTGTGCACTTGGAATTCATACTTAATAATACCATTCACTATCAAGGACTTCGAATATTTCTACTGTTGAATCACTGTCACGGTACAAAATCTGTACAGGCTTGTTGCTCGACAGATGAAACTTGTAATGAGTACAGGGGAGGTTAATAACACTGCTGTCAGATGTGAAAAAGAAAACTATGTGCACAAGTCATCTCTACTGTGGTGAACACAACAATTTCCAGCTTTAGGTTTCAGCTTGGAGAACCTATAACCCTTCTCCAAATTATTGTTCCTCTGGCAATAGATTCTACTGCTCAATTATTTTCTTTGGCAATGACAAAATTGCAGAAACAATGCATTGATTCTATTGGAGGTAGTATTTTGTATCCCAAGTCCCAGCTATCTCAAGAAAACTTTGCAGACAAGCCTCAATCATCCGCTATCTCGAACTTTGTATCCTAGACAATGGATCAGAAATCATGTCAATTTGGTGTTCAATGATCACGAATCAAGTCAGCAGAGAAACATCCTCCCACGTCTCACAGACAGTGGGCATCAGAACAACCAATCGGAGCTTCCCTGATTGGCATTGTCTTGCGGGATTTCTGAAAGTTGTGACCCTAGCTTTATTATTACCTAAAAGAACATGAAGAATGCTAAAACATTCACCCTTTTCAACTGCAAAGTGCCACTCTCTAGATGATATTTCAAACCAGTTCTTCATAGCGGATCTTGTAGCTTTAACTTCAATGTACTCTTTACTACTTCCCACTTCTATAACCATGTCATAGGGTAACCCAGTCTCATTATCCTGATTAACCCACTTCACGACTTGACCGAATTTTTGAGTCAAATGGTTGAAAGCAACTTGCTCACCTTCTCTCCCAGTAGCCATTGCTTGTATTGCATTAGCTGTCCCAGGACGAAGCTGATCTGTCCTGAATATTTTAGATGGACCCAATTCAGGACCATTGAACTTAGGAGTCTGGGTGTCCATATTATCAGACTCTGGCAACTCATCTGCTTTGTTTTCAACGGTGAAATCCGCATTGTTCTTAGCTGGAACTACACTAACTGCTTCTGTGACAATCTCCTCATCATTTATGCTACATCGGCTGCTATGAAAATCTGGTGCAGTTTTCCAGTCTGCAGGTGGCCAATATGAACTGACACTGGCTTTCAACTTCAAGTTTGAGGGTTTCTGTTCGTTTATTGATGTTGGAGAAACATCTATTTGAAGCGATTCCTCATTCGTTGTCAAAGACTGAGTTGAGGAGAGTAACCACAAAGATTCTTCGTCAGGAAGCTTTGACACCTTCTGGCTGTTCACAATGAAGAATTCTGTTTGCTCCTCTGTGGAGCCAGATTCAGCCATGGTTGTAATCATATGAAGGAAATTTGCCAAGTGCAATTCTGGAGTACCATCAAAGAATAAACGAGATAGCTCCAAAAACAAAGCATGTGTATCAGATTCCAACCTTGTGTACAAAGTATTACCCTGAAAAATTATAATTGAAAGGCTAAGGTCATAATAATTTTTTCCATTTCCAAAATCATGAAAGAGTAAGGGTTATATAATGCGCCGAGGTCTTGTATATCCTCAAGATCTTGCATTTCAAAATTAACAAAAAATTTCCAATGAACTTTGGTAACTTGTCCAATCAAAATTTCACATGATTCTTGCCAGCAGTTTATCAGCACTAGTCAGCTGCACATAAATGAGAGAAATGAAATAAGTAGAATAAGCAGTATCATTCCATACCTCCAGGAGACAGCTACATTGTTCTTGCCTCTTAGAAGCAAGGCGACATTTTTTTATGGCATAGTGGTAGGATAACTTATCAACAGCAATAACCTGCAGTTGCTTTAGATTATTGAATCCAGACTGCTTGAGTTTAGAGTATTTATCAGGGTGTGTGCTATATATGTAGCGCTGAGCATAAGGAAGAGCCCAGTTAATCAATGAAGCTTTGAAGCTAGAGTCTGCTGGACCATCATATATTGCCTTACGAGTTACAACCTGCATGAAGAAAAATGATGAAGACTTCCCCAAGTGGTTATTTATACAAGGGATTTTAGACGGAACAATCCTGCAGCCCTGCCTTTGGTTTCACGCAGAACAAGAATCTAAAAATGCTTTCCCTCAAACCAAAAAAAAAAACCGTATTTTCAAAATCAGTTCCATTAGTTACAAAAGGAAACCAGCAATTACATACTATAATTATCAAATGAGTATAAACGGCACATCAATAAAAGAATGCCAATCAGAATGCATAACTGTTATTCGAACCACTTGAGATACAGTACAGTTAGAAATTATTTATGCTTTCATAAGTTGGTGTATACTGTATAGCACACTATCTGAAAAATAAGTAGGTGGATACCTCGTAAAGACAACCATTATATGCATACATGATGTTTGAAGAAATGGCAAAACTTTAAATAAAACATTCTGAGCAATCAACAGAAATTGGTGCGAGTATTATGAAGAGAATCCTAACATAACATGCAAAATCATTGGTAAGTTAGAATTTTATAATTAATTGATTTCATGAACATTTTGCAGTACTCTTTTGGTGAGTCAACATGTTCATTTAACTGGCATAACTAAGGTGTAAGTTTACAAGTTTCCATCAAAGATTGTGAAAATAATTCAACTGACAAGGCAGAGGCAGGCAGTGAAGGAGCGCTTACCTCTGAGAGAGCAGGTATCCCCAATTTTTGCAGGAGGGGAGACACTTTAGTTTGAAGCATCTCTTGCTCACTGCCACTCAGATTGCCAAAGTACAAGAATTCTATATTACTGAAATTCTTAAATATCTTCCTCAAGTTTTTATCATCAGACCAGCATACCAGACCAAAAGATGGGTCCAAAGAAACCCATTTATCTTGTGCTGTAGGCAGTACAGTACAATCCAATTTTGTCAGACATTCTTTCAAGTGAATGATATCTTCTGTACTTAGAGATCCAGATTCCAGTCCCTCAGTCCACATCAACAAGACTTTGAAAACCTATGACATGAAAAAGAAACCTTAGATTGCCACACAACACAATCAGTTTAAGGTCAAATTATTTTTCAAGTTGGGAACTTACTGCACTAGCAGCTTGTGAAGGCAAAACAGCAGTTGATAACTGCAGTAAAATATCAAGATAGCTATGGCAAGTAGGGATTTCAGATACTCCGCACTCATTAACAAAAAAGTCATGAAGGCCTGGATAAACATTGCACAATATCTTGCTTAATAGGCACTGAATAACACTTGTAGACCCGCCCTGAGAATGGATCTTTTTCAATCGGTCCATAGAGCCAGTTGGATCATGCCAATATACATCTTCAGCAGACAAAAATACACCAGGTAACAAATCCTTGTGACTAGAGCCAGATTTACTAGGAATGAAAATAAATGGTCCTGAACGGAATGCCTCTGAAACTTTGTTCCTTGAAGAAGATATTTCATCCCAGATAAATGTGTATAATTTTGACATTTGTGCTATGCTGTAGAGGAAAAAATGTCATTTGTCATTTAAATGAGTAAGATCAAAGAAAAAGATAGCTGGATTTTAAATGTAGAGATAGGCAAGAAAATAAAGATACGGTTGACTTAATAAGGATATATTCAGAATCGAGCAGAATGACAAAATGACGTTTTACAGACTCCCAATTAGTGAGTTGAATTTACAAATCCACAAAATCCATAAGAGATTGAAATCTTTGTGGGCACCATTTAGCATTGTAAGTACACAAAATAATGATAAATATCATGTCTTACACAACTCATGAGCCACGTGACCATCTAGCACAACAAAAGTGCAGCAGTACCTGGCCTTGAAAGTGGTTTCAGATTTTCTCCATGCTTTTATAATTTCCAGAACATCATCAATAGTGACTTCAGTCTTCAGGCCAAGCTCACTCAATAATTTTCTGCTTCTCACCTGTTACAAAAGGAATATAGTGGTGCAAATTAGATTAAGAAGATGCAGCCACAGTATATAACGTTTCCGAAATCATATCAGCTCAACTAAACCAAGAACTGCAAGTTTTCACATTTGACAACTGCGGATGTTTATTCCAATCTACTGTGAGCCTTCACCTAACGAGGAGGTGTCTACTTTAAACCATCTCACAAGCAAAAAACACCCACCCTACCCCTGTCTCCCCTTCCCCCACCTTATCCCTGTCTCCCCATCCCTTTTTGGGGCAGGAAATAAAACAAAACAAACAAAGAGCACTACGTAAGGGACTGATATTTGCAGAAACACAGATTTCATATGGAATCTGATAATGACAAAACTTCACTGTATATAGCTATCTCACAAACATGTGCACCTCTGACCATCTATTTTGTTTTGATGTCACTTTATGATACCCATCAATTGCAAAACCTTTGATAAGTGCTATTCCTGTACTGCCCCTTGGTGTTATAATCAATGCAATGAAAAGAGGAAAAATTAAAAGAAAACTGTTTATTTATAATTCTACTTCCTATAAACAATTGCAGGTAATATTGGGCTTAAAGTGGGAGGGACAACTATTATAAACTATGACTCCATTCGCTAGTCATGAACATTAATCTAACCTTTGGAAGAGCATATGGCGCAGAAGCACCAAGGATAGAGCGTACTGCATCACAATCATAGAATAAATCTTTAGGGTAGTGAAGTTCATTGTCCATGCTAGAAACTACCCACTGAAAGTCACAGATTTTGCTTATAAAGGAAGACTTGAAGGATCTCCCATTATCGCTGGACTTTAAATCATAGTAAATGGTAGCTTTGTCACTAAAGTTATCATCCCATAGCGTGTCAAGGACCTCCAAGAGATATTTACAGCGTTCTCCATCACCACTTGTGGACACAGTAAACAATAGATGTGCCAGCTCACTGGATTCCCAATCTTTTGCTGTTGATCCAGGGGAAATCAGGTCTGTATCCCATGCCATATTATTGGGTACACTATGACATAAATCAGCAACACTCTTTTCAATCTGAATAACTCGCACAAAGTCTGCAACGCCAATTTCCTGCAAAAATTCCCTCCACTTGGTCAATCCATTTGAGAGGGATTTATTAGCTGGATGCTTCAGATAGCTGATATCAACCTCATGCCATCTCATTTCCGCTATATTAATTAATTCATTCACATCAATAGGATTCCCAAATTCTCTGCTGAAATGAATTGATGTCTCAACAGGCCTTCTATATCCATGATTTGTCAATATATAAGCTTTATTTTGTAACTCATAGATAATGTGCTTCCTCTCAGCACAACAGTTAGGGCAGCCAGATTGTAGGTGGATCATTATAAAGCAGAGATAATCTATCATCAGATCCTTGTCCCTATCAGTGATTCGGTCATCAGAGATAGCTTGCAAAATATGAACCTTAATAATTTCATGTGCAGACAGTTCTTGCACACCAATTCTACGAAGCATCCTAGCAACATTGTCGACTGAAGTCTCATCGACAGCTGATGCAGAAAGAAGGGCTGGATTTACAATCTGAAGTTTGGCATTCAATTTTGGAAAAGCCTCAAGTCTGTGCACTCGATCAAACCCAGTGCTTAAGGTATCAGAGTGTAACCAAATTGTACTGACATCCACTGAGCTATACGTTCCATCTGAAAGGGGAATAAATGGAATACTTTGAAGGTTATCTATAAGATCAGTTTGCCCAGAAGATCGAGATAGCATTGCATAGAGGGTGTTTAGCCAAGACGATAGCCAACCCAAGCCCATCAACTTTAAGCCATTCTCTGTGCGACATAAATGGGTCATAAATTTAATTAATGTTTCAGGCCCATACTCCATGATACCCAGTGCCCTTGCAAGCGAATCAGACAAAACTATATTCTTGTCCAAGAATCCAAGTCCAAGGTACTCTTGAAGCAATCTATCAGGTAGAACATTCCGAGACTGCATATCCCAACCTCTCAGAACACTGCAAGGAGGAACCATTTTACTCCTGTCTCCTTCAATAAGCAGGCAGCTTGTTCTTCGTAATTCTAAAATAATTGCTTTAGGAAGGCCAGAAAAGAAACCATGCACCTCCCCAACAAGTGGAACAAAGCTCATATAAGTGGCCACAGCTTTGCCTGGATTCTCCCTAAAACAAGAGAGAGCACAAAAAGATCTCTCTGCACTAACAAACAAACCAGGAAACTTGGTCAACAACCATTCATTCCAGGGATTATTCTTGTCCACTTCCTCTCTTGATGAAGGTAGAATAAAATCGCCTTGAAGAATAAATTTCAGACCATAAGTTCTTAGAGGAAGAAAAGCAAAAACAGGCTGTTGGTCCAAACGTGGATTATACTCCCCATTATCTGACTCCTCGAGCGTAAATGCTATGGCAATTTCAGTTCCTTGCACTTTAGGACGACTAGCATGTGCCTCCAACTTCTGAGATGCTACAAGCCATGACATTTTATCTTTCCCACATGAAACCTTTACAATACCATCTTCCAAAATTTCTTTCCGCATGATGACGAGTGAATCATTGAGCCTGTTTCGGAACATGATACACTGGAGGCGCTGAAGGAAAAGCAGCAAAGAAGGATGAAGATCTGAAAACATCTTCGTTGCAGTATCTTCTGATTTTGACCGGAAAGGAAGCACAATACAAGTATTCCAACTGTTAATATTCATTTGATCAGGGTGCATAGACACCAGCTGACTGAAAAAGTTGATATCACAAGGAGGCACAACAGTTGGCAAAACAAAACCAATCTGACCCTCGCCTATGTCAAACTTGATATGAAATCCATTGGAATGAATCTCTGGAGCATCTGTGATCTACATAAAGACCAAATGACATCAAAAAGGAAAATTATTAATAGATATAATATAGCCTATCTATAAATGCCCTTGTGTGATCTTCAATCTTATGACAAATAGTGTAAGAATTGATTCAATGCCAACAGCAAATTAAAATTCTTTATCATATAACACTATTTTCTTTATTCAGAAAGACTTCATTATCACTTCTATTTAATAACAAAAAAATAATAAAGTGCTCTTTTGGTCACAAAAGCAATTATATTTACCCATCTAGGTCTTTAGAATTAAAGGTGTCCTATGCATTTATGCCAAACAACTACCGTGACTATTTTCAAACATGTTAATCACAATTACAAGTTCATTTTCTTTGTAAAAAAGGAGAGGCAACTATGATCAATCAAGTAACATTTTATTCTTGTCTATTTGCAAAATCTCAAAATAAATAACCAAACCTCCGTGCTTTTATGTGAATTGCCATTTTAGGTGCTATATTTGAAGTCCAAATAAAAAACTTGTTTCATTCCATATATTATAGTGATAAAGTATAAGGTTCATTAACAAGAAAGTGACTGGAACATCCTAGCAAGCAACAAGTCTTTGTTGGAAGGGACAATCATATGGCCATAGTAACAGAGACAAGTCTCTAAGATATTTTGATGATGCCTTGTACTAAGAAATTTTTTATTATATTGAAAGAATTTGCACAGAGACAGATTATCAAATAAAACACCCTTTAATAAACTTTTAGATTAAGGAACTGCTAAGTTTTGTGTTTCCTTATTTTTACATCTAAGAGAATAAAAGAAAGATGCTGAAAAACTATACAGAGACTAAGATTGCTAGCTAAATAACTTGGTTCACTCCCAAGTTCCAACTCCCCATTCTCCCTGATGCAAGTTCTTAAGATCAAAGTGGCAGTATTCAAGGCAAAGACAAGCAGAAGGGTGTGATGAGGTTTGACAGAGATCAAGCTAGTTCCAGTAAAGGGATACACTCTATAGAGGCTACACTTCCAGTATTACACGTTGGCAATAAGGAGAAATTTAAATCCAATAAATGAAGATAATCTTGTATTTCCAAGTGGCAGTAGAAGTTAATTGTAACTGTCATTGTTCTTATCTTTAATTAGTAGTTATCTATTAAATAACCATCAAATGTAACTCTATTTATTGTAGAATATTATGTCTGGTAGTTCATGTTGTAATGAAAACCTCTTTGTATTTGGTGTGATTCCAATATGAGAGTGATTCTCTTGAGTGGTGTGAGGCTACTTGTTTCCTATTCCTTGTAACTCTTGTTATTTGCAATAAAGTTATTAGAATTCTTTCCCACTGTCAATACTTTTTTCTGCTGTCATTCATACCGTGTTCATTTGTTTACACAAATTGTTCCCTTCCTTACTATCGTTTGACATTAGTCCCATAGGGCATTTGGTCCCCGACGCTACTTTTAAATGAATTTTTCATTTGAGACTGATGGAGAGATGGTTGGGAGCGCAGATGAATATAGCAGTGCTCAAAGAAGCATACCCGAAATACTGATTTGAAGCCAATTCCTTTCTGCCCTATGTATCCACCACCAGATCCTTTCTTGGTTGAATTTCCAACATCGCAAAGAGCTCTGATATTTTGAGCAGAAAAGCCTCGCTCATTATTCAAAACAATAATACCTGATTCTTGAAGGATGAATGTCAGAGTAGGTTCCACGTTTTCAGGATAGATGTTATCATCAGCATTTTGAACCTGAACAATGCTTAGCAGTTAGCTTGATAGCATGTAATAGTAAAATGAAACCTTAGGGTTAGAAACAATACTCAGAACAAACAATCCATCCCTGATTAGATTTACTTACAAGCTCAAGAAGAAAATGTGAATCTTGTGAATATAGTTCCTGGGACAGACAATGAAGAGCTCTCCCTAGGCGTGCATGCTGCTTCTTCAACATGCTGCTCTCTGTATTGAAAAGATTTTCATCCAGACCAAATTCTTCTTTCCTGATTGATTCAATTACCATGGCTGCATCCTTGTGTTGGTCAAGGTCGGATGATTTTTCTAAGCTACCACTGATAGTTTCATCACTGGAAACTACAGCATCATCAATTGTGCATCTAACTTGAGCACAAGTTGCATAATGTGCATCTTCTCTCAGAGTCACATTTTCTGTGCTTATCTCAGACCTCACAGTTTCCAAGCATGATGACCCAGAAGATACGGACAAGTCAGTGGTAATATTAGAACAAAATGCATGGTAATCATCAATCCACTCTACTACGCCGATAGCTAATCCTATTTCATGAAGCATCAGGCGTTCTTTTTGGTTGCATTCATACAAAATCACTGAAGAAGCTTCTTTTATTACAGATTGCATCCCTGAGAGCAAAACATCAGCTGCAAAACCATGAAATTCTGCAGGCATAAAACCAAGACAATCAAGGACAAACCTTGACGCAAAATGTAATGCCTGGTTGATTTTAAATGATTTTTTTTGCAATTCAACAGTCAAGTTATTAGAAGCAACTCCAATTGCCTTTCCATGCAAAAAACATTTCCTGCTGTCCTCTACTTCCATATTTTCAGAATGATTATTCAAAATGACTTCAAAGGCATGGCAAGCATAACATTTTAGAAGGGACAAAGGAACATGGTTTCCCCCCCCAGCTAATGAGAGCAAGGATAACAGTTTCACTGCTGTTTGAAAAGATGATCTCTGAAGTGCAGCTTCCAGGAATGAATCTGCAGTAGCAGATTGATCAATTCTGATCACCTTGCCATCCTTTGTAACCAGACACATCAATTCTTTATCATTGACCTCACTCAACAACCATCCTACAAGAGGGCCAAGGGAGGAAGCAAATTTGAGGTCCCAATGCGACCATGAGTTCAGGTCAGACAGCATCGGTGCTCTAACCAAAACTTCAATTGCATCTTTAGATGTAACAGAATTAAATGCTGCCACTAAGTTGTCACCCTTGTTTCTCACTTCATTGGTTTCCAACTTGTCTTCCTTAAGAGGCAATGAGTCTCCAATATGATGCATTCCTGACAACGTAGCAGAAAATAGGACACATTTTGAAATTACATTGTTCTTATACTTTCCCACAATTTGTTGAAAATCTTCTATAGAACCATTTTCCATAATGTTAAGACTAAGTAGTGGAAATTGTCTTGTAAGCAGTGCAGCAACCATCTGTTTGGTAATAGTTTCATTCTCCCACAGACTATATGAAGCTTGGGACACTAGTACCATCAACTGATCCTGGAGCATCGAGACCTCCAAAGTAGACTTTCCACATCTATCACCAGACAAGAGATTCTGTAACTTAGCAGGAAATAGAGAGGCATGTTTTTCCAGGAAAACAAAAAACTCCCCATGACCAAGGGACTTGAATTCCTTAACACCAAATTGGTCTGCTAGCCACAGCTCACAACTGGACAGCTTCCTCAATGAAATGAGTCTGTTTTCCAGAACTGATTTACCATTGCTCTGATACTCATTATCAAGCTCATAATGCCTAGTAATTTTCCCAATTATTTCTTCAACTGGGACACCTGTGAGATCCATTAACCACATGTATTTGATTACATGGATACAAATCATTCCAAAATGATACAAAAAGAAACTCAAACGAAACATAGAACTTAGCAAGATAGATCAATTGCGGCACCTGAGAGATATGCTAATCAGCTGCTACTTTTGATTATATGGATAGATTATTCAAAGCAAACATATAAAACAAACTCAGAACTAAACCAATAACTACATGGAACTTAGGAAGATAGGACCCAAACATTATTCCTAGTTTTTTCCAGAAAGGCACGGTACACCAATAAAAAAACATAGCATTCCACCACAGGTGGGCACTACTGGCACAATTTTTTATGTGAAACATCTAAATTGCCCTTCATAAACATACTGATTTCTCTCATTAATATTCATAAAATCAAAGGAAAATTTTGACATTTCTTTTGAAAAGGCTGTGCCAATAGTCTTACAGGTGAACTAATAGGATCAGCCTTCAACCTCACTGACTCTCGAGATGTATTTGAACTGAAAATTGATGTGATGAATGGTAATTGCACCAAAAGGAAAGGAGAAACAAGACACAAAAGAACACTTGCAGTATAACAATAAAATTCAGCACAGCCTATTTTCAAAGTTAGCATCACTCACTGCGTGTTTGCTGTAAGCGCTCAAAGGCCACTGGTGCCTGCTTTTCACCTGGTTCAGCATCAATGCATCCATATTCATAACAATTTCCAGAAAGGGTGTTAGCTGAATCAGGTTGACTTGTTGCTTGGAAAGTATCATAAATGCTATCCCACATTCCACACTTGATAGATGCAACCTGCAAAATTAATAAAATAGCTTCACTCTGGAATAAAGAACCAAAGTCGATGTTCACTAGATACACAAAGCCCTCACATCAGTCCAAAATCAAGACATGAAGGTTGCTTCTGAAAGCAACACTTGTGCCCCAGCAAGGGTTGATAAAGATCAAAGTCTACTAC
The DNA here is from genome assembly GCF_951802175.1 of Populus nigra. Lineage (NCBI taxonomy): Eukaryota > Viridiplantae > Streptophyta > Magnoliopsida > Malpighiales > Salicaceae > Populus > Populus nigra. Next base: position 17,796,107 of record NC_084852.1, read on the forward strand.
AGCAGAAGAACAAACAATGTTCCCTGAAAATGAAAAGGCTTCATAATCCAAAATCTTTTTTTTCACAAAATGCCAAAGAACTGCTGGGGCTATGGTAGCTGGAAACAACCACAACACAATCAGATATGGAAAACAAAAAACTTTTAAATACCTTCTTGAGAAGAAACAGTAAATGAGACAACTTGTCAATATAAAAATTTAATAGACAATAATTAACTTACAGCTACATTGAGCATCCCGTTAAATGGGTACGATGAAAATATGCATTTGAATCTTCTCATGCATCGATTAGTTCGCTTGCGAACAGCTTTCTTGCTTTCTGTTGGTTTGTAGTACTGAAGCATTCTCTCAAGAATCTAAAAGTACAAAAGCATACCCACTGAGAAGTGCAGCTTATATTAAAATGACTTTTACATGTAACATTCAAGTTTAAATAATTACAAGATAGAAATGAAGTATAATCATTTTTGAAGCATCTAATGCATTAAAACGGCAAGAGAGGAATAACAGAACTGCTAGGCAACACTACAAGTGTGCGCTACATATAATCCTGGTAATAAAATCCAAATAAAATAGAATCCTAGTAATCCTAGTAACAAGAAAATCATGAATAACATTTGAATTTCAAAATAAAATTCTGAAATAATGTAAAATTTCCAAATCAATGAAGTTACAAGCAAACTAAAAATGGTCCTTGTACACTTTCAGTCTTGCATCAAGAAAAATTACATGTTTTATTTGTGGACACTACCACCCTGCTTCTTTCAAGCAAGGAACTCGTGATTTAATGATTCCAGAAATTTCCTGCAACAAGCAGTCCACATTTTCAAAATATTAGGGACTATAAGATCTTGGAGCTTTCAGTTTGAACTGAAACACATGGTTCTCAAGACTGCATCTCTTCCATCAAAGAAATAATGCAACAATAATAATAGAGGACACTGCAGAAATTCATTTGCTCTCTTGTTTAATCCAACTATTTTCTATTGGTTCAGTTAAATAAAGATTTTGAGGCTAAAGGGCAACCCTAAAAATTAAACTTAAAAGCTCTAGACTTCATTTCTTTATGGCTCCCTTTAAATTAAACTGTCTCAGTTATTCTTAATGTTTAGCCAACAGCCAAAAGTTTCATAGTCTTTATGTAAACCATTAGCAAAGACAACTTGGCAAGACAAGGTACAAGACCTCTAACAACTTATTAAACCAGATTTCATCACTAAGCCACTTGGACTGCAAAAAATACAGTCTAGTAGACTGGGATTCTGATGAGTCGAGCACATGGCGAAGATATCTTCTTCAAAAAAGAAGGTATATAACCAGTGCAACATTCACATTTCCACCAGAACTAATTAAAATTCCTTGAAACTCCAGCCCAGCATTGAAACAAGTCAACCCCGCTGACATGTAAGATTCCTAATGAACTTCAAGATCAACTAAATCATCAGCAGAGATCCAAGTGTTGTTATCAACAGGATGGACATAAACAAATTAAGAAACATCTAACATAAACACAGAAGGAGCACTAATGGAAAGTATAAGTATATATATACAAAACACAGACACCTTTATTCTAGTTGGAGTATCTTTCAAGTCAAGTTTCACCATACCTCTGCCACAGTGTAATCCTTACATGCCTCCTTCCAGGTGGTGATAAAGCCCCCCAGGTCGTTGCTAGATAGTGAGATATCATCTTCACTTGGAGTAACAAACTCTTCAGTCTTGTCAAAATTATCAATAGGATGAGCATGTTTCTTATTGCTTCTGAGCAATTTTGAAGGCACAGATACATTCCAACTTGCATCTTCAAGTTTTCTTTTCTTAAAAAATGAACTGTTACTCTCTTTAGGCCTTGAGCTGCCACAATCAGGGGAAAATTGGCTACCCGTTTCACCTTTCAACCCTAGGCGTGACATCTCTTCAGTTGCAGAAGGGTAAGGACAGCTACTCACCCGATCAGAATTGCTGATAGCCTGTGCTGAAGACCTTAAGTGGCTGCCTACATTATTGCTGGTCATTTCATCTTCATTCTTTCCATCATCACTTTTTTCATCTTCAGAGCTTGATGAAACAAATCTGATGTGTTTGCCACAGAAACCATAGTTTTCCTGGGAAAATGATTTAATACGCTCGCTTACAGCAGAAAAACGTTCTTCCAGTCGCTCCTTCTCTGAAGAAAAACGCCCTTCATGCCTCTGAGATCGTACTCGAGGTCCACTTGCTCTTGCCTCTTGGCATTTCTTTAATGATCCATTCCTTGCTAATGTCCCTCGGCATTTCTTTTGTGTTGAATTTTCAGATGCTTTAGCTTCTCGAATAAAAGAAATATGTGTCCTGTTGCCACAAATTTAGCATATACATATGTTATGTATGTTTGTAAGTTTGTGTGCGTGTGTATGTAGCCACACTCAAAAAAATAACATAAGAAAGAGACACAGCCCTTCCTCATTGCAATGCAACTAGAAATACTAATTGGAAGAAGGTCAAATAGAAAAAATACAAAATGACAAAAATTGAACATAATTCATGAATACGCACCCCAAGCTTTGAACACGCACGCCCAGCATTTCTGGTCCCTTAACTGGATAATTCTTTGCAAGAAAATGCAGAAATTCATCAACAATAATAACTTTCTTCTGACAAGTGTCCATAAACTCACTAAGCAAAAGAATTATTTCCTCACTGGTTATCTTGAAAACTTCTGTACTAGCATCAGGTTTCATCGAAAAATAATGCAATACCAGTGGGTGTCTCATCAACGGCCCCAATCCCAGCTCTTCAAAGTTTTCAATACCCTCGTTCTTGCATATTGCCACTTCCAAATCATAAATTGATGTAATTCTTCGTACCCCAACAAAGCAATGTATAAAAGCATTTATCTAAATAACACAAAATCAAACAACAGAAATAAACAGCATTAACAACAACAAATTAGGAGGGGAAAAAAGGAGCTATACACTTTTGTTAGGTAATTACTGAATATTAATAAATAAATAAAAAAGGATAAAACACACTTTTGCTTTGTAATTATTAGTCACCAATTACCAATTTATAAGAAATTTAAACATCATAAAATTGAAAAGAAAAAAACACTTTTCTATGCAATTACTGATTGATAGTGAAAATTTTGAAAACAGCAACTACAAAAAACTGATGACTAGCAAGCTACTAATTAGTAAGAAGTTAAAAAATCATGATTTTTTTTTAAAAAAAAAAAACCAGTCTTGCTTTGTAATGACTAGTTACCAATCACTAATTGCTAAGAAAATTAAACATCTTCATAAATTATTATTTTTTTAAAAAAAAAAAGGTGAAACACAATTCTGCTATGTAAATACTAGCTAAGCAATTATACTAATTAGTAGGTACTGATTACCTTGCTCTCAGTGACCATAAGCCGGAAAAGAGCAGGAACCTCTTGCATTTTAAACCCTAAAGAGTCCCATGACTCAGCTTGAAAATTCACTAACACGGACTGTGAAACTTTCCATGCAGAAACATTCTCTTCTGCGTCGGAAAGATCTTGCCGTGCTTTCTCTACTGCTCTATCAATTCTCTCTAATTGTAGCTCTTTATTGTTTTGTTTCACTTTCTTTTTAGGGTTTTGTGGAAACTTAGGCAGGTTTTGTTGTAGTGTTGCTGGCTCTTGTTGCTGCTCTTGTTGTTCTGGTGGAGGTGGTGCTCCTGGTGGCGGCGGCTCTTGATGCTGTTGTTGACGATATTGTATTTGTTGTTGTGGAGGGAGAAAAAAGTTAGGGTTTTGGATTGGGAAATTAGGGTTTTGCATTGGGAAGTTTTGTTGGAGTAAAGCATTAGTGAAGGTATGGAGAAAAAAATTTGGGTCTTGGAGAGGGACAAAATTCGGATTGAAAGTAAGAAGTTCTGTTGGTAGTTCTTGTTGTAGTGGATGTCGTTGAGGTGGTTGCCCGCGGCCGCCGGGCCGGTAGGGAGGACGGTGGCCGTGCATTGGGAGAGAGAGAGAGACGAAGAAGCCTAAGAGGCGCAGTGAAGGAATGTATATGGTGGGGTGGCGGTTTGGGGTTTTGTTGCTTGAGTGGCAGTGCAGGACGTTGGTTATGGAAGTTTAAATCAACGGTTGAAAATGATCCAAGTCAGCAAATTTTTTATATTTTTTAAAACTAGTTTTGTTCGAGTGGAAACGAGACTATGGTAGGGTTCAGGCATGTCCCTGTATTGGTGGCCCGTGCTAAACCTCAGCCAACTCAATTTTTTTCCCATGTAAAAAACATATTAAGGTGTCGCTATCATTTTTATAAAAGCAGAAAAAAAATAATCAAAACTCAAGTCTTTAATTTAAATTGGTTCAATAAATATCATTAATTTAATAATATAATTAATGAAAATAAATAAATTAAAATACAAAATAATTAATTTTAAAAAAACTAATACTTGACAATATTGTGAAAAGATATCTTTCTAGTATTTTATAACGAAAAAAAATTAAATGAGAACGTGATAATGTCATAAAAAGTAAAATAAAAAAAATCTGAATTTTAATTTTAAGCAAATCAAATATTGAAGGAGAAAATTAAAAAAAATTAAAATAAAAAAAAAAACAACTTAAGTCCACTCCATTCAACCTGTCAAATACGCGACCTAATTGTTAGACTATGATAACCTCATAAACAACAAATTGAATAAAATAATGATGTTCAAATCTCAAACAACTCAATATTAAAAGGCATAATCGCCAGACCCACGCAACGTAGATTTGACATTACCGCTAAATCCAAGACGCTTGGGTTTGGTATAGTTGTCAGGGCTATACTAATGGTTGTCAGGCTAGGTCTTTGGGTCACGTCAGTCCTAAGCATTGACTTAATATATATATATATATATATATATATATATATATATATATATATATATATATAGTTAAAAAAGAAAAAAAATAGAGCAAAAAAAGAGAGAAGATAAAATTTCTATTGAATGAATACCAGTTTATAAACATAAAAATAAACTATTTCAATGTGAAAGTATGATTTGAATTTTTAGATTTAAAAAGTTAAATTAGATTTTTGTGAATTATTTGTACTTCGTTTATAAATAATTTTTAGGCTAACGTTTCTTGGGTCTGGCAAACATGTTTGACCCGAGTTTATTTGAATAATAACAACAACAATATACTAATAAAACAAACAACAATAACAACAATATACTAATAAAACAAATAACAACAACAATAATGATAATAATAAAAGATACTGAAGGAATAACAAATTCATAAACATAAAAAAAAATTATTTCAATGAAAATATATTATTTGAATTTTTAGATCTAAAACGTTAAATTAGATTTTTATGATGATTTATTGTTTATAAATTATTTATACTTCGTTTATAAATAATTTTTAAATTCACGTTACTTAGATTTAACAAACATATATAACACAAGTTTACTTAAACAACAACAACAACAATAATTATACCAGACCTAAGCGCCTTAGGTCTAGCAAACCATGCTAAACCCAAGGTGTTTGGGTCTGACAACCATATTTAACCCAAGTTTAGTTGGATATGGAAACATGTCAGACCAATGTTATTTGAGCTTGTATTTGGAAATTGAAAAAACTTGAATACTCTTATGGAAGAAAGCTAAAGAAATATTTATTTGATCATGAAAAAATAAGAAATTAAAATTGAAACTACTATTACAATCCACAATAAAATATCTTTTGATTTACAGTAATTTTTTCATACCATTTAGCTTTTATTATAATAAATAATGCTTATGTTTGAGGATTGAATACCAAGATGTTTATGTAATGGCACTCGTTTACAACAACTTTTCTATTTAGAGATTATTGTGTTTATCTAATTATAAATGATAGCTTGTAACCAGTTGTATCAATACATGTTTTTTTTAGTTCATGATTTCCTGATAAATAAAGGGGAAATATTTTTTTTCCAATTCAATGTCTATTGCTTAAGTTTTTTTATGGTATTTTTGTTGTTCAATTGAATTAGAACAATAGAGGATTTATCAATACTTATTTTAGATAATTTTTTCTCTTCATTTATTTGATAATATCTAAAGTTGTATCAATTTCATCCTTATATTGATCTTAAGAAAAAGTTAATGAAATTGATATCATTTTTCTTTATCCTATAAAATATGAGAAGATTTCAAAGAAAATTGAGAAATCAACAGATCTAAAGTGCTAAATAAAAATAAAAGCTAACATCAAGATCAAACTAATAGCCCCATAACCCATGATACAATAAGAGGAGTGATTGATGACACAATCTCATCAATTATTTTCCAGAGGGACTCATTTTAAAGAGAGAGATAAATAGAATGATGAAAAAAAAATCACATTTGAACCTACTAAAAATAATAAAAATATCTTTATCTAGGCACAATTTTTTTATTAAAAAAAATTTATTTTCCGTTCTTATCATCCTTATATCTATTTATTTTTTATTGAGTATGCATGGACAATAACTCACTAGATAACATAATTATTTTAAAATATGCATGCATTAGTACATTATAGTATTAACAAGAATCCTATAGCAGAGAAATTATTAGATATACGAGGAGTTAAAGGAAAAAAATAAAATAAAATTATAATAGAATATGATATCATAGGAATGGACTTTATCTTAAAGTAATAGCTTATTTTCTTAACTTCTTGATTATTTTTTATAGATTGAATTAATTGATAATGAATGTGATTAACTTTTATAATTATGGTTGATATTATTGTGATTTTGTTAGGTTTTTGTTTCCTATAAAATCATATGAATTTTGATGAGAATTTTAACAAAGTTTGTGATTTGATAATTGAAGAATTAATTGAAAATATTAGGGATCAAATTATATTTAATATAAAATATAATGACCAAAAAATCCCATTTAAGTACTTTTTTGTAAGAAAAACAAATATAAGAACCAAAATAACTTAAAAAAAAACAAACTTAAACCAAAATGTATATTAAATAATATGTGTTAAATTTGAATGGTGTTAGTTACATTAATTGACAAAGAGACATGATTAATAACAAAAATATAACGTAAAAAGATGATTTTAAAATAAAAAAAATACAGTAAAACAACTTTTAAAACATAAAAAGGCATAGGAGTATAAAAAATCATTAACAAAAGAATCAAAGACCATTTAAGATGGAAAGAAAATAGGATCATTTTATGTGTGTGTGTGTTAAGGTTAATTTGTTGTTATTGGTATAAAGTTATCGTGACAATTATTTAACCTTGACTTTAGTTAATTAACTTGTGTTAGGAAAAAAAAATTATAATTAGATAAAAAGGTGATTAAGATGAACAAGTGTAAAGCTAAGATGGGTTGGGTTTTTATATGTATATGGCTGAAAGTTCTAGAGATGTATGAATGGGAGAAAATAGATAAGAAAAGAAATTACAATGTTTTATCTACATTAGTTCATACTATCGTGTAAAAAAAAATTACAAGTCTATTTTCTTCTTTAAAAACTATTTTTTTTTACGTTGTTTTAACCCCACACAAGCTAATAATTTAGCTAACAGAAGAGGTATAAGAGAAGCTGATTTGCAAGAGATGGCCAAGGCAAGCAACATAAACTGAAGTTTTGTACAACCTCCTATGTTTACAGGAGAAAATTATGAATTTTAGAGTATAAAGACAGATTTTATGTATTTCACTTGACTTTTATGAGAGATGATAGAGACTGAATTTAAAGAGTTTGAATCAATAAACAATTTACTCGTAGCATAAGTCAAAGATTTGAAGGGCAAAAGAAGTAGAAATGTTGGAGCTCTTGCATTAATTTAAAGAGGAGTAACTGATCTCATCTTTTTAAAAGTCATGAAAGTCACTTAAGCAAAACAAGCATGAGAGAATCTACAATGAGAATATAAAGGAGAAATAAAGGTGAGGGTTGTTAAACTACAAAATCTTAGAAAATAATTTCAGAATTTGAAATCAAATGAGAGAGAATCAACTTAAGAGTGCATTTCAATCTAAGCATACTCTTGGTAATCAAAACCAAGAGAAAGGGTTTTCAAGTGAAGTAAGAGAAGTTTTAAGTCATTTAGAGGAGGTAAATAAATTGGTAGAGGTAGAGGTAGAGCTAGAAATGAAAGTTTTAGGGGGACAGCCATATTTAATTTTACAAGTAGAGGAAGCTTTGATAGTAAACTAACCGAAGACAACTCTTCATAAAGATGTTTTCATCGTGACAAGCCAAGACATGTTGTTAGAGATGGTTAGCAAAGAGGAAGAGCTCAATATTTTAATTGTAAATGATTTGGTCATATGTCTAAAAATTGTAGAATGAAAAAGAAGCAAAAAACAAGCTATTCAGAAGAGAAGGGAGATTAAAAAAGTTTGTTTTATGTCAAAGTGCATTAGAACATAAAAATAATCAGTAGCTTATTAATAGTGTGTGCAACAATCACATAACAACAAATAAAATCATTTTTTGTCATCTAGACAATAATATCAAGTCTAAAGTGAAATTGGTAATGGAGATTTGATTGAAGTAAATGGTTTGGGTGCAATTGAAGTTCAAACAAAAAAGAAGAAAAAGGTGATGCGTGAAGTCTTGCAAGTTCCACAAGCTTATCATAATCTTCTAAGTGTTGGACAACTTATAAAGCATGGGTATGCGCTGCATTTTGAAAATGATTATTGCACCATTTATGAAAAAGGTGTGTCAAGACAAGTTAAAATGGTGAATAAGTGTTTTCCTTGTAACTTGAAACATATAAATAGTATAGTAATGAACATAAAATAAAAAGATAACTCATGGCTTTGCCATAAAAAGCTTGGTAATTTGAACTTCATCAGCCTTAAGTGTAATATCCTATAATCTCAAATCAAGTTAATACTTCATAATAAGTCAAGGTTAATTGAAAACCATAATATTTTTTTTATAACCACATTCTTTTTCAACATAGTATCGGTTCTTAAAATAAATTGGTCCTCTACCAAAATTTCTATCGACAATTCAACATAGTTCCTTTTTATATCTTGGATATCTCAAGTTATCAATAATCACCTGTACACTTCTAAAACAATTTCTCGATTCTTGATCCAACCATCCTGGATCATTTCTTTTACCATAACATAACAACCACATAGTTGTCATCATCATCAACTCATCACAATCAATCCTCCTTATAATCCAAAATAATATCATATAACGTTATAAAGATATTACGTATAACAATACATATTAGAAATGTTCTTATTGATTGAGTACTTACATTCAAAATTGAACTATCTAGGATAAATATCAACAAATGATAAGTTAATTTACATACCATTAAAATTACTTTACATAACCAATTATACAAAATACAAATTCCATTACATAAGGCTAAACAATAATAATACAACCCTAAACTACTACTCCCGACAAATCCGTGATGAACCTGAAATCAAACAATAAATGTTGAAATGTATTTATTTGTCAATACAACATTAAGATACATGTAGAACTTAGTCAAAGTGTTTTTTTATTCCTTTTAAACTCAACAATTAATCATGTAGTCAATGTCTTCAAAAACAACTCAATCTCGACTTATCACTCATTGATATTCTTACTTTAACTATCCTTCCTGATGAGTACCATTGAACCTGACTATCCAATTTAATTATTCATAGATTCATTTATTCCTCACAAACATCACCTAGTCCAGCCATCCTTCATGCCCATATATCCATCTAACTCATCTTTGCATACCCTCTATATTATTAATACTCAAAATATAATTTAGCATTTTAGAGATTTGTAGTTACAAAATTCATGAAATTCTTATAACAATACAAATTATAGAGCACCTTCTTGGAACACATAAATGCCTAATTACTCTCGACTGTTGCATCTCGCCAACTGCTGCAACCTTTCCTGTATTAACAAGGTCAGGACTATCATAACTCAAGAATTCATTATTAGGATTCTATTTAGATTCTTATTTAGTTTCATATTGACATCCCCCATTAAATGGGATTCATATGATTAATGCACATTACGTAAGGTTTAAACCTTATAGATACTCTAATCATGTTCATTTACTGTCATGCAATATGTGACCTTGCTTAAACATTTAATCCAACATACAAGCCTTCACTTTCATGTATTCATAATCTCTTAAAGGTCTAATACCTTTCACTTTTGGCATTCACATCAATTCCCTCACTTAATATACTTGGGCTATCATTATGGCCCTCAATTTTCCATGTACTCTTTTCCCCAAATTTACTTAACTTCCACATCATATGTTATTGTTACTATCAAGTTTTTTCTTCCATGTAAGCTACCCATAATGACTACCATCACATTATCATTAGGTTAACCTATCATCTGTTAAACCAATTACACTTTTACTATATATCATTCATTCATATAACAGGGGTCTTAATATCCCTAACCTCCACTCACATGATTAATTAGATCAAACAATGTCAGTCATCAGTTACCACTAATGTCATTAGTTTCCACATCATGACACACTAATCAAACAATGTTGATCATCAATAACCATTGATGTCATTAGTCTTCATATCATGATAGATTAATAAAAAATATAGGGCATCAGTAATTACTGATGCCATTAGTCTCCACACAGTGACAAACTAATCAAACAATATCAGTCATCAGTAATCATTGATACCATTAGTCTCCACACGGTGGTAAACTAATCAAACTTTCCTTTTAAACCTCTCATACCAAGTTCTCTACACATTCTTGGTAACATACCCAACACATTATTTCACTTTAACCTAAGTCTTATTCATTCATCATAACATTTTCACTATGTTACTCTAACCCAAAACTCTACATACTCACCTCATTCTTTACCCAATACCTCCTTATAATTTAAACTTATTCAATTCTACCAAGTGGGATGTTTCACTCTGAAATCTAATATCCATATTTTGAATAATCAATTTCACTTCTTTAAGCATGCATACATTTTGTATTCTATAAATCAATACCTTTTACTTTTCTACTAAAACACCTTATCTATATCTTTTCTATTACAACCTTTATCATTAAGTTCTGACTTTTCACATTAAATGCCTATGCAAGTATTGTCTTCTAATTTCTCATATCATAACCAATATACACTCTATATTTTTCAATATTCACTAACTTATTCTTTTCATAACACAATTATTTCAATATTCAGAAACAATATTACAAGAAATAGTCAAGATTTTATATACTTGTTGCCTGAGTATGCCCAGCGCCTCTTGCTCGTTGTCCAATTCCAACGCTCTCTTGCATCAATAAGATTTTCAACTTGTTACTGTCTTATCCAGACACAAGCATAGCCCGGACATATCAAAAGAAAGCATCCTACACTAGTTCAAATTCATTTATTTATTCTTAATCCAACATCATTCATTTAATTCTTTTATGACATTTCTTTCAAATTCCCCATTCAAGAGTTACTCTCATACTTTGAAATTCATGTCTAAGCAAAAACTACACATTTATCATCAATCATTCAACTTTTCTAAATATTTATGCTCACCCAAAGCTTTATATATATATATATATATATATATATATATATATATATATATATATTCATCTTTTAAATCTTTATCAAATTTATTTATAAATATATATCACACACTTATTTATCTAAAAGAACACAATTTCTCTCCTAACTTTCATTATAATTCCAAGGTGTCAAAGTTTAAGACATGCCAAAATCTCCACTGTAATCAAATGCAAGAGTTTCTTTCAATTATAAATCATCATTAATACTTCTACACATACTATGTATTTATAATAAAACAAGCAATTCATGAAATCTCTAGATTTTCAACTTCTCCTCAATGGCCGACATTAATTATATTAGTAACATTAAGTTCTCTTTTAATTCTTTGTTAAACTTCATTCCACAACATCGTAAAATTATACAAAAATCATATTTTTAATAAGATTTCACATTTTTTTTAATTCTTTCCCTAAAATTCCTTATTTAGCCAAGATTCTCATTAATCAACCATATTCTTTTTTAAAAATTTTTTTCATAAAATAATAATTCATATCAATCTCAAAATATCTCCTACAGTACAACCCAACATAATTCTCATGTCAAATTATAACAACAATTTAATTCCTTTTTTTTCAATGTTGACCTGAAACAGATACAACAAGAGTGGTATGATTTTTATTTCAAATAATCATTAATACATCATCATGAATTAATTTAACACAATTAAACATACACATAAAAATCCACGATTCTCCAAATTTCCACCATTGTGGTTGGTTCTTAGTATCTCTTTGATATAAAGTTTTATTTCAATTCCTGCTATAATTTTACATCTATTAGCACTCATTCTAACCCAATTAATCCAAGTCTAACTAACATTCAATTTGTATTTTCCCTAAATTTTCTTAAGAACCCTAACTTAAAATTCATGAATTTTAGCATCAATTATATTTGTCTTCATCTAAGCTGTATATTTAGGTTTAGAACTCCTTACCCGATAATAAAATGAGTTTTGAATGCTAACCAGTTGAAAATTTTCCATTCCTCTTCTTTTTTCCTCCAATTTGTTGTGCCTTTCTCTACAGGATTCCCTTCTCTCATTTGATTTTCTCTTGATTCTTGTGATTGATAGGTTTAAGCATTTATCTCTCTCTTTTTCTAGCCTCAAAACTTGAATTCTCTCGAGTTTGTTTTTGGTGTAAAAATTACAAGGAAGCAAGAAATGCTCTTTGTTTTCGTTTTCTTTCCAACAGAACTGGTTGTTATAAAGAGAGGAAGGAGCTGAGATTTACAGTTTATCCACTTATTTATGAAAATGCCATTAATAAGTCTATATTTTATTTTTTTCTGACTGTAAACAATCTTGTATGATCTTCCTGAACTTTAATCGCCCTAAAATTCTAACCTAAGATAACATAATGTATTAGGAAACTCCTAGTAAAATTTCATATTGATCAACGGTTGGATTAAGAGTGATGTATGATAATATAAAACTGGGTAGTTGGTGATTTTACGCCGAATAATCCAAATGTTCTTGTTCAATCCTTATATGGACAATATTAATCATTCCACTAAATCCTTAGCAATATTTTATTTTTTAAAAACATATTTATTTTGAATTATTCTTTTATCTATCAAAACTCATTACTGGTTTCACTGACGTTATGAATTTTGAACCCCAAAATTCATAAATCTCTTTTCAACTTTAAAAATACCCTTAAATTTATTTATGAAGGCCATCCATTTCATTGCTCGTCACATTTATTATTACTTCCATCATTTTTTATATTTATATTTTTAAACTTAACACATGAACATTTTATCCCAACATTAAGGTCATTTTTTTAATTCAAACATTCAATTTACTATCTTCTCATAGTATTTAATTCACTATCCTCATGAATTTTTATCTAGGGGTCTATATTTCATATTTATTATTATTTTCACCATTTGTTCATTTCTTTTCATACTGAGTTTTCATTACTCATTGAGGTCTCATTACTTTGATCTTATGTTTATGCAGGGGTTTACATTAAGTTACTCTAGTAAAAAAAAAAATACATGGACTTCCATTTATTGAAGAGAAGGATGGTGTTTGTGAAGGTTGTGCACTTAGAAAACATCATTAACAACCTTTTCCTAAAAGAGTAGCATGGACAGCTAAAGAAAAGCTTAAGTTGGTACATGCGATTGTTTGTGGTCCTATGCAAACTCCTTTGAATTCACTAAATAGGTATTTTACCCACTTCATTAATGATTATAGTATAATAACTTAGGTGTACTTTATAAGGTATAAATCTAAAGTTTTTAACGTATTCAAGAAGTTTAAAGCACTTGTTGAAAAACAAAGTAGTTGCAAGATAACAGTTTTGAGAAGTGATTGTGGAAAGAAGTATATGTCAGGTGAATTTGACAAGTTTTATAAAGAATAATATATGCAAAGATAGTTGATAATTGGTTATACTTCAGAACTAAATAGGGTATCTGAGAGGAAAAATAAAATAGTGATGGAAATGGCCAAATCTATGTTGTTTGAGAAGGGTCTTCTAAGAAGTTTTTGGGTTGAAGCTATAAATACAACAATTTATTTAATCAACAGGTGTCCAACAAAAGCCTTAAATAATCAAACACCATTTGAAGCTTGGAGTTCAAGGAAGCCTTCAATGAATCATCTAAAAGTGTTTAGATATGTGCGTTATGCTCAGATTTTAAAGGAGAAAAGGTATAAATTGGAAGAAACTAGTGTTAGATACATATTTCTTGGCTATAGCTCTATGTCAAAATGCTATAGACTGTATAATCTAAAAACTAAAAAAGTTCTTATCAGCAGATATGTGTTGTTTGATGAAAAAGCAAAAGGAAAAATTGAAGGTGATGGTGATTTAACTTGTGGTTTAAAGCAAAAATCAGTTTAATAAAAAAGAAAAAAAGTATCTAGATCCTAGAACAAATGCATCATCATCTTCTAGCTCAACTTCAAATAAGATGAGAAGTTTACATGAGGTGTATGCAATGTGCAAGTTTTATGTTGTTAAACCAAAGAATTTTAAAGAAACAAACAAGTAGAAACATTGGAGAATAGCTATGGAGGAGGGAATAAATATGATTGAGAAGAACAAAACTTGGATGTTGGTTGAGAAGAAAAAAGACAAAGAAGTGATTGGTGTGAAATAGATTAATAAGGTGAAGCACAATCAAGATGGTTCTGTGCAAAAGAACTAGATAAGATTGATAGCTAATGGTTATTCTTAACTGCATGAAATTGATTTCAATAAAAAATTTACTTTGGTAGCTTGTTTGGATACTATTAAAGTACTCATTGCATTTGCAACTCATAAGGGTTGGTTGTTATATCAACTTTATGTAAAGTCAGCCTTTTAAAATTGGGACTTGAAAGAATAAGTCTATATAGTGCAACCGCAAGGTTTTGTTGTTAGTGGGAAAAAAATAAGATGTTTTTGCTAAAGAATGCATTATATGGGTTGAAACAAACTCCGAGAACTTGGTACAACCAAATTGATAGTTAGTTCATTTAGTACGGGTTTGAAAGAAGCAAAAGTGAACCTACTTTCTATGTAAAGAAACAAGGAGAGAATGATGTTTTTATTGGTGCATTATATATTGATGATTTAATGATTATAAGTAATAATGGAAGATGTATTAAAGACTTTTATAAAAAAATGATGAGAAGATATGCGATGAATGATATGGAGCTACTACATTATTTTTTAAGCAATAAGGTTTACCAAGATGATGAAGTTGTCTTTATTTGTCAGAAGAAGTTTGCTGAAAGAATTCTTAGAATGTTTAGCTGCAAATCTGTTGATGTACCTTTGTTGGTGAATGAAAATTTGATAAAAGATGATGTAGGAAAGATGATGGATGGATGATATTTTTTATAGAAGTTTGGTTAGGGATATATTTTATTTGATAGCTATAATGCAAGATTTAATGTTTGCAACAAGTTTGCTTTTTAGGTTCATGAATTCTCTAAGTCACTTTCAGAGAAGAAAAAGTAAATATACTTTGGATGTGAAGAAACAATAAGAGAATGATGTTCTTATTGTTACATTATATGTTGATGATTTAATGATTACAGGTAGTAATGAAAGACAGATTGAATATTTTAAGAAAGAAATTACGATGAAATATAAGATGAATGATATGGGGTTACTTTGGGTAGTGAGGTTTACTAAAATGATGGAGGTGTTTTTATTTTTTAGAAGAAGTTTACTGAAAGAATTCTAAAAAAAATCAAAATATTTGGATGCAAACCTATTAATGTATCTTTGGTGGTGAATGAAAAGTTAATAAAAGATGATGGAGGAAATAAGATGGATGTTACTTTTTATAGAAGTTTGGTTGAGAATTTATTGTATTTGACATTTACAAGGCCAGATATAATGTTTACAACAAGTTTGCTTTGTAGGTTCATGAATTCTCCTGGTCATTTTCATCTTGAAGTTGCTAAAAAGGTGCTTAGATACATTTAAGACACTATAGAGTATGTAATCAGATTTGATAGAGTAGTTTCTCAGCTGAAATTGATTGGATTTTATGAGAATGATTGAGATAGATATGTTGATAATATAAGAAGCACTTCAGACTATGTTTTTTCTTTTGATTCAGGTGTGTTTTCTTGGTGTTCAAAGAAGCAACAATCAGTAGCATAATCATTTAATGAAGCTAAATATGTTGCAGCTGGTTTAGCTATTGAATGTAGGTGAAAAGCAAGAAGAGCCAACAACATTATTTTATGATAATAAATCAGCTATAAAATGACAAGAAATCTAATTTTTCATAGTAGAACCAAACACATTGTAATTAAACATCATTTCTTTCATGAAGCAATTAAGGAAAGAGAGGTTGATATGGATTTCTACAAATTAAATGATTAAGTGGCTGATATCTTTATAAAAAGCATTGTCAAATAATAAATTTTAAAAGCTAAAAAATACAATAGGAATTCAAGTTCAGCATATTAAAAAGGATAATAGTAAGGTTGATATGTTATGATAAGTATAAAGTTATTGTGACGGTATTTAACTTTAAATTTAGTTAGTTAACTTGTTTCAGAAATAAAGTAAATATAGTTAGATTAAAAGGTGATTAAGATATAAGTGTAAGGCTAAGATGTGTTGGGTTTTTTGCATGTATATGGCTGAAAGATGCATGAATGAGTGAAAATAGAAAAGAAAAGAAAAGAAGAAACTGTTTTATCTCTTTGTTCATGCAATTCTGCAGAAAATTAAAACCTGTTTTCTTCCTTAAAGACTGCAATTTTTTATGTTGTTTTGACCACACAAAAACTAATAATTTAGCCAACAACATGGTAGTTTTTTATATACATTTCTGTAGATTTCTCTCAGGGAACATTATTGGTTTGGTGAATCAATTAAGATTTCATCTGCCAATTCTTTGGCCAATGTTTCAGCACGATCATCTTGTCCGCCAGCGAAACTGTAGACTCGAAATGCTAACTGAAAAACTCTCCAAAGCATTTTAACGCTTTCTTTAGTTTTCTGATCAGGTTTAGCCATAGTTTCTTGATTTTCAACTGCTGTTTTTGATTCTCTCCTCTCCTGCAAGAGAGGCCAACATTGATGACATTAGAAAACTCTCCAATACATTAGTTGCTTTGGCCATGACATAATCGCATTACAGGACTTACCTTGAGTGCTAGCTCCATGCAGTTGGAAGAAAGATTCACCATTGATTCTCTAATCTTGGTGACTATGTGGAATTCAAAATCAATGTTATGGCTCTTAAATTTTTTGGATTCTTCGTCCTTGCTTCGTTCAAATGCATCCAGCTCTAATTTGATCTTGAGCAGAGAGAAAAGGTAAGCAGTACTTATGAAGAGACGTTGCATCATTAAATTTGGACATAGTTTTACCTTACTCAAATATTTCTCAATCTTGTCCAAAAGCTGTCCCAAGGGAGGTACTACCTCCCAATTCTTCAAGGTAGTGACTATCGTGTCGAATTTTGAGTACAGTGCAGCTGCTGTTCTTAATGTTTCCAACTTCTTTGAGGGAAAACCTTCAAACTTGGCAAGCACCTGCACATTTATGGTGTTCATGACTGAGAAGTGAAATTCTGAATGTTAACAACTGGAATTACTGGTGGAGTGGATTACAGAAGCTATGCTCTATTGACCTGTGATTCATCAGTTAGGAATTGAAGAATGGATTCTACATTGCTTTGAAACTTGAGCAGCTTTATCATGTCCTTTGTCTGAAAAGAATTGATGTGTGCCTTCAACTCTATGATGGATTTTGAATATTTCTTAATATCTTCTTCAACTTGCTGGAAATACGTTGATCTAGACTACCAAAAAGATCAAAAAAATAATTATCCTTAGCTAACATTTTCGAGTTTTGTTACACTGAAATCTATCGAGCTATACTCTGTTCAGCGCTAAATATCATTAGAAGCAAACCTTTTTGTCATTTCTGCTAGTGAAGCAGCCAATCCTTCCTTGCCACCCTTAGAACCTCCAAGCTGCACCTTTCTTACATTGGTTGTCTTAACAGTTAGACTAGATCCTTCCATCTTGCTCCTGAGATCACGAAACAGGTTCGGCATCTGGGTGGATCTCTTTAGTTTGGTAGTGGGTCTTGTCTGAAACAGGGACTTACCAGCACCAAATTGGGGCGGTGGAGGAGGTGAAGGCCCCTTTTTGAGCAGCATGGTGTTTGGTGCCGATCCTTTCGAAGGCATCATTGGTGGTGGAGGTGGGGCAGGGACATTGTCGAGCGGCATGCCATTTGGTGTTGATCCTTTTGAAGGCGTTACTGGCGGAGGAGGTGGAGGAGGAGGACCCTTTCTGAGTGGCATTGCATTTGGTATTGACCCTTTTGAAGGCACTAAAGGCGGTGGAGGAGGTGGAGGGCCCTTTTCTAGTGGCAAGGAATTTGGTGCTGATCCTTTCGAAGGCATAGTTGGTAATGGAGACGGGGCAGGAACATTTTTGGGCGGCATGCCATTTGGTGCCGATCCTTTCAAAGACATTGCTGGTGGTGGTGGAGGTGGAGGAGGAGGACCCTTTTTGAGTGGCATTGCATCTGGTACTGATCCTTTTGAAGGCATTACTGGTGGTGGTGTCGATTGCGCCATTTCTTTGGAGATATTGGCTGGTGGTGGAGGAGCCCTTGGAATTCCTGTTCGACCAGGTTTATCATCTGGTGTCTTGATAGAATTCTCATCCATAATAGAAGCCACACCCTTTGTGTTTTTGCTTGTGGGAACTTTGCTATTTGGCTTCTGTGCCTCAATACTTCCGTTCTTTTGCATCAAGTGGCTATATTTTTTTACACCCTGGTCTCCAAGAGACTGGAGACGTGATGGAGGCCCCGAAATATTTGCAGACTCTCTAGTTTTTGCACAAACATCAGTTGCAGCAGCATGAGAAACAAGCTTGCTGGGATAAGAAGAGGACTGTTTTAACGTGCTAGCCAATGAGCCATAATCGTTTTCCAGCTCTTCATCTTCCAGGATGTCAAATAGTTCTCTTGCTACCTTAATCATGTAATCAAACGTTGCGTACGCTACATCAACTTCAATAACATAAGATTATAAATTTAACTACCAATATCAGGAAAATAGGAATAAAAATGGCCTAACAAGACCTTAGGGAAAGAAACTGCATACCAAGTTGTGCCCCATCGGTGTTCTTGATTTTACCAGTCTTATCATATCTGAATCTGACCATCCATGAATCTCTAATATGTGTCAACGCCTTGCAGAAATGTGCTACTCTCTATAAAACATAGTACTATCAGTAGCTCATAAAACAGTTGCATCTGCGTATCAACCAGCAATTTAAAGGATGGCATTTGTCTGCTGGCTTTGAGGCAAACCTTGTCTACAGGTGTCCCTTTGATTACTGAAATAGGTATGTTCGGCAAGGCTTCTGGGTACAGCTTGTGAAGATCCTCCATTCTAACCACCAACTGCAAGAAAATATAGCTAGAGTCAAAATCTCCAGGCCATTTGTTCACAAGAAACAAAAGAATCCTGCCACAGCACATTGCAATAAAACAAGTCAAAGTGTACTTAATTACAGGGACATCTGAAATCTCCTTGATCTGAACGGATATTGCAGAAACAGACTGCTGTTTATCTCACATCTCACAATGGCCAAACTGATCACCGGGTGATCAGCCACCGGTTTAGGGTACTTCTTCTAGCTGCTCCCTGTTAGCTCTGACAAATAAGTATAAATCTGTCCGAAACACACGAGTCTCCCTTGATTAATAAACCTTCAAAAATTTTCTTTCTTACCAAGAAACTCAACGTCTACAGTGACTAAGAGAAGTAGGAACCAGCTATGAATCAAACTGTGTCAACCTTCCTTGTGTTATACGTGCCTATTGCTAGCTAACTACGCATGAACAACATGGGATGCAGACCAAAAACAACATAGTAAAAGCTA
The DNA here is from genome assembly GCF_951802175.1 of Populus nigra. Taxonomy (NCBI): domain Eukaryota; kingdom Viridiplantae; phylum Streptophyta; class Magnoliopsida; order Malpighiales; family Salicaceae; genus Populus; species Populus nigra. The sequence goes on from NC_084852.1 coordinate 17,816,019, forward strand.
AGGAACAGAAGTTCAAGGACGACATGAAGTATATCTTGTCTTTGTTGATGCTCATGTCAGTTTGCGAAGAAGGCAAGGCGTATCAGTTAAGGAAAGCAATACTAGTCAAGACAATTGGGCGGACAAAATAGGCTGAGAACACATATCATATCAACACGTCACGGGGAGAAAATTAATTAACTTTCCCGAGTCAAGGACGCGTTCTAGTTTTCCTGCATCCCTGTAATTTTTGGGAAGACATTTCCTAAAAAAAATTGTAGAAAGAATTCTTAAAATGATTATATAAATAATTAATTTTTAGAGAATGAAGCACCTGTGAGTTCTGTGAAAAGGTATAATTAATGAATTTAGTAGAGACAATGGACCAGGTCTGTTATTTCTAGACTATAGACATAAAGCTAATCCCATGCAGCTATTAAACTTTGAGATGTCCATGACTACTTAATTTCATAGATATCAAACGCAGCCCAGGAGACCCGGCCAAGAAATTAGGTTTCAAATTATACGAGTTGACTCAGGTGAGTCTTAAAAATTTTAAAAAAATATTTGAAATTTTAATATTTTATATAAAAAAATTAAGAAATAATCGATATGAATATAGAATATATACACAAGTTGTAAATAATGAAGTTTAAGAGATTATTTCAAAATGTTTTTTATCCTACATTAAAAATATATTATCTTATTTTTTAAGTTGAAGTATTTAAACAAAAAAAATTTTTATCCCACATTGAAAAAACATAATTTTTTTCTTGTGAACATAGAGTATATATACTAAAGGGCTTTAAATCACATTGAAAAAATAAAATATGCTTCTAATATTTATATAGTAAACTTTAAAATGGGTTAATAACTAACTAAAAAATATAAAGAAAAAAAAGATCTATGGTTAGGAGAAAAAACACATTTAAAAAAAATATCTCTACTTGGTTTTGTCTGGTCACCCAGATTTTAAGTGTACCTGACGGGTTGAATGGTTTTCTCTAGACCTATTGCTGACCCAAGTTTTGAATGAAATAAATCGGATTAAAGTTTCAGATTCTAGGTTGACTTATTAAACCGGTCAAGCTAGATAAGAATGCTTAATTTTGGGACAAATCCCTCTTATCAAAATACATAGGAATTCGGATAAATATTTGATAATTGTTGATAGGTGAAAACTGATATGATAATACCTTTACTGTATATAAAAAAAAAATCTAAATAGTACTTTTAAAACATTATTTATCATGATAATTAGCAATTGACTAAATAGTATTCCATTCATTTTTTTATGGTTTAATTTGAATAACAATGACATCCTTTTTTTTTTCATAGATCAACCTTTGTGAGCAATCTAACAAGTCGTGTCAAGGATGGTTCATCTAACAATATAGTCGTTAGACTTTATTTAAATAAACAAATAAAATCTTGGTTTCTGAATTATCTAGTTAATATATGAGTTATTAAGTCAATTTAAACTTATTATTTTTATCCAAAACAACATTATTTTAATTTAAAAATTTCTTAGTTATAACCATAGTTATCAAACCCAACCTGATAGTTGACCCGGTCACGGGGCCGGGTCCTGAGTTTCATGGGTCAACCCAGAAAATTAAAAAAAAATTTAAAATTTTAATATTTCATATGAAAAAATTAAGAAACAACTCATGTGAATATGGACCATACATGTAAATAATTATAAAATTTTATAATGTAAATAATGAAGTTTAAAAGAATATTTTAAAAAGTTTTTTATCCTACATTGAAAAGATATTATGTTATCCTTTTAAGTTGAAATATTTAAATTAAAAAAAATATTCCACATTGAAAAAATATAATTCTTTTCTTATGAACATAGAGTATATATATTAAAGAGTTTCAAATCCCACATTGAAAAAATAATTTATTTCTTGTGAATATAGAGTATATATATTAAAGGGTTTCAAATTCTATATTAAAAAGATATTATGTTATCCTTTTAAGTTGAAGTATTTAAATAAATTTTTTTTATCCCATTTAAAAAAAACTTAACTTTTTTTCTTGTGAACATATAGTATATATACGAAAAGATTTCAAATCTCACATTGAAAAAATATTTTTTTTTAACATAGAATATATATATTAAAGGATTGTAAATTTTACATTGAAAAAATAAAATATTTTGTAAAAATAAAAAAAGATAATATATAATATAATTCCGGTAGCCTTGAATTCTTTTAATAATACCTGAACTACTTGAAAAATTACTTATTTTTCATAATTTTTAAGACACGTTACCCGAAATAAATAAAAAGATATTTCAAGTTCTTTTTTTAACAGTACTCACTCCGAGTGAGTTGAAGGAAGGGGAAGACAAGAAAAGGAAACAAATATCATTTCCAATGTAACATGTGAGTGATGGGAGTTTTGAGACACATGCAAAGTACTCCATAAATTACGAACATAGAGTAGAATGGCATGGTATATGCGAACCTTTGAAACAGGTTAAAAAAACAAAAAAACAAAACAAACCTAGGTCTTGTCCAGGGTTGGCTGGGTCCCGGGTCGACCCGCCAGGTCAATCGGGTCTTACCAGGTTTTTGCACTGGATGATTTTTTGTTTTACTCAGACCGGTCCAGCCACCGGGTCGCGGGTCGACCCGCCAAACCGGTCCGAGTTTAATAACTATGATTATAACCTAATGAGACAGATTACAAGTCGCTGTGTGATTTAATGATAAAGATGTTTTCATAATATATATTTTTCTTTTGAGAGTAATAAGGGTTTTTTGTTATTTTAATTTTTTTTATAATTTTAAAATATTTTTAATCTAATTTGTTCAATGAGAAAAACATCAAAGTTGCTTTATTATACTGAAAATCTTAATGGAATTTTATTGTACATATGAAACAGTGAAGTTCTTTTTTTTCCATTCAATTCACCCTCCAGTATTTTTTTCATTTCTCTCCATTTATTTCTTTCAATTTTGTTCCTTTCTTTTCATAATTTCACCCTCAAATATTCCTTTAACAATCATTTGGGTTATTTTTAGACCGACCAAGTTGATTGGATCACGTCAGGACAACTCTCACACAATTTAATTTTAAATTCAGGCTACACAAGTACTTTAGTTAAGAGGTTTTTTTTCTCAATTTATCCTTAGGATTTTTTTACTAGTCGACTAAGTTATCTTGGATCAGTTAATTCAACTAGGTCACAACAGGCCAACTCTCACGAGATTTCATTTTAAACTTATGCTAGAAAATGAATCGAATTAAAAAGTTTTAAGGTTGGCCCATTAAATCGTGTTCAATAACAATATTACCAAATGATTATCCATAACCTATATATTAGAAAAATATGAATTAAAAAAATAATATTAGAAAAAAAAATAATGAAAAGCCATTAACTCGTCAAACCTGTTTTTCGGGTCATGGACTCAACTAGATTAAAGAATTAAAAAAATATAGATGAATCATAATAATTTTTTCAAAATCTAAATACACATAACACCATTAAAAAAGTCTTTATCCAAAAAAGGTTAAATAAAAAAAACATAGAGGAGGGATAATAATTGAAACATAAATTTAAAAATTATTTTATAAAAAATATATATGAATTAAAAAAGTATTAGAAAAAAAAGAAGAAAAAAAAAGCCTGAGTGTTATGGCTTAACTCGTCAAACTTGTTATTCGAGTTATAAACTCAACTGGATTCAATAATTTTTTTTTCTTTTAAATTTATATTTAACCTAAACATATAAAAAAGAAACAAATGAGGGGAAAAAATAGCCCAAGCTCGCTAAAAACAAATAGGTGGATGACCTATCATCCTCTTTTATTTTTATTTTTTTAAAAAAAAGCGATGTGTCGCTGCCCGCTAAGGCCACTGATGTCTTATCTACATGCCTAGATTTCAACTAACATTGTGGTGGCTAGAAAATCAAAGCAATGTTTTTTTACTTAAAAAACCTAATTTTAAGACATTTCAACCTAAAAACACTTCGTCAACATCCTAAGAGCACCTATAAACCAATCCATCAACTCAAAATACTCAAAAGAGGTTCATAAACCCGAAATCAAATCAGGTTAGTTTCGACTTCCTTGACTTAGATCTATTTTTTCAAGCAATATTGAGTCTCTAAACAATCACCATTAAGTCCAATTGATCGCATGAAACCTGTGGACACCAAGAAAAATCAATTTGGTGGTGGAAATGGTGTGAACAATAACTTTCTCTCGAGTAACTGGAATTCGAATCTCTCTCTCTCCTCTCTCTAATTAGAGACTAAAAATTGATACAAATAAACTTTTGTATCAAAAGTGATTTTTTGAAATTTAAAGAGAATTAAATTATATAAATAAAGTTATTTTTAAAAACTGAGGACCTAAGTGTATTTGTTACAAAATCTTTGGCACACCACCCATATTTTTTTTATTATTTTGATCTTTCTTCTTCCAATTTCTTCATTGCCTAAGAAATCAAAAGTAATTGGCCTTTAATTTGGATTAAATCGCATAAAATAAAACTTTGAGAATTAACATGAATTATTAGAAAAATGAATAATAAGTTCACACTCCACCGTGTGTAAACAATTCTTATCCACTGTTAAAAAACCCATATATCTTTTAGTGTTTTCTACTAACTAGTTGACCTATGTTTCATCGTGGATCAAATTTATTTTTTTTAAATAATTGTATATGTAGGCTTTTCTAATGTGTTTTTATAGTTAAAAAAAATTATAAGTGCAAATAAAAAATTTTATGTATACATGTAATCAAATAAATTGAAAATTATATGTGTGTGTGTGTATAAAATCGAGAGACAAGAGTAGATCAAGATATTTAATCTCTCAAGACGAGATATTTACCTGATTTTGTTTGCTAAATTTGTTTATTAGAATATTTTTTTTAATTCAATAAAATGATAATATAAATAAACACACATTAAATTGATTGAATAAACAAAATTATATAAGGCTGATCATATTAGAAATATTATTTAAAAATAAATAATTTTTATTTTAAAAAATATAAATTAGAAAAATCTCTTCAAAAATAAACACACACAAAATAATATATATAAAAAATTATATCCAAAAAAGATTAAATAAGTAACAACAAAAAAAACACAAATGAGTGATATTAATTGAAACATAAATTTAAAGATTATTAATATATATATATATATGTATATATATATATATATAAGTATCAATTAAAAAAAAAACCATAGCCTGGGTGCTATATATATTTATATAAACAAAGAAAAAACAAAAACTAATGAGGGCAAAAAATGAGTCTATTGCGTCTGGGCTTGAATTAATTTTTTATTTATTTTTTAAAGGGATAAATGACCTATCATTCATCATTTAAAAAAATAATATGCAAGTGACTTGTTGTATGCAAGCCAATGATCCGATTATCATAGTGATGGTAGAAAAAACGAGCATGTATTTGCACCAAAAACCCAACTATAGCCTTTTCAACCCAATAAAAACTCTCCAATATATTGAAATACTTACAAACCAACTCATTAATATAAAAATAGTTTTAAAAACTTGAAATCAAACCAAGTTATATTTATCTTTCTCGATTTAAATTTATTTTTTAGGCAATAATAAAACTATAAAACACTACTATCAAACTTATCTTATTGCATGGAACTAATGACCCCTTAAACAATGACTTTCTCTCTTATTACGGGATCTAGTGACTTATTTCTCTTTCTTCTCTCTAAACAGGACTAGAAATAATATAAATAAATTTTTATATCAAAAATGATTTTTTAAAATTTAAATGGATCTAAATTATATAAATTGTGTTATTTTTAAATATTGAGGATCGAAATATATTTTTCTTGAAATCCCCAACACACAATCTATGATTTTTCTTGAAATTTTCAACACACAATCTATGTTTGGTATCTTTTTTATTTTGTTTTTTTAATTCTATCATTGTATAAGAAATTAAAAGTAATTACCCTTTAATTAAAATCAAATCATCCTCAATAAAATTTTAAAAACTAAAATAAATTATTAAAAAATAAATAGTGAGTTCATGTTTGTATAGTATTCGTATACTATAAAACAACTCATACATGTTAGTATTTTCGACGACAACGAAAACAATAATATTAATAATAATAATAAACATAAAACAAATAAATGTAGTCTGAAACTGAAAGTACAGGTAATATAAGGATTAAAATTTAAAATAAAATCTAACCAAACACGACGTCGTAGCACACAGAGTCTCAATCTCTGATATACAACAGCGGTCGCCAAACTATTAGCGGTAAAAGAGAGGAGCTGTGTCTCTGCTCAATCAATGAATTCACATTTCTCTTACAATTAAAAAAAAACACAAAAATCAAAGTATCTGATCTCCATTTCTCCTTTAAATCCAATCAAATGAGAAGGTAAATACACATAAAATACATTACTCGATTGATCTTCTTCGATTTCTAAAAACTATTGTTTGATTTGATTTTCTGAATTTGGAAGAGGATTAGGACACCACAGGCAACACGGAAAGCAAGGAGGAGTAGGAGGAAGAGGATTATTATTGAAACTATTGATAGCAGTTTTTGTTGTTCTCTTGATCTGCACTCTTTCTTTACTCTTTTCCGCTACTATTACTGCAACTAACGGATCCAACGCTCCATCTGAGGTTCGCTACACTCATTTCCCATTTCTCAAATATTCTTTTTTTATTTTATTGCTAAGAAAATTGGTTTATATTAGTTTATGCAATTTAGAATTTTTATTTTTATTTTTCATTGCGATTTGATTAGTGAATTGATAGAATGCTGCTGTTTTTTTTTTTCGTACATTGAGAAATTTTATTTGACGAATATGTTTTCAGTATTGATTTAGGCAAAATGTTAGTGTTTGAAACTGTAAACATTAGGTGAATATAGCGTATTGATTATTTTCTTTTATTTTTTGAGATTCTCGTTTTTTTGCTTCGATTTAGTAATTTTAAATTATTTTTTTTGGTATCTGAGTTTTATTTTTGGGATATGTTACTAAGATAAATGTAGAAAAACTATGGGAAACTGCGAATTCGGGTGGTTGGAGGCCATCATCTTCTCCACGAACTGATTGGCCATGTACGTGCTCTTCATTTTTGTTTTTAAAAATCTTCTGATAATGATGTAAGTTTGTGCTGACGATATGTTTTTCTTGTTATATTGCGGCAGCTCCTCCAAAAGAGACCAGGGGGTATCTTCGTGTTCGCTGTAATGGTGGTTTGAATCAGCAAAGAAGTGCGGTTTGTAATCTGTTCTTGCCCAAGTCTCTTAACTTGTAGTACTATATATTTTTGTGCGTATCTTCCAAGCTGGTTTTTTTTTTAAAATGTATGTTTGGGGCAAGCTTGACAAAATCTACTTCTATGGTTTTTCAGTGTGACAGGAAGTGGTGGAAGGAAAAAAAAAATTATCCTGAGAAAAAAGGAGTGTTTTTGTTTTTTATCAGAATGACAGGTTTCGAAAAATTCACATGTTAAATGCAACCAAGTTAGGTTTTATGATGTTATGCCTGATGCCTGTTTTAAGGGATTTATTTGAAAAAACTAATATATACTTCCTTCGCTGTTGTAGATTTGTAATGCTGTTCTTGCTGCAAGAATCATGAACGCCACACTTGTTTTGCCTGAGTTGGATGCAAACTCCTTCTGGCATGATGACAGGTATCTGTTTTAAGGGCATTCTTTCTTGAATTTATTTGTAATATATACCCATTTGTTCCTTATATCTAGTAATTATGAAACTTTTTAAGTTGAATCTATTAATGCGATCATTAAAGAAAGAATCTTGAAGGGACCTGACCTGGTAGATAGCAGTAATTCAGAAAGCAACTATGCCAAACAGTTACTGTAATTTTTCCACACATCACTTAATTTTGATAGCTTTTTTTTTTCCTACTTCGGCATCTCCCTTGTAATTTGTATACTCCTCTGTACTAGGGTTGTCATTTCTTTGTAGTATGTAGTATTGTTACTTATCAAGGGAAGACAGGCAGAGAGAGAGAGAGAGAGAGAGAGAGAGAGAGAGAGAGAGATGGCTTCTTTGATGTTGAACATTTATGACGTTGGGACCTGAGATTTTTCTACAATGCCATCAATCATTCTTATACCTTGACAGGATTTACAAAGCAATTTTTCTGTTGATTCATTTTATCAACTGTTTGAGACATATTATGGTGTTGATTGTATAATTTTTGTAATTCTAATGGACCTGACAAATTATCTTTACCATGTACAGTGGATTCCATGGCATCTATGACGTTGAACATTTTATCCAGTCACTGAGATTTGATGTACGAATTGTGGAAAGAATACCAGAAATTCATAAAAATGGGAAAACTAAAAAGATAAAGGCTTTTCAGGTAATTGCATTAGAATGTCATTCCGTTTCATCTGTGAAGTTATGTGCCTAGGAATTTTTTTAAGTTATTGGAAGGTACTCAAAATATCAAAAAAAATTGTCCTTAAATTTTCTCCCTTGCCTCAGCTGCGCATCCCAAGAGATGCTCCTATTAGTTGGTATACAACTGAAGCTCTGGAGAAAATGAAGGAACATGGAGCCATCTATCTAACTCCATTTTCACATCGTTTAGTTGAAGAAATTGACAACCCCGAGTACCAGCGGTTGAGGTGCAGAGTTAACTATCATGCTCTAAGATTTAAACCACACATTATGAAGTTAAGCGAGTCAATAGTTGATAAACTACGTTCTCAAGGTCACTTCATGGCAATACACCTTCGTTTTGAGATGGACATGCTGGCATTTGCCGGGTAAATGCTCAACTTTTTATCTCAGTTATTTATTTTACAGTATTTTTTGACTTAATCAGTGCAAACATGTATTTTTAGAGGGGTTTGACCTACATGCATTGGCTTGTCCTGTAATTTATAGAGCATTTTCTCTTATTATAAGGGAGATTTATAGGGGCATTATTATTATTTTCTCCTACTGACACAAGTACATCTAGACACGCATGTGTTGTACTTTAGTGAATTGAGGAGCACACAGTGATGATGAATTTTTTCTGCAAACCAGATAACTGAACTTAGATGCACAGACCAAAAAATTGTGTGCAGATACCTGACCATTTTCTTGGAATTTTGTAACTGCTAATATAAAGGGACCTTCTGTAGTTTTCCTTTCAATTTGTGATTATTTTCCATAGAAGTGTTCTTTCTGGTGTTCTTGCACTGAGAGATTTGCTTAGGCCCATAGATTTATGTGGAGATTCTAATCTTTCTTTATGAACTATTCTTACAACCCCATCATGTTCTTGATCAACCACATCATCTACATTCTAACCCTATGTTATTCATTGAATTTCATGCCGTTGGTGAACCCTTATACTAATTTAGATTCAGTGCAGTCCTCCTACTATCTACATCAAATCTTTACATTCATATATCTTAAAGATCTTCCTTTACACATCTTCAGCTGCCTAATATGGGATTGATTTGCAAAATTAATTGGAAGACATTCCAGATATAAAAAACATAATGATGCCATTCTGAATTCTGATTGCTGTGGAAATGAATGAAGTGCAGGTGCTTTGATATATTTAGCCCTGCAGAGCAAAAAATATTGAAGAAGTATCGGATGGAAAATTTTGCCAAGAAAACACTCATTTATAAAGAAAGAAGAGCGATTGGAAAATGTCCACTTACTCCAGAAGAGGTGATTTTTTGTTCGAATCTGCATGCATTTGTCTGTTTTTTTGCTATCAACTCTGCCAGCTACCACATATGAATAATTAATAATATTATAATGCCTCTGACTCTGTGCAGGTTGGTCTTCTTTTACGTGCAATGGGGTTCAACAATTCCACCAGGATGTACCTAGCAGCTGGTGAACTGTTTGGTGGAGAGCACTTTATGAAACCATTTAGGGCCCTTTTCCCTCACCTTGAAAATCACAGTTCTGTGGATTCTAGTGAGGAGCTAGCCGCAAATGCTTGGGGATTGATAGGCTCTGCTGTGGATTACATGGTTTGTCTTCTTGCTGACATATTTATGCCAACTTATGATGGGCCAAGCAACTTTGCCAACAATCTCTTGGGTCACCGCCTGTATTATGGCTTTCGAACAAATATAAGACCTGACAGGAAAGGTCTTGCCCCAGTTTTTACTGCTCGAGAAGAGGGACAGACAGCTGGTTTTGAAGAAGCAGTTAGACGTGTCATGCTCAAAACAAACTTTGGTGGCCCTCACAAACGGGTCTCACCTGAATCATTTTATACGAATTCTTGGCCTGAATGTTTCTGTCAAGTGGAAACACAGAATCCTGATGATAAATGCCCATCAGAGAATGTCATGCAAATTTTGCATAGCCAGTTGGAGAGTGAAAACATGGACTCGGAAATATACAACCAATCAGATTCAGTAGTTTCCTTGGCAGAAAGATAAGAATCGTCTGGTATATTTTTAGTTGTTACTCTTTCCCCAGTACGGAACACTGTACAACAAATTGGAACTAGGGCTTCTCTCAACTATATTGGGTCTTTCAGGTAATTTTATATCTCAGATTAATATCTTCTGTTGCATTGAACTGTCAAAAAAAATAACTGTTGAGCTTAATCTGCTTATATATAAACCATACATCCTATATTTCATGATCTTAGATGATAGCTTATACTTGGTTCCACTCCGCTGAAAGATCATCTTGCGAATCCATGTACAATCCATTGGATGCTGCAGGTTCATGCTACTTGTGTTTGGGTTACATATTGATTCATTACAGAGGAAGAAGGCACATTATCAACCAATATCTTCGTCAATCACATGGGTTCGATAGATTTCTGCAGCTTGTATTTTTGTGACTTGCACTTGCTAATACACCGGAAAGTATCGGATTTATTGTATACAACATTTTTCTTGCTGAGAGTAATTAGAGTCTATATCTAACCATGCTTCCAAAAGACATTTTTTGTTGAGGCTTTAGCATAAATGGAACAAATTTACCTTTAGATTCACATATTTATTATGTCAAAATCGATCTAGTAATTATGCAGTTTGAAATGTCATGCTCCTCGCCTTACTGGATTAGTAAACTGGCACCAACTTAAATGGAACCTTCAGTCTCTTCATGGTGATAATCTGGCATGAAGGGCATTACCATACATGTGAGTTAGCCTACCTGAACACTGTAGGCGTTGATGCTATCTTCCACCTTTTCCCCTGTAGAAAAAGCGTCTGCTACTCGTGGAGGGTTAACTGGATTGAGTACCCCCCCCCCCCCCCAAAATAAATAAATAAATAAATAATATAAAATCCAGGTTTTGCATTGAGTAGATTTTAGCCTCTTTGTAGCATTTCTAAGGTTCATCAGTTGTTCATGGCATTGTCTTGCTTGCATGAAGTGTGCCAAACACTTGATTGCATGGATGCTGTGCAGTAAAGTGGACAGAATTATCTGGAGAAACATTGCATCCACCTGTGTGCTTCTGTGCCTACAAAAGAGGTTTGAGCGAAGATCGGCAGGTCCTAAACATGCAAGCTCGTGTAAACGAAGAGGCAATGAATTCTCAGTTCAAAGTGAAACCTAGTGAGTTCAAGCCAATAACATCCTAAAATTTTGACGAAAAATAACAGGAGAGATGATGCCCGTTGAGCTTGGTGCTCACCTCTCGTGTCAAGAGGGCTTTAGCCCCTCGTCTGTCATCCACTTTCCTGCTGCTCATTACAGCACTCAAGTAATTTTAGACTCTTGACCGTTTGCCTATAATCAAGCCAACTACTTCAGTCTCCTTAAAAAAGGATTAATATACATAAAGGTATAATCCACCCACTCTTTATAACACGTTTCGTGACACTATTGAGTGACTCCATTGATGAACTGGTAAGCTAAATCTACCTACCAATCTCTCATCATACAAAAGAAACATTGGAAACATGCAAGCTCAACTAAATGCAAAGAATTGGATGCTCGGTTCCAAGTTAGACCCAGTGACAAATCACACTCCAGTTTCCTTAACTATGTCAGTAAAAACAAGAGGCAGCGAGGTAAAGCCAAAAACCCAACAGCATCTATGATCCTGCCAATGCCATTTCTGTATTTTTGCCAACTCTAAAGAATACTAGACCTGCAAATTGCCAAATACAGAAAATAGTTCTCTACCACCACCTTAATAAATCTAGAATACAAAATGAACGAAGAAAAAATCCCTGCTTCACAATGACAATCAATGCAAGTGACAGAGAAGCATCTCACCTTCAAGTTCAACCAACATTTACATAAAGTAATTTACAAACACAAAATTCTCAGACACAAAAACGAGGAACGGTAACAAAATAACAGGAATGTGACTAAAGAGAATTAGCGTGATGGTTGACCACGCAATTTGTTTGCGACATAGAGCATATGACTAATGTTTGTTGGGGGATAGTTCTGGAGTAGCTTGAGAATAGAAGTGAAATCTCCTGCTAGTAGACGCCTCCTAATGAGAATCAGCATTGCACAACATACCCTAAGCAATGTCTCCTGCAAAAAAAAAATTCAAAAAAAAGGGGTTAGCTTGTTGGCTTTGACAATGTTCATCATCCTAAAATTTTGATCAAAACTAACAGGCTGACAATGCTCATCATTCTAAGATTTTGAGCAAAAGTAACAGGGGAAATCATCTGTTGTGTTCCACTATATCACCTATGCAATATCACTACTACTAATTAACCATCTCTGTCAGAGTTCACCATCTAAACTGACCAAAACACACAGTAGTGCTAGTAAAGGCTCCGCAACCAATGATGAATTTCCACATCTCTCACCCATGTCATATGTCAAAGAACCATCTCAACCCAATAGCTTAAGCTCTTAGGTGAGGTTTCATGATATGATTTATATTATTCTCTAACATCATATAAGACCCTCTTCAACATAAATAGTGTACAATCACTTCAGTCCAATATTGAACAGGCTTGTAGCCAACAGGTGGAACCATAAGGGAGCCATTTTTCCAAAAGTATGCATCCTACAGCATTTACACAATCCATTTCATGATTTTCTACCAGAACAATTTCAGCTCAATGTGAATGGATCCAAGAGTCCCATTACTTTTCCAGCCATAGAGATACAAATGTTCATCAAAGTACTTAGCTGGATTATGATATAAAGAGGAACCCTAGGGATAATAGAGGTCTAAAGAGTTTATACCCTATTATTAGGTCCTTGGGAGGGTGGCATCCTTGTTCTACTTATCAAAAACACCTTCAGGGAAAAGAATAGAGAGGAAATGAATTTTACCTGAGGACCCTCGGGGTCACTTAAAAGTGTGTCCCAAATGTGAAGACTATCTGCGAAATTGAACTCCTGAGTCAAGAGCAGAGTAATCCACCGAAATGCGTAAAACTGGGGGTTTACCTGTTGTTTTCAGACAAAAAGAAGCAAGCATTTCAGAAGAATTATTTGACCAAAAGATAAAGCATAGGCCATAACTAATCTATTGTTCAAATAAATGTTGCTTAAGGTTTAAAAATTTATGAAAGCTGATGTGAGTTATGAGAGCACAAACCCAACTTATACCATTTCAAAAAAAAACTATCTGAAATTCATGCACTTATTTTCATCTTGTACATCAAAGAAACTATTGTTTCATAATTATATTAGAATACAAAATCATCCATATGTGACAAACAATGTCTTGGCAACTGAATATATATACATTACGATAGTGTCTTACTTTGGTTGTGATCTCAAGATGACGCCAAAGCTCTTCATCATGCTCCTTCAGAAGCTGTGACAATCTTGTAATAGTTGATCGAATTCCCACAACACTGTTGTCAAGTTGCTGACAGAAATGATCCCGAAATCCACTCAACAGCTCAACAAAGCAGAAAAATGTGTCTGCTTCTGCACAGGCCTGCAGGACTTGAATAAAGGAAATGGTAAACAAAATGAAACCTAAAAGGATAGCTAAAACATGACATAAAATGGTTACACCAAATCACAGGATCAATGATGATAGTGGATATGATGCACACTCTTATTATTATGCATCTGTCCTGGTCTAACAATTCATTGCTGGCACAAGATAATGCATTGACATATTAACACCTATCAAATCTTCATTTATTTAGCTAACTTTGTTATGCTCTCTGGATAGCAATGGCATTGATGTATTAAATTATGGAGACTTTCTCTGCATCCACCATTTCCACAGAAGTGCACAAAGAATTCAATAATAAACTATCTTTCTGACAAAGAAGAAAGCAACAGCATGAGCTTACCGCCATTTCCTCATCAGGGTCATTTTTGAATATGTAGAATAGTGGTGCCAAAATTTCATTCATCCCTTGAACATATCGTATACCCGGATTTAACTTTGCAAATACAGTCAGTATGTTTCTCAAAGCCTCCTGAAGATGAGAGGCACAAATAAGTCCGCAAAACAGATTTTAGGTTAATATCAAATATAAAAAAAAAAAAAAACAAGAGAACACCTGATTAGATTTTGCAAGATATGAGTCCCCAGAAAAGAAGTGCAGGTCTGGATGAGTGCGTTTCACATCTCGATCAATCTGCTCTATGATCTCTGAGTCCTACAAAATGTCAAGGTTGGAGATCGATATTTTAGACAGACAGTGCAAATATCCTGTGAATATTAGTATGTTGTTTTGCAACAGCAAAGAGTGTTTAAAATTTCACTTAAAGTAAAAAATATCATGGACACGGGCAACAAGCTATCATCCTTACACATATCAGGTCACATACACAAACTTCACACTTGCAAAACTAAGTTATAGCAACCAGGGGCATTCAATATACATGACCACTTGCTCTCATGATGCAGAATGAGGCTAAATCATATTCCCAGGACAGCTCGAAGAAGAATGAGTAAGGCATTATCAATTTTACTTCAGTATTTGTTTAACATTTTTCTGGTCAAACTTCCAAACCAAGACCTATCCAGTTCAAAGCCATTGCTACCACTGGAGAGAAAATTCACGTTTCCTCAAGACTTCATTTTCCCTTTCAAATTGTCTAAAAAAGAAGCTACATACAGATTGGTTTTGCCATACCACATCTCATTATATTTTAACTGACTGCAAAGTTTCTACACCCAGAAAGAGGGGAAAAAAACTGACTGAAAAGTTTTAGAGATTTTAGACATAGAGAAAGGGAAGTAACAACTGTTGGTAGGCTTGCACAATAGTACACAATATCCAAAGTCTAAAGTATCTGTGTCATGAACCAGTTGATTTCATACCTGAAAGAATTGATTCCAAACGCTGCTCTTACCAAGGCTCAAAGGATGCTCCCCATGAGTTATCTCTGATCTTGAGAGTACACAACGGCTTTCAGATTTTCCATTGTCATTGTTGAGAACAGTGGTTTTCTCCAACCTCCTTGCTATTTCTGACTAACCAACCACAAAAAAAAATCAGAATCCCAGAAACTTTGACAAGAATTAAAACATTAAACTGAAAGCAGCAGCACATCCTCCTTATAGCAAAAAGGACTTCGCTAGTCCACTAGCCCACACTAGCATCCTACTTATGAGAGCCCAAGCTTACCTAGCTCACCTAGTTACATTTCATGAAAGCATACAACCGGGATGGAATTTAACTTATTTTTGCAGCATCTTCATAATTTAACATTTCCCAATGCTGTAAAAAATGTGAGGACTTTCCAGAAAACCCATTTATTTAAGATGTTAAAACCAAAAGAAAACATCAACAAAAACCCAGCAACAAATTGGATAACAATCAAGCTGTATTATATTTTATAACCTTTACAATCGTTTTAATTCCCCATTAAATGACTAAATAAATAAGGCATTAAAATCCATGCCATGTGACTTACAGGATTCATCAAAAGCTCCTCTTTAAAATGCTTGTACTGAGATCTCTTCTTGGTCAATTCAGACGACCAAAGTGAACGATCAGGTGCCAAATACCCCAACAAGAGCTGCCACACAATCAATAAGCTTAAATCCAGACCATCCCATTGCCCCAAATCAACATGCAAGACACTCACTCCATTCAACAAAGGAAGGAGAGAATAATACTTCAACGGCCTCTAGGCATCAAATTTCATCTCTCTTGAAACCCAAAATCTCTACATTTCTAATTTTTCAAACCCAACTCACCATAAGCTTGGAAAATCAGATTTTCAAGTTTGACCCATTACTACAGTCTACAGTACATTCATCTCAGAAAACACTTCTTTTACAAAAAAAAAAATTAAAATCCAGTTTTCTTAAAAAAAAAAAAACCAAAATCTCTAATTTCTTTCAGATTCTCTCAACAACCCCAAATTTTTTTTTAAAAAAAAAACAAATACAAATTTATTACCTTCCAAACCGTGGAACGAATACCAGCACCATCAGGTATCCCTTGAGAAGCAATTCTTCTCAATTCCCCCATATTTATCACCTTCTTTGATAGCTGCAACCACAAAAACGACACAGCGTTAAACAGAAATTTCAAAAATTAAAATTAAAAAAAGAAGAAGAAAAGAAGAAAATTTGAAGTGACCTCAGTCAGAAGCAGAGCCTGCTTAGAAATATCCTCTGCAGAGCTCTCATCATCATCAACATTTCGAATATCATTATTAGTAACAATTATTTTATTATTAATAATATTATCATCACTATAATTATTATTAATAATACTATTGTTGTTGTCGTCGTCGTCAACGATGCTGCTTTTGGAAAGCTTATCTTTAATCTCAGGTTTTTGAGGATGATGATGATTATGATGATGACGCGGCAGCTGCTGTTGTTGCTCGTCTCTGATAGCCGCAGGAGGTAGCGGTGGATTGATTGGGGATTCGATGGGTGGAGAGGCGGTTGTGGGTGAGTGGTGGTCGAAGATATTGGTGTCGGTGGTGGTGGTGGTGGAGGAGGAGGCGGAAGGAGTGGTGGACCAGAGAGAGCTGTTGAGCCAATCTGGTACTTTTTTCTTCACCATTTTAATTCAAAAAAGGAGAGATTTTTTAACTGATTTTTACAAAAATAAAAATAAAATTAAGGATTAATTGATTGATTGATTGATGGTATGGTTAGTGAGGGTGGATGGGCGGGCGCTTCTTCTTTCTTGCGAGGAAGGGGGTGAAATGGGTTTGATGGAGTGACAGCACGGGTAGGGAAGGGTTGTGAAGGAGCGATGGAAGAAGTCCACCTTCATACATGCTTTTTTCTTTTATCATTTTTATTTTCAAATCTTCTTTTTTTAACAGAAGGGTCCATTATAAGTGTCTGATTTTCTTTTCAAATTTTAATTAATTAATTTATTAATAATGATATAATTAAGTATTAATGTAACGTTAAATGATGATATAGATACCAAGATTTTACACGAGAAAATATGGGCATTAATAAGTTTAAAGTGTCTTTTCTTAATAAATTAGACACGGACAAATCCATTGCGTGTTTTTTTGTTATGTTAGGGTTTTTTTTCAACTTTTTGTTGACTTAAAAAAAAAAAAAACCTAAAAACCATCAGCTCACTGTGGCTTTTGACAGCAAATACTGTGGATTGGAACAATTCCTTTCACGTGGGGAGGTTGCTTCGAATTGTTTCTCGCATGAAGTTGGGTTTGCTAAGGATCTGGTTGTATGCTGGTTTCTTTGCGCGAGATGGGGGATTCCGGTCTGTTGGCTCTCCGTTGTGGGTGCATCTATGGCCTCGGGAGCGGTGGCTCTGTGCGGAGGGGTGGCTCTGTGCTCTCTTGGCTTAATGGATCCGGTTTGAATCTAGTATGAATGAGGAGAAGCCCCTCTCGTAGTTGCATGGCCTTGGTAGAAAATGCTATCGCAAATTCACGGTAGAATTTTTTGCCCTTAAAAATGGAGAGATTTTGAAAGTAAATCATACCATCTCAACAAAAAGAAAGAAAAAGAAAAATCATTGATACAGAAAAAACACCATCCTTGCAATCATGAATACATGATAGCCTTGGGTTCATTGTGCGTCTACTCATGCAAGCCAACATACCCTCCAAGCCAAATGGTAGACTACCGTGACCCCATGATTCAGCACTCTCGGATTTTAGCTCTTGTTTTGACAACATTTTCAGGGTCCATTTGCTTTGCATGATTGCAATCCTCAGGCACATGAGGGGGGGTACCTTGATCTTGCTCTCTAGTCTATGCATGCATTCAAGCAATGATGGATAGTAGCTCAGTTTCTGTGTTGTCTCTTTTTAAGGCATTAATCATGTCAAATACAAAAGTAGGCATGCCCTTCTGGACCTTGATATTCCTCTCCCACATTGTCATGCTGTAATGGGACACAATCAAGATCTGTTCATCAGTTCTTGTAACTCAAAAGAACGTCCTTTTTTCTTTTCTTTGAATAGTTACTTTGATAAATATGTTATCAATGATGACAGTAACCATGAACCCTTGAACCACATTGCTAACTAGTTAGAAAATCTGAGAGCTATTGACGAGACAATTTGTTGTTTTAGCCTGCTAATATGGTCAGATTAATGAAGTCCTGTTCCAGCTTTAATCCTCACTCCCCATAGTTCAGCCTCCATGCGTTAGTTGCTTCATCCAAATGGCTGTGAACCAAACAAACCAACAACCAAAGATGTCCCAAAGCAATCCTCCAGTAACAGAGCAACCAAGCTTCCCCATTGAGATGCTATCTAGAATCATTATCATGTGAGGAACAGTTCCACCAACAAACCTCAGATTTCTTACAGCTGGTGTCTTAGATCTCGGGGGATGTGCAAGCATGCCATGCCGTCTGCTCCTGAATCATGTCAAAATGCAACCCAAGCCATCCTTAACTTACCTCATCCTGAATCATGTCAAAATGCAACCCAAGCCATCCTTATCTTACCTCAGATTTCTGACAGCCGGTGTCTTAGATCTCAGGGGATGTGATGTTTACAGATGAGCTTGTAGATCTATTGCCATAGATGTGAGACTATGTCATAGAGGTATGATGTTGGGTTCATATGGTTTGGGTCCTATATCAAGCAAAGAGATAGTATTGCAGTAATATCAAATACAAGTATGAAAAAGACTAGAATGCTGAGTTATAGAAAATTGAACAGAGATGAATATGTAAGTAAATTTGCTATACAAGGCCTGGATCGCGTACCATTTTACCAGTGATCTCTACATGAACAAGATCCATCCTTGAAATGATGGAATCGCTTCATATCTCTCAATATGATCTCCCTTTGACTTATCTTACTAACATATTTCATCAAAGAATGGCAATCCCCACATACTTGAAGATTTTTCACAATCCTAATAGTCATCCCAGGAGAAGTACAAATGAGCGCAAAAGCAAGTGCTAACTTCTCACCATGACTTCCCAACACAACTTCTTTTTCTTCTTGTTCCATATTATGAAGTACCCACTCAGTTCCAGGTATGTATCCTTGTTTCACTGCACCTGCCATTATTTCTTCTAATTTCAGGCATATCGCTTTTGAATCCTTGTGATCATGATCACCAGAAACAAAGCGATGCACTTGACCCTCCACCTCAATGCAACTCCATCCACTATTTTTGTGAACACCTCTATTCTGCATCAGAACTCTTACTCTCTCCGCATCTTCCCATTGGCCTAGAGCAGCATAAGCATTTGACAAGAAGATGTAGTTCCCAGTATGTGTAGGTTCAAGCTTCAGGAGTTTATTTAAAGCAAATTTTGCCATTTTGGTTTTTTTGTGAGCCCTACAAGCACAAAAGAGTGCTCCCCATATCACAAAATCAGGATTCATTGCCATGCGTTCAATGAATCTGAGGGCTTCTTTAAGCTGACCAGACCTGCCTAGCATATCAACAATCAATGTATAGTGTTTCATAGAGGGTTCGATGCAGTAATCAAGCCTCATGCTATCGAAGAAGTTAAGTCCAATATCTACTTGGCCAGAATGCATGCAAGCAGTTAATAAGGCAAGAAATACAACCTCGTCTGGTTTTATACCTGCAAATATGACAAACTCAAGTTTTCGAGAATTGCAAAACAATTGAATGGGATTAGAGTAAACTGGAAAAAAAAGATTAAAAAAAGGAGGTAAACTGAATGGAATTGCACCCAAAAAAAGTCACACCTGCAAACATCATCTGTTTAAAGCATGCAATCGCTTGCTCAGAATGTCCATGGATTGCCCAACCCCATATCATAACAGTCCATGTACGAATACTCTTCTGTTCTGTCTCTCCAAACACCTCACTTGCAGACTCAATATTCCCACATTTGGCATACATATCGACCAAGGCAGTCCCAAGTGCTTCAGTCAAATGGAGACCATTATCCTTGATATATTTATGTATCCGTAACCCAGCTTCAAGGGCACCAATCTTTGCACAAGCAGAAAGAGCAGAAACAATGGTGAAAGCATTCGGCCTCACCCCTTCCTCCAACATTTTAGAAAACATTGACAGCGCCTTCTCACTATCTCCATTCCGAGAAAACCCATCAACCATTGTGGTCCAAGAAACCACATTCTTCTCTGGCATTTGATCAAAAAGCTCCATAGCTCGATCCATATCCCCATTTTTTGCAAATCCGTCAATCAAAGTACTCCAAGACACATTCTCCTTCTTTGGCATGGCCTTAAAAAGCTTCACAGCCTTCTTCATACTCCCAGCCTTACAACAGCCCTTAATCAACACATTCCACAACAACGCACTGCTCCCACTATCAAATCTGTCAGGGCTTTCATCAAACACCTTGAAAGCCGACCCCAACTTCTGAACTTTTACATACATGTCAACCAAAGAAACTCTTACAAATGAATCGAGTTCAATCCCACACCTCAAAACCATACAATGAATAGCCATACCAAGCTCTGTTGAGAACAAACCCGCCATAGATTTAAGCACAAACGGATATGTAAGCCGGTCAGGCTTAATGCCAGACCTTAACATTAGCCTAAAATGAAAAATGGCATTGAAAAAATGAGAATTTGTGGTGAGCCCACGAATTAATGCATTGAATGTAAACAAATTCTTGGGTTTATGGTGGTTGAAAACTGCTAGCGAGTGGTTGATGGATTTGCGCAAAGACGAGGAAGAGATTAGCTGGGTGGTAATTAGGCTGCTTGAAGAGAGGTTGTGGATGATGATTTGGGCGTGGATTTGGTGGAGTTGGAGAATTGTTTTGGAACCGTGAATTAGAGAGATGAAATGGGCTTCTGTGGGTGGAGTCGGTGGAATAAAAAGAGCAGAAAGAGAGCTCTTTGCTTTGTTTTTTGATGTCTTGGAGATGGTTGTGGTGGTTTCTGGTGGATTTGGAGAGAGAATTGGTGCATTTGAGGAGGAGGAGGAGGTTGCGGGTTTTCTAGTCTTTGATGCGGTGGTGGTGGTAGAGGAGGAGGAGGTTGTGGTTTTGGTGGGAGAGGAGGGTGGTTTAAACAAGGCATGGAGTGATTTCATCGCTAGAGAAAGTACGGAGGCTAACGGCCTGATAAATAATTTATAACTAGATGGCTGACGATAGGTCTAGTTTAATTTAATTAATACGTGATCTAGAAAATGAAATCAAAATAAAATAAATAAATAAATAAAATGACAAAGTTTAAAGTTAAGTAACCAAATATTAAATAGTAAAAAAATCGACTTAAAAAAACTACATTAAAAAAAAAACTTAAATCAAATCATATTAAATTTACTTAACTACAAATACGATATGATCAAAATTCAAAAATTAAATTTTAAAAAATTAATTTTAAAAAATATCTAGTTAACTCGACTAACTCTTAACCTTAAATATGAGATAGGAATAACTCCATAAAAAATACAGAACATATCACAAAACTTAAAGTTAAGTAAGTAACTTAAAGTCGAACTATGAAAGTGATTAAAAAAGTCAATTTTAAAAAAAATTTAACAAAAATATCAAACTTAAATAGGATAATCTTCAAAACTTGTGGATCATGTCATTAGCAAAAGACAGATACAAAAAAATTACGAAGCAAAATTCTCAATCACAAAAAAAAAACAAAATAATGAGGACTAAATCTTATATAAAAAATAATTAAAATAAAATAATTAAGGATTAAATTGAAAAATAAAATAAATAAATAAAATGATTAAAAACGAGTAATAAAAAAACGAGGACCAAAATCATAAACAAAATAAAATATTAAAGTACAAAATTGAAAAAAAAATCAAGTAAATGATAAAAAAAATAACAATAAAAAAATAAAAATAATATTTGATATAAAAATAAAATAAAATGTTGAGAGATAGCATTAAAAAAAATCAAAACACATTAAAATCAAAAAATACAAACTGAAAAATATAACTAAATTTTTAAAGGCTATGTGTGAATACTAAGGCCCAAGTAAAAGAAAAGATAGGGTGGAGAAAAAACTCAATTGTCTAAACCTCTGCAAGTATGATTACATCCACCACCACAGCACGTGCCAGGCGACATGGCGGTCAATAGTTTTTTGCCATTAGAGGACTCCCCCACTCGCCTCCAGAATAGCATGGGAGACGATCACGTGTTGATATTTGCAACGCATGTGTCAGTTTTTTTTTATTAATTTATTAATATTTTGATAATTTAGATTACTAAACAGTCTCTGACAACATCTGAATATTTCTAAAAAAACATATTGTAAAGAAAAAAATGTTCGCCCAAGCCATCCTTATATTTTTTTTATTCTAAGGCTATATTTGTCATCTCACTGTACGGAAACCATGGAAAAACTAAAAAATCCCTCTCGTCAAGGTCAATAATTTTTAGCTCTCAAGGGTATTCGTATCATTTTCCTATGCAGATAAATGGAAAAGACAAAAAAAGGCCCTTGAACAAAAGGCTAACTTTTTCACTTTTAAGGGCACCGATGTATATTTACTATGAAAAAAAATGAATTTGATGAAATGTCCTAATTAATTTACAAATAGCCTTTAGATTTTAGATTCCCAGGAAAAAGATGATTTAACCCCATAAGCTAGGCAATTATTTTGTGCTGAGAATTGTAAAAATCACCATTCATTGTGCTAATCTATAACGAGTCACCTTACATGTCATAGTATATCACTAGCTATTTGATTTGCGCTCCATCATGGGTAGGGGTAAGTAAAAAAACTAAAAAACCAATTAAACCGAGAAAATTAGAAGAAAAAAATAACCGAAAAAACCGAACCGAAAAAAAAATCGATTAAACCAATTAAAATTTTGAAAAAACCGGCCGGTTTGGTTCGGTTTCGGTTTTATAAGCAAAAAAACCAAAAAAAACCGAATCGAACCGAAACCAAAAAAATCGAGCCAAAACCGGAAAAAACCGAGCCAAACCAGTTTGAACCGGTTTTTGCCCTAAAAAACCTAACCGAACCGAAACTGGTCAGTTTGACCCGGTTTCGGTTCGATTTCGGGTTTTTTTCAAAAAAAATAAATTTTGGTTTGGTTACTTTTTTTGATAAAAACTGAATCGAACCGAAAATGATCACCCCTAATCATGGGTGATATATTATTTACTTTAATAAAAAAAAACCTTGTACAGGCAAGCTTTCTCGATGTAATTTTGTACATAAAAAAAATATAAATTAAAAAGCTTATACATACATGTAATCAAATAAATCGAGAACTATATGTGTTAATAAACAAAAAAAAAGGTTATTACCAATAACTAAGAATAAAACTGAACAAATTGAGAGACATGTATAGATCAAGATATTTAATCTTGCAAGATGGAACATTTACTCGATTGTGTTTACTGAATTTGTTTAAATTGATTTGATGTTAAAAATAGACACATATATTAAATTGATTAAATAAAAGTGAATACAATATCATCTAAGGTTGCACATATTAGAAATATTATCTTAAAATAAATGTTTTTTATTTTCAAAAATAAAGTTTTTGTATACAAAAAATAAAAAAAAAATTATTGATGATCCAGAATAATCTTTAAAAAATTCAATATGCACCAACACCATTAAAAAAAAATCTTTATCGAAAAAACATTATATAAGAAAAAAATCACAGATGAAGGATATTAATCAAAAAATTATTTTAAAAAATATATAAAAAAAAGATATCAGTTAAAAAAATTATAAAAAAATAGTCCAAGTGTTGTGGCATAACTCGTTAAACATGTGACTCGTAGCATGAACTCAACCGGGTTCAATAACAGTTTCCCTTTAAATTTATACTTGACCTTAAAAAGAACTAAAAAAAGCTCGGACTCATGGGTTGATGGCCTAGCACGTTTGGGCCACTGCAATGAAGAGCCTAAGAGTTTTGATAGATCTTCAAGCTCTTTTTTTTTAATTTTTAAAGGGGTAGACGACTTTGCCCCTATTTTTTGAAAAAAAAAAGTAGGCGACATGTTTCTCATCAAGGCAGACGACATGTCATCTGTAAGCCTAAATTCCAACCACCACAGCAGTGGCTGGAAAATCAGGGCAGTGACCCCCAAAAAACCTGATTTTAAAGTTATTTTAATCCAAAAACACCTTACCAACACCCTTATAACTTCAAAAAAATCATTTCATCAACTCCAAATACCCAAAAAAATGGCCCAAAAACTAAAATCAAACCAAGTTAGTTTTGGCTTTCTCGACTTAGATCTGGTTTTCCATGCATAGTTAAGGTTCCAAACAACCATCATGAAGCTCCTCTCATCTCATGGAACCAGTGGGCACCAAGAAAACCTATTTTGGTGGCCAAAAATATAGTGAATGGTGACTCTCTTTCATCATTGGTATTAAACAACTCCTCTCTCTTCTTTCTTTAACCAAGAACTGAAAAATAACATAAATGAACTTGTGTACTAAAAGTGATTTTTTAAAATTTAAAGGAACTTAAATCATATAAATTGCGTGATTTTTAAATATCCAGAATCTAAGTGTATTTTTCATGCAATTTCTGATACGACATCCATGTTTGGTGTCTTTTTCATTTCAGTCTCCTTTCTTTTGATCTTATTTCTAATAAAATAAAAGGAGAGACTTTTGATTTTCTACTTTTAAGTTCGATGTTGGTGCTTGGGATTTAAGAGGAGAATGATTTTCTACTTATGTTAATTAATGCTATATTAATACAATATATTAATTAAAGTGGTTAAAACTAATATATTCTATATTCTTTTTTTAATGAAATGAATTAGTTGTTTTTATAAGTTGGGGTATGAGGAATACCTGAAACTAATATATAGTTGATTGTTAAATAATAAATACACTAAAATAACTTATATAAGGATTTCATATGGAGAAATCATACATGTAAATAAAAAGATTCACATAAAAACTGTATAAAATGATTATTATACTTTAGATCACTAAGTATTTTATATTAGAAAATGTTATGTTTTGATAATGATTATATATTGTCTTAATAATAGGTAATAAATAGATAAATATTGGATATACTATAAATAAAATTAAAATATTTAAGTGATTAAAAAATAATTTTTCAACCTTAAACACGAACTAGATTTTAGTAACGAGAGTCGGGATCGCTCAGGGCTAGATTCCTCAGTAGCTTAGCAACTCGTAACTGGATGAGGGCAAGAGAACGGATTAGCTTTTAGCTAGAGTCCCAGCACGAGATTACTGATTCCTGCACTAGAAAGCAAAGAGGCGGAACCCATTGTAGCTGAAGCAGAGGCAGCTGCCATTGATTTTGCACCTCGTATGTATGAGTGAAAGTACTTCCAGAGCTTGACTAAGGATAGCTTACCGATATTCAAAAAGGTCGGCATAAGCCCATTCCCTAAACGGAATAGACAGATCCAACAAAAGTCGACCGATGGAAGTCGAAACTGTCACATTATGACAGCCCCAAAACGCAGGATGGATGGCATTTGATTCATTCAAAACTATATCTTTCAATCTTGGTAAATTTATTGTGGATATAAATTTAAACTAATTTGAATCTTGTTATAAACGAGATTGATGGCAAATGGCAATTTTTTTTATTTTTTATTTTATCATGTTCATACAAATTCCTTAAGTATCAACTCCAATACAGATACAATAAGATCCGATTTTTATAGTGGATATAAAGTGCGTTTTGAAATAAACTTCGAGAAATCGAAGTGATTCTTTCTTTTCAGGATAAAAATCCTCCTGTCTTTCGGGAAAAACCAGCACAGACGTTTCGGGGATAGTTTAGAAAGAAGGAAAAGTATACCACGAATGCCTTCTCTGCGGCCCCCAATTCTGTTTTTCCACCAGCATCCTTACTGCCAAATTCCCTGTGCAAAGCTTAGGGATTGCACTCAGGTTCCTAGGCTTCCTAATGCATTTAGAAGCTAAAGACAGACTGCAAACAAAAAAAAAAAACAAATATAAACCTCAAATTTAGGTTTATTCTTTTTAAAATAATAATATTTAAATTTATCTCTTTAGAAAATCTATCAAGCCTTAAATAAATCAAAAACATTATCTCAACTAGAAAATAAAAATAAAAATTCAAAATTATAAAATAAAAAAAGCATAAAATTCAAAAATAAAATCCAAAAATAACAAAAAATATCACAAAAAATATCAAAACCAAAACCTCATAATGAAATTTTTAAAATTTAAAGATCTTTCTTGAACCTAAACTTGTTCTACTAATTCATAAACATATCCACTAAACCATCTAAATAATTTGTCAACTTTTTTTTAAATCTAAACTTGTTTCACTAATGCAGGCTAAATCCTCTTTATAATTGTAATAAATTCATTCTTGACTACTCAAAATAAAAGCCCGACTTCATCACTTTTATTAGAATTAACTTCCTAAACTACTAATATTTTTTACTTTCACCCTTCCTTGCAGCCTCGGATGGTCGGCCCTGGTTCATTCATGAGTGCAGCAGCAAGAGTCACAGCATGGAGCTTGGATGCCATGACTGGTTAACGGTCACTTTTTCGACAGGAAACTGGCTCCTTTCCCCACTTTAGGGATAGACATCAATCGAAGAACCGAAACAAATCGCTGTTCCGAAGAATATTCTTGTTGAAAACATGGAAATAAACATATTGTGAATCAAAGAAACAGGTTTGAAGGACATCCAGCTCCAGTTGATTTAGGAGAAGGTCAACCCGAACTAATTGATGTCCCGGTTCTTAAAAAGCTAATAAATGGTATGGCACAACAAAGAGCTTAATCCACAACAGCATAATTTCTTTTTTCAGAAAATAAAAGGAAAAGTAACAGTAAAAGTATGGAACAATTAGTTATTTATAACAACAAAAATCATTAACTCATTCCAATTTAAAGGACTCCAAAGAATGGATTATTTATTGCAGAGGTCAGCTCAGACCCAGCTGAGTTCAGCACTGCCATGTCCACCTTATCCCTGGCAAGAAAAAGGAATTCATCGCCTTCAATTTTCTCAAACCCACACAGCTCAAGAAATCCAATGCCTCCTTGGAGTGAACCGACTCTATCCTGTTTCATGGAAATGTAGAGTGACAGCAAATAAAGGAGCAAGAAAGCAATTAGCAAGGGGCCTAAGAGTTCATGCTCCATGTGAAGGCCAAATTGGATGCAGAAGTTGATTGATCATATCAAATGATACAATAATGCAACATAATTGTGAGAATAGGTGCTAACAATAATCAATCCGGTGGTGAGCAGTAATTACAATTGGAGCGAGCATTAAAATGATAGGCATATTTCAATATAATTTAGCATGAGAATTTGCATACCTGGAAGGTTTGATTATTGAGTCTTATTTTTCTGAACTTTTCTTCACTGGGGTTTTTGGCAACATTCCCTATGTAAGTTAGGAGAGTCTGAAACGCTCTCTTCACTTTAGCATCATCATCCTAGCCTCAAAAAAGCAAATGAAGTGAGGCTACAAAATCTAGTTTAAGGTGCTATACAGCTTTGACAGTGCTACACAAATTTAAAAGACGCTAATGAGGAACAGTGAGAGAAATTCTGAAGGAGATGTAGAATTTGAAGAATCAAAGAATGCATGAATGGTTATATTTGGAAGCATCATGTTTTCATGTAGGAATATCTTGCAATCAATATCAGTAAGATGTGATAATAGATTTTCGTTTCCATGAGTATGAACAAGATGGGTGCAAGTTTTTTGGCCAAGGAGTCCGTATACGATCCACAGTTTAGGATTCACTAGCATCAATCTATTTATTTGTTTTTCTATACGAAGTTAAAGCGCTGGGGCTACAAAGGCCTGTTTTTTCACCATGTGGAATGGCAAGACTTCAGTGATCTTTCTGTCGCTTTTCAATTCTTAATTAAATTTCGCAATATGCATTTAAAGATCAGCAAGTTCCCCGCTATCATCTCTTAAGTTACACTGTTTTCTATCTTTGTACATAATTTTTAGCTTTAAGCATAACTTACCTTGGATTTTTTGCATAGCATTGATCGTTCTTTGGTCAGTGAAAATTCTTAGATTTGGTAGAAAATGTACTTTACTCTTCATTATCCTCTTTCCTCTCTCTAGTCCTTTAGGGGTTTGTTTCTCCTATTATCCTCTTTCCTCTCTCATTCCTTCTTATCATATTTTATTTTTTTATTTAATTAACTCAACTTTACAGGGTCAAATCATTATAACATATAAGATTAACAGAAAAGGGAGGAAGGATAAATAAAGTTGAATTGAAAGATAACGCAAACCACACAGCACGTATACATAATAGGCTACTAAAACAAAACAAAACAGAATAATTAACCAATTGTACTTCATGTTTCTGGACTGTGATAATGAAGATCTGAAGTAGAGTTGTGTTTACCTTGTGACTCTGCTTAAGAGATCGCAAGCATTCTCTCAATTGTTCTTGCTTAGTGGCAGGCCTAACAGGCAGCATGCTCTGCAAAAACATTTGTAAAATACATTAAGAACATATTCTGAATGACTACATCAAGCCCATTTTTATTCCTCGTACCTTTTTCTCCTCCACCACAGGTGCAGAAGGTTTTACAGTTGCAGGATCTTCTGGTGGCAATCCTAACTTCCTTCTTCTTTCTGCCTGTGAGGCACCCAACTCCAGTTAGAAATATACTAACAACAAATCAAATTATTCCAAATACAAACTTAAATAACAAATGGACACACAGTACACTGGAAAGGGCAATTTTTTTTTTTTAAATACCAACTCTATACCATCAACCAAATGAGATCTAGCAATGTCTTGCCTTTTCCTTTTCATAAAACTTTGAGATGTGCTCTTTTCCTTTTAAAAATGTTTCAAGTTGATATATTAGAAACATATACAAATCAAAGAAAGAACAAGATCAAACTCTCACAAATAGTTTAACTACCAATGCAATTTTGGGGAGAAAGAAAAATGGAATAGAACAGTAGTAACCTTGTCTTCTTCCACTTTCTGACGAATTTTTTCCCTAGCCCTCTTCTCTTCCTCTTTCTCTGCCTTCCGCAAGGCCATCAATCTGAGAAGGAATTTGTTTTTCATTCAATTGTAGCAACAGGAAAGGGCACTTTTTTGGTACACAAATAAAAAAAAATACTGAAGAGCACCAAAATAGTGCAAGTTTGCAACCATGTACAAAAACGAGAAACTCATTTACAATAAAGTGAATCTACAAAACCATTCCAAAAAGGGATACATAAGACCATATCGAACACAAGGTACGAGTACGGTGAAATACAACAGAAGAGTAAAGGCAGACAAAGACAAACCGCTTTCTTTCATTTTGTTCTTCAATTCGCTTTGCTTCAAGGAGTTCCTTGCCAATTCGAATCCTCTCCTGTAAAATTGGTTTCCAAAAACACATTGCAAAAATATAGCAGATAGATCAATCAAGGCAAGAGTTTAGATACCAAGCTAATACTTGGGACTACATAACATATCTTCATATTTGCATATATCAGAATGATGTGTCAAAGATTCCACATTTAGAAAGTGAAAGTTGACTGAAAATTACACAGCATGAAGTTTAAGGAAACTGCACAACACTGATGCCCTAGGTAACAATTCCTAATAGAGCATGCACTCAAATGATGATTGATCTCATCACCGCCAGTGGAGACAAATGAGGACATGCTTTAAAAACAAACGAAAAGATAACAAAAATGCATAATTTTGAGATTGCAAGTTGATATAAGAGAAAGTCATAAAGAAAATCAAGAAGCACCTTTTCCTTTTCTCTTTCTGTTTTCTTCTCTTCCTCCTCTTTCTTCTTGCGTGCACGTTCCCTTAAAATTATTTACAAGAAAGATAAACATGAGATAAACATATGATACACAAGCGCGCGCACAACAAACCTAAAAGCCACCCAAGAAATTCAACTTAATTTTAGTCCTTGAAAGGAAAGCATTTGAAGATACCTTCAGCAATCACATTATGCGGCTTTCCTTCAAGATGTTCAGAGCATAAAAGATAAGATTAAAAAACTAATTCCATGAAAGCAAATATCCCGATAAAGGCAACATAAATGCACACAATCCCATGAAATTGAAGCAAATAGCATGGACCATCGCATCCATGGCATTGTCCAAGCAATAAATATCCTTTAAACAATCAAGGTCTTGATTTATCAAAATCAAAATTGATCCAGTTAGGCAGACAGCAAGTTAGTAACCCATAATCCTCTTAGAAGATATAGATCTGAGAGACCCCAAATGGACCAAATTAGTTTCCAGACTACAAGATTTCCTTAGCACCTGAAAATTCTAGGAGCTTTGCCACCCCTCTTAGAAACTACTTCTAAAAGCCATGTTTTACCGAAATTGAGCAGATCATCCAATAAAACCAAAGGCTGAATAAGAAAAAATATTGCATTGTAAGGCCTGGGTAAATTAACTAGAAAAGTTTAAACTCATAACCTATCCTGAACCCAACTCATTTTTCAACTGAACCACAGCTCAGTAGCCTGCTGCAGCCGGTAAAAACAAAAAACAGTATACTCGTTATCTAGAACCACTGGCCAAGTAGCAATCACAAAATGAAGACAGTGAAGCTTAGATATGCATTTTAATGCATACCTTAGTTCTTGTGCTTTTTGCTTCATTTCTTCTGGTGTCAAAGAAGGTTTAGGAGCCTCAACTTTGGAGTTGATAGATACCTGAGCAGACAAGCAGGTCAATAAATCAGAAGAACAAACAATTTAGTCAACAAAAGCAATAAAGAAACTTATTTTCAGATTAATAAATAGACAATGCATGAATGGAAAGATGCAGTTATGCTAGTGAAAAAGAATGTCAAACCATGGGCATTTCATCTATGTCTGGGTCATTCTCATGCTCAACTACCCAATTTACAGCAGCCTCAAGACTGGCATTACCTGAAAGAAAAGAAAAGCCAACACTCAGAAAACTGCATATGCTTTATCATTTGCCTATAATCAAGATAATGACACAGTAAGTACACTATCAGAGGCCAAAATATAACATGCTAACAAAATCCAGCCTCGCAGATGCCCTATGACACTGATTCTAATATCTGATAAGCAAAGGTAAAAAATGACAATTAATAACATCACCAGAATAATGAAGTGCCCTCGTTGCCCTCGCTGTTGGGAAACCCATTGCTTCCAGTTCATCAAGAATTTTTTTGTCAACCTCTGGAGCAACCATTTCTAGAGAACAAATAGCGTGTGTATTAAGCAACCATAATTACAAAAGAAGGGAATGTCTTACAATGATCAATCTCCAGTAAACAAAGAACAAGAATAACAAGATTTTGACAAGGGTTGATACCAATTTTCCACTACCAATAAGAACAAGATAGCTCATTCATGATCCTCCACTATAAAACCTAAGGTCATTTCTTAAGCTACCAGCAAAACGAAAATGGGTAAAAAAAACCAAAGAAAAGGACCACCATTTTTTTTTCCTATTTTCCTAAATAACAGGATGAAAAAGAATTCAAGGGGGTGCGTGGAACCTTAAAACATGTGCAAGAAATAGAGAGCCAAATAAATAAAATAGAACAGCAAAACTAAAATCTATAAATAGCTATTCTACAAAGAAATGTGAAAGGAAGCATAAATAACAAGAGAGAGCAAACAGAGATTTAACAAATGGCTACCTTAACAGCAATGGAGTGTTACAACAAGAACCATGTCAGGCAAGGTGATTTTGAAGGCACATGTTGTTGCACTTAAAACTCATAAAATAACAGCAAAAACACTCCACAGACAACAAAACCACAAAACAATCATTGAATCGTCCAGCAACTCTACCTACTAATTACCACACAAACACATGAGAATCAATCAAGCACACTATTCATAAAGTTCATCACGGTCAGCAAATCGTACCTTCAGGCTGGCTAGTAGTGCTTGCATCAGCAGCAGCAGGCTCATCGATATCCATTGCTGCTGCCTTCGGAACCTCTAAGCTTATCGGTTTTGTCACCTCAGCAGTCTTATCCGCAAACTCAGTATGGCCAGTTCTCTTCGTATGCAAATCACTTTCCTTCATCACAAAATAAAACCAAAACCCAAACAATCACCACAAATATTCAAAACGATAGTTTTTTTTTCCCCAGTATAATAAAAAAACTAGGTCTCAAACTGCTCATTATAACAATAAATTTCCAAATTACAAGCCAAATTTAAAGATTTGCAAACAAATAAAACCCAAAATAATAAAAAAAAAATTAGGCCTTAAACTACTCATTATAACTATAAATTTTCAATCTTTTTAATCTTTAATATTCAAATCAGATAAAACAAACTAGAGGGCAAAAAAATAATCAGAATTGGAACCATAAAATTCAAGCAAAACGAAAATTGGAAGCAACAGATAAAAAAACACATTCCAAATGCATCAAAATCCACAATTCACAAAACTAAGGTTCGGAAAGACAAAGTGAATAATAAATAGAGGGTTTCATTACTGTTTTGGATCGGCAGGGTTTGCCGCAAGTAGTGCAGACGAGATTGAGGACGGCTTCAGTGGATTCAGAGAAATTGGAATGAGAAGTCAGCTCGGCGTGATCTTGTGCCTCTTGGACGGATTTCAATAGGGCCCCACAGTCCCCGCACTTCAATGACACTCCCGCCATTGATTTCGATTTTGATTGATCGGTGAATCGATCAGAGAGAGAGAGAGAGAGAGAGATGGTACCGCTGTGTAGTGTAAATTGGTTTCTTTATCTGGTGGAGCTTCTGTTTTAACTTTAACTTTACTTGTTGGCTAGGCAAGTGTGTAATTGAAAAAAGTTGTTTTATAAAATATATTTTTATTGTGATAGATTTGATATTTATATATGTTTGGTTAAAATTATTATTGAAATTGAGATTGAATAAAAAATAGTTTAATGTGTTTGGTTAAAAATACTTTTTAAATTGAGGTTATAAAATAATTAAATATATATATATATGGTTTTTAATTTAAATATTGTAAATATAACTACTGTTATTATATCATGAAATAAATAATACTTTATATAAAATATTTTTTATTGTTCTACTAAACTATCTATTTTATCATATATGAAATATATCTGATAAGGGCTAAAGTTTCCTTGGTTTTTTAAGCGCGTAACAACATCAGGTAAAATATAATCAGGAATAAAATTGGATTTGCGATCAAATTCTGAAAATGTTACGTCATCAAACGATCTTCATCTAATTTATATAGTGTCATTGAATAATGTTAAACACTAGTTTTTTTGCATAAAACACAATTAAAATAAAAAATAAAATAAAATTTTTTATTTTATTGGGTCGAATCTGATTCAATGCATTTAGCTTTGGATCGGACTCGATCCTGCCGGAGCAGTGAAGAGTGACTCCACTGTTCACATGAATAGTGGAGAGTGACTCCACTCTTCGTGTGAACAGCGGAGAGTGATTCACTCTCCACGAAGAAGAAGAAAAGCAGTAAAGAGCTGCTTTGTGTCACTCTGCGTTTCAAACGCAAATAGCAGTGGGGGCTATGATTAGTAAATGGTGTTTTATACATTATCAAACGTTTGTTTCTTGGGTTTGCTTCAAAAGCAAAAGCAACCATGGAAACAAATAGGCTTTTAGGTTGCGTTTGTTTCTCGAAAAATGGTTTCCGGAAAACCACTTTACAAACTTTCTTGTGTTTGCTTGTCATTAGAAAAGTTGGTCAACGGAAAACACTTTCCAGTCAAAAGAAAATTTGGTTTGGTTTCTAAGAAAATATTTTCCTTTTATTTTGGGCGGAAAACACTTTCTGAAAGTTATGAAAATTTTAGAAAAGTCATATTATTTGCTGATTATATCAAATTTGATCCTTCAACTTTTGATTGCTATATATATATATATATTTTTTTTTAATATTTGTTTTTCAATTTCATCCCTTAGAATTTAATTTTTATATTAATTTTGGTCCTCATTTTTATAATTGTTATTTGCTTTTCCCTTATCATTTTTTTAATTGAAATTTTTTATTTATCAAATTTGGTCCTCATTCTTTTGATTGTTACTTATTTTATTTGAAATAATTTATGAAATGTTAATTATTATTATTTTAATTTCTTCATGTTTTAATTTTTTTTATTTTTTAGATTTGATCTCTATTATTTTGATTACTATTTATTTTATTTGAGATAATTTATGAAATTATTTTTTTTTTCAATTTCATTTCCATTCAACTTTTTAATTTGTAAGATTTGTTCCTCATTATTTTAATAAACTTGAAAAAAATAAAACATTAATAAGTTATTTTTCAACTCATTTTTCATGACATAACCAAACATTGTAGAGTGTTTTCCAACTTATTTTTCATTACACTACCAAATATTAAAAAATAATTCATTTTTCCGGAATTCACTTTTAAAAAAAAACTACTTTCCAGCAAACAAACGGGGCCTAAACTTAGGAGGTGGAAACATAATTTTATAGTATTACAACCGGTTTGTTTTCATGTTTTAAAAGTTTTTTTTTGTTTTTTTTTTGTATTTTTGGATAGTTTTAGTGTTTTTGTGTCAGAAATAAATTTTTTTTAAAAAAAATATTATTTTAATATATTTTTAAATAAAAAAAATTGTAAAAAGCAACTGCAACTACAACCACAATATCAGACAGGCTTTTAAGAGGGTTTTCAACTAGAGTTTCAAAAAAAAATATTTTTTTTAAATTAGATTTTTTAGTGTTTTAAAATTGTTTTGATGCATTGATATCAAAAAGAATTTTTTAAAAAATATTATTTTGATGCATTTTCAAGAAAAAAATAATTTGAAAAATAATCGCTACCCCTATTTCAAATTACAAAAAAATAAATAAAAGGACTCGATTTTTTCTTGTAGCATGTGAGGAGAAATATTGTGAATTTAAGTAGTGCATTGATCATTTTGTCCTTTAACACACCGAACAATTGCATTGGTTGTGGGGTAGAGTTGTTTCTTTTAGAGATCAAAATGTCACTTGTCAATTGATCAAAATAATTTAGTAATTTTTTGTTTTTTTATATGCAGTAAAATTACTTCATCACACTTGAAAGCTAAGAAAATAGGCTTTTTGTCTAAGAATCCATGTGTATTTTCAACTTTATTTGCATAGTTAAAGGAGTTAAAGGATAATGATACCCTTAAAAACTCAAAAGTTTTGGCATTGTAGAGAGGAGTTTTCTTTATCTTTGTGTTTTTTTTACAGTAAAATAACATGTTTAGCATTTAACTTGCAAAAATCTAAGTCCGACAAGGGAGGACATTTTCATCTTTGCCGCATGTTTTTCTTTTGTAATATTAATATGTTTTTCTTTTGGAATTTAAGCAGTGCATTGATCATTTTGTCCTTCAATGCACCGAACAATTGCATTGGTTGTGGGGTGGAGTTGTTTCTTTTAGAGATCAAAATGTCACTTGTCAATTGATCAAAATAATTTAGTAATTTTTTGTTTTTTTTATATGCAGTAAAATTACTCATCACACTTGAAAGATAAGAAAATAGGTTTTTTGTCTAAGAATCCTTGTGTATTTTCAACTTTATATGCATAGTTAAAGGAGTTAAAGGATGATAATACCCTTAAAAACTCAAAAGTTTTGGCCTTGTAGAGAGGGGTTTTCTTTATCTTTGTGTTTTTTTTACAATAAAATAACATGTTTAGCATTTAACTTTCAAAAATCTAAGTCCGACAAGGGAGGGCATTTTCATCTTTGTCATATGTTTTTTTTTTGTAATATTAGGATGCTCTTAGAGGCTTTTTAGTAATTTCAATTATTTAAATATTAATAAATCAACATAAAAAGTTAATGCGTGCTATGCACAAATCAGCG
This sequence comes from Populus nigra, assembly GCF_951802175.1. NCBI lineage: Eukaryota > Viridiplantae > Streptophyta > Magnoliopsida > Malpighiales > Salicaceae > Populus > Populus nigra. The sequence continues at coordinate 17,852,051 of NC_084852.1, forward strand.
CATTATCATCCCTCCTGTCAAATGGGAGGCGCGTGGGACGTATTACGATGGCCAAATTCCATTGACCGTCATGTCATCCAACGTGTTAGGTGCGGCACTACTATTGGTGTGGGACGTTTGGCTTGGTTGGCGGTAGTTTGATGACGATGAAAGTTTTTCCTCCTTTTATTATTTTCTCTCTCATGTATATTGATTTTCGAGCTGAGTCTTTCAAAAATCAGATGTGTCATCCGGATTGTATTTATTTTAAAATTGGTTCTTTTTATTTCTATTTATTTTGATTTCAATGCTTCTTGAATTTTTTTTGTTTCAATTTCATCCCTCTGCATTTTATTTCATAGAATTTTTGTATCTAATTTAGTCCTTATTTTTTTTATTGCTATTTTTTTTTATCTTTTGCATTAATTTTTTTATTTCATCCTTTAGAATTTATTTTCATTTTGTTTTGTTTCTAATTTTGGTCCTTATTTTTTTATTGTTATTTTTTTATTATTTTCTTTATTTATTTATTTTTTCAATTTAATCCCTAATTATTTTATTTTTATTTTTTTTTGTGCATGATTTAGTCCTCATTGTTTTTATTTTTTCATTTTTTTAAGATTGTGAAATTTGCTTCATTATTTTTTCATGTTTGTCTTCTATAATCATGACCCGGTTCACCAATTTCAATTATTAGCCTGGTTTAAGTTTAGTTTTTTTTATATATATTCTTTTTGAAATTTGATTTTTTTTTTTAATTTTGATCATTTGACATTAACTTATTCTACCTTAAGCTTCATGATCTGTTTTGAATTTTTTTTTTGTGAGGTTATCCCTATCTCATATCTTAGGTCGCGAGTTATTAAAGTTAAGCTGGGCTGGCTTAGATTTTTTTTTATCACCTGATATTTTTTCTTGCTTTCGAAGGGGACTTTTTTGATTTTTTTAGAGTAACACGGGTTATCTTGAATTTTGTTTTTGTCTTTGTTGGATCTACCTCTTTTAAACTAATTTTTTAAATTATATTAAATTAATTTATTTCATTTTTCAATATTAAATTGGTCTGGTATTGCCTCGGTTTTTTTGTGCTCTTTGTTAGATCTTGCTCTTTTAACAAAAAAATTTTAATTATATTAATTTTTTCACCTTTCAACATTGAATTTGTTTTATATTGAGCTTCTTAGTTGAGATTAAGTTTGAAATTTAACAGCTTGCAAGTTTAAAAGAATAACTCAGGCTTAAAAGGTTCACTTAGATTTGATTGGTTTTCCCCTTCTTTTTTTAGCTATATTTTTTGTTTCATCTTCCAATGTTTTCTTACTTTTTTTTTTCCAATTATCATGGGATTTTTCATTTGTTTTGAAAAAAAAACATGTGTTACCTAAAACTATTTTTTTAGGTTTTGTTCAATTTAGTTTTTTTATAAGGATTTTTGCTTTTGAATTAAATATGAGCATCAAGTGTTTTTCATATTTTGTTCCAATTATTTTGAAACTCAGGCTGGCCTGAACCTCGTGTCCCTTCAATAACTCACGAGTCAACCCATCGAATCGAGCATTTTGAGCATTAAATGGTATATTTTGATTTTGATTTTTTTAATTTTTTTTAATTTGGTCCTCACTCACTGACTTGATTTTTATTTTTGATTTTGATTTTTTTTTTTGTGGATTTGTGGACTTAGACATTTTCAATTTGGCCATTGAGTTCAATATTTAATGGTATTTTAGGTTTTGGGCCTTAATATTTTGTTTTAGATTTTTATTCTTGACACATTTATCAAATTTAAATTTTTTTTTGTTTCATTACTGGATCTATCATCTTAATTTTTTTCGATTTCATTGCCCAAATTTGTTGACTTTTTTTTTAGCTTTTTTTGTTTATTAATTTTTTCTCTAGTTTTATCTTTTATTGTTTGGATTGCTGGGAATTGACGGTTAGTATTATTTTCCATGCTCTCTTTGTATGATGTGGAGCCATTTATTTTTTTTTCTTTTTTAAAATACACTTACAACGCTAGGTCATCATTTTTTTACACTAAAAAAAATCGGGTCAGCCCATAACAAAGCGTGAGTAAACTATCTAGTACCATTTAATTCAACCTTAGCACCTTCGTGATTAACCAAGTCAATCCATATTTTTATAAAAACTTTAAAAGATTTTTTTGAAGAATAATCCAGGTATTTTCTGCTAATCTAGGCAAGGACAATTCTTGAGTTAATGGGTCACCCAAATTAAGCTAGGTCCAAAACATTAGCTATAAATGTTACTTTCTTTACTTTTAAATTTGAGTAAGAAAAACATATTTAAATTCTTTTGAATGCATTATATCAATATAATAGATGCATTTAATATTTTAGTCAAAACTCGAAGAAATTCTTGTTTTTTTTAAAATAAAGATGCACTCTTAAAATGGTGTATAAATAGAAGTAGTTTTGATTAACACCCATACTAATTTGAGGATATCCTAAACATTTAAATAGTGAAAAATAAGGCGCGTTGCTTTTTGACAATATAAGGAAATTATTTATTTTGAGTTTGGGTTTGTAGAGCTCTTTTGTCCTGGGTCTCTTTGAAGTGGATGGATTTGAGCCCGAGTTGATGCTGTTATTTATTTTTTAATAAATTAGGTGAAGTATCATCTATTTGGGTTTGAGTGTGTGGTTACGGTTGCTTTTTAAAGTATTTTTCATGTCAAAATGCATCAAAATAATATTTTTTTTCATTTTTAAAAAATATTTTTTGAGATCATTGCATCAAAACGAAAAAAAAATAATTTTTAACAAAATAAAAAAAATTAATTTTTTTAGAAAAACAAGTACAACTGTGTTTCCAAATTCCAGTCATCTTTAGTGCTTGAAAAAACGGAGTTTAAATTTTTAGATTTGAAAAACCTAATTTTAACCTTTTTTTCACCTAGAAATACCCAAAAAAATCCTAAACAACTCAAAAACCTTATTTTCAATAAAAAAAACCCTTTGATCACAAAAAAACAAAAAAAAAATCAAACGAGATAAAAATATCTTTACGGACTTCAATTTATTTTTTCTAAGATAGTCCGAGGACAAAACCACCTTTATTTGTGCCATATTTGTTTCCTGGAAAATGGTTTTCGGGAAACCACTTTCCAAACTTTCATGTATTTGTTTGCCATTAGAAAAGTTGGTCAATGGAAAACACTTTCCAGTCAAAGAAAAATTTGTCTTGATTTCCAGGAAAGTGTTTTACTGGAAAATCTGGGCGGAAAATACTTTCCGCAAGTTGTGAAAAAATTAAAAATGTCATGTTATTTGCTAATTATATCAAATTTGGTTCTCAAACTTTTGATTGCTATATATATTTTGTTTTGAATATTTATTTTTCAATTTCATCTCTTAAAATTTAATTTTTATATTAATTTTGATTATCATTTTTATAATTGTTATTTGCTTTTCCCTTATTATTTTTTTATTGAAATTTTTTATCTATCAATTTGATCCTTATTCTTTTGATTGTTACTTATTTTATTTGAAATAATTTATGAAATGTTAATTATTATTATTTTAATTCTTCATTTTTTTTAGATTTGATCTCTATTATTTTGATTATTATTTATTTTATTTGAGATAATTTATGAAATTTTTTTTTTCAATTTCATTTTCATTCAGCTTTTTAATTTGTAAGATTTGTTACTCATTATTTTAATAAACTTGAGAAAAATAAAACATTAATAAGTTATTTTCCAGCTCATTTTCCATGACATAACCAACTACTGAAAAGTATTTTCCAACTTATTTTCTATTACACTACCAAACATCAGAAAATAATTCACTTTCTCGGAATTCACTTTCTAAAAGAAACTACTTTCCAACAAACAAACAAGATTTTGACTCAATTTTTTATGGCCGGCTATAATATTTCTCTCTCCTTTTAATTTTTTATGATCACTTTCTTCTTTTTCAAAACTCAAAGAACAAAACGTGATGTAAATAAAGTTAAGGATTAAAATGAACAAATCTAAAACTGCAAGACAAACATGAAAAACTTAAAACTTCATGGACCAGATTATAATAAACCTAAAATCACAAAGACATATATAATAAAACTAAGAACTTCATGAACCAGCTTGGCAAGGCACTGTAGCTGTGTGTTCTACCATGTCGGCATACAAACATGGATTATATATATATATATATTCACACACTCGCAGTAAGTTAATATCAATTTAAAAAAAAAATATTAAAAAATATATTAAGCATCTTAGGTCTGACAATCATTTCAGACCCTGCCAAACCCAATTTATTCTAACACGAAAAATTACGAAGAATAATAATAATAACAATAATAATAATCATATTAATAACACTAAAAGTCACAACAACAACAATAATACGAGTAATAATAACAATAATAAGAATAAGAATAATCATATTAATAATAACAATAACAACAATAATAATCATAACAACAACAACAACACTAAAAAAATAATAAGAATAATAATCACACTAACAACAACAACAACAACAACAACAACAACAACCATGCCAGAGCCAAGATATTTGGGTCTGACAACTATGCGTAACCCAAGTTTACTTGGGTCTGACAACATGCTTGACCTATATTAATTGGGTCAGGCAACCATGTTAGACTCAAGTTGCATGGGTCTAGTATCAAATATGATTGTCAAACCCAAGCAAACAAAAATAATAATAATTGTACACTTTAGTTGTTAGGAGAGAAAAAAAAATACAAACAATCGATCACCGGTGGCAATTCAACCATGATACATCTACACACGCCATATCATATGCAAGAGGACACAAGTGCGCATCTATTTATATAACCGATGACCATATTTGACAATCGGGAAGCGCACCTCTTTAATGGTGCGGACATTACCTATTTGCTAGGGTGTATAAAACAAATACCGGTAGCTTTTCAATAAAAAAACAAAAAATATAACATAAAAATACTAAAACATCCCCCATAATTCTCTTAATTATACAAGATACCGATATAATTTCACTTTTACAATCTATAATAATCTATATCTAACAATATAATAAAATCCCAATACCATTTAGCTTTCGCCTGACCATGTAAAATCTGGTGATAATATATAACATCAAGTACTCTTACCGAGGCCCAGCAGCATCTATCCATCCAGCTCACATTGTTTCATCAGTGCAAGTGTTTCTTTGATATTATGGTTAAAATATTGTTTGCTTAAATTTATTTATTTTTTCAAAGCAGTACAGTAAATTTTGTTCAGAGAAAATATCATATTTAAAAACTTATTTTTAAAAATAAAATAATTTTAAAAAAGGTATATTTATTTGTGATTTTAATTTTATTTTAAAAAAAACGTGACAAAAGCAATTCCTTCATCCTCTCAAGTCTCTGGAAAAAAACAATCAACTAAATAAATTATATTAGAAGAACTCACTGTAATTCATAAAGTAAGAATTTGTATGACCCAAATAAATTGTAAATGAAATACTATATAGAATATAATTGCAAGCATTTGATTATTAGTTTGCAAATACACACATGTAAAAATATATATTTTTAAATTTTTATTTGATATAATTACAATGATTACATGAAAAAAAATAATGTTTAAAAGTGTAGTAATAATTATTTTTAAATTGTTTTTTATTAAAAATACATTAAAATAATATATTTTTATTTTTAAAAAATTATTTTTTACAAAATAATCTAAAAATATTAAAAATATATATTAATTTAAAATTAAAAAAATAAAATAAAATTTAAATTTTTTAAAAATATTTTTAAAATATAAAGCAAGCATGCCGTGTTTGGCTAAAAGTGGAGGTCAAACAGCAGCCGAGTCTGCTTTGAAAAAGGTATATTTCAAAGAAGTTTCTGTCTCCTTTGTTGAAAAGGTAAACTTTGCAAGCGTAAGAGTCCTTATCCATATAGGACCAGGAGATTCTAAGACTATTTACATAAGATTCTAAAACTATTGCAAACATCTTCTGTAAATCATTCCCTTCTTTGTTTTTTGAGAAAGATGAAGCAAAACGGAGATTTGAGTCCTGGTGATTGTTCTGACCCTTCCAAAACCTACATCAGAGCACTAAAAGCTAGGTTTCATGACCAGCCTGAGAAATTCCATAGCTTTTACAAGGTCATGATTGACATCATGGCTCAAAGAGTCCAGCCTGACGGCCCCGGAGGCATACCTGACGACGCCCCAGCAAGACTGAAGGCAATTCTTGAAGGTCACAACGACCTCATCTATGGGCTCAACTTTTTCTTGCCTCCTCCTCACCGAGTCAGCCTTGATGATGGGATGGAGATTGAGCCGGTCACGGCGGAGGGAGCAGTATTATCTGGGCTTGAAGATGCTAAGGATTTAATAAAGGAAGCGAAGATGCGAGGCGAGAAGGTCTATGAAGCTTTCAAGGAGACTCTGCTGTCGACAAGCCAGAAGAGAAGCTTCGATGATGTCTGCAGTGATGTTGTTGAGCTGTTCATTGACGATCCTGATTTGCTAGAGAGGTTTCGACAATTCATGCCTGTTTATGAACCAACTCCGCTGGCATCTTATGCTCCAAATTCCCAGATTCCTATGAATATTAATTAATTGTTCATCCTCAAAGATCTGTATGTTCTTTTGTAATTTGATGGCCTGTATTAGATGGTAAAAGATTAGGTCAAGGATTAATTATTCTTAACATTGATTTGAGAAATTACAATTTATTGGTTTTTCTCCCGAATGTCTTAGACATGTTCCTCTCTCTCTCTATCTCTCTCTCTCTCTCTCTCTCTAGCTATGGAACGTTTCAATTGATCATTTTCTTTCCTCGGGGAAGCAATCCTCAAAACTTCTATGATTCCACAGAGAACCCGTTGCTGTCACGGCGGCCGTGCTAGAAACACTGCACGAAAGTAGAAGTCAAAACTTTGAAATTAACCTTGCTCAGCTGGAGCACGAACAGAGAAATAGAATAGAAAAGGCAGCGGTCAGCATAAGGCACAATCCAAGTTGTCTTGAAGCACGAAAATCAAAGACAAATCTTTAATTAAGAAAGTGTTTGTTTTTGTGCGATTTTTTTAAAATTATTTTTTTAAATAATTTTTGATGTTTTAATTTACTAATATTAAAAATAAATTTATAAAAATAAAATAAATAAAGACAACTACTATTACAATATAATACACTATCTAAAAATAGTGTCAAGGACAGTTAATTAACTAATTTATAATTATATTTAATATAGATCTTGATGTAAAAATTTAGTGGTGGGAAACACAAATTTTTACGGTTCCCTTTATTCTAGAAGATGATGGAATTAATTGAATATATATTTTCATTTTTTATTTATTATTTGAACTGATTAATTAAATTTGATAGTAAATGAGTGAAATAGAGTAATTTCTAGATTTACAATAAAAAAACTAGACTTATTTCTTTCCTTCTTTTTTCTCATGTACAGCAGCAAATAAACATAAGAAGCTAAAATCATTTGTTTTAAAATTGATTAATTCCAGGGCTAAAAAAACAATTATACTTTTACTATCATCTATATAATATATATTAATTGTAATACTAATGAATAATATAAAAAAATAAAAATGTGTGGATGGTTAGAAACACATAAAAAAACAAAAAAAAAATAGTAATAAGATTATCCAAAATAAATAATTGGATGGAACCGAATCAGAATTTGAAGAAATAAATGACTTGCCCCAACCCTTTAGAATGGCCTCGCCACCAACCCGAGACCCAACCCAAAAACACATCCCAACAAGAAACTGAAACGACCCTAGAAAGAACCGTTCTACACATAAGTTGCCAGTGTCCTGATGCTCGTAGAGTTGCAAGAAGCTCAGAATTCCAGGACCCCTATGGTTTGCTTATATATATATATATATAGACACACACACATTCTTATTGAGATTAAAACGAAAGGCGGATTCTGTTTCTTCCGTTTTTCACTTGGTTAAATCGTTGAGAAGGTGAAAGAGATGGAGACACAGAGGGATTATTATGGCGAATCCAAAACCTATATCAAGGAACTAAGAGCCAGGTTCCAAGATCAGCCTGAAAAATTAAGTAGCTTTTACAGGGTCATGAAAGATGTCATGGCTCTAACAGATGAGCTCTCAGGGAGAATAGAAAACGTATCTGATGATGTCTTGGCAAGAGTGAAGGAGATTCTTGAAGGTCATTGTGACCTGATACATGGGTTCAACTTGTTTTTGCCGCCCTCGCGTCGATTTAGCCTTGATGACGGTGAAGATGAGACAGTAGAGGTAGAGGATAAGGAGGAAGCTGCGGCTGTTTCAGCAGAGAAAACAATGCTGTTACAGAATTTTATAGACAAGCAGAGGATGCGTGGCGGAAAGGTCTGGGATGATGATGTGACGGTTTTAAGACAGTTAAAGGACAGGAGGGATCTCTATAAAGTTATTGTCCCGCTGTGCGGAGACGATACTGATTTACTAGAGGGTTTTTATAGATTCGTGCGAGCTTCTGAAACAACTTCAGGAGCATCTCGTGATCCAAACTCTCAAGATAAAGATGTGAACAACGGCAGAGAAGTTACAATTCAGACTGGCGAGCAGCAGCAGGAGCAGCCTGAAAAGATTGATCAGGTGGGCGTAGAGAAAGATGAGGAAAGAAATATTGTCAAGAAGGCAGGAAGATACGCAGAGAAAGCATATGACAGGGTGGTCATAAAAAAGCTCCGGCAGGATGGACTCTGCTTGTTCGAGAAGGTTCGGAAGAGGCTATCATGTGAGAACAGCTATTATAAATTCTTAAAGTCGATTTTCTATTATACCAATCGAATGATTCAAAAGGATGAATGGAAAGAAAGGATAGCTGCTGTGATTGGAAAGCATCCTGATCTCATGGATGAGTTCCAGCGTTATGTTACAGACTCTGAGAATGTTCATGTATCCAGGAAAAAAGATGAGGAAGAGGATGAAGGGCAGAAGATTGGAACAAGGGGATGCAAACAAAGGGACAAAAAGAATGGGAAGTATCTCTACAAGTCAAATCGAGAACTTGATCTCTCTCGGTGCACAAGGTGTACCCCTAGTTATCTGTATCTTCCAAAAGACTATCGTGATCCTCCTAAACACAACAGAATGCAGCCCGAATTGCAGGAGTTGAATGATCAATTATTGTTGGTGCCTCCAGGAACTGAGGACTTCTTCTCCAGGAACATCGGTGAGAACGAGGAAATCTTGTTTGAATGTGAAGATAATAGACATGAGATGGACATGCTAATTGGTTGGTTTAGTTCAGCTGTTGAATACGCAGATGAATTGGAAAAAGGCATCCCTCATGACAAATTCAAAAAAGGGAATCGGAATATCTTTTTAAGATGTCTCGAACGTTTATATGATGATCAGGGTCTTGATTTACTCCACAAATTCAACGAACATCCTCAACGTGCACTGCCTGTTCTAAAAGTTCGTTTGGAGCAAAAACTGAAGGAGCTGAAAGATTATCATGATGAACTTCGAGAGAATTGGCGCAATATATATGCTAGAAATTAGTATAAATCATTAGGTAGCCATGATAGTTCAACAAAAAATTATTGTAAATAGTTTTGTTTTTCAACTCTCCAGGTTAGGGGGGTTGTCTTTTTGTTGCTGGATTTCTTATAAATTTTCACCTTATCTTCATACTGTAGATAGTATGCGCCACCTGGAAACTAGGTAGATAATCACTTCCGATTTTTCAATCTCTATGCAGACAAATATATCCTCAAAAACTGCCTAATATGCACTGCGTCTCCACTTCTATTTAATAGCTTAAGCCTGTCTCTGCTTGCATTTGATAGTCATTGAGCTCTTTGTGTCAGCATCATTAAATTGGGCAGCAGAGACTAGAAATTGGCTCAGCCAGAGCAGCATAGGCAATCTCATTATGGATGATATCTACGCCGAGTGGCAGAGAAGTTTGATAAGCAACTAACCATCCACTTGCAGCTGCTGGGACACTAAAATTTCTTAGCATTGCATTTCAATCATTTTTCACGGTATTGATTGAGAGGTTTTGCTCTATCTTCATCGCAGGTTGCTTGATCCAATTATCAAAGGCTTCATCACACTTGCCTGTATTTTTTACATAAATTCCAAGTCAACTAGCTGGTGCTTTTTCTTCATTTCCTCCTCTTTTTGTTGCTATCACCTCTCCTGTTGAATTGCAAATCTATCTCCTAGTGCTTGTCTTGATGACCATACTTGCTGTTGGGCATATTACAAGTGGCTGCAACTCCTATAAAATTAGAGATTTGTGGAGATACCAAGCAAACAGCTCAAGAAGAGTTTCCCGCATTTACTGCAAGGCTTCACATGGATCTGGCGATGATGAGATTGAATACCATTATGGAGTTTCCTGCGGAAGAGTTCCAGGGAAAAAATCCATTTCACAGCTGATTTGCGTTGTCCTACTGTGCTGTGTGCAATAGGAGCAAAAGCTCAAGAGAAAGATCCAGATAAAAAGAGACCATTTTCAATCACTAAACAAGATGTTGAAGCGAGTTCAACATGATTTGGTGATTCCAAGGGCTGCTCATGCTGGTGTAACCATGGGTGAGAACTGGTATACTGTTAGTAATGGAGATAACAAAAATGGTTTCCCAGAAACCCTTGTATTAAATATGTGTAGCTAATTTAGTCAGAATCGACAAGTGTTGAGGAAAGAGATCCACTTCCTAGCCAGGTTAAGTGCCTTCCTCAAGAGTTGTTAAATAATTACAAAAGTATAAAACAATATAAAAGATTGAGAATAGTTCACTCGTCACAAAGCTCAAGTCTGTGGAATGGAATCCATACTCAATTATTTAATATAATAAAGCTCAATTATCACAGTTTTTTTTTTTAAAAAAAATGAAATCTCTTTTGATCCCAATCTAAAATAAGCATTTACATTTTCATTGTTCATGAGGAATTGTATAGTGTAGGTTGCTAAAGTAACTAGAGATGAACAACTACACTTTAATAATAAAAAAAATAAAAATGACTGATACGAACGTATATACGTAAACTTCTTACAAGCAAAACACATCAGTGCAAACTCTAGAGCCTATCTACACTCAACTTCGTTAGAGGACTCATGCAGCAACTTTCCCTGTGGAAGGAGTGCATCTCTGCGAATAAACCTCAGCTCAACAATGGAGCAATCTAGTTCTGAAGTATCAAGAACCGAGATTTTCATAAAGTTCTGGAAGATGTGGATTGGCAAGGTTATGGATCTTTCTGATCCCACGCTTCTTGTTCTTGATCTTTTTCTCTGAGAAAAAGCCCTTCACCTGGGCTGCTTCTCTCCTCTTTGCAGTATTGGAAGCTGGCATCATCCCATTCATTTGGAGATACTTCTCAATGTCAACCATATCACGAGGAAGTTCAATTCCCCGAAAGAGCTTTCTAAGATCATCATCCACCTTAATGATCGACTTGGGATCGTATGGGCAGGCAATATACCCATGATTTTGATAGCACCCGAATGATCGACTTCGAATCGAAGTTTGATAGCACCCGAATCTGTCCTGCAGGTTTTAAAGCCTGGAAAAATAATGATTTTCAGAAATCTGACTGTGAAGAATTATACCCATCACATTTTGCTTGGAGGATGTTTGGTTTGGGGGTGTCTTGATTTTATTTTTTAAATACAATACATTTTAAATATAAACCACATCTAATCATATTTTTAAAAACTATAAAAATATGCTTTTTTTTAAAAAAAGCACAAGTTAGCTTTTATCCAAACACTCTGAATTGTTTGGTTGTGGGGATGAAAATAACAAAACGTAGAAAATGTGGAATTTACTCTTGTAATGTCTTTCTCCCTAGTTTTGATCATTTTTTTTATTTTCCTTTTTTTAATGGTTAATTTTTTTCCAATCGGTAGAAGGCATTATAATTTTAAATAAAAAATTATACATTCATCAGTCACCCTTGTATTATTTATATCCAGAATTTGGAATATTAGATGAAAAAAGTTTCCTGTTTCTCCACATTGTGACAAGACAATTTGAATGATGAATAAAAAACTAATTTGACTAAAAAAAATTTAAAATGATATTTTTTTTAATATTAAAACGACAACATATTAGATTGATCTAGATTTAATTATTCGAATACGCAACCTTGGTTATGAGATCATGATAACCTCATATAAAAAAAAACAAATTATGAAACATAATTCTCAATCAAACCAATATTGAAAGATGAAATTGAAAAAAATCAATTAAAAAAATATCTAAAAAACAATCCGATTTAACCCGGGTTAATCTACCAAATATGTGACATAGGTTATAAGACTATCATAACTTCATAAAAAATCAAATCCAAAAATAATATGAAAACTAATTTCTAATTAAACAAATGTTGAATGATGAAATTGAAAAAGAAAATTAATCATAAAAAACCAACCCAATTTAAATCATTAGACCCATGACAAATGGTATGAGATTGAGATAATCTTATAGAAATAAAAAAAAAACAACCAAAGTTAACCCACCAAATTCACGACTTGGGTCAAGAGGCTAAAATAACAACGTATAAAGCAAATTAAAACAAATTATAAAACATAAATCCTAATTAACCCAATATTAAAAGATAAAATTAAAAAAAAATCAATTTAAAAAGTTACCTGGATCAACCCGGATTAACTCGTCAAACTCATGACTAAGATCATGAAATCGGGATAATCTCATTGAAAGCAAACCAAAACAAATAAGTAAGCCTAATTCTCAATTAATAAAATATTGAAGGGTGAAATTAAAAAAAAAAAACAACCATGAAATTGATTAATTTTCCAAATCCATGACTTAAGTCTTAAGGCTTAAATGACTCCATGAAAAGTAAATTGAAAAAAATCATGAAGAATAATCCATGGCAAACCAAATATTGAAGGATAAAATTGAAAAAAAAAGTTAACTCACCAAACCCACGATATGGATCATGAGGTTATGATAACCCGGTAGAAAGTAAATTGAAATAAATTATAAAGTTCAATATTCAACAAATCAAATATTGATAGATGAAATTAAAATTAAAAAAATATTAATTAAAAAAAAGGAATAATTGAAAGAAAGCACCATTGAAATGAATAGTGCTTTGTGAGGTAATTCATAATGAAAACACCATATTTTTTTAGTGCATGTTTGGGCATGCTTCTGGTTCTGCTTTTCTTTGGATAATTATTAAACTCAGCTCGAAAGTTAACGTGACTAAGAGAGCGGGTCTCAAGTCTAATGGGTTGACCTCTAAAGAAAAGCAAAACCAAAAGCAAGTCATACAGGTTGACTCAGGTCAACCTAAGAAAATTAAAAAAAAATATTTGAGGTTTTAATATATTATATGAAAAAATTAAGAAATAATCCATGTGGATGCAAAGATGTATGTTGTAAATAATAAAGTTTAAAACATTATTTCAAAATATTTTTTTATCACATATTGAAAATATATTATCTTCTCATTTTAAGTTGAAATATTTAAATCAAAAGGATTTCTTATCCCACGCTAGAAAAACACAATTTTCTTCTTGTATGTGTGTGTGTGTATATTAATAGGTTTCCAATCCCACATTGAAAAAAATAAAACTATTCTTTTTTGTGTTTATACAGTGAACTTCGATATGAGCTAGTGATCAATAAAAAAAGGGTAATAGGCTCGTGTGTATAAGATTGGACGGAACAAGAGGAAAACCTCTTATTGCTCTCGCGCGAGGCAACACGTGTGCTTTATGAACCTTTTGTTTTTGGTCCTTAAACTAAATCCATCAATTTAGCTCCTCCACAGCAAATTCTACTAGACACTTCTTTGTCACGTGGAACATCTTCGGAAAAATATGTAAGGCTGTGAATTGATTTTTTCATCGGTTGAGAAAAATAGTACTTGTTAAAAAAAAAAAGGTCAATCTAGGTCTGTTCCAACAAAGTATGTGATGCTAGGTTTTTGTGAATTGATTTTTTGTTTGTTAAGGGGAAAAGTATTTTTGGTTTGGGGAACACCAGCACAAGCAAATATCTTTCACCTCTAGAAAAAGTACATAAGGTTAGTTATTTGTAGATTAATTTTTGATTTTTTTTTTTTAAAAAAAAGTCTATTGCGAGTTACATCGGTCCCTCGAGTTGCTAGTTTACTTTGCAGGTCGCTCAAGTCTTTCCGAGTCAACTGCTTACCCAAGTTTGGCTTTTTCCCAACCTGATTAGGACACTAGATTGCCTTGCCCAAATCCCAATTTATCCTCTAATGTCAGGCCAAGTCTAATAACTATATTTATTTGGCAGGGCACATGTCAAAAACATTAATGCCTTGTTTGTTTGCTGAAAAGTAGTTTTCTTTTGAAAAGTGATTTTTTTAGAAAGTGGATTCCTGAAAAGTGAATTATTTTTTGATGTTTAGTGGTGTTATGAAAAATAAGTTGGAAAACACTTTCTGGTGTTTGGTCATGTCATGGAAAATAAGCTGGAAAATAACTTATTAATTTTTTTTAAATTTATTAAAATAATGAGGAACAAATCTTACAAATTAAAAGTTGAATGATAAGGAAATTGAAAAAAAATCTAATTTCATAAATTATCTCAAATAAAATAAATAACAATCAAAATAATAGAGATTAAATCTAACAGATAAAAAAAATTGAAAGATGATGAAATTAAAATAATAATAATTATAATTTCATAAATTATTTCAAATAAAATAAGTAACAATAAAAAAAATAAGGATTAATTTTGATAGATAAAAAATTTCAATTAAAAATAATAATAAGAGAAAAACAAATAACAATCATAAAAATGAGGACCAAAGTTAAAATAAAAATTAAATTAAATCAAATTCTAATGAGTGAAATTGAAAAAAAAAAGAAGATTCAAAACAAAATATATAGCAATCAAAAGTTTGAGGACCAAATTTATTATAATCAGTAATATGATATTTCTAAATTTTTCATAACTTCTGGAAAGTGTTTTCCATCCAAAATAGAAGGAAAACACTTTTTTGAAAACCAAACCAAAATTTTTCTTGACTAAAAATTATTTTTTATTAATCAATTTTTCTATTGACAAATAAATATATAAGAGTTTAAAAAATAATTTTCAAAAAATCCCTTTCCACCAAACAAACAAATCCTAAAAGTAAAAGCATTGAAATGATGCTTGGAACCAAAAAGAAGCATGCCCAAACTAGCACTTAATTTGTATATATATTTAAGAGTGTATTTGATATTATGGTAGCTTTTGTGGTTGTGGTTTGAAAAAAATTATTTTATAAAAAATATTTTTGGTTGAGGTTGGTTTGGTATTTATATATATCTGGTTAAAACTGTGGTTGAAATTGAGGTTGAACAAAAAATAGTTTAATATGTTTAGTTAAGAATATTTTTCAAATTGAGGATATTAAATAATTATATATATATATATTGATAATTTTTAATTTAAATAGTGTAGATTTTACTACTACTATTACATCGTAAAATAAATAATACTTTATATAAAATATTTTTTATTTTTCTATTAAGCTATATACAATTCTATCACGTATGAAATCCATCTGACAAAGACTGCAGTTTTCATGGTTTCCTGAACATGCTACAATATCAAGTAAAATATCATAAAATTGGGTTTGCGATGTTACGTAATTATGCGATCTCCTTGTAATTTATATAGTGTTATTAAATAATATTAAACACTAATTTTTTAATAAAACACAATTAAAATAAAAAAAATTGAATTTTATTTGACCAGGTCAGACTCGATCCAATACATTTAGGTTTAGGTCGGACCAATCCGACCATGAACGGTGAAGAACATCTCCACTTTTCACGTGAACAGTGGAGAGTGAACTCTTCACTGTCAAGATACAGGAAAAGTGGAGAAGCAACTCTTAACTGCTTTCGATTAAGCTGTGGTTTCAACATAAATTATATGCGTCTCACATAAACAGTAAATTAAGTTTTAATATTATTAAATATGTTGTTTGTGTGGCTTGCTTTAAAAATTAAAGCTATTACACAAATAAATACCCTATAAAATCAACGAGAATGAGTAATTTAAATTGAAGATGCATACAAAAGTAGAATATATTATATGTATGTTTTTATTATAATGAATTGTTTTATTTATTTATTTCAAGTAATAAATAATTAATTGAAAAATCGATTAATAGAAAAAAAGATTTATATAATTCAAGCATGTCCCATAAAATAAATTACTAGAAATTTGAAAATAAGTAAAAAATCATAAAAGGCCAACCAAAAATAAAATAAAATGGATGGAGTTATTTACTTATTTTCTCTCATTTAAAATTACAACGTACAATAACTGTTACGAACTGGTAAGTAAACGATTGCAAACTGGTAAGTAGTTTACTTATTACTTCGTAAAATTTATTCGTAAACTTAAAAGCTACTGTAACAAAGCACCAACTTCTCCCGCGCACAATTGCACACAAAAAATCAAACTCCACTCGCTCTCTCTCTCTCTCTCTCTGGCATTTCATTTCCACTCTGCAAAAAAACCTAATCCCCCCAAATGGCATCAAATCCGGCAACTATAGAAGATCCCAGTCAAAACTCCAACACCGACGAGGAAACCATCGCTCTCAGGAAGAAACGGTCGCGGCGCGTGAGCTTCGCTGACCGCGAGATCACTTCCGTCCATATCTTCAACCGCGACGATGAATACGAGACCCCTCCTGACCCCCCTTCCACGAAATCCCCCATATCCGACACAGACGATGAAGTTCGTGCTTTTTTCGGTGACCTCGCCGATAGCGATGATTCTAAAGAAATATCATCTCCCACTGGTGCCGATGATGACGATAACGATTATTCGATCAATTCCAGGAAGTCGTTTTTTCGGCCAGTCGAGTCGCCGTCTCCGGGGGGCAGCAGTATCGTTGGCTCTGCTTCTTGTAACGATGGTTTGTTCTATTTTGATTATTATTTGGTTTCAATTTTACTTGCTTTTTTTTAGGTCATTGTTGTTTGAATAGTGAATAGCAAATTTTTTTGGGGAAAATGTTGAAGAATTTTTGTTGCCATTACATTTTGTAGAGGACAACTTTTTTGGGCCTGTGTCAGCGAGTTTTATTAGAGCTGGAAGATTATCTGATTCTGGTGCATCGGATTGTAATCTTGATGTTACAATGGATTCGACTGCATTTTCAATGCATTACCGAAGTCTTGTGAGGTCAGTGTCGGGAGAAGAGTTTAAGACTCCCACTGAGGTTCGTGTCGCTGCGGAAGAGAAAACACCTTCGAATATTACCACCCCTTCTGATCCAGGGAGTTCCATGGTGCTGACAAAAGATAAGAAGGTAACTTCACAGAATGTTTCTGGTTTTGTGCAAGGTAGTGGGGGTAGAGATTCAAATGATATGAGTCTTGTGGGAGAAAACTTGAAGAGTTATGACTATGGGAAACTTTCTCCTGGTTTGGAAGCACTTTTATCAGAAGCTATGAAGGAGCCGCAAGCGGCATCTGGTTTCCTTTCTGATTCTAGTAATGTGAAATTGTTGGAGAGGAGTGAGGTTTCTATGTTTGATGAGAATGAGAGCAGTCGCATGCATAGAAAGGATTGCGAAGATAAAGAAGTTGGCAAGTTTGACATGCTTGACATATCTACCAAGGGAGTATCTGTGGCCAGCATGGAATTGGATGAGGCAAATGTCATTTCTGTGAGCACCAATGCTGGCCAGTGCAGCACACCTGATAGAACTCAAGGTGTGGCAGTGGATGCATTCACTCATCACCAAGTACAAAGCCCTATTCAGCTGAGCAAAGTGCAAACTGCTGATCAGCTGGGTGGAGTGCAAATGCCTAATCAACTGAGCAAAATACAAACTCCCAATCAGATGAGCAAATTACAAACTCCTAATCAGATGATGCCTGTAAGATTTTTCTCTTGTGGGTTGGATCCCCCATTTTGCTGGTTCCTTCATTTGTATGAATTCAATAAGTTAATCTGCATAGGTGGTCTTTTACAATTAGTGGCCTGGATTTGTTCTGTAAATTCTCTGCATGATCTTTTCATTTTGTCTTTAAGGGTTGAGATATGATTACGTGGGCATGGTTTCATTCTGGACAACTCTTGGCTAACCATTTCTAGGTGTTTAGTTGGTGTTTCACAGATTGTGTTGAGGTGGTTTCCCTATTGCATTTTCTCTAAGTGATCATGAAGATTCACAATTTTGCTTAACATTTACTGATATGCATTCTTGTCTTTTACAAAATGAAGATGGTTGTTTATGCACAGTTTTTGTTTTCCCTATTGTAGGTGAATAAGGATCACAGTAAAGATGCAATTGCAATGGATGTGGAGTTGCCTGCTGCTAGTATCGGCATCACATCTAATATGGATACTCAAGTTCTGAAGCTCGATTCATTAAAAAAACACGAATCTGGACAACATTCAGCTGACATTCTTAAAGATCATTATTTTGAGGATAGAAGAAATCAATACAACACTGATCATAATTCTGATCAACAACACAGTTCCATATCTTCTTTGTCTGCTAAAAGAAGGCAGGAGATATTTTTGGATGCTTCTAATTCCTGTAGACAATTATCATATGCGACTCCTTCACCGAAACAACCAGATTCCTTTTTAAGCAAGGCAAACTTAAAAAGCAGTGGGATTCAGCCTTCTCCCCTTGTGTCTAGTTTGAAAGATAGAATTGAAATATCAAAACTCAGATTATCAAAGTTCATTTCTTCTGCAACTTCTTTCAATTCAGTGGTGGAAGAAAACAACAAAGCAGATAAAACTAGCAAACAGGTGGATTCCCCAGTTATGAACTTAGAAAAACGTTTCTCTAGCATTGACCCGAAGGATAGAGATCATGAGAGGTTAAGGTTAAGGAACATAGTTGGCTATGGTACTGTGGCTCCAAGTGATTTTGATAATTTGACTAACAGTGGAGGAACTGCAAGCCTTTCAGAAGATGGGGAATCTCTTATGCACATGTCTGCATGTATTCTTTCCAAGGAGAGGGAAGTCCAACCACATATTTTGGCCAAGAAATCCGTGGACAGGACATCAGTTATCCCTGAATCCGCCTCCTCATCAGTGGAGATCAAAGTGGATTTCGCAAATCTTCTGAAAACAACCAATGCATCTGATAATTTTGTTTCTCCTTCATTGAAGGTTTTGGATCAGGGTTTATCATCACCAATACAACATCTCTCTGGCAACATGAAGCAGCAACTGACATTTGATGAACTTGTTAGCGTTGGCTCCAATCAAGACAAGAATTCAGTAGGTAATGTTTCCATCAGTGCCCATGCCACTGCAGTAACTGACAAATTGTTATCATGGTTTGCTGAAAGGAAACCACAATCTGGTTCACTTCTTGATATTAATTATTCGGAAGACAGTTCTCAAGTGAAATGGGTGGATGACAGGCAGAGTTATCTTCAGAATAAGCATGGTGCATCTAAATCTCCAATGAACTTCCAAACTCCTTTGAGGGAGAGGGATGCCTCAAATAGTCATCCAGTAAGGCCAGACAGGAATATCCTAATTGTTGCTCCTGACCTGAGACGTTCTGAAGAGGAACTTCCCGGGGAAAGAAATAAATCTCCTCTGTACACTTCAGCTTCCGTCTACAGTCCTAAGAATGTAAATGGCCCGTCACTTAAGGTCATAGAGCTCTCTCTCCCCCTCCCCCCCCCTCTCTCTCACACACACACACTGAGACACAAACACGCTCACGTGGGACTCCATAATTTACGGACCCAGTTTCCTGCACAGGATATTCAGAGTTCTTCTGGTCGAAAAAGAAGAATTAGAGAATCAGTTCTTGACGATGCAGAACATGCAGAAGAAATTGGGAGGATAAAAAGGAGCCCAGAAAATAGGAATCCGCATTCTGATATGGAGTCTTATGAAAGCATCAATGATAGGGAGATGGTTATAGATGACTCGACAGTGAAACATTGGACTGATGTATGTATAGATGTTACTATTTCCTTATATTATTGTACCTGCTTATGGTCAATTTGTCAATAGTTGAGGTACCATTTATCATAGGTGTGAATTCGGTCTTGCACCTTGTGGTTAGGCCCAATTTCACCTTTTATGTTGTGGTTTATGCTGTGGTGTTTTCTTCCCAGTGGTTTGTTCCATTACTTTGTCCACAAAAGTTAATTTGTACTCTTTAACATTAAAGGCGGTATATTTTTTTTTTGTAGATTGACCATAGGAGAAACAGTAAATTTTACTGCCATAGGAGTATAAATGAATGATAGACATGCATGACTTTAATCAGAAAAACTAGGAAATTTTTTAAGAAAATCATTCCTTGATAGCAAATAGATAACGGAACAAACCCTTGAAGAGTGTTATGTTATTCAGAAGACACAAGATGGCACAACACAAACAAGGCAATGGCACCGGGGCCCTTTCTTTCTAGCTTGTTCCAATTTTAGTGTCTACAATACCACAAAGTAGTTTGGTATAATCTCACCTGTATCTTTTGGATTCTCTCTAACTTTGTTAACACCTTGCAGATTTCACTAAAATTCTCGGGGGACACAAAACAGTTGCTCTCTCCATCAATTGATAAGCTAAATATTAAAGTGGTAATGTAGAATTTAAAACGTGATAGGCATTGGTGATCCCCGCATTTTTTCCTTTCTGCATATACCTATGTGATTATGTTTCTTTTCTTTTCTGTTCCATTATGTAGATTGGCGTGTTGCAAGATATTTTGGTTCACCTACAGAAGGTTAAGAAGTTTGAGATGCTTTGTTCCCAAATTCAGCCTCAGCCTCAATCTCAGGTATGCTTATTAAATTGACTCTGACATTTTATGGTTCTAATTGGTTCTTGGGATGTTCAAAAAATCTAGCCCCATCATTTCTTCTTATGAAAATGATAACAAATCAAGCTAACCATTTGCCTGCTAACACTGTTTTTCCATTGGTTCTACAGAAAACATGCGATCTGTCCAGTGAAGTTAAGAGTAAAAGGTGGCTACTCATCATGTTGTTAATATGTCATGGATGCGGATGGTCATTGGTTCTTATATTATTGGATGGCATGGTTTAGCATAACTGCTTACAATGTTGAGTGGATGTTGTTGCAGAATAGATGAAACAAGATCGGTGCTTTCCAAGTTAGTGTTTGAAAGGGCAAGACTACAATTAATGTCTGCCAAGCGTGAGAAACTGCTGGTATGTTTCCTCTTTTGTGTTTTCCATTCTTAGGGTATCCATATCCTTAATCCCCTGCCTAGTATCTTCCATGCAGAAAAGAGCACAGCAACTGAGCTCTGCAATTCAGGAATCCAAGATTTTGAAGTCCAACAGTATCTGGCATCATTCTGTGCCTGGTGAAGTTGATGATAATCTTCAAAATTCATGCGCGGATAAAAATGGCAGAAAAATAGAGGTATAAAATCAATTTTAAGATGTGCATTGATTTATGTGCACTATATGCCCTTCAGCCCATGAAGTGCACTATTTATCACTTTTGTTTTGTTATTTCATTTCTGCATGCACCTGTTATTACCCAAAAGAAGAAAAGAAAATGAGAATGATTCAAACTTGGTGCTCAAATAATGTTATGGAAATTTCTCATGATATCTTATAACACGAACGAAGAGCTTTCCGAGGAATTAATGGGAACAACCTGCTTTCTGGAGACCTAAAATGTCAGTTTTTGGATCTTTTAAGAACTTGGATAGCAAACATTGAATACTTTCCTCGTCAGTTGTCACCAGATGGTGAAAATTGTTCATAAGAATAATAACACGATCCTAATTATAGCAAGTATTACAAAAATAGAACTTCCAAAATAACAAAAATATCACAACTAATAAAATTGCAAATATTTTGAAAATTATTCTTGTTGTACTGCACCATTCTCATCTGGATGGAGAAAACTCAATCCTACAATTTAAAATGTTTGAGAAGTACCACAAGTTTGATTCTTTTATCCAAAGCTTGAAGTTGCACACACCCTTGAACTTGAGATTAACAGTCATTGTACATGTTTGTAAACAATGATGGCAGTGGCATTTTTTTTTTCAACCACTGCACCATTAAACTTGCATGGAATAATGAAGTCAATTTGATCAGACAACGTTCTCTTCTTCAACATACATCTTTAATGGTGGAACCTACATTCTCCAGCATAATATACCTGTTCTTCAACTTAATTGATGTTTCTTCTTGATGCTTCTCGTGACAAACTTGTTCTTTGTCAATACCATTCACCATGATATCATAGTTTTGATTTTGTTATTGAGCCAAAAACTTTCCAAGCATACTGTTTTGAGTATGTTGAGTCACATAAGCCTCTCAAATTTCATTCTTATCTCAACCCTAAGGTGATACAGTCCACTTTCAAGGTTTGTGTTCTCTCTTCCAAATTTCTGTTACCCATGACCTTTACCCCATCCCCACCCCACCCCACCCCCCGGCCCTTTTCTTATTCTGTTTTATTATCTAAGATTTGTTTTCCAGAACTTCAATTATAATGCCTTAATTGGAAAAAAAAGGACGAGCACTATAGAATTAGATACATTGAACTGTGGCATCATGTCCTTCAAACAAAGGTCATTAAAATTTTGAAATTGCAGCAGCAGAAGGTGTTTGTTTTTGTTGCTTGGACTGCAGCGATGGTTTTTTTCTTTTTCGCTCAATGGTTCTTTCAGGGTTGGGATCGAATATGGCTCTGCTGCCAAAATTGATGTAGGATAGGATAAGTTAGAAAAGAAGATATATAGCCTCAAATCCATGAAGGAATTACAGCTGTTGAATCCACAAGAGCAGATAAACAAAGAGGAAGATCCACCTCTCAAAGTGATCACACAAAGTCTTCATTTAACTGATGATGATATCTTATTATCATTCATGAACCACCTTCAGATACAGTGCATGATGCTTTATATGCACACAAAAAAGCCCTAAAAGAGTACTGACTAAATAGGGAATAGAATCTTAATAATAATAAAGTCATAACAATAATAAAGTCATAACAATAATAAAACACTATTACTGCAAATATTACTATAAGAATACTTCCTAAATAATAGAAATACCTCAGGATTAATAAAATTAAAAATATCTGGAAAGTTAATCTTCTTGTACCGCATCATAGTGGTTTGTCCCCTTTTGAGGCTATATGGTTAGTGCATACCATTTTATAGGATCGATGCTCGTACTCCCTCTGTCCCATGAAAATAGTCCAATTTGATTAAAAAGAAAACAGTCAGTTTTAGCAGAGTAATAGAATTTTATAACCTCATTTTATTACAAAGTGGATTGACAGAATTATGGAAGTGCAGTGCAAACATTGAAAAATTATTTGAATATTCCATAATTTTTAAATCCATTGCTGAAATGACTTATAATTAATGTTTTAGTTAAGTGCATGGGGAAAAATTATAAAAAATTGTGATTGGCCAAAAATCCAAATTGAACTTGCCCAATAGACTTGATTTGTACCCATTCTGATTGCATATGAACTTCACTTCAAGTTTCTGAAGGAGATGCTCCTGTTATTGTCTGGCAGGATTCCAATGAGAAAGTAATCACAATGAGGCATGAAGCTGAAGCTTTAGATAGGAATATAAAGAGTTTAACTAAATCTTTCCATAGTTACTGCAAAATGAAAGGCGAGCGAAGCTGTGGCGAGACTATTGCACTAGTTAATGATCATCTGAAGAGGAGAACCTCTTGCAGGTTCATACGCAAGGATTTTCAGGTCTTTCAACTATTGTAATGACCTTTGTTACTGCTTGAATTTAAATATCTTATTTCATTGAGAGACAAATCCTGTCATCTATTTCCTCAGTTGTGGGAAGTTGAGGATCTGAGGAGCAGGAACGGTCAACTAAATTTTGTCCTCAACTACCATGGCTTCATCAGCCAAAGGTTCCTTCTTTGCTGGAACTTTTCTCCTGGTTGAAAATCTGTGGTTGAGATATAAACTGCTTATATACTTGAGTGTGTTCTTTTGTTTTATGAAAAACAGGTTCACAATAAATGCTGTTCCCACCCGTAGTATATCTATTGCAAACCAATTGAATCACACAACCATCATGAAGGTAATCAAGTCAAATTGTATTCTATATGTTCAATTAATTTTCAGTACTTATTCCTAAAACTCTATATGTTTCTTGTTCATTAGATCTTCCCTAATATGGATGCTTGTGTAGCATTTTCATATGCTCTAAATTCTGAGACTACTAAGAAGTATGCGGGCTCCAAAATTCTGGCACAAGAAACACAAGTACGTCACGGTATTATTTTGCATTCAATTCTTTTATATCCTGCATTGAGACTCTTTGGATGCTATTATGTCTTTTAGCTTACACAGAAACTTCCAATCTAATTACAGCTGAAATGTATGCCATGTGCACTTTCTGTGTTTAATTTTCTTTGCTTCCCATCTGGGTTATTCTTACAAGTAATTGATGTTTTAAATCCTTAACTATTATTGTTGTGATGCAGGTTACCAGTTCACTATTGCGTAATCTACTAGATGTGACTGAGGAAGTACAGCAGGCACAAATAGAAATCAGAAATCTGGTTAAGACAAGCTTTTCTTCTCCATCTGGTATAAACACCCCCCCCCCCCCTCCGGTCATCTCCAATCCCTCTCCTATGTCTTCATTTACTTGTGGGTTTGGGATCTATAACCTGGCCAAATGAATTATATTCTTAAGAAGAAGGTTGTCTGCATTACATATTGCAGCACTAAAATCAAACTATTGAGTTATGGTTTACATTCATAGGACCAATATTGAATCTGAGTGTCGAATGACTTTCAGTCACTACAGTTTGGCGTAAACAAGATCAATTTTGAACCTGGGTAAAGCCTTTTGAATCTTGATGATTGGTACAAGACAATAGAGTTGTGCTTGTGCAGTAATCAATGCCACCATACTTGGGATGGAAACATGCAAATCAATATGCATTACATAGTGATGCACTCTTTGTTTTCTGTTAATCCTGCTGCCTCACAAGGTGACTAGGTGATCATAGAAATGTTTACGTATTCAACACATGCATCCTGGTTTCCTATTATCTTATTTGTGTAAAATTTATTTAATAATTGATGCAGTTGATTCATCAAACCTCCTGCATCTGTGTGATTTCTTGATTGTTTATGCCATTTGAACATGCCATAGAAGCATGTGCATTTAGTCTGCTCTGCTTGGGTATGGTATATTACATATTACATATTACATATTATTATTATTATTAATTTTTTTTTTTGCAGTTGAAAAGCTTGATTTGCTGCTTTGTTTCGTTGATTTTAACACTGGTTGGAAGGTGGTAGTGACTCTTGACATGACATGTTTGAATCGGTAAACCTACTTGTTCATTCCTTTTTCATATGTGGAAAAGGTCTTGCAAACTTCAATGCACTTGCTTAATTATATTATTATAATTGATAATAGATATAGAATATTCTGTATGTAAAAATAAACAACATTTTTTTTATCTAGTTTTGCATTCCTACATGTTTAGTGGAGAATACTTTCAGCTGTTTACTTTCTGCATGTCCCATCTCCTTGTTGGTCTATTTATGCAGTGTTGGTCTAGCATACAATCTTAAGTAGGTCCTAAGGGGGTTAGTCTGTATAGAGGCTTGCCCTTCTGATTTTTGTATCAATTGCCTACTCCCAAAACTCAAAAGAAGTCCCAGCTTGAAAGCTTTACCATCATACCAGATCAAATAAAGATGCTATAATTTTAGCATGCACTTGTTTACTTTAATCATGTGTGTATTATTCCTAGAAATAATTTACTAGTAAACCCTGCATGTTATGTGAGCCCAATAATTTGACACGATTTTGGTTGGTTTGATCATTGTAGTTTTGTAATGTGATTCTTATGTGATACTACTTATCATCAACAGGGACATCATAGGACTTATTGGCTAATCTACTGAATACACTCGTTTGGATGTGTCAATCCTCCATGTAACAGGAATGTTAGCTTTTAGAAAATTAATCATTTTATCAACCTTCTAATAATTGCAACCATTATCTTTGTGAGAGCGTTGTTGTTGATGTCCATGCTCATTCTGTTAAAGTCACAATCAACTATAAAAATGATAATGAATTGACAACTAAGTGAAGTGAAACAAAATGAGAGTTCACATCTCAACCAGGAGCTGAGCTTTGTTTCGCAGTACGCATCATGATTGAGAATGCAAATCAGATTATTTACCAAAAAAAAAGCAGATCATTTGAGTTGATTGTTGTGTAAATTTTAGTCCAACCTGTTTTAGGCATTTCCATGAAAATGTTTTGTTGTGAAAGGGTAAGGGCATCTGTCATTTCTTGTATTGGATTTATTTTTTACTACAAAGAAAGTTTCATAACAAATTATGCATTAACTTAAGCAATTGTAGTATTGGGAAAATAAATGAATCTAAATCATATACCACTTTGAGGAGCTTGGACCTGTAACCTGTGGCCTGAGATCACTACTTTCATATGCTATCTTCATTTTTAACAATAAGGCTACTCTTTACACAGGCATTTACTGTATGTTTAGTGATTGTGTTGTCTGATAACTTGGTTTTTGAAACAGTGGAGTTTATCCATTAGCAGCCGCTCCATATGAGTTACAAGCTTCTACTAATGGAACACACAAGTTGTTGCCCGAGTCACTCTCAGCTCAAGTAAAAGCTGCTGTTGATAATCTTAGAATCGGCTTTTCAAGGATTGTAAGGCTTTGCAAATGCATTTCCCAGGTGATGCAATCCTTAAGCACTTGAATGCAGTGAAGGGTCCGTCTGTATTCTGTACTTGCTTTCTGGGTGTTCTGGTCAGTTTGCTGATTTTACTATCATATCATTTTGTACCTATAATCATTAGTAGAGATGTATTGTTCACGATTATTTGGTGCAACATGGATGGAGTGAAACTTCAGAATATTTGCATCACTATCACGCCCAGGCAACTTCTGCTGGGACAATATATAATCTTTGGTTTAGCTTCTCTTTGGTGTACAGTCAGGGTCCATTAGAGGAGTCTTTCTACCTGATATCTGCTGTGATGGGATAGGAAAGGATTCTGAGATGTATGTGCTCTATATCTAGACGTGTGAGCTTTTATTTTCTGTTTTTCAGAATCCTAGTTGCCTTAGGGGTGGAGATCTATTTAGTTCCATTCCTCTGAGATTGACATCAATTTGTTATAATTTAGGCTGTGTTTCCCTTGCTGATGAAAATCAGTGTCGTTACAACAAATGGACGTGTTGACTTGTAGTTGCCTTCTTGTTGCATTGAATTCTAGATAGCCCAAGGACTAGTTAATTAACCCCCTGACTGCTCGGTCAGCAGTTAAAAGACACAACATGGATATTCATGAGTGGTAAACACTACCATTACCAAAACCTCCTTAAACCATGGTAATATGTGGAGCTTAACAGTAGATAGATTTTGTCAAGAAGTCTAATCTAAGTCTGTAAACAGAAAAATGTTGGAGTGATTAATAGGGTACTTGTAGAAGATTGGAGGAGATAACTTCACTTGTTGTTTGGTGCATGCATAGAACATGGCAAGAAATAGTTTGGTATGTTGGACATCCTTATTTTTGTCCAACCTCTGCCTATAAAATACCTATTATTTTATTAAATTTCTATTTAAGCACTCCATCTTTAATTATTTATTCGAGCTGCTTATCTTGTATAATTTATATGTTATGGTGGCCTTGATGAATTTCATCAATGGAGTGGTGAAGTAATTGTTGAGATTTGAAAAAACAAATTTATATAAAAACATATTGATAGTGTTTTTTTTTCCTGGATTAGAGGTTTTTATACAAGGGGTATTGATAATTATCCCAATGCTATATAATACTTTTACTTTTGTAATCACAGCTCTATTAAATTTACTCAAGATATATAGTAAAGGTATAATATAAGAAAATATATATTATAATTAAAAGGTATTTATATAAAGGAGAAAATTAGAAATTAAACAAGTTTTCATAAAGGATTTTTCTTGAGAAGGATAAAAAATAGAGAACAAAAGAAAGCCATTTGAACGAATTGTATTTTTAAATAATTTGGAAAGTACAATCAAACATGAGCTTTTTTGGAGAGGTTTTTGTTCGAGAAATCTTTTGGGAGAAATTTGAAAAGTAGAAATGTGTCTAAAAATTATGACAGCATTTAGATCTTTCACGGTATAGAAATGAGATGTAGAAATAATTAGAATTATACTTTTATTTTTTATTAATTACATAAAAAATGCAATCATGGGAACAAATTGTACAAAATTGAAGATCACAAGGTCCAATTGACAAAATTTACAGCACATGGGTAAAATTGAACAGAATCTACGAACATTAATGAATAAATTTAAAATATAAAGATAAAGCTATGTAATAGCTCCCGCATCCTCTACTCCTAGAATTTGAGTCGATCTCGATTAGCACTCGTCTTAGATTGGGTAGGCCTTGCAGGTTGATCAACAATAACTGATTGCTATTGATTTTGTGCACTTTTTATAATATTACGAGGACAATTTCTCTTTTTGTGGCTTGTATCTCCACAGTAAAAATATCCTTTCCCTAAATATTGATAATTCCTCCAACGATGCCGTTTACCTCTACAAATATAACACTTACCCGGTGTTGCCGAACAGTCTCCAGGGTGTCTTAAGCTACATCTCCCACATAATGAATCAGGATCCCCCACTAGTAATCTGTCTAGAACCCTCGGATTCTCTATCTACAATAAAACTCCCCTTTTTTTGAAATTGTCTCAAAGACTGCTCGCTTTTCCCCTTCTTCAAGAGAGGAGGCCTGACAATAGAGTTTATAAAATTTCTCCTCTTAACCCCGACCGTCTAGCCCTGTTCCCTCACTGGTTTCAGTATGTCGCAAATTACTCTCTCCATCCCTTAAAGCAGCATGTACCAATTCATGGATGGACTGAAATCGCATTGCTATCAGCACCATCTTCAACTCCTGTCAAAGCCCATCTCGGAACCTCTCTACCCGATGGCGCTTTATAGGGAGATAAACAGAAGTGAAGATAAACAAATCCTGAAATCTCCTTTCATACTCAAGGACGATCATATCTCCCTGTCGTAAGTCTAGGAACTCATGTTCCTTTTCTTTTCTATGTTGCCATGAGTAGTATCTTTCCTCAAACTCCTCCATGAAGTCTCTCCATATAAGTGCCTCCCCAAATCTCCTTTCTCTTACAGTTTCTCATTAGGAGTGGGCACTCTCAGTTAACAACTGGGCTGCACAATCAACTTGAAACTCCTCTAGCACTCGCATCTGAGTCATCATCTTTTTTACCTTTCTTAACTAATGCCCTACTACCTTAGCATCCTCCTCTCCCGAGAATGTCACATAACCCATATCTCTCATCCCCTTAACCTAATGCATCAAAGTGACTACCCTCTCTGGTCTAGGAGCTGAGCCTGATACTTCAGCTATCCCCGCTGCAATAGCTAACACAATCTATTCCACAAAAAAGGATCAAAGTATGAATCAAGCACAACTGCTAGCTTTAATGTGGAGTGCTACATGTTTCACATTTGCCTTTTGTTCCTTTTATGTGTTGTTTGAGCATATGGTTGTCTTTTTTCTTTTGTTTTATTGTTATGATTTTTTTTAAAAAAGTTTTGTTGATTTTATTTTTTAATATTGGGATAGCTGAGAATTTAGTTGTCATTTATTTATTTTTATTTTGTTTTTTTATGAGATTAACGTGGTTTGCGAGTTTGTCAAGATAATTCAAGTTGTCTTGATTTATGAATTTGATGGGGCGTTTTTTTTTCTTTTTTAATTGAACTTGAATTTTTATAGTCTATTTTTTTCCTCATATAGTTAAAAAAAATTAGTTTTAGAGAAAAAAACATGTTATTAAACTTCATAAAGTAACAAAAATCAAAGGGTGTGGAAAAAACATTGTTCACCCACACCCATTGCACTGTGAATTACAATAGTAATCCACAATGTGGTGCTTTTTTTGTTATGATTTTTTTTCAAATTAATTTTTGTTGATTTCATCTTTTAAAATTGAGAATTTGGGATGGTTAAGAATTTAGTTTTGTAATTTTTTTTTCTTTATATGAGGTTAGCGTAGTTTGTAGGTTTGCTAAGGTGATCCAAGTTGTCCTAGTTTACGGGTTTGATAGGTTGTCTTTCTTTTTTCTTTCTTTATTTTTTTTTAAAATTGAACTTGAGTTTGTATAGTTTATTTTTTCTCATATAATTAAAAAATAGTTTTAGAGAAAAGTCATGTTATTAAACTTTATAAAGTAACAAAAATTAAAAGGTGTGCGGAAATCACTGTTCACCCACAACCATTGCCATCTTTTTTTATGATTTTTTCTCAAATTTTTTTTGTCGATTTCATCTGTTAATATTGAGATGATTGAGAATTTAGCTTCATAATATGTTTATAAGATTAGTGTGGTTTGTGAATTTGTCAGGGTAACCCAGGTTGCCTTGGTCTACGGGTTTGGAGGGGTAACTTTTTTTTTTTCTTTTTAATTGAACTTGAATTTTTTTTGTTGTCTATTTTTTTCTCATATAGTTTAAAATAAATTAGTTTCGAAGAAAAGTCATGTTATTAAACTTTATAAAGTCCATGAACTTATTCACAAGTTTAGTTGGTTGACCTGATTTGCGAGTCTGAAAAGCTTAACTTTTTAATTTTTTCTATTTCATCTTAGAAATTGGGTTAATTGAGAATTCAGTTACATAATTGGTTTCGTTTCGCCCTTTATGAGGTTATCGCAATCTAAAACAAATATCTTGGTATTGAGTTGGTGTTTGATTTTGCAATTGTCTATTTTTATTTAATATATAATTAAATAAAAAATAGTTTTGAAAAAAAATTATAATCCCAATGGTGTCCATAACCGGGTTCACAGGTTTGATGTACTAGCCCGGGTTACCAGATTCACATGTTTAACGAGTTTACCCATCGATCAGATATGATTTTTTTTTTGTTTTTGGTATTTTAATTTTTTTTAATTAATTTTTTTATTTATCATTCAATATTGGATTGGTTGAGAAATAAATTGTATGGTTGACTCTTGTTTGCTTTCTATAATGATAATTACCTCAAATAAATGTTTATTTTTAGATTGGTGCTCAATTTTATAAGCATCTATTTTTATCACATAATTAAATAAAAATAATTTATAAAAAAATCATCAAATCCAATAGAGTTCATGACCCGGATCGCGGGGGGACCAAGGTCGATCCAATCTGTTGCTGTCTCAATATTAAAAAAAAATTAAAGTTTTTTTTTAAAGCTAACTCATGTTTTTACCGATCATAAAAGTTGCATTTGGACCCATGAAATCGATTGATTTAAGTTGAGCTAGCTCCCATGTGGTTTAATTGGGAATTCGGTTTCATAATTGGTTTTGTTTCACTTTCTATAAGGTTATTGTGATCTCAAAAAATATCTCGGTATTGAGTCGGTGTTCGATTTTGCGATCGTCTATTTTTGTTATCATATAGTTAAATAAAAAATTATAATCTCAGTGGAGTCCATAATCTGATTCATGAGTTTGACGTGCTAGCCCATGTTACTCAATTTATAGGTTTGACAGGTTTACCCACCGACCATATATATATATATATATATATATATATTTTGGTCCTTTATTATGTTTTTTTCAATTTTGTTCTTCAATATTGATTTGGTTAGGAAATAGTCTGTATAGTTTATTTTTGTTTGTTTTCTATAGGATTTTCACAATTTCAAATAAATATTTATATTAGGGTTAATGTTTAATATTGCAAGAATCTATTTTCATTATATAACTAGATAAAAAAAAGTTTATAAAAAAGGTTATTAAACTGAATAGAGTTCATGATCCAAGTCGCGAGAGGACCAAAGTTGATTTAATCTGTCGTTGTCTCGATATTTTTTTTAAAAGTTGTTTTCTTAATTTTTTTAAAAAGTTAAATCATGTTTTTAATGATCATTTAAGTTACCTTTGAATCCATAAAATTGATCAATTTAAGTCAGGCTAGCTCCTATGTAGTTTAATTGAAAGCTTGAATTAGGCAAAGAGCAGATATAAAAGGTTTTAAGATTGATCCACTTGACTAAATTTAATGACACTATAAAAAAAAAATACAACTTTTCATGCTCTTTTTTTTTAGTTTATCGTGGATGTCCGGGCCAGCTTGCGCGCACCTCAACTAACCCCACGGGCCTGAAGGTAACGACCATGTAAGCCTCTAGTGACCATCATATGAGCAACCACAGGGCTCGAACTTGAGATCACAGAGGAATCAAATCTCTTAATCTCAAACTCTTACCACTGGATCATCATCTAAATGGTTTTCATGCTATTTTTTACACAGACAAGTAAGGAGTTATATTGGGCTGATCATGAGCTCGGGGAATTTTGTCACTACTGATGGTGAAGGTGATATACCCATGTTGATTCAACGAGCGGTGAGCCATAAAGTGAGCATGATTTCCCCAATTATCAACGATGAAAGGTAATTATTAAATAGTTTTTTAAAATTCATTTGCAAATAAGAGTTATTGTTAAACTGTTCAGGTCTTCATGCATACTTTTAACTTGCAAATGCATTAATGGCTCAAGGATGTTTGAGGTCTCTTGTTGGCAACAGATCACCACATTTTTCAAGTATTAAATTGGGAGTCCATTAATATCTTGCAGTGCTGAGTCTGTTTGACTATCTGAACCTCAAATAAGAAGAAGCTGGGAGAATAGACAACAGGATGAAGTAATCAACTCCGAGCTCAAAAAGAGACCCAAAGAGTTTCTGGTCGAATTGAGACAGCTTAATCTTCCATAAACATGGATATAATAATCAATGCATTCAGTTTTTCTTCCATTGTAGAATGGTTCAATGTCATTTACTAGTGATTTTGCTACATATATGTTGTGTTCTAAAACTACTAATGGTGTGGCTTAAAATGCCATACTGAAGCAAACACAAACAGGATAAATTCAAGGGAAATAGAAGTTACAACCAAAATGCATAGCTAGTTTAGTCCAATAAAAGCATATTCCAACCGCTTTCTCAAGCTGGTAACTCAAGCCTCGCATTGTTTTTCCAACTGCAACACGAAAATAAAATGTCATTTTCTATAATCATCAGCACAAGGCTGGAAGCTTTTCCAAAAGTTTAAAGACTAACCTCTGGAAATAATAATAGAAGAAGTCAGCATACAATAATGTCTGAACAGTTCCTGATATCCAAGCTGCGAAGAAATAGATAGCGAAATATTAGTAAAATGTTTTTATAGGGATATGCCTCCAAATGCACATGTGACTGTACTGAGGATGACATACTTATCCAATGGACATAGTGTGGCTCTGTAAAGTAGCGATAAACCCAGTTTAATATGTACAATGCTCTGTATGCGCTGCAGCAAATAAGAGTAACAAGGTTAACAGGGGTTTTAAAGTGCAGCAAGTATGCAGAACATGAAATTATATACGTACC
This sequence comes from Populus nigra, assembly GCF_951802175.1. Taxonomy (NCBI): domain Eukaryota; kingdom Viridiplantae; phylum Streptophyta; class Magnoliopsida; order Malpighiales; family Salicaceae; genus Populus; species Populus nigra. The sequence goes on from NC_084852.1 coordinate 17,885,441, forward strand.
CAGCTTTCCTAGCAACACAAGAAAAATAAACAAAGAACGACATTTACATATGACAACAATATGGTAATCAAGATTCAAAATTGAGGAAGAAAGAACTCCCACTGTAACATACAAAAATACCTTATTGACCTAAGATAAAAACTACAAAGATTATGCAATAAGAAATACCCTAGGAGAAAGACATATTGTCCTGTCAGGTTGTCAATATTTCTTGTCCTCTGCAACAGTACTAGTTGAGGAAGTATGGCAACCGCTTCCAGATACAAGGAGAATGTCCATGTTACCTGGAGAACCATATTTCAAGATACATCAAAGTCACAATACGGCCAATAAGAATAGCATAGGCCCAATCACTCTTAAAAGCATATGCATGCACACAGATGTATGTAGGCATATATGTCTGTATGGGTGCATGCATCACATTGCTGTTAACATCTTGGACAAACAATACATGAACTGAAGCATTCCAAATAATTAGATGGAAAGACATTGTTACCTCTCTAAAGGTAAATTTTTCATGTATTAGCAAGGCCAAAATTAGGCAGGGCAGCACAAGAAATAAATGCCGAAAGGTGTCATGGTCCTTGTCATAAGATCTCCGAACCAACTTGTGGCGTCGAATATACCAGACAATAGAGAATGAGCTTCCCAGGAATATCAATTTCATCACGGTATTATAAAATGAGACATAATGAGTGAATATGTCTAAGTAGCGAGTGGCAAACACAAGAGCATAGAGTTCCTGAGTCTTTAGAGAAATGCCTGCAAATAACACAGGGAAGTCAAAAGTCTATGACTAACAATTTGAAAGAGAGAACTCCTACTTCACAGAGCTATTAAAAGGTCTAAAGAGGATGTGTCTGGTTGAATGAAAAGGCTCAAGAACCCATTCGTTTGGCTATTAATTATGCAACACGATAATTTAGATATGTGTTTGGGTGTGCATGACAACATGGGGCAAAACACTGTTACTTGCAAAATCCTGTTTTAAAAGCATGACCAACATATATAGCAACCTCTTTAGAAGAATTCCTCAGTCTAACCACACATGCACAATCATGATCGAGCTAGGAAATGGCTCCAGGGAGTAGGTGACTTAATAACTCAACCCATCCACTCCTAGTGAAAACAAGAAAGCAAGAAAAACCATTTCGAATCATATTGCTAGTTCTGTCAGATGGTCCTCAACCAGCAATTTATTCCATCATAACCATTTTGAATCATATTGCTAGTTCTGTCAGATGGACCTCAAGCAGCAATTTATTCCATCATAACAACCTACAATTAAAGCATAGTTCAGTTGCCAAACTCTCTGATATTTTTCCTAATTGATGTATCCCTCAAGAGGAAGAAATTTCTTAACATCTTTTGCAATCTTATGTATGAAAACAAGAGAACAGGAGGACATACCAAACAAACATACTAACAATAACCAGCTATTTCATCGCTAAAACTAAGCAAAATTATGTGCAGAAATACAATTGAGTTAGAAATGTGGACTAAACAAAATTCAATCAAAAGAAGGTTTGTTGCTCACTGTAGCAAAATAAAATGAACGCTATCACTGATAAGCAAAACATCTTCCAACCATCACCTTCATCCTACTGCTTTCTAACCACACTGCAATTACCTGAATCAATATGTAATTCTGCCATGGCAATACATTTTAATGACCTCTCTTAAATCTCAAGCTATTCCAATCTGATGAACTTCTTTCTCTTTCACGTTGAAATAAAAACCTCTCACTTCATTTCACTGTTTATCTCATGCCATATCTTCTTCAACGACCCCTGCTATTACTAGATTCAGTCTAAGATTACACTCAGGGATGACATAGTCCCATGTCATCACAATTTCTCAATTGTTTCTAGTTACAGTTTTACTTGCATTGTAACCCTAAATGCTATCATACAAAAACTTTGCTAAACATTACATAAACATCAGGAAACAACGTTCACAAACTGAACTTCTTTCAATTACGAAGCTCAATGCATATTCCCTACGGAAAAGCTGTTTGCAATAGAGGGTTCAACTATTTTCTCTATGTTCGTAAGCTGTTATTAATCATTCATGCTAATACATTCTCTCTCTAATATACCATACACCTACACCACCAACATGATAAACACTATTCATATTATCTAACCAACAGAAGACATAACCAAAAGAATTCATAAAATGCATTCAAATCAAGCACAATACTCCTCTCCTTATCTCTCTATTAACCAAAAAAAGAACCCATTTTGAGTCAATAAAACCAAACAAAATCCCATAACTACTTTCACCTACAATAACCCAGTTCACCGAAATACAAACCCATCTTGAAAAAAAAGCAGAAACCCATTTATCATTTACAATAAAGATGCAAACTTTATAGCAAAATACACACTTTAAAACAAACCCATTAACCAAAACACACCCAAAAACAGAAAAAATCAAAACTTCTAATACATACCAGCACATGATTTGATGGTGTGGATCTTAAGGAGCAAAACAAGGACACTAGCCAGATGGGTCATGTCCCCTACTAATCTGAATATATTCATTATTTTTCTTTATATATATTTGTATATAAAGTAGTGGGGTTTTCTTTTTCTGGGTTTTGTTTGGATCAAACGGATAATGTTTTGTGTTCAAAGATCTGACTGCAGCTCCTGTTTTTTGCAGATCTCTCCGATTGTCTTACAAGAGAAAGAATTTTCTGGCCTTTATTTTTATTTTTTATTAACTAATTTAATTTCTTTTTATTTTAATATAATTTTAATGGGCCCAGGACTCTTATAGGTATGGGCCCAACATTGATGGGCCTTTGCCCTACTTAGATATGAGGCTCCTTAGTAGACGACATGTCGCATAATTGGCATGTCAAGTTTTGTTTCCAGCAACTTCTCTTTCGTGAATGGACGACCAGTCAGTAATTATGATATGCTGCCAATAGACCTCATGGTCATGTAACCCTTATTAAGTCATGCTTAGTTTATGATTGGCTTAGAGGTGTGATTGGGTTTTTTTTAAGGTATAATTTTTTAAAAGTATAAATTACATTTTATAAAAATAAAAAAAAAAAATATTTTTTATATAGGTCTTATAAAAAAAGCAATTACATCTCTATTTTAAATACCTTCTTAGTTCTCTTTTATACAATCAAATTATGTTTTTGAAAATTTTTAATTTATTTTTAGTTTTAAATTTGTTTTTTTAGTATTTTTGAATTTTTTTAATATACTGATATCAAGAATAAATTTTAAAAACTAAAAAATATTTTTAATTTATTTTCAAGCAAAAATTACTTTGAAAAATATTATTTACTACACTCCCAAACAAATCCAAATCAAATACTAAGTGATGCTCCAATGGACCTACTTACATGTTCTTAGCTTAATTTCTTTAAACCTTAATCTTCTGTTCCTCCAATTCTTTTCTCAATTTAGTTCATGTGATCACTTTTGCTAGCACACTATATAATATACTAGTATATTGATTCGTGCTTCGTAACAGATTAATATCAATTGTTTTTAATATAAAAAAAATATTAAGAGTATAAAAAATATTTTAAGTTTCTTGGGTCAGATAATCGTGACAGATCCAAGCGTCTTGGATCTGGCAGCCATTCCAACCTAAGTGACTTGGATCTGACATCCAAATAATTTAGGTATTGTTTGTTTGCCAAACTCAAGTAAACTTGTGTTCAGTGCAACTTTTTGAATTTAAAAATAATAAAATAATATTACAATACTAAAATACCCCTCATCATTACAAAATATTACACAAAAAACAATGTGAAAGAACAAAAAATACCCCCATATAAAAAGTTTTTTTTTCTTTTCTTTTTTAAAGCCAAAAATATATTTTAACTATTTAACAATTTATGAAATGTCAAAAAACCCCTTAACAACAAGTCTTAATTTTGTTAAACTTAGGGGTAGAATAATATTTTTACTATGCAAATAATCATGAAAAGACTACCATATCCCCGCTGAAATATTTAATGACCAATGTACCTGTAAAAAGTACTGAAATACCCCCACAAGTAGAGCTTCAATATTTTCAACCAAAGGGCAAAATAAATAATTTAATTTTATATGAAAAGACAACATTAGCCCCATCTCAAGCTCTCAGAACTTGGAAAATCATTGTAGAACACTCGCCAACAACTTTTCGATTATAAAATAAAAAATACAACGTGAAAAATATTAAAACACCTCTTATGATCTTCTTAATTACACAAAATATCCATATAAAAATACCAAAATACCTCCAAAGACAAAAAATTTTTTTGTCTTTTCTAAGGCTCAAAGTGTTATATGAAATTAAAAAACCTTGAATATCCTTATGGAAAAAAGCCAAAGAAATTTTATCCTCTTGTGAAAATATAAAAACTTGAAAGTGAAACTATTATTATAATACGTAAAATATCTCTTGATCTATATGATTTCTCTTCACTATTTAACTTTTGTTATAATCTCCCTAATAACATTTCTGGTAATGTTTTTATCTGATTGTTTTTAGCTGCCACATAGTATATTTCTCTAAATTTTATTTCACTGCGGATTGTTACGCATGGTTGAAATGAGATCTGTATAACGTTGATAGGAATGTGACTCTATGGTTGGTCGCTGCTTGGTATCCTCCTTTGGACAGCACATTCAAGGCCAATACAGAGAAGCAGAAAGTATGAGAGTGGAGATGGAGGACTTGCTGTCACGGCAGTTTTGTAGCACATTCAGTGAGTGCACTTACTGGAACACAAGTGTTTCTTTCCTTTTGCCTGTGTGCAAGACCTCATCAATTCTAGCTGATCATAAACATATCGAGTTCATCCATGTTGTAGGCCATAATTTGAAAAGAAAATGGCTTACGCATCTTTAAGCATTTCCTTGTCGATGATGTGAAGTTGCGAGTTAGGAGTTGGGTGCTCGAGGATAGATAGATAGATTCATTGTATTCCAACTCTTATAATATATTGTAATTGCATTGACGTTCTGTTTTTTATATATCACAATATATATGTCGTTAGAAAATCATATGCTGGAGCAGATAAATTGTTTAAGTGGGATACAAGTTCCAGCTCAAGCAAGAAGATATCTAAAATCATAAGCCAACTAACGCCGCTGCAGGTTCATGCGAAAAAATGATTAAAAGGGCTGCATTTGCACGGAGAATTGGGTGTATGCAACCCACCTGTACTTGATCTAAGCCACTGTTTAATGGTAGTATTCAGGAAACAAAGATTGTGGTCTGGCTCCCATTGCAGGCAAGCCACCTTAGTACTTGTAGTGTTTGGCTGTTTGCTGGATGGTTTGGTTTTGGTATGGATAAAAAAATGGAAATCTAATATCAGATTAGGAGCGGACTTTCGTTCTGGGTAATGTATTTAGCTAAAAAATTAAGCGCAACCAGCTCTGCTTTCGCCATATTGCAGCTCTGGCTTGAATAACTACATGGGCCGAAATGTGAAGGAGAAAACAAGCAAAAGGCACAGAGGCAGTAAGGTTACAGTGACCATAAACCCTAAAGAAGCTTTAGAATTGTCCGGCAGTGGAGTCATTCCAGGGTTCAGTCCGGTGGTGCCACCACTGGATGGCGGTGTTAGAAAGTTGGGGTTAGCGGCTGGTGTAGTGCTTGTAGTGGTACCAGTCCCTCCGGCAGTGCTGGAGATTCAAATGATTTATGCAGTTAGTCACTTGAACAACTTTCTTGAACTAAAATGAAAGACAGCATAGCGAACCAAGAGAATCCAAACAAACTCACTGTGTTCTCTGACATGCATTGAGTTTGTTCACTTGAAAAAGATTAACCTGAGTTGTCAGAATTGTATACTGTCTGTTATTTTCCCAATTATTTCTCCATTTGCACTGTTTTATCAAATAAATTTTAAAAGTGTTCTAATTTGAAAAAATTCTCCACGATTTACCTAACTAGTGTTAACTTAGCATCATTTCTCTTTCACAGAGTTCAGAAGCAATACAAGTTCTTAGCATAGCATCAGATGCAGATACCATTATGTAACAGAAGTTCTGGCAGCTTTTCAAACATGGTCCAGCCTCTAATGAAGATGCAGGGTACAAACTCTCGAACACTGTAACTACTACTTAGCAGGTTACCATTGCCCTATAAAGGGCAACCTGGCCTGTCTGTAGACAGAATCATGCATCATGGGGCATACAAATTTCGCACAATTACAGCTAACAGCTGGATGAATCACTCTATTCCTAGGTGTTTGACTCACCCTCTTATCTCTAGGGTTCTGTCCAATATATATAGTTGGACTACAGGGCTAATCTAACTGTTCAAAACAATGGAGGGTATTGTCCTGTCAAAATATTTGACAGAGCCAGGGATTGGTAACAGTGTCTATTCGCCCTTGTTTGCAAGAGGTGCATGAAGGAAATGGAATGTGCATAATAATGCGTACCATGCTCAAAAAACTATTTATGGGTCTAATTTTTCTGATGTAGCTAAATAATAGAAGGAACCCTTGACGTGAAGATGAAGTTATGCTTAATTATCAGATTTAATCCATTTACAACTATATTTTTAGGCACTTAGATTTTGTATTAGTACTCTTTGCTCCTTTATGTTTGATCACAAATCTGATATCACCCATCCACCATGGCATGCTTTAGGAAGCACTGATGCCTCATGAACCTAAACAACAAATTACTTAAACCCTATTTTAAGCATCTTAAAAATCTTAAAAACTCATAAAATTCAAAAGAAAATATTCTGTAAAATTAAGAAGGGCCAAAGAAAGATTGGTCATATGATTCATTTCAAGCATACCTTAGAGAAGATGGATACATACAAGATCCATAACCTACAGCACGAAAACCAAGAAAAGTCAAGCCACAATATATAAGAGTAATGCCAAGCTAGAGAGGAAAAAAAGAAGAAGTAGGGGGGACTCAACTGGGATCGCTTTTTGAAGCACTAGCAGTGCCAGAGAAGTCACAAGAGCCAGGAGCCATGGCTTTCCTTTGAAAGTAACTATTGAATGCATAAGAAGCATGAGCCTGAATTGTGTTAGGCAAGAAACACAGCCCACTAGACTGTATTGGAGTACAGTCAGCACCAGAAGCACATGCATAGTCAAGTGCAGTTTGCAAGGCTTGGGTACTTGCATCACTCCTTGCCACGCACCAGGTCCCTTCCACCACCACCGCTGGCAAAAAGACTGCACTCCCAAGAATGTGAATCGCAAAGAAGACAAAGAACAGTTTGTTAGAGAGTACTTTTGCCATGGAAGAGACTAGCTAGAGTGCGTTATAGGGTGGTGCGTTTAGAGAATATGTGGTGTGTTTAGTTTGTAGAGCAAGGGAGGGATGGAGAAAGAGGAGAGTGGGAGCTGGATTCTTTGAGTCTTTTTCTTTGCTTCTTTTGGGCTTTTGCTTCTTTTTCTTTTTGCTGTCTATCTATTTATGTAAGAACATTTTGTTTTGAACGCTAGCTGTTGAAGGAATTTAATGTCGTGAGTAAATGAATACATCAATCATGAAATGCATCTAAAAAGTGGTATGAAAATCGAAGGTAGAGTGAGTCCACTTTACAATTACTTGCCTTGGATTACAAGGCTGATGATCAGCATATGAGGGGAAAGATGGAAGGGTTTCAACGATGCATAAGATTTGTCTAGAAGATATTCCAGGTGCAAAATGAAGGTCTTTAAGGCTCTAGCAAATATTTAAGGGAAAAAAAAAACAATTCGTCGCCTGAGAGATTCGAACTCTCGCGGGGAAACCCCATGTACTTAGCAGGCACACGCCTTAACCACTCGGCCAAAGCGACTTTGCTGGTGTACGCAAGAGAAAAAGAATCAAATAATATTACCACTTATGACAAATTATACTACAGACTACAGAGTCATAGTTTTGTAGGCGAATGATCCGTTGTAACAGTTTGAAGACATTTCCTTAAAATCATGTCATCTCTGGCAAAAATCAACTGCATAAAAATAATGTCTAGTAAGAGAGTCTAAAAAAATTAAGATGGATCGATTGGGAATTCAGAAAATCATTAGTATCGTGCTTTTTTTTTCCCTTTTTGTAGAGGAATTATCACATTCTTTGTTGTTGTTTTTGTTTTTAATAGCTACAAGTGACTCTCTTTTTTATTCCACTCACAAAGCTGCCAAGTTGTGCCATTCGCCCTTATCTCTCCCCAGGCACAGTGAAAACAAGCTGTCTCTGAAGCTAACCTCAGTTCTGATCAATTCTTGCAGCCTGGTATAGCAATGTAATTGGTGTTGCATATAAATCCATAACTAGGCGAGGACTGCCTTTTACTAGACCAGCAGTGAAGGGGAAGAAGAAGACACCATCACATGCTACAAAGATTTAGCCAATATTGCAAAGAATCCATACTATAGAAAATTGCTATGACGTGAAAGGGAGATAAGAGACTCGTAACATGATTCTTTTTTCCCCTCTAAAAGACATATCTCAGCTGATAATAGTACAGCAAACAATCAAAAGAATTACCAGGCCCAATATCCCAGAAAACATTCAGATTCTAGTAACTAGAAGTCCCTGGACAATGGGACACGAAAGAAAATGGAGAAATAATATTTTCTCATGATGTAATTTTATAATGTACGTATTAGAGCTAATTGCATGTCAAAAATTTGGGTATCAGGATATGAGGTAATGGTTGTTGTACACTCTCACTTCTTCTCAAGTTGTGTTTCGCTCCCTCCCCTTGGGGGTTTGCTGTGTACCTCCAATTGAGGAATCACATGGAAAACAAATCAATTTGATATTTTCTCATAAAATAATAAATAAGCATCGCAACGAAGAACTTCTTCCAGAGAAACCTCTTGCGCATGGGCGTCACTGGCGTAATACCACACAGAACCCCCATGTTCTTTGTCAGCCTTGCCTTTGCCCCTCGCATCTCCCCTGACATATGCAATGTAGTGACCTCCCCTCATTGTTCCTGAATGCTCCACCACCCCAAGCAGTCTATACACGTAACTCTGTGTGTCAACACACCTGTAAATGCTCAATGATGTGACAATTGTAGTTAATTACATGACAATTTTCATTGCAAAACAAAGTTCACGTGGGGAAAAATTAATTCAGGAATCAAATCAAGCATAAGAACCTCATTCATTCTCACAAATCCTGCATTTGAAATGTAACTAGAATTCACAATGAAATTCACTTTAGCCATTGAAAACACAATCGCCGAAGCAAGTGCATATGTTAGACCCCCAAGAGAAAAATAGCTCTATTTATAGCTTATCTTAACATCACAAATACTTAACGAGATGAAAAAACAATGGACTATAACATCAAATTATTTATAGTCAAATCAAAGATAGTTCTGAGTGATAGGCACCTGGGATCCATATAAGGTCTAAGATCAAGTACATCTCGGAAGTTAACATGGCCATTCAATTTACTTAAACGACCACGAGCATCTTGACTGAACCTCTTCAAATGAACCGTTAGAATAGGTGGTGCTTTATCAATAAGGACCCTCTTAGTTGCATCCCTCTTTACATTCAGTTTTTTAAAAGTTTTATCCCCATCTTCATTTACATCTGATTCACAATTGCCAGGGAAGTTGCAGTCAGTCTGCTCATCTTTAGCCATGGTATATCCAGTACTGCTTGTCTCATCAACACTACAAGAATCAACAGGTGGACCACTCAAAGTTTCTCGATTACATGATTCATAGCAACCAGAACTATGCGATACATTCATCTCATATTTCCTTTCTTCACTTTGAGAAATAAATGGTTCCATCTCTGTCTGAACAATTTCAGCATGTATGAATTTCTTATTTGAGCAGCCATTACCTGAAACAAAGACTTCAGGTGTGGAGTTGCAAAGGTTAGTAGGGATCGCATCTCCATCCTCAAAGCTTCCGACCTCCGTGGAGCATGAGATGTTCTTGTCTAAACTCACTGAATCACTTTGTATTTGAGTCTCATCTCCATTTATTGAAGCTTTTGGAGATATTTTAGATTGCTTGTTCTTTGCATCCAACCTTTGCTCTCGCAGGAAATTTGAACAGTTCTCACATTCCCATGCATTATCATTTGAGAGAAGTTCTGGCTTTATAAAAAGGGCCAAACAACTCTCTAAAGACACTGGAGAATCAGAATCATCAACTTCATCCGGATCAGACTCACTGCTAATTCCTGCAATAAAACTTGGTAAAGCAACCTCATTACCTAATGAGGGCCCTGCAACAGGTGCTGCAGAAACCTCAGGCTCATTGAACAAGTCACCAATGCCATCAAATTCCGCTTCATCTTGTTCGCAGCCCACAAAAGATGAGGCAGCCTCAGATTCTCCTTTCATAATCTCCCTGTCAGTAAAGCCCTCTTCTTTGTATGGAAGCAAAAGAACTTCTGAGCTTTGAACCTGTAATGGAACCTCCTCTTCCCAAGGATTGACAGAAGAACATTCTGGTTTTTTATTTGGCTCCCCATCAATTGAAGAAGCCTGGCAAGTCTCTGTCAAGTCATCATTGGGAATATTAACTTCGTCTCCAAATTGCTGACCTGCTGCAAGAACATTGTTTTCTTTAGCAAAATCATGCTCTGATGTAGTTTCTGCTCCAATATAATCCATCCAGAAGTCATCAAATGAACCTGCTATTTGCTCCATTGTAGTCTCAACAGCTTGCTTACTATCAGATTCAATAACAGCAGCCAAATTCTGTGAAACTTCGCCACTTACATCGACCGCAGTAGTTGGGGCAGTGGAACCTGGTGCTGGAATGTTATCTGAAGAAGCTACTGTGTTTTCTGTGAGAGGCACAGCTGACTGTGTTTGGCATGGAGAATCACTCTGGACTGATGGTTTTGAAACACTTTGAGCTGGCATTGAATCTGTATTTCTGTTAATCTTAGGCAGAACCTTTCCCCCTTTCTTTGGAGGCAACTTCGTTTTCTTTGCTTGAGAGACCAGTTGGACTTTTTTAGTTGGAGGTTTCTTAGTTGGAACTGGAAGTGAGAGATCTAGAAACGGCTCATGCACGGTTGAGGAGTGCCCGCATTCTACACAACAAACAGTGCTAGAAATCAGCCCCCCAAAAGCAGAATCCACAAATGTAGGACCATGTTTTGGAGGAATGCCATCTTCCTCGGAAGCATTTCTTCGCTTTCTAACAGTCAACTCTTCAGTAGACAGCCCATCAAGTAAGCAGTGCAGCAATTCATGACTATCTTGCTGCTGATACCCCCTAAATTGGGGAGCCTTGGAACAGACTGACCCAAAAAAGGATTTCGGATTGATTACATTCCTAAAACCAGTCTCAGCTTTTAGATCAGTGAATAGCTTCTTTAAAGAACTTGATAAAGGTCCAAAAGATGCCTCTTCACTTGAGAAGTAGTCACGCAACTTGTTCATAGCTAGAAGATTCTGCATGACTGAATTAAAGAAGCAAGTGTTCCCAAGATTAACCAAGCCTCTCACCACATGACCACTTCTTCCCTCTAAGTCAATTGTCATGGTGCCTTCTGCATTAAGTTCACTAATAATACTGCCTCTTCCAAACCACACATCCTCAACATCCGCCGATGACTCTTTAGACGATTGCGCCTTGATCATCTTTACAACCTCAAACACTGCATCTTTTTTCTCACCATTTTCCCCTGTTTTCTCAGCGGGAATTAGAGTATTGCACGGGAAGCACCATCGAAGTTGAGGGTTTTCCCATTGGAAGACCAAAGGATGACGGTTCTGCTTGGAATGACGAACTGCATGGCTCTGAGAAGTTGTTGGCAAACCAATTCCTCCACATGCTAAATGCCCACATTCTAAACAAACCCAAATGGCTTTTGACTCTGACTTTGAATCAACCGAACCACTTCCTTTCTTCTTAACTTGTTTACCCTTCCCCTTAGCCCCCTTCCTATCACCAACAGCTTCTCGACAATCCTCACACCTAAAAGAATCCGAAGAACTAATTTTCTCTGACAATTTGTTTGCATCAAAACCCTTGTCAAAGTGAGGACACAATTTTCTCTCTTTCACTACTGTAACCCCATCAACATCTTCAACATTGAGATTTGTTTGTTGAGGCACACTCTTGGGAGAATGACCAGCAACCCGCTTCTCCTTCTGCAGTGGCCGAGTCTTTTTCTTATTAGCCCTTTTCCCCATTGGTCCCTAAAAGCAATCCATTAAAATAAAAACATTGAACACTACCAAAACAAACCAACAATTCAAAGAACGACACCATAACAGGCAACAACAGCCCAAATTGAACCGGACAACACTATAAAACCAATCCACCGACAACTTGAATAACACTTTCAAACATCAAAGAACAAGAACAAAAAAGATAACTCTAAGAAAATAAACCAATAAGCAAAAAACAGCCATCCATCTAAATTCACTATCCACTAATAAAAATCCTAATTTTGAAGAGAACCCAGATGAGGATTTGGATTAAACAGTGCAAAGCAAGAATCTTTTCGAGTAAAACATTACAAGTTAAACAAGAGCTAATAATACCAAGCCTAATCAAATACAGCGTAAAAGCTAAAACCCAGAAAAGAAAAGACAGATAGAGAAGTAGGGATTTACCTCAAAACCAGTAGAGGAAAAAGAGGGACAGAGATTCAAATAATAAATTTTATTTGAGTAAATAATTGAGGGGTTCCCGAGGAAAATTGATTGGGATTCAATAGGAAAGAAGAGAGACAGAGTACGAAAGAGAAAGGGTTGTGTTTGGTGCACCCTTTGGTCTTGTAGGAAAACTGTGCTGCTGCTTGCCTTGGCGCTACAGGAAAACAAGAGGAGTTGAGGGTGAAAGTGAAAATAACAGAGGTATGTGGGGGGAAATCGAGAATGCTAGGGTTTACTTTTACCTCTCAAAAATAGGACTACAGTTTTTTTTTTAACAAAAATTTATTGCAAGCATTTAAGGTGCACAGGCTGAGATTTGAGGGCTACCCCTTGGTGGGCTATACTGTACTCCTGTTACCACATATTGTGTATACTAAATTATTTTATTTTAAATTAATATTTTTTATTTTATTTTTGATCACTTCAATATAATAATGTAAAAAATAAAATACAATAAATATTATTTTAATATATTTTTAAATAAAATATTTTTTAAAAAATAATTGTTGCCACAATATCAAACACTATCTAATTTATTTCATGCACTACATTACACAATTAAACATTTTTTTCAATGTTTACCATCAATTTTTTTTTATTGAAAACTAAATTTTTTTATGTATATTTAATAAAATAATAACTATATATACTAGTAAATAATAATAAATATGTCGATTCCAACTAAAAATTGATTCAAAAATTTAAGATAGAGATGTTATTTCTTATTAAAAAAGAGATGAATATTTGTTTTAGTCTAAAATTAAATCCTTAAAGTTTTAATTGATTTTAATAAATAAATTAAATTTTATATCTATTGACAAGAAAATTAAAAAAAAATCAAGTGACAAAAAATTAAAAAAAAAGAACAAGAAAAAACTATAGATAACTATTAGAATCCATGGTGAATTGTGTATTTTTTTCTATGTTGTATTTTTATCATTTTTTATATCTATTTTATCTTATATTGCCTCACATGTTCATAATTTCAAATATTGTTTCATGATTTATCAATAATTAATTTTTCAAAACTCAACTATAATTGTTAAATGAAAAGCATTATATATATATATATATATATATATATATATATATATATGCAAATGAAAAAAAAATCAAGATAATACATTGTTTATATGAACAATGTTTTTGACTCAAATCTTTCAATTGTTTCTTATGATATTACTAGTTTACTTTCAACCATTAGACTTTTTTAAAATTAATAATTGAACCTCACTTTTTTTTTTTACATTGAAACAATGATATATTAAATAAATTCGAGTTAATTTATCAAATCTGTGACCTGAGTTATGGATTCTAATGGGATCGGTAAAATTTTTTATTTTAATTATATGATTAAAAGAATAAAAATCAATTTAAAATCAACCTAATATAAAGAATAAAATAAAATAAAAACTCAATGCGGAAGGTTTTTTTTTTAAAAAACAGGTCAGTCTAGGCTCGAATGGAATTTATCAACACCAAATTTGATCATTTTTTGTTGTTGTTGGTGTAGTGACAACCAACTATTTTTTTTTTCTATTTTACAATGATTTTATCCCTCGTTTGTTTAACTTGAGAACTGAAAAATAAATAAAATAAATTTTTAGATCACAATAAAAATTATCATGAATTTAGAATAAACTATGCATTTTCTATGTGTTTTAATTTGAAGGTTAATTTCATATAATTAGATCATGAAATGATACAATTGAGAAAAAAAATAGGAGGAAGTTTACTATTAATGTGAACAGTGATGAAACTTATATTTTTTAAGTTTCTGTTAATGTCTATAACAAATACATCTAAAAGGATTTTATTGTACTTATATAAAAAATTAAAAATTAAAATACCATCAATAAAGAACTACGATGCTAATTTAAACCTGAGTTTTTTAAAACAAAACAGACAAGGTGACTTATCACGAGACCAACACCGAGACTCAGCACGTGCGAAACATGATAAGTGCGTTTGTTTTTTTGTATTATAATATTTTATTACTCATAAAAGAGTGCACGAGAAAGAAATTTATAGGGAATGTTAGATTGTTAAAATCAAAAAATTATATTTGTTATGATTGAAAAGAGAAAAAAAAAAAAAACTATGCAGCCATGTAGGTTTAACTCTGATTAATGATATTAAAATTCTATTTTTAAGGAGTTCAGAGAATGTTTGAAAATGGTTGTGGTTATTTTTTAAAATATTTTTTATTTTAATATTAGTGCATCAAAATAAAAAAAATTTAATTTGAAATAAAGAAAAAAATAAAATTTTTTTAAAAGTATTTTTGAAATATAAAATCTTTTTTAGATTTTGTGTAACATGTGGACATTATCAACTCTTTTCCCTTTTAAGAGATTGTCAATACTTTATCTTTTCTATACTTAAGAGCGTGTTTGGTCTCTCCTTTTCTGTTTTTTACTATTTTAATTTAAAGCGAAATAGTGAAAATAAGTATTCGATGAACTACTTTATGTTCGGTTGCTTAATTTTAAGGAGTGAAAGATGATAAAAAAATATATTTAGTTGATGCTAGTGTTTTTAAAAATAAAAAAAAAGTATAAAATTGAGTCATTAATTCAAGTTGATTTAAGAAACTCGATTAATTTAAATAATATAAATAAAAAAATACAATGAAATTAAATAAATTAATAAAAAAATTAACAATGTAAAAAAAATAATCTATGAAGCTCGACGAAAGTGAATTGAATAATACCATGAAACTTAGTTATCAAACAATTTAATATTGAAAGGTGAAACTAAAAAATTAATATTTATTAACCTTCAAAACCTGTGATTCTAGTCATGAGCTGAGACCAATCCCATAAAAAGTGCACACATCAATAATTTTGCTTTATAAAATTAATATTTATTATTATTAAAAGACTAATTCGTTTCAAGACCAATTTGTTAATCACTAAAAAAGCCAGTTTAAAAATGAAAAAAATCCTTATACACATGCTTGACAAGTTTTATTTTCAAGAGTAATATTATTTTTATATTGTGTTTAAAAAATACAAAGAAACCATTTAAATTATGTCCAAATAGGAACTTGAATTAAACCTTATAAATAGATTTACGAAATCATTTAAATTCTAAGACTTATCCCGATAAATTAATTAATTTCTCTAATAGGAATGATATATATATGTTTTTATAAACGAAGAATTCCAAATTCCAAAAAAGAACTACAGTACTATATGAGTTGAGATTAAGATCCTTTTTATGTTTTTTTATTTTTAAAAAAATTCAACTTATTCTGTTTATTTCTTTAACAATTTTTTTATATATGATTTCTGAGATTAACAACAATACCAGATGTTCATTAAAATCCAACAAAAGAATGTGAAGAAGAAGAAGAAAACTGAAGAAAAACACGTCATGGGGCATTGTAAATCCTTGAAACCCAACTTGCAATCAATTTGACAATTCAAGCATGAAAATCCAATAACTTGTTGTTCTACAACTTTTCACACCTTCTGCGCAAACAATTGCCTCTCTCTCTCTCTCTCCCCTGATTGGATTCCTGCAAACAGGGCTTTCTTCTCTTTAAAAAAATGTGTTCATTTGGCCATAATTCATTTCTTTTCTATTATTTTCTTTGGTCAAATTAATGGCACATCCTTCTCTCTCTTTTCCACTAATTCACTCAAAATTTTCTTTACTTTGTTTCCAAGCATAAGGAGATGTTTGAAAGACTGTAGAGATCATTTTATAATTTATTTGAAAGATGGTTGTAGGTACAAAAAATAAATAAAAATTAATAAGAGAGTACAGGAAACAACCTCATATTTTTCTTATCAGATAGGCAGTGCATATTTTTATTTTTATATAATCTATGAATTGGTAATGAATAAAAAAGAAGAATTCATAAACATATGGTTGAAAGCCTGCGCTTCGTTGTAGGAGGAAGAACCTCTAACCAAACAAAGCGTAAGTTGCAAAACTAATAAGATTACAAGCATATCACATTACTCTTAACTATATAATACAGATACGAATGACATATTAAAAATATCTAAATGGTGTGGGAGAAATTATTGTTCTCTCATGCCTAAATTATTATGGATTACAATAGTAATTCATAGTGTATTTTTTTTATTTATATTTATTTATTTTTTTTCCAACTTTCCCTTTTTTTTTGGTTTTTTTTCTAAAATTACTTTCCTTTTTTTTTTCTTTTCTTTTCCATTTAATTTTTTTTAAAAAAATTATCCTTGTTGATTTTACTTTTTAAATATTAAGCTGGTTAAAAATTTCGCTTTGTAAATTTTTTTCCTTTAAAATATTGTGAATTGCTACGGTGTTTTCCCACATAGTTTTTATATTTTATTTTTTTATTTTTTAAAATTATATTTGTTGATTTTTTTATATTGAGCTGATTGAGAATTTAGTTTTGTAATTTTTTTTAAAACATTGTTGATTGCTACAGTGTTTCTCCGCATGGTTTTTTTTGTTTTTGTTTTTTTATGATTTTTTTTGAAATTATCTTTTTTTATTTTATTTTTTAATATTGAGCTGATTAAAAATTACAGTTATAATATGTGAGGAAAGCACTGTAACTTTCCTCACAAATTACTGTGGATTGCTACAGTGCTTTTTTCCATATGGTTTTTTTTCTGTTTTGTTATGTTTTTCTCTAAAATTGTCCTTTTTAATTTTATTTTTAAATATTAAGCTGGTTAAGAATTGCAATTACAAGTAAATACAAGTTTTTCCTCGCAAAACACTATGGATTGATACAGTTTTTCCTCACATGGTTTTTTTTCCAGTTTTGTGTTTTCTTTTTTTGTAATATTTTTTTTTCAAAATTATCTTCGTCAATTTTTTTTTAATATTGAGTTGGTTAGAATTTAACTTTGTAATAAAACTTAATCATGTGGGGAAAACACTATAGCTTTTCTCACAAAACATTGTTGAAACTTACAAATACAAGTCATTACAAATAAAGTTAAATCACGTGGGGAAACACTATAGCTTTCATCACAAAACACTATGAATTGCTACAGTGTTTCTAACATGATTTTTCCCTTTTTTTGTGTTTTTTTAATATTTTTTTCCTAAAATTGTCTCTGTCGATTTGATTTTTTTTAATATTGAGTTGATTAAGAATTTAGTTTTATAATTTTTTTCTTTAAAACACTGTGAATTATTGCAGTGTTTTCTCATATGATTTTTTTTTATTTTTTCCAAAATTATCTTTGTCTATTTTTTTAATATTGAGTTGGTTAAAAATTATAATTATAATAAAGTTAAATCATATGGGGAAAACGTTGTAGTTTTTCTTATAAAACACTATGGATTGCTACGGTCTTTCTCTAAATGATTTTTTATTTTATTTTATTGGGGAAAGCACTGTAGTTTTCCTCACAAAATATTGTCAATTGCCACAACATTTTTCCTCTTGGGTTTTTTTCCTTCCAAAATTATCTTGGTTTTTTTTTTTAATATTAAGTTGGTAAAGAATTTAACTTTGTAATTTTTTTTGCTTTTTATTAACAGGAAAGCTAAATCAAGTGGTGAAAGCATTGTATCTCTCCCCCCAAAACACTGTGGATTGCTACAAATCATTTTGTTCAGTCTCTAAGTTTTGATCACCAACACAACTTTTTTTCCATCATAAAATATTGGCTCCATCATATTTGTAGTTTCTATTACTTATCTAGCGTTTAAATATATTTGTTTTATAAGCCCGCAACAGTGCGCTGGTATGCATCTAGTAAACATTTAAACCCTGATTTACTAAGAAGACAACATTTTAACATTTAAGGAATTCACAGACAATCTACTCTAGATGAACACCTAATTAGTTAAGATATTAGCACAACTCACATCACTTTGAGCAAAAAAATATTGGATAAAATTAAAATTAAAATTAAAATTAAAATTGAATTAACATTAAATAAAATTAAACAAAAAAAAAAGGTAATCACCAACAAAAACTTTAGGTTGGGTAACAACAACTCTAAACTATCCATCTAGCTCCTTCTCTTTAGCCCTTTCCTCCTCTTCTAACCAAACCTTCAAGAGCAAATAAATAAACAAAACCCGTTAATTAATTTCAAAAATCAAGGAAAGAAACCAATTATTCAAACATAGAAATCAAGTTCAAAAAGTAAATTAGTCAAGAAGTCAAACATTAAACGCATACTTATTAGGCTGCCATCATGGTTGTTGATGTCGATGTTGTTGGTGGAAGGTGGTATGGTTGAAATAAGGTTGTGCAGCGAAGGTCTCAAATGAAATTGCAACACCCCCAGACTATTTGCCCATTAACAACCTGGGGTGGAAAAAACAGGGAGGAAATTACGATTTGATTTTGCTAGCTGATTTATTTTGGCTGTTGATTTTATTTCATTTTGTTGGAGAACTTGCAGTTCACCTAAAATGGCGAAGGTTTAAAATTCCCCACTCAAGAAACAAACTCTCTAAAAACAAAATTAAACCAATCATACTAAATAGAATCAATCATTCAATGATAATGAGAAAAAAATAATCTGTCAACCCAATTCAACAAGGATATAAATTTTGAGCAAACACTGTCAATTCTCAAGTTCATTCACCAGTTATTTCTATAATGTATTGTTGATGCGTGCTTTTGATATCTTTTCTTTATGAAAGTAAGATCTTCTCCACAACGAACATGCCCATTCTCATAAAGCATTGAAAATTTTCATTAATGGCATACACTGGAGTCAGGATTTCAAACAACACACCTTTTTTTTTCCCTTTTATAGTTGACATCTTCCGCTCTATGGTAGAAGAATCACCACCAGCACCACCATCCTTAGCAAGCCTCCTTTTTCTCTGCGGCTTTGTCTTCTCCATCTTCCTTCTCGTTTTTATAATATGTAGGTTTGACACCTTTTCCCCTCCTCTTTCTTCTTTTGGCCTAGGTTAGAAAAAGAAGGAGAACAGTTGGACACCACCACCAGCATGATCTTCGCCCTCTCTCTGCCCTTTTTGTTCTTCGATGTGCCTCACCTTTCTCTATCTTTTGTCGACTCCATAATTCTTTGATCTCTTCTCTTCTGTAAATTTAATCAATAAAGAAAATGGGTTAATGAAAAGATGTGATTTGAGGTGAAAAAAACTAAAAGAAAAATGAGGAAGATGTGATCAAGTAAAAGCAACATATAGTTGGGTTTTTTTTTTTGTGTAATTATATTTGAAACTACTTAGAAAATATTGTAGTAATTCATGGTGTTTTATGAAGAAAATTATATTAATATTTTTTCTATATGATTTAACTTTTTTTTTTGTTAATGTTTTCCCTTTGATTTTTAAATTATAGAAAGTTTAATATAATTAATTATTTTCTAATTAATGTAGTTAAAATCTATACCATACAATAATAATGTCCAAATAGGAACGTTTTATATTTGCTAATTTTCATAGCAAACTATTATTCACAAAATGTTTTAAATTTTCAAATTTATCCGTATAAATTAATTTCTATAATAGGATGGATATGAATATTTTTCACGTTTGAAGTCTGTTATTATAAATAGGTACAGAAGTATGCCTGTGTAGACCAACCCAATACGCATTCTTGCCTTGTCTACCTCAAAGTCTTGGAGAGAACAGATCAAGGAACCATGGCTAAGCTCTCTTTCTCCCTCTCTGCTGCTCTTATTCTCCTTGTTGCCATGGCCTTTGTTATTGATACCTCACAAGTCAGTTTTCTTTCTCTCACTTGTCAGCACTCTTTTTTTTTTTTTTTTTTTTCTATACGCATATAGTACGCATGCACACGTATGCTTTTCCTTTGATTTTTTTTAATTACCATACTATTAATTAATTATTTCAGGCATGCAAGAACGGCGCCATGCTTTTAGTTTTTGGTGTAATTAAATAAATGGGAGGGGGGGGGGGGCAAATACCAAAAAAATAAAAATATACAAGGATGAATACTGAGTTAAACTAAAACAAACGGGGTTGTAAATAGAATAAGAAAACTTGTAAAGGGGCCCCATCAATTGAATTAACCCTTCAATCTAAGGGTCAAAACAAATTTCTAATTAAAGGGTCCATTTAAAATAAGTCATAAATTTAAGGGTTAAAAATAACTTTAGAAAACGTTTGAAGGGCCACAACCACTCCATGGCAAGCCGCACGCGCGCTCCTAAGGCTATCATTTTGTAATTTATATACTATTTATTTATTTATTTTGAATGAATTACAATAAATCTTAAGGTTTTATGAAATTATAGATATCATTTAAAAATTTGAACATTTGACAAAAATCCCCACACGTTGAAATTTTCATATAGAAATCTCCTTTTGAACCCTACAATATCCCACCTACCCATATATACTTGTAATTTAGAAAAAAAACAACACTTAAATTAAGAAATTTTGAGATTAGAGAAAGAATATTAAAAAGGAAACTCCAAACAAAATTGAATGAAATTAAATAGTGAACCTAACATTGTTCATCTACTAAAAAAGAACCATATCCCCCCCTT
The DNA here is from genome assembly GCF_951802175.1 of Populus nigra. Taxonomy (NCBI): domain Eukaryota; kingdom Viridiplantae; phylum Streptophyta; class Magnoliopsida; order Malpighiales; family Salicaceae; genus Populus; species Populus nigra. The sequence goes on from NC_084852.1 coordinate 17,906,490, forward strand.
TTTTTTTCTTTATTCAGTTTTTAAATTCTTTATTTAACTATTTTTTTAATATTAATTAAGGGTATTTTGGGTTTGTTATATATATATATATATAAAAGGCGCGAAAGAAGGTATGCTCTCCATTCTGTACTAATATATTTTGCACTAATATATATTTGATTGGTTTTTATCTAAATAGGCTGGCGGCGAGGGATCTGTTAAATTGCAAGGTATGCTCTCCATTCTCACAAGGTTTTGAAAAGTTGATCTACATTCTTATGATCTGCTTACTTATTACCTAATAATAACGATGATTCAAAAACATATGATTTCCAGATTGCCCAGAAGCCTGCGATGTCCGATGCTCAGCAACCTCACACAAGAGTGCATGCACTTTCTTCTGCAACTATTGCTGCAAAAAATGCTTGTGTGTTCCCTCAGGCACATATGGTCACAAGGATGAGTGTCCATGCTACAGAGATATGAAAACACAAGAGGGCAAACCCAAGTGCCCATGAAGTGGAAACGGCAGCCAACCAAACAAGTTTTCTTTGTTATAAAGATTATGATTTGACCACAGATTAAATATCTCCACAGATATATATGATTGTAAAATCGATGGAATTGTCTTTTAAGACATTGAAATATTTTAAGTTATAATTTTAAAAATAAATTTATTATTAATAATATCAGCTCTTATATTCCTGTGGAGATGTCAACATTTTTTATCATTTCCAACTGTTATACTACTATATTTTATTTTTCTAAATATCACTCTTATTACAATATGGTAGTGTGGTTGGATATTTTTCTCCACAGAATTCATGCCTTACCGCGGGCCCTCGTAAGCATCTTTTTTCTTGTTTCACTCCAATCTCGATCTGTCAGCTTCAGTTCTTTCTTCTTTACTTTTCTTCTCATTCGATATATTATGTGCAATTAATGTTTTTAATCATAAGTTAAAGTAAAAGTGTTAGTTGGTCGTTGTTCTTCCAAAATAGAAAATGGATTCATTTTTTTGACTATTTCTTTAAAAAAGAGATGTCATGTCTCGGTAATGGGGTCTGCTGATTCGGAATCACGCTATGTAGGATTTGAACCTACGACATCGGGTTTTGGAGACCCACGTTCTACCAAACTGAACTAAGAGCATTTTCTTATCACATCACAGTAGATATGACTGTAAAGAAAAAAAGGATGATTTTCTTACTTACCCAAAATTTGTATGCATATAGTCTCATTAAATAAAAGATTTTTTATGTCCAATTTGAATTGATCTTAATGGATTCCTCGTTATTGCCCAGAGGAGAAGGATAGGGATGACAAGATTGGAACCCGTGACATTTTGTACCCAAAACAAGGCCAAGCTACACTGCATCCCTTTCAATTAGTCTACGGGTGTCATTGTAGAGAATACCTACCCTGTTTTCCACATGGTTATTTCCTCTATCGAAATAAAATGTCTCTTGCCATTTCTTCTTTTTAGTCTTTTTTGTTTATATACTCATCATCATCCCGCCGCTACTACCAACCAATACTTACTCATATGAGATATGATGGGAAAAAAAGGGTTATTTAATTTAGAAATAATCAGCCTGCTTTCGCCCATTCCCGCTAGAAATAGTTGCATGCGAGAGAGATCCCAATTCTGTGCATGCGGCAAGCTTACTTAATGGAAAATACCGCCAGCTTCCACCCAGACAAAAAACATGAGCGCCTAGTGTGAAAGGTTGCTTTACTAGAAAATATAAGGCGCGTTAGCGCTTTAGTCTAAGGGGCGGAGCGTCGAAGAAGCGAAGCGAGCCTAGAGTAGCAGCCTCTTATCTTACGTTTTTCAGGCCCCTTTACTTGATATTCTATTAGTAAAGCGCTAGCGCCCCTATAGAGTAAGGCTCTTCTGCTATCAATGAAACCAAAAAAAAAAGAGAGACAAAAACCCTTTTGTATAGATCGAGACTTGTAGCTTGATTCTTTACTCATTCCATACTGGGAATAATTGCAGGAAATCGTTCGATAACACTTCTTCCAATTTATCAATGATATCAGACTCCCGTGAAACTCTTTCAATAAAGTGAAATTAATTCTTACAAAGCAAATAGCATTTCCTATTGATTTGTCCAACACTAGACTGGACCTATTAAGATTCTGAATTATCCATTGCTACGCTGTTCCCAAGGACTAGCAAAATCGAAATAGCAAAATTCTTGGGTCATCTCAATGGGTTCAGAAACTACACGTTTCTCTGGATCATCATAGTGTACCTCCACATATCCACTCAGAGGAAGGTCTTTTCGTAATGGATGACCCTCGAAACCATAATCTGTTAATATACGACATAGATTTGGATGATTGATGAAAGAAACACCAAACATATCCCAAACGTCTTGCTCCCACCGGCCGGTTGATGAAAGTAGACTGACTACCGGAAATATTCGTGTTACTTCGTCTGCACTGGTTTGTACATGAATGCGTGAGTTATACCGAGTACTAAGTAAATTATAGACCACTTCAAATCTTCGTTTTCGAGAGGGATAATCAACTCCGTAAATATCGATACAAACTTGAACCCTTGTATAGGTATGAAATTTAAGAACGCACAACAATTGAAATAGGTAATCCGAATTGGTATCAGATCTATTACCATGTTCCGATCTTTCCATTTTTTTTACCCATTTCTTGGGGAGAGTCTCCCAACTATCTTTGAAAAAAGATTGGTTATCTATAAATAAAGATAAAGAAAGATTTCTTCTAGTTCCGCTTCTTGCTCTAAAAATGAAGATGTCGGAAATCCCTTGGTCCAACCAAGAAAGACATGGGACTTTTGGTCGTCTTTTTCTTCTCTTATGAGATTTCAAATTGGATGACGCTCCTAAAGGCCTTCTAAACTGTCTTTTCTACATGTTTGCTAGGCATTGTCATTGAAGTAGGCAAGGCCAGTCCATCTGTCAGCTTCTAGGTCAACAGCTAGTAATATGTCTTTCTCGTCCTAAATTAAATAAGTACGAACTTCAATTGTGGCTTACGCTCTCGTTACAGGCAAATGAGAGGAAGGCACTTAAAGAACAGGTGGGCATAGCCTGGTCAATCTTGAGTTAACATAACAAATTTGTATTTTGAGTAATAAAAATATAATAAATCTAGGTTAACTCGTTAAATTCATGGCTCAAGTCTTGAGATTGGAATAACCCAATAGAAAAGAAAATAAAGAAAATCACTAAGCTTATTTTTTTGTTTTTAAAGAAACTCAATATTAAATGATGAAAGTCGCAAATAAAATGAGTAAAAAAAAACATATGTCAACATGTATTAACTTTTCAAACCCATGATCCCAATATTAGACCATAAACATCCTATTTGAAAATACCTCAAAGCCTAATTGCTAATTAATCAAATGTTGAAGAATAAAATTAGAAAAAAATTCAATTATACAAAATGATTCAAAATAAAAAATAGCAATTAAAAGAATGAGGATCAAAGTTAAAATAAAAAAATGAATTTTATTTTTTATTGAAGGGTGAAATTGAAAAGAAAAATTAATTTAACAAAAAAAAATCAAAAGAATGCAAATCAAAATTGAAATAAAAAATTAAAGTAAATTTTTGATTGAAGAGTGAAATTGAAATTAAAATTCAATTGAGATTGAATGATAAAATTAAAAACAAATTGAAATTTTATAAAGAGACCAATAATAACAATTAGAAATCAAAAGAAGGACCAAATGACCAATGTGATTTTCTAGGGGAGGAGAAGAAAAAAAAAGGCCACCGACATTGCACTGCCCCTCCAAAGCTATCATGTTTTATCCCAAAAAGAAGAGGATATTGTGATGATTCTAATGACATGATAAAAGCTGGGTTTTTTTACTACCAAGAGACGCCGCATACGCCACCAAAAAAACATAAGCACTTCCCACATGAATCAACTACCTTTTGTTTTTATAATTATATTTTATATTTAATAAAATATCAAATTGTCCTTCATCTAACCTAATCATAACAGAAAAACCAGTATGAAAATAGAAAAAAAAACCTTTGGATGCTAATTTATAATTGTTGCTTTTAAAGATATTTTGGTTGTTTCACTGTACTTTTAAAATGTGAAAAAACTTATTTGTTTCTAATCAATCTGATAATGATTAATGGACTTTGTAGAAAGACCTTGGTGCCTCCAATAGTCAATTTAATGATTTTTAGTGGGGAGGGTGAAATTATTATTATATAATTCCAGTCAACAATACCTCTAAGTTTGTATGAATATTGTTTTCCCAAGACGTATTAGTTTTGGCTAATTTAAGTACTTCATTTGAGAGTTATTCTTAATACAATTAATGGATTTAAATTAATGAAATTTCATTTTCGTTTTGTTTGCAATATTGAAAGAGACTTAAGTAATAACTAGTTTATTGGCTAGCGTTTCATTATAGGTTAGATCAAATATTTTTTTTAACATAATTTTTTTTAAGCATTTCTAATGTTTTTTTTAGTAGAAAAAAAAATTTAAATCATGTGGGGATTGACTTGATTTGATATGGTTGACTTGACATATCAAAGACAACTCAGATGACTGGTAAAAATATAGTTTGATTCAAAATAAATATTCAAGATTAAATTACGTGCGCGCGCACACATACATTAAGATAACAACATATTAGATCAATTCAGATCAAGGCAGGTTAACCAGTCAATTCGAATGCTAGGTCATAAGACCATGATAACCCCATATAAAGTAAATCAAAATAAATTATGAAGTTCAATTTCTAATAAACTCAATATTGAAGGATGGAATTGAAAAAACTAATTTGAGTCAACCCAAGTTAACCTACTAAACTCGCTATCTAGGTCATGAGACTAAGATAACCCAATAGAAATAAAATTGAAACAAATTATGAAGCCTAACTCTTAATCAGCCTAGCGTTGATAGATGGAATTGAAAAAAAATTGATTAAAAAAGACAAAAAAATAACTTTAGTTAATTCGGTTTAACTCGCTAAACTTGTGACTTGAGTAGTAAGACGATGATAACCTTAAAGAAAGCAAATCAAAATAAATCATAAAGCCTAATTTCCAATCAATCCAATGTTTAAGGATGAAATTGAAAAAATAGTCAATTAGGAAAGAGAGAAAAAAAAACTTAAGTCAACTGAGTTAACTTGTTAAACCCGCAATTTAGGTCATGAAACTGAGATGACCTCATAAAAAATAAATTGAAAAAAAAACACAAAGTTTAGTCCTAATAAACCTAATGTTGAAGGATGAAGTTGAAATTAAAATTGAAAAATAGATTATAAAAGAACATAAAAAAACTCGAGTTAACTCGGGTTAACCTATGAGTCATTAGACGAGAATAACCTCATATAAATCAATCTGAAACAAATAACAAAACCTAATTTCGAATCAATCCGAAACAAATAAACGAAATCTAATTTTGAATCAATTCAATAATAAAAGATGAAACTGAAAAAAAAATTAATCAGGAAAAGGGAAAAAAACTCGAATCAACCAATCAAACCCACAATCTAGGTCAAGAGACTAGTATAACCTTATAAAAAGTAAATTAAAAAAATAAAGCTTAATCCCCAATAAACTTAATATTAAAAGGTTAATTTGAAATTTTAAAAAAAACTATATCTTGGGAAAAAGAAAAACAAAGGAAGGGAAAAGAAAACATTATTCAAGGGTCAAATAGCTAGTACTAGATCATTGTCCGTGCTATGCTGTGAGTCGGATGAAGTTTTTCTTAGACGTAAAAAACTTTCCTGGTGTTTTTAATTAGAATTTTTTTAAACTATATGAGAATTGACTTGGTTGACTTGAAATGTCTAAAGATAACCTAGATAATGGATAAAAATTTAGTTTAACTAAAAAAATCAAAACGATATATATTTTTTTAAATATTGAAATAACAACATATTAGATCAATTTGGGTTAACCTATTAAACCCGCCGCTACCAGATCATGAGACCCTGATAACCCTATAGAAAACATATAAAAAATAAACATTAAACCCAATTTTCAATCAACCTAATGTTGAAGAATGAATTTGAAAACAAAATTCAACTAAAAAATTAAGTCGAGTAAACCCGGGTTAATCTGCCAAAATTAGGTTATGAAATTGGAATAACCCAATAGAAAATAAATCAAAATAAATTATAATACTCAATTCCCAATCAATCCAATATTAAAGGATGAATTGAAACAAATTCAACTAAAAAAAGGATAAAAAAAAACCCCAATCACCAGGCTAACTCACAACCCAAGTCATCAAATTGTGATAACCTCATAGAAACAAAAACGAAGTTCAATTATCAATCAATTCAATATTGAAGTATTAAATTAAAAAGAAAAAATCAAATAAAAAAAGATAAAAAGTAATCCGAGTCAACTAAGGTTAACATACCAAACTCAAGTCAGGAGACTAGGACATCTTTATAGAACGAAAAATAAATAAATTATAAAGTTTAATTCCCAGTCAACCCAATATTGAAAGATAAAATTAAAAAAATTCAATTAAAAAAGGAATAAATAAACTTGAGTTGGCATGACTAACTCGCAAAACTCATTACCTAAGTTATGAGACCATGATAACCATATAAAAAGCAAACTGAAAAACAATTATGAAGCTTAACTTTCAATCAACCCAATGTTGAAGGATGAAATTAAAAAATAATAAAAAATAAACTGAGTCAACACAACTAACCCGCAAAACTCGCAACTTAATTTATGAGACTGTGATAACTTTATAGAAAATAAATTAAAATAAATTATAAAATTCAATACTCAATAAATCCCTTATTAAAGTATAAAATTAAAAAAAATTAAATGTGAAATAAAAAATAAAAAATAATTTTATTTTAATAATTTTTGATGTTCAAGTAAAAAAAAAACTTGGGATTTCACCGTTCATGTTCACTGTTATAATATGTGTCAATAAAATCTACTAACTAATTTTTTTTTATTATTTCAATGTTCATTGCTATAAAAAATGGCAAGAACTTTTAATAATAATAATTGTTATTTTTTTATTAAAATAAATATTTAAATTAGTTTGTGAGTATATAAACTAATAGTACAACTTGAAAATAATAATAATAATAATAATTATAATCATGAAATATCCACGCTCTCGATTCTCAAGTTCTCAACAACCTCTTTAAAAGAAAAAGAAAAAAAAACGCTCTCGATTCTCCACTTCCTTCCCTTTCTTCTAAAAAATAAAATAATAATAAAAAAAATTCACATTTTGTCGTTCTATTGCTCTTAGCTCTGCGTAGCAAAGTCTCTCTCAGTCTCTCTAACAAATCGAAAAACAGAATCTCTCCGTCTCCGCTGAAGAGCAACAGCAGCAGCAAGAATCATGACTCATATCCTTTTCATTTTTCTTATCTAATTTTAGATCTCTTGATTTTTCTTTTATTTCCTGCAGGTTTTTGTTTTTTGTTTTTTTTAATTTTGTTTCTTTGATTCAATTTTCACGCGGAAATCAAAGAGAAAAAGATCGCGAGAGAGCTCAAGCTCGTGGCGGTAACAAAGTAAACAAAGGCAAGGATGACGGTTTGACTCCTGAACAGCGTCGTGAAAGGTTGATCGGTTCCTCTATTTTTTTTTACATTTTTTAAAATTTAGTTTTGGTTAAATTTCAAGATTTTTTGCATTTATTTTTGTAGAGACGCGAAGGCGCTGCAAGAAAAGGCGGCGAAGAAGGCAGCACAGGCGGCGGGAGGGGAATCTTCGGGAGGAGGTAAAGGGAATAATAAGAAATAGAAAGAAGTTTGTTGTGTTTTAATCATGTGGTTTTGTGTTGACTACGGTTTGATGTGGATTTGATATTTTGTATGGATTATCATGTTTGTTTGGGTTTGAGGTTTTTTTAGTTTGATTTGGAGTTTTGAAAATTTTAATTGCTTGATTGGATCGGTTATCGATGAATTAGTTGCTTTTATTGAGTTTAATTTTATGCATTTTAATTATTGAATCACGCAATTTTGGAGAGATTGATAATTACACGCATAAATCCGTGTTCTACTGCTCGTTGTTGGTGAATTAGAGATGGAGATGTTGAAATTTAGTTAAGCTTAATAGTTGTGCTGGCCTTGATATGGCTAGAGTTGAAGAACGAAAAGATAGTGTTATTATATTGTATGGATGTTGGTTACGCTTTTAGGAAGGTTTGGGGCTGGTGGAAAGGAAATTAGGGATTATGGGAGATAAACATGTTAGTTAAACATGAGTTTCTAGTACAGCTCATGAAAACTCTCTTTTAGACAATTACTGCACGGTTTGCTTATTCTTAAGAATCACCTCATGGCTGTTTACAGAAGCATTCAGTAGTCTCCCCATTGTCTAGAATACAATGGACTAGGATGTCACTATCTTAAAAATATTTCTATGGATGGATTAGAGTTCATTGCTGAAAAAAGTTATTACTATTCAAGCATTGGCTGAATGTGCTTTTGAACCCCCATTTGATGGGTTTAATTGCACTTTGGTGTATATTCACTCGGATGCACAACTAGGGCTTTCTTATATGTGTGACTTGAACACATTACTTTGTGAAATTGGATGCCTGTAGCAGGTTCTCTGTATGACACGGTTACTGTATTCTGAACTTAATCATAGGCGACCTAATTTTCTTTTAAATTTGAGTAGGGCTTCTAACCTAGAACAGTAAATCCCCATAGATCATGAATATTGGCCCTTTTCAAGGTATAATAACTGGAATTTCATTAGCTTTTTCAAACCATGTGCATTATGGGGCCAAGTTAGTCAGTTCATCTTAAAGGTATTAGGTAGGAGAATTGCAGGCATTCACAAGGCCAGTAAGGATTTTTTATCCACTACTTGTTGATGGTTTTCATTTTGATGGCAATATTGTCTAAAGGTATTACATAAGAATAGTGTTGGTCTGTTTGAATGGTTTTCATTTTCATTCTTTGAATGCACCACAGACTACACCGTGAGCATCTATATCTTTTGTAGAATGTCTGCAATCACTTGAAACTCATGGTTGCTTACTAATGTTTGGACGTTTAGATTTTAGGGCTACTTAAAGATTACTTTGTTCTTGTGATAGACTTTGTTTTCGAAGAAAACATTGAACATTTCTCTCTCCCGTCTCGTACAATTATTATTAACACACACTAGAAAGGTTATTGCATTTTTTGTGGTTATGAGGAGTTCCTAGTTGTGCCTGCATTTTCTGTAGAGTTTGAGGAGGGGGAAACCCCTGCCGATCACTTACAAATTACAATATACATAAGTTTGAATAAAAGGGGCTTAGAAAAATAGATAAATAGGTGTGAGGTGAGCTTAACAAAATTTCAGGCATTTCCTTGACTCGGCTGTCCCTTTGTCCTAGGGCTCTAGGCTTTGCATAAACCTGCTCGTATATGTTGTGAATACGAGGAGATAAACTAAGTATTTTTTTTAGGACCAAGAAGATATTCTGGTGATTCTAATGGAGAATAGCGAGATTAGATTTTCTGAGCAGTTAGGCTGTGGAGATCAGAGTACATATTTAGCAATGATTTGAAAGATATCATAGCTAAATAGCATCTCAAATACCTGCGTTTTGTTTCATGCATAATTACGGTCAGGATGTGTTGATTAGCCTAAATTATTGAAATGGCTCTTCATTTCTGGTCTTTTTGTGGAAAACTATTTAATCCCTTAAGTTGGCAAGTTACGAATCAATGTGCCTATTTACCTCAAGTGGGAATTAACTAAATGAAGGAATTTGCAGAGTTACCGTGGAATTCTTCGGTTCAGCTTGTTCCGGAGTTTCTCTTGTTTGTATATGCATGGTAATTGGTAGTCAAGCATGTTTTGCAAATGAAGGCCATTGATTTTGAGCTCAATAGCTAATTGGAGCAGATAATCCCCTAAAATTAACTAAGAACAAGAACAGGGATGATGATAATGGCCTTGATTGCAAATTATAATACTGTTATTGACAGGTGGTGGAACAATGGGTGTCATCGTAAGCCTTGGTTTTTAAACTGTCAGAATAAGATGAGCCTCTTTGTTTGGATCTTATCATTGGTGGAAATGGGAGAAGGAAATTCTTGGTCATTGAATGCCCTATACTGCAGATCCTTGGCTTAGATCATTTTTGCATGGGGCTCATTTGTGTAAAACCTAAGCATGGGTCAGTGTTGCTACCACCACTATTTTACAGTGCAGTCTCTACACTGCCAGGGTTAGTTTGATCAACCGCCGTGTATATATTGTGAATAAAAGTTAGGTTTTTATATTCTAAGGTTAGATCTAAGCGAAATTTAAAAGAAACTCTATTTTATAAAATCTTAATAATAGACTTTATCTTAAAATAAACTTAACATATTTATGGTATGGTAGTTCTAAAATCCTTTATAGAAGAGAAATCCTAATTAAAACTAAAATAAAACAAAAATCCTTTATAGTAAAGAATTTCTAATTAAAATTTACCTAATTAATAAAATTCATCTAGCATTAAAATTACTAACTAGTAAAATAATAATTAAATTAAAAGTAAGAAAAAAAAAAAAAGTACAACAAGGTAAATAAAAACAATCTCGTGCAACTTCCATCTTTTATTTGAAAGCCTCTTTGATCTCAAATAATCATGAGATTTTAGCCTAATAGAAAACAAAGCTTTCAGAATCTTCTGGTAAAATTTTAGCTAAATCTAATAGTCATATTAAAAGTTATGCTTAATTTACCAAACTGCATCTTAGATTTTTCGTAAACTCTTCAACATCTAAAAATCTTATCCATCAATGAAATAATACAATAAATATTATTAAACCAATAATATTGAAAAAATTTTCCCAAGTCAGTCCCCTCCACATCTAAAAAACATGACTTGAGTTACCTATCAAGAATTAAACTTATCTACTCCAAACAAATAAATACTTTAAATATAGCATTGTGACCAATATATTCATGAAGTAACATATCTTTGATATGGGAACTTCAAATTTTAATTTATGATATGTACATGCTAAAGAAAAATTCATATTTAATATTATATTTTCTGTTCCTATGAAGTCCATTTATAGTTTCTTTATATATTCTTTTACTTCAAACTTGATCTTATTATTATTCATGACTTTCAATACTTCAACTTTTATATATAAAGAAACTTCAAGATAATCTTTCATAATATCTTTAGAAGAATTATTAAAAATTACCATGCTGTCCATGTCCTTGTTTACAAGATCTTTAGAATTGCTACAACATACTAATTGAGAAGCTTCTCGATTTTTTCTTCACTGTTAGTTGATAAACATCGACAATTAGATTAATATTTGCAATAATATTATTGTTGTAATTATTATGATATTGAAATTGTTTACTTTGAAGAGACAACAACTCCTCTATGATTTTCTTACTTGCTATTTTAGAAGGTTGAATAAAAGGCAAATAATAGCAATCTAATTGCTTATGTACCCGATATAAAATCTTTTTATAATCATCTTGTATAAACCTCAAAATTAATGATTATTTCAAATCTTGCCAAGATAGAATTAAAGGCATATCAATACGAGTTTTAAAGTCTAGAAATTCAAACCACCATTCTCTAGCACCATAAAAAAGTTTGCGTATGACAATTCTTATCTTTTAATTATAAGGGATCTTGTTGAAATAGAAATAAGCTTTTAACTTTGTTAACCAGTTAATAAATCTTTTCTTTGAAATCTAATCAAATTTAGGGATTGATTTGGGTTTTGGCTTGCCTCAAGGTAAATATATAGGAAAGTTTGTCTACTCTTCATGATCGTTGCCTCCCATCAATTGAATGATACGTTCCAAGTTAGCCAACATTGTTGTTGTTGTTTGCTTAAAACAATCTAGTTTTGGCGATTGGATTCCTCGCGTTCTCCTAAGCATTCATAATGTACTAGATGGCCTTCAATCTTGCATTGCATAATGGATTTTGTTTTAAAAAATATACATTCACACTTCAAAACTGTGACAACTTTTTTTTATGTCTCAATTTATATTTCTCTGATCAAACATATTTATTTATATTTCTATCTTAAGATACTAATCTAGTGCAAACTTAATTATAACCACTGTCAAACTATGTTGCTGATTTATGTGATTTTGGGAATTCGGGTTTCCTTTACAGACGGGCACCCGCAGGCCACTCTAAGCACCATCAAATTCTCAAAATAATAGGGCAACGGTTTTACTTGGGATACCCACCAAATCATTTTTGGATCAAAGTAGCTAGTATTACTTCTTAAAACGCAACTAATTGGTATTTAACAGAATAAACTCTCCAAAACAGTAAGTTTATTTTTTGCACACGTATAAACTTAATTTGTTTCTGCCCTCAAACGAGGCTAGGTTCTTGGACCCGTCTATTTGATTTTGGATTCAATTTTCAAGTTTCCGGGTCTGACTCTCCTTTTTTTTTTTTTTTTGTTTGTCCTCCTCTGATTCTTCTTGTTCTTGAGAGCAAAATGCAATGAAATGATAACGTAGGTTGGCAGGTACTAGGGTTAAGACGCAGGCACAACTGCATGAGGTCACATTTCTAGTTGACTCCAAATTATAACTTACTTATAAAAAGTCTGAACTCGAACTAGGTGCAACGGTAGCTAGTTAGGGTAGATTTTTAACGATTCTAAGGCCATGTTTGTTTCTCGGAATTCATTTTCCGGAAAACCACTTTCCAAACTTTCCTGTGTTTGTTTGCCACTAGGAAAGTTGGTCAATGGAAAACACTTTCCGGTCAATGGAAAACACTTTCTGGTTAATGAAAACACTTTTCGGTCAACGAAAAACACTTTTCAGTCAAAGAAAAATTTGGTTTGGTTTCTAGAAAAGTGTTTTCTCTTTTGGCTGTGTTTGTTTTCCGGAAAGTGGTTTCCCGGAAACCACTTTCCAAACTTTCATGTGTTTGTTTGCTATTGGAAAAGTTGGTCAACGGAAAACACTTTCCAGTCAAAGGAAAATTTGGCTTGGTTTTCAGGAAAGTGTTTTCCTGAAAAATTTGGGCGGAAAACACTTTCCGGAAGTTGTGAAAAATTTAGAAATGTCATTATTTGCTGATTATATCAAATTTGATCCTCAAACTTTTGATTGCTATATATAATTTGTTTTGAATATTTATTTTTCAATTTCTTCTCTTAAAATTTAATTTTTATATTAATTTTGGTCCTTATTTTTATAATTGCTATTTGCTTTTTTCTTATCATTTTTTTATTGAAATTTTTTATCTATCAAATTTGATCCTCATTCTTTTGATTTTTACTTATTTTATTTGAAATAATTTATGAAATGTTAATTATTATTATTTTAATTTCTTCACCTTTTATTTTTTTTAATTTTTTAGATTTGATCTCTATTATTTTGATTATTATTTATTTTATTTGAGATAATTTATGAAATTATATTTTTTTTTCAATTTCATTCTCATTCAAATTTTTAAGTTGTAAGATTTATTCCTCATTATTTTAATAAACTTGAAAAAATAAAATATTAATAAGTTATTTTCCAGCTCATTTTCCATAACATAACCAAACACTGGAAAGTATTTTCCAACTTATTTTCCATTACACTACCAAACATCGGAAAATACTTTTCCGGAATTCACTTTCCAGGAATTTACTTTCCCAGGAATTCACTTTCCAAAAGAAAACTACTTTCCTGCAAACAAACGGGGTCTAAATATTGATACATCGGATGTATATGATTTCTGGAGTTTGACTTAGGGTGGTAAGTAGTAGATTCACTCCTCCTGTTATTATTATTGTCATGGATTTAAATTCAAGAGAAGGCCGATATAAATTTCTTATAATTAATTAAATACAACAATTCGAAATTTATTATTTATTATTATCTCTGTATCAAAATGAGGTCCAATATTGTGGAAGTTTTTTGAATTTAACGTACTCATCAAGCACATTATAATTGATCAAGAACCTCTCAATCTCATGCCATGCGTTTTCATTCTCCTCCCGGCCCTACGTACAGGCAGCTTCCTTCCTCTACTTGGCTCATGCCTCACATTATTAGTTATCTATGTAATTAACACGATGTTGTTTTCATTTTAATTTTTTATTTATTTATTAATATGGTTAACTTCTTTCATTCGTGATCTGAATTTTACACTGAGTTATCCTCAAATCATGTTTAATTAATAACTATTATTTTTAGTTTCATAATTAAACCCTTCCTATAAAACGTACTTAATTTTCTTTGTACATCAATATTACGCCTTAAAAAAATAAATTGATCACAAGTCCACTAAGCTTGCTTGTTAATTTGTCTTGTGTGGTCCTTAACATGCAAAAGAACAAAATTCAAGAGAAAAAAAAACCCTAAGAAAACAAGTCAATGATATAAAGAAGTGCTCAAAACATTTGCTTTGTTGGAGTTGTTGTGGCAGCTATTGCATTATAATAAAGGATGACTTTTTGTGATGAGTTTGGTGCGACATGGTGAGTTAAACAAACTTATCCTATTATCATAGTTTTTAGATTTGGCCCGGTTCAAAACTCGAGTTCTGAGTTTTGATCGAGTCACGGGTCGCTCGGGTCAATTCTTTTTTTTTAAATCAAAATAACTTCGTTTAGTAAAAAAAAACCAAAGTCAATGGGTTGCAACCGGGTTTTTGACCGGCTCTTGCCGGGTCAACCCGCTTGTTTTTTCCTTCCCCTGTTTTTTCTTCAAACCGGGCCGGTTCCAGCCCCGTGTCAACTCATCGGGCTGGACTGAGTTTTAAAACTATGCTTACGAGGCATTTGATTGGGCCCACTAATTATGATGAGATATTATTTTTTAAAATGTTTTGTGGCTTCATTTGCATCATTTCTCTATCTCTTTGTGTTTTTTCTTCAAACAGAAAATAGTTGCTGTTGGTATGGAGGATCAGTTTCCTAAAATGGAAACCTTTATGCACAAGGAATTGGCAGCTCAAAGTAGTTTTCATGGAATGGCAACAGGATCAAGATATTTTGGTGATCCCACCATTTGGGGTGCTCTAGCTGGGGCTACTTGTCATGTAGATGATGGAAATAATGGCACGAAATCGCCATCACAATCGTCTCACGAAAGATTGTTTTCGGGTTCGGAATCGAGTTCTTCGGCAGACGATCTGGTTTCAGGTACCAATTTGGTTGGTAACATCCCTGGATTTGGCAGACAGGATTATTCCAAACAAAATCATGGAAGTTGTTTTATGTCAGGATTGTGTTCTATCAATTCTCCTGGAGGTTCAATATCTGACTAATTAATAACTATTATTTTTAGTTTCATAATTAAACCCTTCCTATAAAACGTACTTAATTTTCTTTGTACATCAATATTACGCCTTAAAAAAATAAATTGATCACAAGTCCACTAAGCTTGCTTGTTAATTTGTCTTGTGTGGTCCTTAACATGCAAAAGAACAAAATTCAAGAGAAAAAAAAACCCTAAGAAAACAAGTCAATGATATAAAGAAGTGCTCAAAACATTTGCTTTGTTGGAGTTGTTGTGGCAGCTATTGCATTATAATAAAGGATGACTTTTTGTGATGAGTTTGGTGCGACATGGTGAGTTAAACAAACTTATCCTATTATCATAGTTTTTAGATTTGGCCCGGTTCAAAACTCGAGTTCTGAGTTTTGATCGAGTCACGGGTCGCTCGGGTCAATTCTTTTTTTTTAAATCAAAATAACTTCGTTTAGTAAAAAAAAACCAAAGTCAATGGGTTGCAACCGGGTTTTTGACCGGCTCTTGCCGGGTCAACCCGCTTGTTTTTTCCTTCCCCTGTTTTTTCTTCAAACCGGGCCGGTTCCAGCCCCGTGTCAACTCATCGGGCTGGACTGAGTTTTAAAACTATGCTTACGAGGCATTTGATTGGGCCCACTAATTATGATGAGATATTATTTTTTAAAATGTTTTTTCATTTAAAAATATATTAATTAAATTTTTTTTTGATTTCAGCACATTAAAACGATTTAAAAATATTAATTTTTTTTTTGAAACTAAATTATTTTTTTAAAAAATTTCACAAGTATGGTTGAATTGTAATGCCAAATAGGGCCGATGAGTCAAAAAATAGGGTAGTCTATTAATTATCTCATTTTCTAACTTTTTATTTCACCTAATTTGAACTTCAAATCAAAATCCTTTGATTAAAATTTCCATTTTTTTCATTCATAGGTAAAAGAATATCATTAAATCAGTTTGTATATTAATCGTTAATAAATATTTTCTTTAAAAATAATCAAATTCTTTTCATAGTTGACAAATCTAATTCAAAAAAATCAAGAAATTAAGGAAAAAATACCTTCTTAATCATCAAACTAATATTTTGAAATTAGAATTTTCAAATTTAGTACATCTATATTATTATTTTTATAATTAATTAATATCACTAAGATCCCCATGTCTAAAATAGGTCCACAATCTCTCTAATTTTTCTATCTTCACCGGCTATGACCAAGACTAATTTTATCCCAAATCACTTGTGCTAGAAAATATACACATCCCTATTTATTCCATTAATTTGCACTGCTTTATTGCTTTATTTTCAACTTTCAAGATCATTTTCATGATAATTATAGTGAAAGCTATATATATATATATATATATATATATATATATATATATATATATATATATATATATATATATAAAGTGAAAGATTAGTGGTCATGGATGGATGACCACAAACATTTTGACACATGTAACCACCCCATTTGCAAACGGCTTCTCTATACATACGTTCGTTCGTTTCGTCTACCTAACCACTGTCTTATATTCCGTTGACTTCGCCCACTATTTTGACGATAACGTACACACAATTAACTTTGTCTACTCTAAACCTATCATTAAACTAATCACTTGATGATAATTATAACGATGATGACAGTGACAACCATGTTTATCATCTGAGATGGTCGCCAAAAAGTGCACTCCGTCTAGCTAGGGTTTCAAGAGTGTGCTTGATATTGTACTTATTGTTATTGTTGTGATTTGAAAAAAATTATTTTATAAAATGTATTTTTAGTTAAGATTAGTTTGAAAAAATATATGTTTGGTTAAAACTATAGTTGAAATTGAGGTTGAACAAAAAGTAGTTTAATGTGTTTGGTTAAAAAAATGCTTTTCAAATTGATGTTATAAAATAATTAAAAAATATTTTTAATTTAAATATTAAAGATTTAACTACTATTATTACATCATGAAATAAATAATATTGAGATCAAATATTTTTTATTATTCCATTAAACTATATGCAATGTCATCACATACAAAATCTATCCAACAATGACTATATTTTTCATGGTTTCTTAAGCATGCAACAATAAAAACTGAATTTTTTGTTATATCATCAAGCGATATCCTTCTAATTTTTTGAATAAAACACAATTAAAATAAAAATAAAAATAAAAACTAAATTTTTTTAACTGGGTCGGACCCGGCAAGAACATAATTGGAATTGCGATCAAATTTCACAAATGCTACACCATCATGCGATATCCTTCTAATTTATGTAGTGTTATAAATAATATTAAATACTAGTTTTTCGAGTAAAACTCAATTTTTTTTTAAAAAATTTACAATTTCATTATGTACAAAATTCATTCGACAAGAACTATAGTTTTCATGATTTTTTGAGCGTGCAATAAAATTAGGTAAAATATTATCAGGAATAAAATTGAGATTACAGTACGAGTAAATTTAATTCACCTTAAACTATTTTTTTAACAAAAAAAAATATTGTTCACGTTCATGTGAATAGTGCGAGTGAAATCAATTAATTACACTGGTTTTTTTAGAAAAAAAAACTAAACTTTTCATGTGAACGGTGCGAGTGAATTAATTCACTGGCACTGTTTTCTGAAATTTTTTTTAAAAACCTACTGTTCATGTTAGTGAACAGTGCTACAGTGGAGCATGGCTCTACTGTTCACTGAACAGCGGAGCCATGCTCCACTGAGCCATGCTCCACTGAGCCATGCTCCACTGTTGGTGTTAATGTCTAGACGAGAAACAACAAAATGCTGCTTTTCAAAAACCTGTAGCACACCACAATTTTAAGTGGGTCATATGAAAAAAAACTGCTATTTTAATCTTACTAAACACTAAAAGTTGTGGCTGCGGGTGAGGTTCACCCGCAGCTACAATAACAAACACCCACTAAATTTCATTTAACTTGCTTGTACATTGGTAGATGTCATGATGGTGCTCATGAGGAGATAGGTTAGTATAACATAGTTTTCTCAGCATAATGAGGATAACATTTTCTATTCTATCTTGCTTAAGAGTTTGCTGGCATTGTTAGAAAGATTCATACATCCATGACCTGCCCCATTGAATGTTTATGCATCAATTTATCATTTCGCTTGTGGGTTTTTATTTAATTAATCGGATAAAATCAATTAGCCAGCCACTAGTATTATATATTGTTTAATTTGTTTCCTTGGGATTAATTAGCATGAATTATAATGACGAGAATGATTGTAATTTAAGAGGATTAGTAGTGGTAAAATGTTACTATTTATCAACACGGTGCAACATAGTAAAAATATTGGAAAATAATATAAATCATATCTTGGAATCTCACCTAACAACTTAAGCTATTGGGTTGAGATGGTTCTTTGACATGGTATCAGAGTCTTGATGACCAAGCGGTCACAAGTTTGAATCATACAATCTCTATTTATTTGATAAAAATTAATCACAAAGTAATGTGGGTCTGTGCAAGTTTCAAGCTCAAAGGGCTTTCACTTGAGGGGGTGTGTTGGAAAATAATATAAATTATATCTTGTAACCCCACCAAAGAGCTTAAATTATTGGGTTAAGATGATTCTTTGACAAAAAACATTATTTTTGATGTTTTTGCTGGCATGAAAAATATTGCTGGCGCAAGAAGAGTGCATCGCATTGCCAATCAGGCATAAAGAGATACATTTTAAATTTAAATATAGATTCCCTTCGTAGATAAGCTCTTCTATTCATATATAATTATTATTATTAGAAAGAAAAGAAAGATGAAGTGGTGTAAAACAAAAGAGAGAATCAGCAGTTGTACAAGAACACATGTATGTATGTACCACTTTGATCATGCATGCAGTGGTTTTTATCTTTAAATTAGTGGGTCATGTTAGAATATTATGTATGATATTGTGGGGCTGTTTAATTTAACAGGATTAGAAGGGACAGCTTAAAAGTGTGGTTATCCAAGGGATGAATTGCCTGGTGAAAGAAGTTTCTGAGAAACCTAAAAAGATCGATAAAGTAGAGAAGATAAAAGCAAAAGGGAAGTTATCTAGTCAAGGTGCTGCACAAGACATGAAGATGTTGTTCTATTTATATGTTTTTTTATATATGGCCAGCTTAAGTTCGATCCTACAAGTACACTATTTTATTTGATAATGCCATGAGGCTTGACCCACAAAGGTTTTGAGAGAATTTGTGAAGTTTAGAGGCCAATAATTGTCAATTAGGGCATAACTCTCTCTCTCTCTCTCTCTACATCAGACCACATTTGTAGAATATTGACCTAGCTAATTGTATAAAGGAAAGAGTGAAAGATAGTGCAATGAACAACAGTCGCATTTGTGTTGTATACATTAGATTATCATGTCTAATAGACATAGGTCTGTTAAATGTCCAAATAGCCTCAACTTTGAATCCTCAATTTCTTCTTTGTTTTTTTCTTAGAAAACAAAACTTGTGTGAGTTGGCAATCAATTCCAGTCATGTTACCACTCACTTCTGAATAAAAAACTTTACAGGTTTGTCTATGAAATGAGGGAGAGGTCGGAGGGAAGTAGAACAAGGAAGGTCATTAGAAGAGTCTCAGCATAAGGTATTTTAGACTCCATGCATGATTTTCCATGTACCAATCGCTCATGTCTGTTCCACATGCCCATTTTTGAAACCTAAAGGCACATGGGATGTGTGCAAAGATGCGAATTTTCATCCCCTTTTGTTTTATTTCAATATTGTTTTGAAGACATAATCAACTTGGCGGGTTAAAATAAAACCAGATCAATCTGGTATCTGAATTGATTTAGGTAAAAAATAACATGATTATCCAAGTTAATAAACTGAATTGATTTAATGATCTGGTTGACTTGGATTTGACTCGTTCAAATTTATCTATTAATTTGTTGATTTTTCTTTCAAAAAACATTTTTTTGGGTTAGAATAACAACTTAAATTGGCTCACCCGACCCATAATCCAAACCTTACCCTGAATTAATCCTAAATCTGGTTTTAAAACTAAGTTTTATTGTCTTGAGGCCCAAAATCCTGTAAGGAATAAAGAAGTCTGTTTAATAATGGCAAGAAAGAAAAACAGGGGAAGGCAACATTAATTGGAGAAACATGGTTTCATGTCTCTACTAACTGATGATCAATCAGACAGATTAAGTGTTTAACCAAAGGACCATGTGCTTGCTCTATAAAATAACAATGACAACAAACAACTACAGTTACAGTATTTGGAAGAACTTGAACACATAATAATAATAAAATCAGAGCATCCAAAAAGTGATAAATAACAAACCCTTTGGAATTTCTTTCTTTCTAATAGGTATTTTACCTTCCTTAAAATGATTACTCCGAGTGGCTAGCCTGAGAGGAAAGCAAATTAAATGGGTGCTTGATATTATAATAATTTTTATGAATATAATTTTAAAAAATTTATAATTTATAGAATTTTTTTAATGTTTAACTTGGATTTGTGGTTGAAACCTCCTTTTAATTGTATAAAAAATATCATCAGTCAAATGTAATTTTAATTGTTGAACCAAACATTTATTAACTAAGGTTAAAGAATATCTAGTTTATATAAAATTGTGATATTTATTGATTAATTAAACACTTTCAAATCTAAATTAAAAAAAAACAGACTGCAACATACATAACACAAAAATAAACAGAGCTTAACACCACCTAATAGGAATTCCAATAATTCAAGGCACAAATTTAAAGGTGGCCTTACTTTTTACCATAGTTTTTAGACCTGATCCGGTGGCCGGCCTTGTCCAAGGCTCGGGTTTCGGGTTTTGAACATGTCAATTTTTTTTTAAATCAAAACGACGTTGTTTTAGTAAAAAACAAAAGTTAACGGGTTGTAACCGAGTTTTTGACTGAGTCTTGCCGTGCGCGTCAACCAGGTCACTAGATCAACCCGCTGAGTCAGTCGAGTCATACAAGGTTTTTTCTTTTCCTGTTTTTTCTTCAACTCGGCCAGGTTCCAGCCACGAGTCGACTCGCCGGATAAGATTTTAAAACTATGCTTTTTACCCTATCTTTCTTACTTGTTGCGGTAATTCTTTAAATGGCTCCAAACATATCTCAAAAGACAGCCATGATATTCATAAAAAAAGGGTATATTTGCGTGTTCAGCATCGGACATTGTTTATATTTAATAGTAAAAAAACAACCATGATTTTCATTAAAAAGGAATAAAGAAAGAAGACAGCCATGATTTCCTCATTTATAAACATAATTCATTCAATTTGGAAGTGAGAACTGCTCAAAACTAATGATGTGTTGATGATAATATTGACATTGAAGCTTTGCCAAAAGATATATATTTAAATTAGTACCAATCGAGACTTCGTTGAGTTTGGCCAACTTTCTTAATCCATAAAGATTAGACTACGCAACGAGCTAGCTGATTTAATTATGCATCAAATATTTGTTTTATCAATCTTTTGCCTAATTTAAATTAGTATCAATTAAGAGTTAATTAGTTTCTTGTTTAACAATTAGCACAAATCCCACTTCAAAATCCCATGAGGAGAAAGTAAAAAGGGGGAGATATAATAACATATATGCATGTGGGTGAATGAGAAAATCACATGCATGATCATTTGCTAAAAAAACACACTAACAAACATGCCATCAAATTAATGCCATTAGAGGTTCAAGGCTACCTCTTCGTAGTCACTCTCATGTAATTAGAATATTCATCCATCCCATGAAGGCATGAACCCATGAAGAGAGGTAATTAAGCAAGGAACACTGAGCTGTCAGGTTTTGATTGGATACTGACAAAACATTTTGAAATGGAAAGCTCGAAAATGGAAGGTGGTGAGCTTCTTTTTTTTTTTTTTTATCAAGCAACACGAAGCTGCCAGGCTTTGATTGGATATTGACAAAACATTTTGAAATGGAGAGCACGAAATGGTAGGTGGTGACCTTATTCCTTTCTTTAACAAGCTGAGATTTGAATCAGTCCGATAACTTCCCTTCCCTTTTATAAAACATAAAACAAATCATTTTAATATAAAAATTTAAATTATTAAATGAAAAGATTTCAATATATAATTTATATTATTTTTTAATATATATTTTCAAGTAAAAATTCTTTTAATTTGAAATTTGCACGGATTTACACTACTTTGTGCTATTAATTCATTTCAATTAAAAGAGAGAAAGATGATGGTGAGATTTAAACTTGTGACCGTCTTATCAGTAAGACTCTGATACTATATCAAGAAATCAATTCAATGCTAGGACTTAACCTATTAGATGAGATCCCAATATATACATAATTTATATTATTTTCTAACATACTCTTTTAAGTGAAAACTCTTAATTTAAATTTGAAAAAATTTGTATATGCCCACACCTTCTTGTAATTAATTTTATTAAATAAAATATGAATGGTAATATTCGAACTTATGATCAATCAATCAATAAAGCTCTAACATGACAAAAAATTATTTCAATAAAAAAAACTTAAATGGTTAAGTAAAGAAATTAAAAAAATATGATATATATATTGTTCTCTAATAAATAATTAACTAAATACCCTATAACAGTCTCACATGATGGTTGCTTTAGCATAAATATATATAACGGATCAGTGGCTTCATTTGCATCATTTCTCTATCTCTTTGTGTTTTTTCTTCAAACAGAAAATAGTTGCTGTTGGTATGGAGGATCAGTTTCCTAAAATGGAAACCTTTATGCACAAGGAATTGGCAGCTCAAAGTAGTTTTCATGGAATGGCAACAGGATCAAGATATTTTGGTGATCCCACCATTTGGGGTGCTCTAGCTGGGGCTACTTGTCATGTAGATGATGGAAATAATGGCACGAAATCGCCATCACAATCGTCTCACGAAAGATTGTTTTCGGGTTCGGAATCGAGTTCTTCGGCAGACGATCTGGTTTCAGGTACCAATTTGGTTGGTAACATCCCTGGATTTGGCAGACAGGATTATTCCAAACAAAATCATGAAAGTTGTTTTATGTCAGGATTGTGTTCTATCAATTCTCCTGGAGGTTCAATATCTGACTATATTGTCAAAGAAAGCTCCATTAATCCTGTGAATTTCTCGGAATATTTTCCAGCACTAAATAACCAAGCTCAAGTATCTGAACCTCCCTCTCCATCTTCCTTATCAAACACATCAAAATTTCCAAATTTGACCTTGTTTTTGCAGGAACCAGAAGCTTTCATCCAAACAAGTTTTCAAACAACTTGGCAAGGATCAAAACCCAAACAAGCTGTCGATCAACTTGGCAAGGATCAAAGATGTGAGCCTATGTCATTATTTCCAAACACTTCATTCTCCATGCCTCAACTAGGCCAAATTCATTTCCAACCAAGTAATGATTGGCTCAAAATAAATCAAACCTTGGCAAACTATTCTATTAAGGGATTTAATGACTATTGGCTTAGAACTACGACCACACAGCCGATGAAATACACCGGTCGAAGATTGCAGAACCAGCATCAGAAGCCTTCATTTTCATCAGCTTCAACATCGCCGGGAAAGCTGTTTAGAGGAGTGAGGCAAAGGCACTGGGGCAAATGGGTTACAGAGATTAGGTTACCGCGAAACCGGACGAGGGTTTGGTTAGGGACTTTCAACACAGCAGAAGAAGCTGCCATTGCTTATGACACGGCAGCTTACATGTTACGAGGAGATTATGCGCATTTGAATTTCCCAGATCTTAAGCATCAACTTAAGGCCAATTCATTGAATGGAACCACAGCTGCCCTTCTTGAAGCAAAGTTACAATTAGCAATATCACAAGGCAACAATATTTCTGTTCAAAAGAAGCACAGTGATGATCCACCACCAACATCACCAGATAAGATTATACATGACATGAATGCTACAAAACCCAAAGGTTTGAGCCACAACACAACAAGAGAAGGGTTGCAATTTGAGTTGGAAGGCAAAACTGCATGTCACGAAGTGATTCACGAGAACCTGCAGAAAGGTCAAGAGGTTGTAGCATCTGATGCTGGAGCTGTTCAGTTAAGTAGAATGCCTTCCTTGGACATGGACATGATCTGGGATTCTCTTTTAGTCTCTGATTCATGAACATTTTGCCTTCTTTCTTTTCACATTTAGTATGATGTGAAGATTGTCTAGACAAGAAATTTCTTAAAAAAATTTCTTTCATTGCCAGATTTTAGGATCTACAATGCAATCTTCTTAAAATTTATATTTTGCTTAAATACTGATGTTCTCTATAGAGGGTTTAGTTTGCTTTTCCCTTAGTTAATTTTATTCCCCCATTTCTCCATATCATTTTCCTCCTATCTTTAAGAGGTGGTTTGGACAAGAAACATGAAATTGAAGATTGAAATTAGAAATAGGGAAGACATTTTTTTTGCTACTCGAGTAGATGCCAAATCTGGCATGTGGAGGTTGGCATGCTTTTTATTACCAAGTCAATGGAAAAATAAATTGGTGGGACAATCTTTTTATGAGCATGCTCTTTTATATTTTTGGTCGGGCATTGTATATTGAGAAAATTCCATTTGATAATGAGGTCTAGAGCATTGAATAATTAATCTTAAAGGGCTTGTTACATGATTGAAAAAAAATGTTTTTTATTTTTATGTAGTTTTATTTTTTAAGTTTGAGTTTTAAATCAATATTAAAAAAATTTATCTCTTTTTAATACACTAAATCATGTAATTAAAGAGTGCATAGTTAAAACATTAATCTGAAAATATTAATCAAAACACTACATTAATAACAGCGAATATATATATAATTAATGTAGATGAGCATTGTTGTTTCAACAAATTAGTTGAGCGAATGTCAGATTTATATCAAATCAATTTGATTGATGGTATCACTAGCTTCCATTTACCCGTGATGGGAACAAAATAGGATTTTGTATATCATGGGCTTTCGTATGGTTTCAAAGAAAAAAAATGTCCCAGTAAAATTTGATTAAACCCATCAGAATGTGAAAAGAAAAATCAAGTTGACTCCGATTTTAGTTCGTCATTTTTATAAAAACCATTTTAGTTCTTTTTTTAGGGTTTAAGACAAGTCAAGAAGGATTTGAATAATAAAAAAAGCAAAGGCAATTTGTGATCCAAGAATTTTCGTTATGTCTAGTCTTCAATTGAACTTAAACCATGAGTACATGATAGTTGATGCATTTGTGCGCATAAATTTCATGTATTAAAAAATACATTAAAAATAATGTTAAAATGACAATAATTTTATTTAATTATAAGAAAAAAAAGTGTAGAAGCTCTCTTGAGGTATTCTTTACGTGCACATATCTTCTAATTAACAGTCAGATCTAAATTTTATTTTAAATGAGAAAATTTTCACATGAGACTAAAAATTTTAATTAATCATATAAGATCTTAACTTAATTTAATTTAGTGAAAGGAGAGACTTTGATCATTTATTTCCTTGATGGACTTGAATTTCTTTGAGAGAACTTCTAAGTATTTGTGCTTGTTCTTTAATCTCTGCTTATTGTTTTTTTTTCCTGCTTTCTCTTATTGTTGTGTTTGATTTTTTGGCTTTGTTATCTATTTATAAATATGTTAAGTGTAATTTACCTTAAATGTCTTTTATCTAAATGATATTTTAGAAAAATTGATATCAAAATTACTTAAAATACTCTTAGATAGAAGGATATTAAAATAAAAACCATGAAATGTATTTTAAACTGAATTTTTAATTTAATTTAGGTCCAAACCCAATAAATTTGTTTGGTCATTGAGATATTTGGATCTTAGACCAAATTTATTGAATTTTTAATGTCTATGAATGCTCCTTCAAGATTAATTTTATTTTCATAATTTTAGTGCAATAAATAAATTTATCTTCTTTTACTTAGAATTGTGATGAGATTAAAAATGTGTCCCTACTTTCAAATAGAAGTTTGAGATTACAAATATATTTAGTTCAAATAATTACTTTGAAAGAGAAATTTATCTTCCAATACAACACGAACACTTACTTTATATATGTACTCTATTAATGTCTTGGAGAGATCGTACCAAATCTTTAAAAATAAAAATAATTAGGTATAAAGCTCACCATAAATTTTAAATATATGTATCGGAGGAAAGCAACAAATTAATTCCGATTCTAACATAACAAATTAATTCCGATTCCAACACAGGCTATTCCTACAACACAAATATCTTGCCACACAAATTGAAGAATCCGACTCCAACATTGATTATAGATTGTAGAGTTTCAGTTTTAACAACCATCATCCTTCCTCATTTTGTGTGTGTGTGTGTGTGTTGTTGTAACATAAAACATAATACAAGATTCTTTTGTCTTCATGGTATCAGAGTAGGTTTCTAATACCTTGCTGATTAGTTGAAATTCCTATGGAAGACCCGTTCAAGATTGATGGTGTTGATGGCACCAATAGATCCTACAATATGCTGGAAAGAGAGCCAAATCCTAATCAACATTTAGGCTCAGTTTTACTAAATGAATTTAACTATCTCCCTTAGTCAAGAGTTGTGGCAATTGCTCTTGGTGGAAGATCCAAACTTGGGTATATCAATGGCCATATTAAGCCTTCCGTGTCTCTTTCACTAGCTTATGATGCTTGGCAATGCAAAGACCAACTTATTATGTCTTGGTTATTTAATTCTATGGAAAATCATATTGCTAAAATATTCAGCTACTCATAATCTTTCTTGGAACTATGGTTACAAATATTTTGTTTCCTTTGTGGATGATTTCTCTCGTGTTACATGGATTTATCTCTTGAAATTCAAGAGTGAAGTTGTGCATGTTTTTTAAAATTTAAATATGCTAGTCATGACTCAATTTTCTACAAACATAAAAATTCTCCGATCTAATAATGGCACTGAATACATGTCAAAAAATATGACACAATATCTAGCTACTCATGACATTTTACATCAGTCAAGTTATGTTGGCACACCTCAACAAAATGGGGTAGCTGGGCATAAAAATAGAGACCTATTGGAAAAACTAGAGCCTTAATGATACACAAGCATATTCCTAAATCATTTTGGTCTCACGGAGTGTTATCTGCAATATCTAATCAATCGACTACCTAGCCGAGTATTACATTTTAAATCACCTCTTGAAGTCTTGCAAAAACAACCACTTGATCTATCTCATTTGCGAGTATTTGGTTGCGCACTTGTTTTATTCATATACAAACTTCACATGGGGACAAGCTTGATCCAAGGACTGCTAAGTGTGTTTTATTGGGTTACTCCTCAATACAAAAGGGATTTAAATACTACCATCCTCCTTTTAAAAGATTGTTCATATCAAGAGATGTCTGATTTGAATAAAGTTCTTTATACTTTAACAAAAATCACCAAGAAGACTTGACATAATTGTTTCCCCTACCGAATGTTACTTCTATAGACTTGGCCTCTACTTCAGATACAATATCTGCTATAGACGACACTCGTCCTTTCCCTAATGGTATGGCTACAAATGAAGGGGATGTTAGTCCTTCTAATGAATGCTTTGAACATAGTCCTGCAGAGTCTAAAGTTCATGACAATAACAATCACGATAGGCACTTGTCCACCACAGCTATAAATATGCATTTTGACTCAAGAACTGTCATTCTTATCATCTCAGACTTTGAAGATGGTTTTGTTGATCAGTTTCCTCATCACCCCTCTGTTATTCCTATTACCACGGATTCTAAGGGGGATTCTGAAGGTAATCCTGCTAATTATTATCCCCTGTCACAGCCCCGTAGGAATCCAACCCGTCACCGTGCTCCTCCAACAAAGTTATAAGACTTTGTAACTTATGTAACAAGACATCCTATCTCTAATTACCTTACATATCAACATCTCTTAGCTGAACATTCTACCTTTTTTACTGCTATCTCTGATGTGCATGAACCATATAATTTTATGGAGGCAAATTCATAAAATGAATGGCGACAGGCTATACATGATGAGCTGCGAGCTCTTGATCAAAACAAAACTTGGAGTGTTGTCAAACTTTCTAAAGATAAAGATGTTGTGGGCAGTCGTTGGGTGTATAAAATCAAGTTCAGCTCAGATGGGTCTATTAACAGATACAAGACACGTCTTGTGGCTCAGGGCTATACTCAAACCTTCGGCGTAGATTACAAGGAAACTTTCACACTTGTTGCAAAAATGAACATTGTTCATGTTTTACTCTCAGTGATTGTGAATAATATATGGTTGATGTGTTAAATGGATGTTAAGAATGTCTTTTTGCATGAAAACCTTGAAGAAGAAGTCTACATGAAGTTGGCCCCCGATTACCCTCAAAATTCAGATCCTAACTTAGTGTGTCGACTTCATAAATTCATTTATGGGTTGAAGCAATCTCCACAAGCTTGGCATGCAAAATTGAGTGTTGTTCTTTAAGACATCGATTTCGAATAAAGTAATATAGACTTCTTTTTATTTGTTCATCTTGGACCAACGACCAAAATAATGGTTCTTGTCTATGTTGATGGCCTTATTATTATGGGAAACAATGGTAAAGCAATATCTCACCTCAAGGCAACTCTGCAACAATGTTTTCCCATTAAAGACCTTGGCAATTTGAAATACTTTCTTGGGATTGAAATGACTATTTCGCATAAAGAATTATTCCTTAATCAGCGTATGTATGTTCTTGATTTGCACAAGGATGCCAAGATGACAGATGCCAAACCTGCCCCTACTCCATTTTATAGTATATTGAAGCTTGAAACAACTAGTGAACCTCTCCGGTCTATTAATTACTATTAACATCATGTTGGCAGACTCATTTATCTTACTATTACACGACCTGATATCACCTACACAGTGAGCCTTGTTAGTTAGTTCATCCATGCTTCTATAATTTTTCACTTGAGTATTGTTAAACAAATTTTGCGTTATTTAAAGGGTTTTGTTGGCCGTGGGATTGTTATGACTAACCATGGTCATACTCAGATTACTGGATATAATGATTCAGATTGGGCTGGCAATGCTATCGATCGCAAATCAACCACTGGTTTGCATGTTTGTTGGTGGTAATCTGGTTGTCTGATATAGTAAAAAGCAACATTTTGTTGCATGTTCTAGTGTTGAAGCTGAGTATCGTACAATGACATCCGCGACATGTGAATTAATTTGGCTAAAAGGTCTTCTGTCAGATCTGGGATTTTCTAGCAGAATTCCAATAACTCTGTTTTGTGATAATCAAGTTGTCATGCATATTGCAGTTAATCTTGTATTTAACGAAAGAACTAAACACATTGAAGTTTGTCATTTTATCCGTCAACAAGTTCAATCGCAGATTATCAAACCATGTTATACTCGCAATCACGATCAATTGGCTGATATATTTACAAAGGTTCTGACTTCAGCTTATTTTCATCGTCTATTATCCAAGCTTGACTCAATCAATCCCCTTGATCTAACTTGAGGGAGAGTATTGGAGGAAAGCAACAAATTAATTCTGATTCCAACACAGACTCCTCCTACAACACAGACATCTTGGCACATAAATTGCAGAATCCGACTCCAACACTAATTAGTTTTAATAGACATCATCCTTCCTCGTTGTGTGTATATATATATATATACACACTTTCAATAAAAATAAAGAATTTGATTGTCTATGTTATTATTAAATTATCTTAACTGAGGAGGATGAAAATTCATGGCTATTTCTATGGTAGCTTTCGGGTTGGAGAAAAGGGCTTTTTTTATATTAGCCTTTTTGTTTTTTTTTCTCCTAATTGTTTCTAGGTTATTTTTTTTAGAGGATTTTTTACTTCATTTTTTCTTCTCTTGTCTTTTTTTCAATATTTTTCTCTCCAAATTCTCTCAATTTTTTTTAATCCTAACTTTTAAATTTATGTATTTTGTAGGATTCAAGAATTTTGTAGTGCATTGGAACACTTCATAGCTAATGAACTTGGGGATTTAGGCGAACATTTTCAAGGGAACCCTCAGAGGCTTGGATATTTAGTGAAACTTCTTAAGGGGGATCCTTGTAATCTTAAAAACCAAGTGGTGATCCTTTTAGGTGATACCTGGTGATATGAAATTAGGTGAACCTTTTAAAAGGAGATCCCTATAAGCTTAAAAATCAGGTGGTGATTATTTTAGGTGATCCCTAGTAATATGAAATTTGATGAACCTTTTTAAAGGAATCCTTTGGAAACTTAAAACTTTAGTGAATCCTTTTGAAGGATCCTTGAAGACATTAACTTTGATGAATTCTTTTAGAGGATCATTGAGAACTTAAAACTTTAGTGAATTCTTTCAAGGGATCTATAAGATCTTGGAGGTTTAAGTATACTTGATTAGACAGATGGTTGGTAAATATTGTCTTGAATCTTTTTTTTACCTTATTTTATTTGTAAGAATGACTTCTACTCCCAAAGTAAAGTCTAAGATTGTTATTAAGCATTCACATCCATTTATTTAATGGATAACTGATACTGCAAATTTTAGCCAAATGGGAAAACACATTTACTTTCAAGGAATTGATGTGAAATACCATCACAGTAGCAAGACAAAACAGCTCAAACTTGTAGTACATGAGCCCATAACATGTCATTGCAGTGTCAAAGGGATAACTCTACTTTCAGAATTGGATATGAAGACCATTAGTGAGTACCTAATAAAAGGAAGAATGATGTCAGGTGGTGTTATTGTGTCAAATCATCAACCATCTTTATGGTTTCCTTCCTATCACGATAATGAGCAAGGTGCTCCACAAGCCTATATGGCAAACTTGATCAACAAAAGAAAAGTTATGTGGGGAAATAAACTTGATTCATGAGGAGGAATTCAATATTTTGGAGGATTTTAGGATTGGTCTATATAAGCCTACCGGGTACTATTAAAGAAAAATAACAAATTAGCATATGCAATCCATTTAATCTCTTTTGGTTATTATCGTTTGAATAACATGCATTGTGCACTGGTAGAGATTTAATGTCCTGTTAAGAACACCTTCTTGACTTTAAAGAGTGAAATTAGGATTTCAATTTGGGAAATGCAACATCACTGGCTTATCTAGTTTGGGAGAGTACCACGAAGAGATTGTCCCCGGTTTTAAAGAGTTCTTATATGTTGAAGGTTGAACTATGAAGAGTTAAAGCCATATTTATGTGTGTGTGTGTGTGTGTGTGTGTTCCTCATTATTGTATTATATTATATATGTATATTGAATGTTATTCGCTCACTGAGTTGTTAAACTCACCCTCTTGTTATTTACCCTTTTCGAGTGTATAGCTTGTTTGCAGGTTACTTTTATTAGACTTCAAAACCTGTTATTTTATTGTAATTAATGTTATTCCATTATGTCTAGTTAGAGCTCCACAATTATGATATTTATATTTAACTCTTGTATTTAAAACAATTACTTTATTTTATCATGTTACATGGAACTCTGTTTTGTTTATTATAGAGAGAGAGAGAGAGAGAGAGAGAGAGAGAGAGTTTGCATTTTTTATGTGATGTTTTGAAAATGAAAGAGAATAGGGACAGGTAACAAAGCCATTGGAGGTTTAGAAGTAGGTATAAATGAATAAGGTGTATTGTGGTAATTGAATAAAACATGATAAGTATAAATAGAAAAAGAAATGAAAAAGAGGGATCTGAAATTGAGAGTGAAAAATCGGCAGGAGAGAAGAAAAAGGAAAGAAAAGAAGTGAAAAGAAGGAAAGATAAAGGAAAGAGAAGAGAGTTAGAGAAAATAAATTTTAAAAGTACTATTTATACTTTGATGTGTATAAATGTGTTTTCTTTAGCTTTAATTTTCTGTTTCTTTGAATATTAGGGTTTTGAAGATTTTGGTTTGGGTTTGATTGATGAATTGATTTGAATATTATGGGTTGATTGTTATGAGTAATGAGTTATTTAGTTGATTTTGGAAGATTTTAGTTAAAGATTATTTTGAGTTATGGTTTGTTTAAATGGTGAATTTGAGTCAGAAATCATGACATATCAGTAGGTGATCTGGGAAAAAATCTAAGTTTGAGGTTGAAGATGATGAAATTTCATTTTGGTTTCTCAATTTGTGAAAATTACAGTTTAGTCCTTGAACTTTGAAAAAATTATAAATTGGTCCCTGAGGCATAATTTGAGATTCTGGACAGAATTGAGGATGAATTACAGGAAAAATTCCAGTATGGCTATGAATTTATGACATTTTCAGTTTGGTCCTCCAATTTGACAAAATTACAACTTAACCCCTAAAATTTTTATAAAATTCCAAAATGGTCCCTGGAGCATAATTAGATATTCTGGACAGAATTGAGGGTGGATTATGGGAAAAATTTCGGTATAGTCCTGAATTTATGACATTTTTAGTTTGGTTCTCCAAATTAACAAAATTACAATTTGACCCCTACAAATCTGATAAAATTACAAATTGGTCCCTAGTTGTAATATTAGCCTTTTCAGATTGGTTCTATAAATAATTAAAGGTTATTTAGTGAATTATTATCAAGTCTTATTATTTATTTTCTTATGAATTAGATTTTGGGAAAATCGTCTAATTTTTGGGTTTTTGGGAAAATTGACTAGTTAGTTCAAAAATATATGGGGTGATGTAATAAACCCTTAGTTAAGTGTATTAAATAGGTTGTATGTTCTTTTCGAGTTGTTTTTGAATATGTCTCTTTTGTATTTAGATAATCCTGATATTTTACATGCGGGACATTAGTAAGATTTGCTTCGGTATCTGCTTTTGAGTCAGGTGAGTAGATAATTTTTTCATATACATGAGAAATATTATAAATATTTGAGTTATTAATATGAATTGGATCATGTTTTTTTGATAATATATATGTTGATTATTAGCATTGTTACGACAAAGCATGATCAATTGTTGAATCTGAATTCTTGATATAAACTAATATATATTTTGAATTGACTTATGAATTGATAGCTCTTTATTTGATTGATGTTATGAGTTGAGCCTTGAGATATGAATATGTCTGTTTGATTATGATTATGAACCTATGGTATGCCAATCAGAATACTCATGTTAACATGATAATGTTAGTCTTTGTGCACATCGTATCTGAACCCTAATTGGTCGGGGGAGTCACCAATCTATGTGGACTGATCATCCCATAATACAGAGCCTCATACTTATTGCATTTTAATTTTCTGACAAGCTTTACCTTATGATATTCTTGTTATGACTTATTTGAGAAACCTTCATATAAGAACATAAAGCCATAATTATATATATATTCCTTATTATTATACTATCTCATGTATGTATATTGAACGTTATCTACTCATTGAGTTGTTGAACTCACCTTCTTATTATTTATCTTTTCAGGCTTACAGCTTGCAAGCGAGTTATTTTTGTTAGACCTTCAGAACCTGCTCTTTTGTTGTAATTTGTACTTTTCTATTATGTCTAATTAGTGCTCCACAACTATGAATTTATATTAACTCTTATATTAAGATAATCAAATTATATTATGAAGTTAGTTTTGTTGTTACTGTTTCGTTGAACTCTGATTGAGTTATTTAAATAATAAGTTCGTATGTGAGTTTGGGTTCACATAGGTATAGAACCTTGGAGGAGAACCTTACTTATGTGTCGGTCATGGATCCGGGGATCACGTCGTGACATTTGGGTTCGCATGGGTTTGGGAACCTAGAGGGTGACCTTGTTTGTATGACGGTTATGTATCCGGGAATCGGGTTATGACAGCAACTGAGATCGACTCGAGGCAAAGATAGGAAAAAGTGGCTCATTATATAAAGTTGATTTCAATGCTCATTGTTTCCACCAACAAATTTCCTTCCTGAATTGTTCTAACATTAAGCTGGATAAATTGACTATGAACTAGAGCTTACCAAATATAAGTTGCCAACTTGGACAAAGGCTAGCTACAAGGCAGAAGCTTGCATTCATTAGTGAAAGACAGCTATCGAGGAATATGCATGATTCTGGAATGTAAATTACACTTGTAAATTTAATGTATCAGCATTAGGATCTGTGTATGCAACACATCACTATCACATTTGTGAACACATTTTGCAGAGTCAATATGTGATGTGATTAGGCATGTAAATCACACTTGTAAATTTAATGATATATAGAAATTATCCATGATCCACAAGAAGCTACACATATCACTTAAAATCTCCTCCCATTTCAATGAACAATAAGTAATGATCTAACTCTCATAAAATATCATTCCAGAATCTGCAATTAGAGCATAGGTTGAGAGATGAAACCGCAATGTTCGACAAATGCGTCAAGATTTCACCTGACCACAAATCTGTCAGAAGTTCGATACAAAACTCCTGCTCTACACTATATCATGACTAACACTACCTCCGAAAAATAAAAGGAAAGAGTTCTAGACAATTAAGAAAACTAGAAGGTAAAATTACCGTAAGAGTTTCAATGTCTGTCACCATGTGCGTTTTCTTTCCGAGTCTCGAGTACAGTACTCTCCTAGTTTTCCTTGGTTGAGTTGCCAGCCTTTCCAACATCCTCATCTCTCTTGGATAAATTAAAACCTGTCACCTCAGCTGAAGTTTCCACAATATCCATGTCGCCAGAATCAGCACCCAATCCCTATACTGGAGAAGTTTCCATGTCCGAATCTTTTTCTGCAGTTCTATCATCATCCTCAGAATCACTTTCACTGGAACTGCCATCATTCTGAAGAGACCCCACTCCAGTTTCCTCAGTTCTGACACTTGCTTCCACCATCTCAGAATCTTTACCTGGTATCCACTGCTGCAGTGGAACTGCGTCAATAATAACTTTCCCCGTTCTCAGTCTCTCTCGATAACCCTCCATTTCTATTTTGTATCTTTCTTTATCTCTAAGAGCTTTTTCCTGATAAACCTGATCAGCAGAGAAATCAATGAACTAAAAAGGTTAACGAGGAGGAATGGGGACATAAAGGATGTGCAATCATACAAGGGATATCAGAATTTCATACCGCTTTCTGAGAATCATTTATTTTGTTCCATAGCTCACCAATCATCCTACTGATCTCTCTATCCTTCCCTGGGTAAAGTGGTTTGAGTCTTGCATGCTGCTCAGAAAAGAAGAAATTGTAGCCGCTTCTGTTAGGTTTTGGATGAGCGGGGTCCCTTCTTTTTATCTCACTTTTCTTTCTACGGCGCCGGCGTCGTGTACCTGGTACAGGGTGTGTATTACCACTATTCTTGGCGGATGGTACAGGGTTTGTATTAAAACTATTGTTGGCAGACACACCATGAGGCTGCGGCACTTGCCATGATTGGTTCTGTGGTGCCTGATAAAGAACACCTTTGAGCTCCTCTGAACCTACCGTGACAGTAACAAGATACCCACCCTCAAATTTCCCATCAATTACCCCCACCACTGGAGGACTTGCAGATGATCCTGGCATTGCTACAACTGTAAGAAAGACAGCAACACCTCATTACATAGTGTGGACTTCTCATTAAATGAGCAGAGAAGACATGGAAAAAGAAACAAAACTCGGAGAGTTTGCTAATGCCTTGCTGCAACAATTTTTTTTTTTTTTCTGTTTTTACCACGGAAAATAGCAGATTCATAAACCAATTTTTCAGAATCATTTCCTACCATAAAAAATGTACTTCCCATGATAATTGTGAAGCATTCTGCATATTCCCAAAACAGCCATTTTAAAGCCTATTTGACATTCAATTATTTCTACATAGTATGCAATTATTGACAAGATTTTCAGCAGATCAGCAATTAAATTACTAGAGATTTGTTGAATCCATGTTTGTTAGTGGGGAAATATTCCAATCCTAGGTAAACCTTTGAGAAAAATGACAAGGCAGCAGGTTGAAGAAAGAAGAGAGACCTGCACGCAACTCTGCAGTGTTTGTGTTTTTTTGCTTGACTGCAGCTGCTTGGTATTCTGGTGACGGCTGCACAGTCACTTGAGCTGAACATTGTGATATCAATGGACTCTGCAAAGGAACTACAAAAGTAGTGTGGTGTTAAACATGAACATCCCAAACCAAGTATTGAAGAAGGGTTTCTTCAGTGCACTCACCAGGAGAGACAGGGCTCCAACTCCGAGCCTTAAAGTAGTAGAGCTGTTCATAATGTTGAAGCAAGGAACCATAGTACTTGCGCAGCACGAAAGATGCATTTGTGGCCGTAGATGGAAAGTTGAAAACAGAAGTCACTTCTTTCCATCTTTTCTCTCTAATAATCTGCAAATTCATTAGGAAAATCAATGTCACCGCGCGGCCACATGGCTAATCTTTAGAAACAATTTATTCTTTGTTTGCCAGAAATCATTATTCAATCTCAAGTAAATTTAATCTAGACTTCCTTCTTCCTAGAGGCAATTAGATTCCATTTCATAAAGAAACATTTTGGACATTAAATTTGAAAATGAGCCACAAATTGTATTGCGCAATCAGGGTTTTGGTTTGGTGGAGGGGGTTGAGTAAGCCCTCTAACTGTGTATCATAAAATTGCGCGTTACCAATAGCTGTATCTTGCAGAAAGTCAGAAGTCAGTATCAAAGTCACCTAGGAACCAAAGGTAAATCTAGTTAAAATAGGCAAGTACATAATAACTTCATAATTATTCAATATTACGAGGTAATGACTTTTGCCAAGTCAGGTGATAGAAGACATTGCTTGAAAACATTGTGGAAGCAAAACATGCAGGAAACATATGATTTTGGCATTGCCACTGCAATAACCCTGTTCGAGAAACAGGATGCGGTAGAATCTGTAGTATCCAGAGGAAGATGAAGCGATGGTCTCTTTGAGACACATTCATAAGCTCTTAGTTTTTCAACAACTAAAGGGATATAGATTCCAAATCCACATCAGTGCTTTATATACAAGAGATTCTACATGATGCCTGCAAAAGGCAATCTAGTTTCATGAGTCTTTAAGAAAAACTTCCGTGCACCAATTCCAAAAGGATGCTCACGTGCATGACAAAACTGGTCCTTAAGTCATCCATCTACACAATTTATAATCCAAACTATTCAAGAAAAAATGAATCAGACAACTTAAAGCAGTTTCATGTTACCTTCTCAATACCACCACGAGACGTCACCTCCACAAAAAGCCGATGCAAGTTCAGTTCCTTGCCCGCTATAATAGGGATCCTACAATAAAAAAAACACAATTCGGAATGCAATCATGGGACAGATAGCTCGAGGTCTAAGAAGCTATATTTTGCAATCCCCTCCCATTAACATTTTGAAACTTGATAAATTCTCGCGCTGAAAATGCAATCATCTTTATGAACTTTCCTGATTGGATTGATTGAGAGAGGAGTACATGCTTAAATTATTTGCAGTAAGTTTAAAAGCAACGGGCCAGATTTTAGGAAACCCTTGGTGTTTATCTTTGCATTGCAACTATAAAAAGGTCCGAAATCTACCAAAAATGAAGAAATTTTGTTCAACTTTTCTGCTTTTTGTAATTATACTGTGCAATTAATGCCTCTCTCTTAACCTCCCAACTAACTTGTAACAAATACAAGATTAAGATTTGTCCACGACTATCGATAATGGAAATTCCAATAATTGAACTTCGTAGATGAACTAAACAGGTTTGTTACTGCAGTTACTAACTAACAGGAGTGACTTGCAATGGAGCTGACAATTGTGGAACAGGAGCATGAGACAGGAATACCAAAGGATAGAGAGAGAGAAAGGATGACAACGAAGTGCTTGCACAGAACTTGGATCCTAGAAGCATAAACATGGCATCTAAATTACAAATGGTAGACAATAAAAAAAACAATCCCTAAGAAACAGCACCAATCAGAAATGTGAAGTTTATTATGAATCTTACATGAACTTGGTTCCCATGGCTGCATGAAACTTCTCCAAAGTTTCCATAAAAAGCTTAGTGCTCACTATAACATCCTCATATGTGGCCCCAGGTGCTGGATATTGAACATAGCTCATAACTGGTTCTCTCATGGGCAGTGGACTCTGCTTAGCACAAGAAGTTGATGCCATTTCCAACTCCTTTTCAGTAACCCCACATCAGTTTGTCCTTCCCTATAAAACCATTGAAATTGTCCTATTTACACACTTCACTACAGACAAATCCAAGCAAAAAATCTAACAAAGAAAAGTGAAAGCGCAAAGAAGAAAGAGTTCAAAGAGATCAACAAACAAACAGAACTTGCAGGTGAAAGTAACTGCATGGCAGAAGATGGAATAAAAAGGAACTCATCAAGGATATTGCCAAAAAGCACAACTTTTTTTCTATCCAAAATCCAAATGGTTAAGACTTTAAAGAAACGCCATAGTAGTTTCAAGAAATGATCACAAACCCTGTAGGGAAGAAGTTGAGTAGAATTGATTAAACAGGCCTAAAAGGAAAATAAAATCGCTATGCTGAACGCAGATAACAGTCGAGTAGAAATTAAAATACAATACTAGTGATGCAGTAATGAAACATAAGAAACTTGTTTGATGTTCATCAACAACAACCTCAGTTGATGTAATAACTCCCAGTGACAAGGGGAAAATGCAAAGCCCAAGACAAGTGATGAATGGTACATCATTATAGCTGTCAAGGCCATGAATTTTTCCAGAGTACTACCATGAATGTAACAGCAAAAAGATAAGGTGACACACACAACCCTTTAAACTCCAGCGATGATAAAGACATGCAGATCCAAAAAAGACTTTGCTTTTTCTAAGATGGACAACAGTTTCACAGGCCTCTTACCTTGCCTGCCATTAAAGATATGGGTTGCCTAAGTAAATGCACATGCAAACACACGCGCGCGCACAAATACTTATCTTGCCTAAGTAACATGTAATGAAATCCTCTAGTTTCTTTTTGTTATCTGTTGCATTTACACGACAGTGTTGCAGAGCCAAGGTTCTGGGGGTACTTGTCCATGAATCAAGAAAGCAAGGAGAAACAGAATCCACCTTCGTCTAAAAGACCCATCTTTGAATCTTCAAAATCAAGATTCAAGAACCAGACTTTCTTGATTTCTTCCTTAATGGATGACAAATATATATATATATATATATATATATATATATATAATACAAAGAATGGATTTTTAATATAAATCTTTTAATATAATGTGAATTAACAATGTATTTTAGTACTCTTTAAGGTTCATGTGTTATGTTTAATATAATGATAAAGAATAGAAAACCAGATGTGGAATTAAGAGAGATTAGCAGAGAGTTTAATATTATATAAGCACAAGAGGCTTTAGAGGGAAAAAAAAAAAAAGACTTACCTACAGTGAGTTAGAGAGAGGGAGGGAGGGAGATGTGCACAAAGATATGAGAATATAGAAGAAGCTTTTAACACTAAACCCTATTTAATTAACAAAAAATTAGAGGAATTATCAATGTATAAAATATGTTAATCTCTCAATTTTCATTATTTTTGTTTCCAGGGATAAGAATAGATGGAGAAGAAAACCTGACCTAAAATACATATAAAATAGAGTAAAGTACAGTTTTATCCTTGTTAACTTTACATTAACGGGTAAAATCCAAGATAGTTGTGGGCTTTTTTGTCATGATGACCGAATCAACTTGGCTAAAGATGGACTTCAACAATTATGGAAATATAATTAAATAGTTAAGTACCACATATTTTTTAAAAAAGAAAATCGAAGTAGGAGGTGACAAAAACAAAACGTGTGCTATTAATAAAAAAAAAATGAAATAAAAAAATCCCAAAAAAGAAATGAAGGGACAATAGCTGCTTTGGGTATTTTTTTTATTATTATTAAAGGCATGGCATTTAATCATGATTCTAGAATAAGTCTTCACCCTTACAATTCTATCCCTATTAGAAGTCATTAATCTCCTTATTTAGTATATTTAATTAATAATGCCTATTTTTATTGTCTTAGACAACTAAGAGTCATTTGTTTATGTGTTTATGTGGTTTAGGTTGTGTTTTGCCTCAACCATGAATTCTTTCACGTTTGGTTAATAAAATAATTATATAGTTTTGCATAGGTTCACTTAAAATTCTTGGATCTTTATTAAACAAAATCTATAATTTATATATTTTTAAAATTTTATTTTAAGAAAAAATCACAATAACAAAAACTATCATCATGCCAAACATACAATAACTCATTGAGAGAGAGAGAGAGAGAGGTGAGTGACTATTTATGGTATGTTGATATAGGTTATCTTGTCCAAAATCTTGATCGCGGATTAAATAAATTGATATGAACAATTTAATTTTTATTAAAAAAACTAGATTTTTCAACTGATCAATTTAGGGTCAGGCCTTAACTTAACATGTTATTGGGTTAACTCATCAATTCAAAACTTAACTTATAAATTATCGAGATGACTGCTAAACAATTAAAAAATCTCTATTAGAAAGCTTTTTGATTTTTACTTTTAAGTTTTTACTTTTAGAATGCCGGGTATTGATTGGCTCTACACTTATTTTTAGATTGCTAAAAAGCTCAAAACTAATTGTAACTTCACCTTTAAATGGGTTTAAATATATTTCCCTAGAATATGAATTGAAATGAGGGGTTTGATGAGTATATTTTAGTTTGGATTCTCAAGGATCTACACTGAACTATTTTCCTTTTTTAATCATGATTTAGAACAATTTTTCTTTTTCTTTTTAATTATAATCTATATCTAAAACAAATTTTTTTTCTCAATAATGATCTAGAACAACCTTGTATTTTTTTTTCCTTAATTAAATAATTTTTAAATCTTATTTACCAAAATAGTATACCTTTAATATTATTTACTAAAATAGGGTATTTTTTGTCATATAATATCTAAATTTTCCATGTCATTTTTTTAGGAATATTTTTCAATGACCTAAGAATATTTAAAAATCTTAAGAAAATATATCTTCTCTTGTATCTTTGTTTAAGGTACAAATCTTATAAAGATTATGATGTGAACCTCATGATCACATGGTCATGTAACCCACATACAAGAAAGACAAATCTCGAAAAGCCTAAAAATCAGATTTGATAGAAATGTGATGTAATGAAAAACTTTCCCAGTGCACCGGTATTGGAATAAGAATCCTTATACTACAAATATCAATTCGCGAATAAGAAGTATAAGAAAAAACGCCACAAAATTAGTTATACTTTGATAAGTTGGTTGTTTTTTGTTTAACCAAAGAGAAAAGAGTTACATCACACAAAACACAAGTTTATTTAAAACATCATAATTGAAAACTCTTGGCTAAATTTCAACTCAATCCAATAGTCGGATTGAGAGTTACACTCAATAACGTAAAACTAGACAATAGACACAATTACAATAGAATCTGAATTTCTTGTTCAACCCTTTCTTAGATCGTATCATTCCCTATCTCTTAAACATAATTCATCTTCGAATCACTAATAGGTACAATAGATGTTTTATAAGTCTCTTGTTTAAGCTTTCAAGGCTCTTTTCTTACCAACACTCTCCTCCAACAACTTTGTATGAAAATAACAACCCTTCTCTTTGCCTTTTGTCATTTCAGCGTTGTTGTTCCTCTCTTCTTTGAAGCTTTCCATTCATAAAATAGATATTTTAACTTATCAAATTGTTTCCTTAAAACCCCAAACATAATGGATAGGTCTTTGCGTTCTTGAACGAGAACCCTTCTTTGTTCTCTCTTCCTTAGCGAACCCTTCGTTGCAATTTTTTTTTTTTTTTTACTCTAAAAAGATATTACGGACAAAATAAAACGTTAGACTCTTTTTTTATATCAAAGGATCCTTAACACAAAACTAGACAATAACAAAAAGAGAGAGAGAGAGAGAGAGAGAGAAAAAAAAAAGAAAGAAGACCAAATAGAAAAACAAAAAGAA
Organism: Populus nigra; assembly: GCF_951802175.1. Taxonomy (NCBI): domain Eukaryota; kingdom Viridiplantae; phylum Streptophyta; class Magnoliopsida; order Malpighiales; family Salicaceae; genus Populus; species Populus nigra. The sequence continues at coordinate 17,948,434 of NC_084852.1, forward strand.
TATATATGCGAAAACAATTTTAAAAATAAAAAGGATATAACCTGATAAATTAAGTCAAGCTCCGATACCAATTCATATAAACCTGTGCTCACGTAACCTATACGTAAGAAAGAAATCCTAAAAAGCTAAAGAATCAGGTTTTATAGGAGTATTACATAATTAAAACCTATTTCAAAACACCAACACTATTAGAATAAGAACACTTATCCTATGAATTTCAATTCTTGAATGAGAAGTATAAGGAATAATTAACGCCACAAAGTTAGTTATACTTTGATAAGTTTGATTGTTCTTTGTTTAACCAAAGAGAAAAGTGTTGCATCACACAAAACACAAGTTTATTCAAAATATCATGGTTGAAAGCTCTTGGTTAAATTTCCACCTTATCAAATGGTCGAATTGAGAGTTATGCTCGATAGTGTAAAACTGGACAATATATAATTATATTAGAATCTAAATTTTTTTATTCTACCTTTTCTTGGATAGTATCAGATTAAGGGTTTATATAATAGGGTATAGGGAGAGAATTTAATCCTTATTAAAATTTAATTTATTTTAAGTACTGATATTATATTATATATCCCAATTTTATCAACTACATAATGAAAAGTGAAGTTGTTTGTTTATTTATTGTTAGCTAAATGTCTTTCTTTTCTCCTTTCCTTTTCTATGTCTGTGTTGGGTTGCTTTTACTACTCCCCCGTTTGTATTCTCTCCTTTTCTTCTTGGCCTTTTAAAAATAAAATGAAAAGGGAAAAAAAGGTAAGTAAGTTTCTTTCTATCTGTTTTTTTTTAACTTGTCGTCGAAAAAACAAACACATTTTAGGATTGAAGTATAGTTTTAAAACCCGTCTTCGTGTCTTCGTGTTTATTTGAAGCAAGATTCATGTCATGAGTTAAAAGAATTAACTCAGATTAATCTAAAAAATTAAAACATATAAAAACAATATTGTTTTAACTAAAAAAAATATTTATAAAAAAATCAATAAATTTAGGATTGTGTTTTACTCTGACCTAAATTTTTAACTACATCAGACCATGTCAATTTATTTATTCAATCTAAACTAGTCTAAATTTGGGCCACTTAAATCTCGAATTAACCTGAGATGGATCCAAGTTTTATAACTGCAGATCACAAGAAGTAAAATTTAACGTGATCAACTGGAAGTTCTTCCAAAATTAAATTCTTTTTTTTATATATCTTTTATTAATCCTGCAAAGCTGTTTTTTATTTTATTTTATATTAAAAGATTTAGAAACTTTTTGACACGTGCTTATATGGCTTAAAATATATTCATCATATTATTTGGTGCTTGTACGGCAAAAACACCTTATTTTAGGAATAAATTTACACCTTATTAGGGAATTCAAATTTAAGAGAATTTTATGTTACTCCTTCTTTTGAAAAAAAAAAAACTTAAATCATTAATCAAAAAAATATTATAAACCCATGAATAACTTCAATAATTTTTTCAAATCTATACCTATCTGATTGTTGATATAAAACTCAGGTGACCTGTATTTTAAACTGGTTCATATCTGAATTAAACTTGATTAGATCTAATCAACTCAAATTAGTATTAGTAGCCAGTAGTTAGCCCTTGGTTACCATTAAGGGGCTTCTCTAACCTCTTCTTGCGCTGGAGCTTTTTTTATATATTTTTTTAATTCGAATACTCAGAGAAAAGGATTAATTTGAACATGTGACGAGAGAGACATATTGGTTCACTTACATAGTTAAATAAACTATTATCTTCACCAACTCTTTTTTTCCTCAGACCACAATAGTACTCATGAGTTTCATATTTAACACGCTTCTTAATTTTTATTTTTGGCTGAAAACCCAAAGTTAGGAAGTTCTTACAGTATACACAAAGTTCATATGTATCCAAATTCTGTTTTCCTTCATTCATGGAACCATAATCTAAAGCAGAAAATAGTAATTCCAATTAATAAAAAGAAGGGTTCTACTGATTCCATTATTGATTACAAGCTACATGTCATTTCTGTTGTCTGGTGCTGCTGATCAGCTTTTCCGAGTACATGTGATAGTTTTTATTTTTTGGTTTGTGTATTTTTTTTAATATATTTTTAAATAAAAAATACTTTATCCAATAAAACTAAAGCGGTTCCTTGTACAGAAAGCAATATATATTAGAAAGCAACTGCATGATCTGCGCAGCAACTGAAGAACAGTGGGAAAACGTTTATGTGCTCCAACCCCACTCCTATAGAACACACAAGAAACGCTTCGCCACCGCCTTTTCAAAATTTAAAGCTTCAGCGACCAGCAGAAACTGTTACAGAAATAAGTTGCACCACAAAGACAAATTAGTTTTTGGGATGTCTAAAGCAGCATTCACAAGACAAATTAGTATCATCAACGACATGAACATCGTGAACAAGGGGACCTAAGTCGAAGTCTGCATCAGATGAACTTCTTTCATGCTTCTCTGAATCATCACAATTATACGACAAAGTAATCTTAGTTTGGTCGCAGGTCTATGTTGCCTTTGATGCCACCTCTTAAACTTGCATTGATTTAATCACTTTGCTCCCGTGATGTGATTCCAGAAAGGTAGAAATGGTTTCTCACTCGAGTTGATAAGTTGAATTGTGAGCATGACTCCATATATAATTCGCGGCTCTGTTACTTGATCAAATAGACTATTATTGTCAAGTGATACCAGCTCTTTCTCTTGAAATTCATCTTAGCTTCCGTTTCTATTGATGCCTTCTCCTCTTGGAGACGCAGAATCATTGTCATGGCCTCGTCTGCTACATTAGCAGCAGCACTTCTCTCTTTCTCGAGCTCGAGGTACAAAGTAGAACGAGCGGCATGTTCCTTCTAATGCTCGTTCCAAGACGCTAATACTATTCTTTTCTTCGTTATCAAAGCAAAGCTCTCCTTGTGCTTTGCATTTCAAATCATCACCAGGTAGTTCAGCCTTCTTTGTGGGCTTATTTTCCTTCATCAACAGGCTCACTTGGTTCAAAAATCATTAGAGTACTGTTCCCACAAATCCAATATCTACTGATCTCCTTGCTATCTGAAAACACAAAACCATCCACATTAGAAATTTGCAGAGCATTCTTGATCATGCTCCGAACACATCTTAAGAGCATAGAAGGCTTATGCCAACTCTCAAAAACCACAAAAAGAAAAAGGAAAAAAAAGGAAACTTAAATGCTATCTCCTAAAACAGAAAACTTAGTATTAAATGATTCATCATGCAATCTAGCATATAATACCTATTTTTATGAGAGGAAAAAAAACCTATATTTATCATTTAAATAATAATATATATCAAATTGAAAAATATGAATTGTTAATAAAATTAAAAATAAAATGTGTCAATGTAAGGTGTATTTTTAAAATCATCCAAGAGAGGTCTTAATTTTGGTTGATACATAAAGTGATATGATACTACCTCTTCAATTTTATCTATATTGTTTTCTTATTTAAAAATTATTATAATTCAAAACTTAATATACATACATACCCAAGAGTTTTATACATACATATATACCAGTATGCTTAGAAATAAGATTTTTGAGTATTTGGATATATAGTGAGTAATTACATGTTTATGTTAATATTTTTTTTCCAGAGTTTACAAGGTTGAAGGTTAGTGATAAAAGACCTAACACCTGCAAAACAATATCTTTTGATAGGATTTAGGAATCCTCAATTGATAAAGTCAATAACTTTTAGTAAGAGGTTGCAATAAATAAGATAATGAGCTTTTATGATAATTAAATGCTTTGAAAATTAGAAGTATGAATACTGAAAGAATACAAAGATGTTAATTCTTTTACCTGAGTGGTTCAAGAGGTATATATAACCAATGAACCTTGTCATGTTTCTTAAACAAAATAGTCGAAAAATCATTTTCTTCTAATAACAATAATGATAAATAAATATTTCTTACATAATATTAAGGAGATATGAATATTTTTTACACAATACTAATAAAAAGAATGTATATCTTACACAATATTAGCGAGAGATAAATATATATTATATAATATTAATGGTGATGAAAATATAATAGGCTATTATAAGGTTTTTATATACCTAAATGTATATAGAAATAATTATTCTTAATTTTTAAAATTTTATGTAAAAAATAATAAAAATAAACAAGGTTTTGTAACTCAACATTAAACCTATAATGGTCTGCACCCACTTCAACTTGAAATAATGTCAAACCCAAAGCCTACACTAACTTCAACTATTCTCTCTCTCCTTTTATGTTATCATCCATCTCTTATTTTTCAGGGCACATCAAGCTATCCATACTATAACTTCATCTACACTTTAATTACCTAGAATTATCACCTGCTATAGGCGACACGGACAAGTTATTCTTCATAGGTAAAAATGTTTTCTAAAATAAGCTCTATATATATATATCTTTTTCATCTCAAAACATAAAATATACTTTTAGTTATTTTTCTTACATAATATCTACCTGAAAAACCATAAACTGACTCCAACATCAAAAAGGTCTTCTACAAGTAACACCCAACATATAATTGTCCGTGAAAAAAGCTGAAGTACAATGAAGTTTTTTCGAGCTTTATCATGAACCATACATGGTATCTCTTGCACAACAAGTTATAAATGACTTCGGTCCTGAATCGCCATATGTACATGTGCACCAACACAAGCTATCTCCCTCCCGAGGGCCAGCTGCTGTACGTCGGAGCAGCATTCAAACAATATTTCTTAGAAGACCACAAATTTTTTATGCCCCATCAAAAGATGTAGCTGAATTGTAGTTCTCCTGTCAGACAGAGGAGGCATAGGTCCCCATCAAAAGGTATTTGTAGAGAGTGGCAGAAACCAAGTAATATGATCCTCTATAATCAATCTTGAAGATTAGTATAATTTCTAGTCGATATTGGGCTAATTAAAAGATTTAAAATCTTTTATTGGTGCAAGAAATGCATTAATTATATTCCAATATTAATTATGCTTGCGCCAAGAATATTCATGAAATGAAGTACAAATTCTAAGCTATTTTTAGCTGAAATTATTAATTAAAATTAAGGACACCAATTTGACAAGTACTATTTTGGAAATATATTCTTAGCAACCTCTTGAAATTAACCTTTGGATTAAAGCAGCAAAAACTTTTCCAGAGTTATTAGATGTCACGAGACAACTTTTATTTATCATGTACAGTCATTTGATTGAGCACATCATGCCGCAAATGGTGACAATATTCTTCATATAAGATTGTTATGGAGCCAAAAATGTATTGTTCGCCTTTAAATTTTTGCAAGTTTAGGTTTTTCTTGTTTCCGAACTATTCATTTAAAGGATAATGCATCGGAATGGGTGTTTGTTGGTGATGTTATTAAATCCAACTCGGTAATAAATTATTCTAGTTAAATATTCAAGTAAGAAATAATTAAATATGATCTAATTAATTTAACGGGTTAATCTAAGACCTGAATGATTTGATCAAAATTTAAATTTATTTTTTAAGTTATTTTTAAATAACATAATTTTATTTTTATTTTAAAAAAAATCTTGAAATAATATATTTTGAATTTAGCTAAATCACAAAATCGGTGGCTCAGATCTTTAGCCGGATAATGTACTACACCAAATTTAATAACTTTGCTTGTGGGCTGGCATTGGCACGTTATTCAAACTAAAATAAAGTATACAAATTTGAAAAAGAAAGCTCACCAAACGTACATAAAATGAAAATCTTTTTAATGCATGTCATTCTCGTTACCTCTAGTGACGGCCAACCAGTAACCTTCAGCTCTCCAATGGCCATCAAATATTGTGGATAAAGGACATTTTATAGTATTGTTTTGAAAATCTCCAAATTCAAGTGACTTGCATTTTGAATTTAATTATCGCCAACTCAATTTACAAATATCTAGTAAAGCACATGAATAATATATATATATATATATATATATATATATATATATATATATATATATATATCCCACTTGCTCAAAATAACTTTTTAATTTTTTTTAAAAAATTCTTGAAATAATATTAATTTGAATTGATTCAAATCAACGTAAGATTCATGTTTAATAACTTTAATTATAAAAGGATATTGTATAGTAAAAAAAGAATCATAGTTTTATGAGATGGTGTGTCCTATTTCTTTGAAGAAGACAGGGAAAAGAATGGGATAAATTTTACTGTGATTTTCAGCTCAATTAGCTGGACAATTTTTACATTACATATCACACGTACGGTGATAAAGGGCTACCAAAGTTTTTCCTTTTCTTTCTTCTCATTCATTTGCTTCGACCAAAATCTAAAAATTTCATTTCATTGTCAAATGAGAGGCGAAATTAGGGATCCGATTCTGAGAAGAAACTAATTATTAGTTGGGACATAGAAAAAAAGCTGAAGATAATTTCATGGCAGGTGTTCTTGGTCCACCAGATGCAACTCAAAAGGGCTCCTCTACCATTGCTATATATGGATTAATCTTTCTCTTTTCAACCCTTTAGGGCTCACTACTTTCTTTGGCAGTTAAACAGATCACACCATATATAAACTAAAAATCCATTTAATTGATGCTTATAAAATGCCAAACTGCAATTGTTAAGAAATATATTTATTTTATTTTATTTATTAAAAATAAAATAATATTTTTAGTTTATCTTATATATAATCTCTTTGTGTTTAGGTTAAAACAATAACTTTAGAATAAAGTGGTCAATGAAAACCCTAGCCTTCTTCTCTCTTACATTCGTATTTCTTTTGTGTTAATTTGAATTGCTTTAACATGGTATCAGAGCTGGTTTTATGGAACGATGTTTTTCTTTTAATGATATTTATTCAGTTTCAGCAATTTGATATTTGCATTCTGTTTCTATAATTTTTTGTTTTGGAGTAATTATGTAACTTCAAGAAGATATTTATTCAGTTTCTGTGATATCTATTCAGTTTCTGCAATCTGGTATTTTATTTTTCGATGCTCTTGTGTTATGGTTTATTTTGTTTGTTGATTATGGCTACTAAAAAAGATGATTTGTTTTAGTTTGTGAGTGTGAAGTTGGATACAAAGAACAATTCATATTAGAGTTATGTAATGAGAAATTTTCTTAAGGGTAAAAGGATGTGGGGATATGTTAGTGAAACTTATGTGATATCTAAACATACTAAGAAGGCAGATGCTGCTTTGATAGATGCATGAGAAGTAAACAATGCAAAGATTATTACTTGGATATAATTAACAATTCTATTAAGCATTCCATAGGTATGTAGTTGGTAAAGTATGAGACAACAAAGGAGGTTTGGGATCATCTGCAAACGTTATTCATACAATCAAATTTCGCAAAGCAGTAGCAATTAGAGAATAACATATGAACTCTTTACTAGAAGAAAATGAGTATTCATGAGTTTTATTCTGCTATGACAGATGTTTGGGATTAATTAATTCTTACAGAATCAGCAAAATTAAAGGCATGTGGTACCTATATTAATCATAGAGAGCAACAATGATCAATACAATTTTTAATAACACTTCATAGTGATTTTAAAGGACTTGGAGGTTCAATTCTGCATCGTTCTCCACTGTCTTTTGTTGACTCTGTTGTCAGTAAGTTATTGGTTGAAGAAATACGTCTTTAGTCTTATTCTGAAAAGTGAATTTTTTATGCTTCAAATCTTTCTAAACTAGCAGTACCCTCTAAGTCATTCTTTATTCATCATAATAAGCCTTACACAAGAGTTGCCTTTGATGAGTGCAGTTTCTGTAAGCAAAAAAGTCATTGGAAGGCTTAGTGTCCTAAGTTGAGACAACAGAATCAAGCTTGGAAAACTAGCAACCAGTCATAATATAATGCTTATAGACCACCTTAGGTTATAAACCACCACACCACAATACTACAGTAGTAGTTTCATCAGGCTTGATCATCGATCCTATTACTCTGGCTGAGCAATTTCAGAAGTTTTTCTCCTTACAATTATAAGTAATGTTTGTTTCTTTTTCATAGGTCTTCTTATATTTCAGGTATTTCTCTCTTTAAAAAGTTATATAGGTATACCTTTGATTATTCCTCCTTTAGAGTTTTTTGTTACACTTGTTTCATTTTTCATCCTCATGTAGAACATACTAAGTTGTCCTCTCGATCTACTATTTGTGTCTTTCTTAGTTATGGTGAAGGTAAAATGGGGTATCATTGTTTTGATCCAATAACCCAGAAACTTTATATGTCTTGTTATATTGTCTTTCTCGAACATAAACCTTTCTTTTCTATTTCATCCACTACTCATAGCTTGACTAGATCTGATCTTATTCGTATAGATCCTTTTTTCTAAAGATTCTAATAGTTTATCATCTCAGGTTCCTAGTAACTCAGATACCCCTCTCCATGTTCGACCAAGTTATACTTATCATTCTACATGTATTGACATTTTACTCTCTAGCACACCTTAAGCTTCATTCTCATCTATAGTCCCTCAAGCTTCGTTTGAGATTGTGGATCCACCTCTACATCAATCCACACGCATTCATAAGTCCACAAAACCACTAGACTTTGCTTATTCTTGTTATTCTTCATCATTTATTTCCTTATTTACTTTTTTTTTTTTAGCTTTTATTCATTGTCTCTCTAATCCTTCTTCCTATGAAGAGGCAATTTTTTATCCTCTTTGGCAGTAAGCTATGGATGAGGAACTTTCTGCTTTGCATAAGACAGATACTTGGAATTTGATTCCTCTACCTTCTGGTAAGAGTGTTGTTGGTTATCATTGGGTGTATAAGTTCAAGACTAATTTTGATGGGTTTATTGAGCGATACAAAGCTAGGTTGGTTGTAAAAGGATACTCTCAATAGTATGGTATAGATTATAAGGAGATATCTGCCCCTATTGCAAAAATAACTACTATTCATACTCTTATTATCATAGCTTCGGTTCGTCAGTGATATATCTTTCAACTTGATGTTAAAAATACCTTCTTGATGGAGATCTTTAAGAACAAGTTTATACGGCGTCCCCTCCTAGTGTTTCACATGACTCTAAGTATATTTGTAAGCTCAAGAAAGTGTTATATGGTCTCAAACAAGCACCTCGTGCTTGATTTGAAAAGTTCTCTATTGTGATCTCGTCTCTTTGATTTGTTTCTAATAATCATGATTCTGCTTTTTTTATTAAATGCATTAATGCAGGCCGTATCATTATGTTTTTATATGTTGATAACATAATTATTATTGGTGATTACATTGATGGTATTTTAGTTTTGAAGAAAAAGTTGGCTAAACAATTTGAAATGAAAGATTTTGGTTATCTTTGATATTTCCTAGGTATTGAGGTAGCTTACTCACCCAAAGATTACATTCTTTCTCAGTCAAAATATGTTGTAAATATTCTTAAACGGGCTAGACTTACTGATAACAAGATTATAGATACTCCTATTAAGGTTAACGCAAAGTATTTTACTTTTGATGGCTTACCTTTAATAGATCTTACTTTATACCTTACTATTATTGGGAGCTTGGTATATCTCATTATTACTCGTCCAAATATTGTATATGTTGTTCATATTGTTAGTTAGTTTATTACTTCTCTTACTACCCGTTCACTAGGCAACTATTCTCCATATTTTGCGATATCTTCGTGGTATAGTCTTTCAGAGTCTTTTACTTTCATCCACCTCTTTCTTAGAGCTACGTGCATACTCTAATGCTGATCATGATAGTGATCTCATAAATCGCAAGTCTATTACTAGTTTCTGTATTTTGTAGATGATTCTCTTATTCTCTCTTATTTATTGAAAGAGCAAGAAACAATCTATTGTTTCTCAATCTTCAACTGAAGTAGAATATCACGCTATGACATCTACTGCCAAAGAGATTATTTGGTTATGTTGGTTACTTGTGTATGTGGAAGTTTTCATTTCTCATCCTACTCCTATGTATTGTGACAACTAGAGTTCTATTCAGATTGCTCACAACTTAGTTTTTCATGAACAAACTAAGCACATTAAGATCGATTATCATCTTACTCGTCATCATCTCAAGCATGATACCATTACTTTACCTTTTGTTTCTTCTTCTTTGCAGATTACAGATTCCTTTATCAAGTTGCATTCCATTTCCCGTTTTTATTTTCTAGTTCCAAACTCTCGATACTTATAGCTGCAGCATCGTGAATTTAAGGGGAGATGTTAAGAAATATATTTATTTTGTTTTATTTATTAAGGGTAAAATAGTTTTTTTAATTTAGTCTATATATAATCTTTTTTGTATTTAAGTTAAAACATGAACTTCAAAATAAAGTGTTCTATGAAACCCTAGCCACCTCCTCTCTTATGTTCATATTTCTCTTTGTTTGATTTGGACTGTTTAACATTTCTATTCCTTTCAATGGTTTTAAATATTTAAAAAAACCTTTAAAATTCAAGTATTTTTTTAATTAACGTGGGTGTCCGGGTTAGCTTGCACGTACCTCGACTAATCCCACGGGCTCTGAAGTTAACGACCATGTATGCCTCCAATGACTCTGAGATTTGTGGGACTCAAACTGATAATCTATAAAAAGCAAATCCAGAGCCTGACCAGTTAAATTACACCCCTCAGGGTTAAAAAATTCAAGCTTCTTGATTACAGGCAAACATGTCCACTATGTATCCCCATTGTTTCCATTTCTTCTGCTATAAGATAATAATAAAACATTACCTTAAAAGACTGTCCTGTAATATATATATATATATATATATATATATATATATATATATATATATATATATATATATATATATATATATAAAGTTGATGTGATTTTTGTTTGGTTCAGGTTCTTTTTTCCCTCCCTTGATTTAAACCTCTTCCTCTTTCCCTCGTTTTCTTCCTCATCAAACCCCAAAATAGCACCATAAATGAAAAGTTACAAAATTCAAATAACATCCCAGTGAGCTTCAATGGCTACAGCTAACAGATTTTGGCTCAACTTGAGACACGTCATAGCAAAGCACAAGTACGTACCCCACATTAAAAAATATGCCACTAAGTTCCAAGCCAAAAAGGGACCCTATATATATATATATATGAAAAAAAAACAAAAACAAAATGGTTGGCAACCTACGTTACATCACCAGACTCGATCAAACAGGCGGTGCACGTACGAATAAATAACCTTATCCTAAGATTCATTGTATGCCAGCAATCCCTTACTTAGGTCTTCGCTGCCATGCAATCCTAATTTTGATTAAAAGGGTCCCAAAGTCTTAATACCATGACTGTGTCAATGACTCTTGGCACAAACCTACGAGCACTAATTGCGCCTTTGGTCGTGTTCAGGTGATTTCAATCTTTCGAGTTTTTAGTAGCTAGGCGGTGTTAATTTAGTAAGATCAAAAAAATAAAATTGGTTAAATATCTAAGAATTAATATTACCCTCCAAGTAAGCAATATTATTTCGTTTTTATCTCCATATCTTCTTTTTTTATATAAAAAAATACATCTCAAATTAGTTTTTAATTGTTTCTCATTAACCATTACTAATAATTTAGTTGTTTTCTCTTTTTACTAACATTTAACCCTTTAATTTATGGATACACCAAACATCTTTAAAACCAACTTTTATTAATCTTTATAGTAATTGTTCTTGTAATGACTACCTTTGTAACGATTCATCTCCTGTTCTTTAACCTTGTACCAAGCCCACCACCGTGTCTGAAAGGGATTTATTTTTCCAAAATTTCAAGTGTAAAGACTAAAGAATCTTATAATTAAATTGATATTGGATTAGACTTTTTCTTTGTCAATTTGTATGATTACGAGTACTTTGATTATTCACTTTTTTGTGAATCGTCCGTCATTATTATACGACCAAGGAACATGTTCAAAAAAGTTTGTCCCATCTCAAAATATATGCTTTACTTGCCGTGTGCTCATCTCAGAAATTGCAAGGATACAAATTCAATCTAATCACAGCATGAATATGTCCGTCATACAAGTTTCTTTCATTAGGGTTTTTTGTTCTAGGAAAGAATTTACAAATAAATGTGTTTGATTATTTAAGATGAGAAAAATAAATGCAAGGATATGTTTGTGATATTAATCAATATTCAAATTTACTCTCTCTTTTTTTTTTTATTTGAATGTGATCTTACGAAATTAATTTGCTTGGACCCCTCTGGATGTCCTGTTACATCCTCTCTCTGTCTGATTTTCATGATTTTTTTCTAGAGACATCCACAGCTTTATGTTTGTCTTAGCCATTGTATGCATATGAACACATACCTCTAACCTAACAGAATTAATTGCACTTCCATAACTATATATGTCGTATTAAGTGCAGCCCACTCACCTACTTCATTTAAGACTCCCATTTCAAAAGATTTAGAGGGAAAAGGCAAGCAAAAGAAATTTCGAATACTCCATTTTAACACATTTTTAATCACGATGATTTGATTTTTTAAAAGGAAATGACTTTCGTTCCTTGTTTTGTTGATTTGATTTCATAAAAGATAAGATTCTGAACATTTGCTGCTTTTTTGGATGGACTTGAATTGTTTTTAGAAAACTTTCAAGTTTTTGTCCTTACTATTTAGTCTTTATTGTTGTCTTTATGTTTGTTTTATTGACTTAATTGTCTATTTATAAATAGATAAGATATAATTTACCTTAAATATCATTTATCTAAATGATATTTTAAAAAAATTAATATGAAAACTTCTTAAAATACTCTTAATTAAAAGTATATTAAAGTAAAAATTATAAAATGTATTCGAACTGGGTTTTTTAATTTAGTTTTGACTCAAACCCAATAAATTTAATTTAAATTTAAACCTCGATAAATTTAATTTATTTGGTCATAGAGAACTTGTATCATAAACCAAACTTGTTAAGATTTTAATGTCTATACCTGTTAAACTCGTAATCCAAGTTTGCATCAGGTCAATCTCTAGATCAAATTTAATAAATATGTTCTTAACAGTAATGTTATTCTTTATCATTTTCTAGCAAAATTTATTTATAAAAAAAATATCAATTACAAGTTAAAATCCATATATTTAATGTGAACAGGACAATTATACAAGAATAGCATTACTCCATTTTTAAATATTTTTGCAGTCTGAACATGTTTTTTTTTTTTAATGTGAGCTATAAATAGGCTTAGTTACAAGTCAGGGTTACGGGGGGGATTTGATCTAAGCAAGCAAGATAAGAATTTCAACCATCAAGACCGTGTGTTCTTCGAAGGTGTCGTTTATGACCAGCATACCCTCGTTTTGAACACCAAAGAATTTTATTTATGCTCTAGAAACTATAGACTATAAAAGCGAAGATTAAATACTTTAGAATCTTCTTTTTGGCAAGACAAGGATAAGACAAGGATGGGTTCTTTTCAAGCCGGCTGATGGCATAAAATTCAACCATAAGGCAACCCAACCGTGTTGACTTTAAAGCACAGGCTCGAAGAAAGGCATTAAGTGTTCACATAATGTACACATGAGCAAGCCAAAGTCTCGTTCATTTACTTTGCCACCTTCTTTCCATGCCCATCTGGTCCATTTCCAGGCACCTAAACCATGCAACTCAACCGCCTTTGCATCATTTTACCTGCTGATTTGGAGGAAATCAAGCCATTTGAGGACCCCAAAATCCCACAACCCATGCAAGATGGTGTCAGAAAGGACCGGCACCGCGGCTGTGGGAGCCAAATACTTCATTTCCTAGGTGATTCACTACGCCGGTTACAGGACTCGAAATGGATTGGTTGTTTTCTGCATGATAAACCAAGTAAACAGCAGCCGCAGCCTGGTCTGTTTTATGACCTTGAGGGAATCCAACTATCTGAGAAGGTTGGTGGCGCTAATCCAAGGATATTCAGCTATGCTGAGCTTTATATAGGGTCTAAAGGGTTTTGTGAAGATGAGGTTCTTGGTAGTGGAGGTTATGGAAAGGTTTATAGAGCAGTTTTACCAAGTGATGGTACTGTTGTTGCTGTTAAATGCTTGGCTGAGAGAGGAGAGCAGTTTGAGAAGACTTTTGCAGCTGAGTTGGTTGCGGTGGCTCATCTTCGACATAGGAATCTTGTCAGGCTAAGAGGTTGGTGTGTTCATGAAGAACAGTTGTTATTGGTTTATGACTACATGCCTAACCGCAGCCTGGACAGGGTGCTGTTTAGAAGGCCTGAAAACCTGAAATCAGCACCTCTTTCCTGGGAACGAAGAAGGAAGATAGTTGGTGGCTTGGCAGCAGCATTACATTATCTCCATGAAAACTTGGAGACACAGATCATTCACCGGGATGTGAAGACGAGCAATGTAATGCTTGACTCGCATTATAATGCCCGGCTTGGTGACTTTGGCTTGGCAAGGTGGTTAGAACATGAACTTGAGTACCAAATCAGGACGCCTTCAATGAAGAATCACCAGTTTCACCTGACTGAATCGACCAAAATAGGTGGCACCATCGGTTATTTGCCACCTGAGAGCTTCCAGAAACGAAGCGTTGCTACTGCGAAATCTGATGTTTTCAGCTTTGGAATTGTTGTGTTAGAGGTGGTATCTGGGAGGCGGGCAGTGGATCTGGCATATCCTGATGATCAGATCGTTTTGCTCGACTGGATAAGGGGGCTATCTGGTGAAGGGAAGCTTCTGCAAGCAGGGGACAATAGGCTTCCAGATGGATCTTTCGGGCTTTCTGATGTGGAACGCTTGATTCATCTGGGGCTTCTATGCACACTCCACAACCCGCAGCTTCGGCCTAACATGAAATGGGTTGTGGAAGCACTTTCTGGCAACATTTTGGGCAAATTGCCACCTCTTCCATCGTTTCAGTCACATCCTAGATACATAGCTATATCCTCTGCAAGCAACACTAGCATAAGCAAAAACAACACCACCACGACCACCACCGTTCCGAGTTCTGACATGACAATCTCGTTCACTTCATCAGCCTATGTCACAGCTATGGAAGAAACTATATATGAAACTGCAGAATTTGAGAATATTAATAAACTGAGCTCTTCTAAGTCGAACAACAGAAGTCACCGGCAAAATGCTCTCTTTATGGTGGAAACTCCCAGGGAAATATCCTACAAGGAAATCATTTCTGCTACAAACAATTTCTCCGACTCACAAAGAGTAGCAGAGGTGGACTTCGGAACTGCCTACTATGGAATCCTTGAAGACGGCCATCAAGTCTTGGTGAAGAGGCTTGGCATGACCCAGTGTCCCGCAATACGCGTTCGATTTTCAACTGAACTCCTAAACTTAGGCAGGCTCCGCCACCGCAACCTAATTCAACTCCGTGGATGGTGCACAGAACTAGGGGAGATGCTTGTCGTCTATGATTATTCAGCAAGTCGCCACATGAGTCACCTTCTTTTCCATCATGACAATAGAATTGGCCACTCTATTCTGCTTTGGCGCCACAGATATAACATTATCAAGTCTCTTGCATCTGCAGTTCTTTATCTTCATGAGGAGTGGGATGAGCAAGTTATCCACAGGAATATTACTAACTCTTCTATAATTCTTGATCCAGACATGAATCCAAGACTTGGTAACTTTGCACTTGCCGAATTCTTGGCAAGAAATGATCATGCCCATAAAGCAGATGCTAAAGAAAATAATTCAGTCCGTGGAATTTTCGGTTACATGTCTCCAGAGTACATAGAACATGGTGAAGCAACCCCAATGGCTGATGTATATAGCTATGGTGTGGTGGTTCTGGAGGTGGTCAGTGGACAAATGGCAGTTGATTTCCGGAGGCCTGAGGTGCTATTGGTTCGTAGAGTTCATGAGTTTGAGGCACATAAGAGACCACTGGAGGATCTGGCTGATATAAGGTTGAACGGTGAATATGATCATGAAGAATTGATCAGAGTCGTCAAATTGGGAATTGCATGCACAAGGTCCAACGCAGAATTAAGGCCAACCATGAGGCAGATTGTAAGGATACTAGATGGCAATGATCAATGGTTCATGGAAAGAGGGCAAAATACGGAAAGTAGAGAAGAATGGAGACAAAAGAATGCTTGTTCTTTGTCAATGATTAGAAGAGTCCAAGCTCTAGGGATTCAATGAGAAATGCAAGTGACAACTAGATAGTGACTACAGGTTTCTGCGGCAACTTATAGTTCTTTGGTTATTTTCCTTCTTGCACCTTCTGTAGACTATCAATGTATATGCCTTGTTTTTCAATAGGCTACCAAGTTTTCACATATAAGTTTTCATTAGAATTTAGTGAAGCTTCAGTTATGCCTGTTAGCTTCTTGCCATATCCACTGCTATGCCCACTTTTTATACAGAGTTTTTCAGAACATAGTTTAAACAGGAGAGGACGACCAGAATCCATGGTAAGGAAGCGAAAGAAATAAACATTTGAATTATCATATGTTGATTCATAGAACATTTGAAACATTTACCGTCGAAAACTAACTATAAAATACTTTCACAATTGAACATGACGAAGGAGCAACAGCTCTGAATAATATACACTGGGAAGTCTGGGATGATTTATGCAGACACACAAATGCTTCAATCTGACCTCATATTGACAGTTATCCAGATCAAGTTCTTGCGCTCACAGGAATTTCTTCATCTTCATCAATCCCGATCCAGTTGATTAAAGAAAAGAGGAACTCCCTGAAACTGACCTTCCCATTCCTGTCCCAGTCCATTTCTTCTGCATGTATTAACAGGAACCACCAAGAGGATGGTTAAAGGATTTTAACAAAAGCAGTAGCAAAGTCAAAGTTAGAACTGTAGTGTGTAAAAGAGAGAGTACTGAATCTAGATCTAGTGATATGTGCCGGGGATTTCTCCCATGGAGAATCCTCATTCAATGCTTTGATCATGTCCTTCTTGTTCAGCTTGCCAGCTCCATTCTTATCCAGAAATAAGAATGCTTTAACTATTGTATCAAAAGTGGCCTCAAGCTCAGGTGAACCCATCTTTGACGTCTGAAACGAAACCCTTACATCATCAAATATGTTTGATCACAATAAGTAAACATCTTCACGTCAAAAGAGTTGAAAGAAGGTAAAGTTGAGTTTATCGTGGATACTCTCAGTGGAGAGGATGAATGCTCTACTAGGAGATAGATGAGACATAGAAGAACAATGAACTCATTGAATTGTATCCCCTCGCTTTGATCAATGTCGCAGGAGTGGAATAGATCCTCAACTTCCTCCTCTTTTAAATTGAGTTGCAGATTTTGTAAGCATTTTTTTAGTTCCTCCATGTCAATATTACCATTTGCATCTTCATCTATGAGAAAGATATAGAGTCAATGTGCAAGAACAATCCATTGTTTCTCCGTACCAGAAAACGAACCTTGTTTAAACTTACCATACTGTTCGAATACCCCTCTGATGTGTTTCAGTTCTTCTTTAAACTGGGGAAACCTCATGATTATACTATTCATTGATTTAAAATTCGTCTTCCCAGATGAACTTCTCTTGAGTTCAATCAGCTTCTTTTCAAGCTTTGCATCCAACCTCTTATATTTGTTTGGTGATCCGCAACGGCAAAACATCCCTCCTAGTTTGGATGTCAAGGACTTCAAAGAAGGGCAAGGTTGAGAAGTTCCTTAAAAACAAGACACGAGGAGGAATCAAAATGCAGGCTCAATAAAGGAAACGAGCCATAAGATTCGTATTATCTGCATGTTTCACAAAGGTCTTTTTACATTTTAAACACAATTTAATCTCTTCTTTCCCCTCTGTCTAACTCTATTGCTTCTCTGATGATGATGGATTTCTAGTTTTATCCAAAGAAGGGACCCCTAACTCCATGCTGAGAAATTGTTCAAGAAACATTGCAACTTTGAATAACCAAGGAAAAGGAAATGAATGAAAATGCTATAAAGAGAATTCCTTCCTTGAGTGTGATTCATTCCCATTCTTTTGAAGACCTAGATGTAG
Source organism: Populus nigra (assembly GCF_951802175.1). NCBI lineage: Eukaryota > Viridiplantae > Streptophyta > Magnoliopsida > Malpighiales > Salicaceae > Populus > Populus nigra. Next base: position 17,966,311 of record NC_084852.1, read on the forward strand.
CTCATAAGTTAAAAGGATATCATAGTTCTAATATATGGAATTGTACTGCCTGCTTTCTCAGTCTAGCAAAGCTTGTTCTGGTATATCATCAATGGATCAATTAACTGTAATGAAACACACTATAATGAAAGAAATTCTGGAGTCTAGGTCACATGGCATGAAAGTGATAGCATCACAACAGTTGTATCATTTTTAAAAAAAAAAGATGGAATTATTATTGACAGACTAATAAAGAGCAATTATAGATTATCAGTGCCAGAGGAGGTGGGAAAACCAGAAGCAAGATAAAACAGTAGCATGCTAGGACCTGGAAAGCAGATAATATACTGACAGTAAAATTAATCTCTGTGGGTTAAATTTAGTTGGATTTCTGCTGGATCCCTGAGTTCAACAAAAAATATAAGCAATGAAAAAGAAAGGGAAGCACAGAAAGAAAGTAAGAGATAAGATTTACCAAGTGAATCTTTCATTGCTGCAAGAAGAGAAAGGAGGCAGCTGGTTGCTCCAAGAGAGTAAAGGAGGAGTCACGAGGTGCAATATGGTAAAGGAGACAAGGACTATTTGATTTCCTAGAAAGCAAAAGAGGGCACAAAAAAAGTAAAGAATAAGCAACATGAGGTTCTTTAAGTGGACATGCCATCATGGCTATGACAACAAATGCAGAACCAGAAAATTCTAAACTCATCACTCTCTCTCCTTCTCTTGAATATTCAAATACAATAAAGCTAAGAAAGAATAAAGCTTTTGCTTGGACATGAGTCTAGTCATCATTCCAATGTTCACGTTGTTGAGGCTACCCTATCTGGTTACCATAGAAATAAGTCACCGACTTACAAGGGCAGGAATCCAGGCTGACGTTCCAATTTTCCATCACCTTCTTTGGGAACAAAAGATCAAAGACATGATTATATTATGAAAAATCTATATGTTTGTGGACCATGATTTTTGCAGAAGTAAAAAAATTAACTCAAATTCCTAGGTACAAGAATGTTGGATTAAATCCACCCATGAAAAAACAAAAACAAAAGAAAATGAGAGACGAAAAAAGAAAGAAAGCAAGAAAGAAAAGACAAGGCACCCCATCATTTGTGGATTCGTTGCTAAGCAGACAAGGAAAATGATCCTTTCCATACAACCAATTATCCCTTGATCTTTTCAGCATTCATCAACTGTTGTAAGATGCTAAGTATTAACTATGGAGCCCAAAAAAGTATATTTTCTAGAATTTGGACAGTAAACTCTGCAGCCAATTTTCTCATCCACACCAGTTAGCCATGGTCAAGGACAGAAGTGGAAGACTGGAAATAATTCCACCTCAATTCAACTCCATGCATTGCAGCTTTTCAATGCCATCTATAAAAGCAAGCTGAATAGATGAATAACACGCCACTCTTTTTGCAGAAAGGGAGAGAGTTCCAACTTATATATAAAAAAAAAGATATCTAATCAAAAGATCTGAGAATATACAGGCCACTGACGATAAGTTGATTACGATGTGACATTTAGATCAGCTAGACAACTAAAAAAAATGAAACAAAGAAGTTTCTGTTTCTAGGATGGAATTTCCCTGCTAATCATACAATATTGTTCATTGTCCATTCAACTTCTTGCTGCATGTTGCCATCGAAGGGCAATGAATCTCCATTACCAAACACAGGCCTTGATCTTTTCTTCGTGGAAGCAACCTGTGCACCCACACCTATTGGAGAAACTGGGCTCCCAGTTGAAGTCAGGCAGCTTTCGACAGAGCAATCGCCAACACGAGCAGGCACATTGGAAGCATGTTTGTTCTCTAAAGCAGCAGCAAGTTCAGATATGGAAGGCATTTTCATGGTATCAAGTGGGGCAATTCCTGCACGTTCATTGGAAACCTTGATTGCTAATTCAGAAAGCTCTTCTCTAGCAGCTTCAAGTCCTGCAGTCGCAACAGCCTGATCATTCAGAGCTTTACAAGCTTTCTCAAGTATTGACTGTAAGTATTTCCCCTGTGCTTCAATCCGAAGTTGGAGACGACGTTGTACCTGCTTACTGTAAAACCCTTAGAAAGAGCTCAAAATCATAGCCAAGATAGCAAGCTACATGGATTAAAGACAATTTTCCAAAAGGAAACAAAGGAGATTTTTTAGGTAAAAGTTCCAATTATTTTAGCTTGTAATAAGCCATTAGTAGAAGCTTTTTTTCCAGTAATCCCTTGAATGGAGAAATGGTATCACGAATCTCGCTCACCATGAGCCCATGGTGGGGCAGGCTCACTTCATATTTTCTACGTCAAATGAGAAGTTAGCATTTCCATGCTTTAAATTGGAGGCGATTAAATAGTGAAAAGCTTCTACAACTGAGGCTTTAACTTGTCTCATGCATAATTGAATACTGGGGGGTAACTAATAGCAACATAGATGTATCGTATTCTAGCTTCTATGTTATCTTAGAAGTCCAAAAGCCACATTTTCTGAACCAAGTTAAACACATGAATGAAAACTAACCTCTAACTGCTCATGCAATCTTCGTTGGACTTCCATCTGCACTCTCAAAGCCTCAGTAACCTGGTAACCACTGTTTGAAAGATAAAAGGCAGAAAATATGGGAACACAAGGAGAGGTGGAACAAGTTTGACATAACAAGGGTAGAGAAAGCATACTCATTAAGATCCTGTGCAATCATTCTTGATGATGCCGAAGTTGATGAACCAGTATCCTGACTTTCTGCAACTGATGCTGCAATCCCAACTGCACATCATTCCTTAAATCAGCAAGTTTTCAAGTACAACAAATTTTCACCAGAAGGGGTTCTGCTATGGCACCCAAGGTATGCACCCACCACCCCTCCCTCCATTTTTGGGGTCTTGCATGACAAATTAGGTAAAAATAGGTGTGGTTATTTACAATTGACACTAGATAAAAATTTGCATCCAGACATTTGCCAGCATGGTGATTGCACAGAAAAATACAAAATAGAGGAGCATGCAGAGGAGAGGGAAGTTATTTGAAGAATAATCTTATGCCTCTGGTAAGCACTTTAATTGAAAAGAGGAAAGAAAATAACTTGTAAAAACCGTTCTAATGATACAAGGCCAATACCATCCTTGGAGTTATCAGTTGATTCCTTGCAGGACTGCTTTCCCAGCCGGTATTTCTGCAAGTAGAAATGTCAACTAGAGGAATGAGCATGAAATCATAGAAAGCTAATACCTTGAAGATCAAAAAGAATAAAGAGACAGTGGTATCAGCAAACCTGCAGGTGAGATTTCAAGTGATAAAGGGTGAGGCCTTTTACCCCCATTGTTCTCATAATTGTCTTTGGTGTTGCTTCTGCAATTCATTTAAGAAAACAAAACAGAAAACTTTGATAAGAAAATCAGCATGATTGTGTGCCTAAGAAATGAAGAATAGTAAAGAGTTCATGATGTCATGTAGCACATAGAGGTTGCCTCCTAAATGTTTCCACAAAAGTAAGATGTCAACGAGCTCCACTTTGTTCATTTACAAATCAGTTAGATGGCTGCCGACATAATGAGGGACTTCAAATGTCACAATACTACCATGACCCATTAAAGATTAAGGGAAAAAAAAGGTTAAACGTTTCAGCACTGGTCTCATTGTGCCTTTATGAAAATGGTTTATTACACAGCGGTTGGTGTTTCTAGCTTACTAGAAGTTGGTACTTCTAATACATTCTAGAGGTAGCAGCTGCACAAATGGCAGGTTGGAAACAAAAAAAAAATCACCATAGCAGGCTGGTCAAGGTCAATTTGTTTTGCTGGCAGTATGGTGATGGAGATGCTTGGGGCAGTGTATACATGGCTGCAGCTGCCACAAACAGTGGACACTTTAATATAAAACATCCAGCACCCCCCTAATAACCCCCCCCCTCCCAAAAAAAAAAAAAAAAAAAAACACGCACAACCATTTAATGAGAAAAACCTTAAGATGAGGGAAAAAAATATTTATCTATGTCAAAATATAAAGAATATCCTGAAAATAAGTTAATTTGAACATGATTTCCATTGCGCCATTTTTTCCCAAATGGAAAACAATATATTATGAAAACATTTTCTGAGTTGGAAAAATATTATAAATTTTAAGAAATGAACATGTTTTCTGATTTTCTATTAGAGAAGAAAAACTGGAAAAAGAGAAGAAAACTGAAAATGAAAAAGGAAATTTGTTGTGTTACCCAACAAGGCCTTATCTTTTCTTTGGCCCTTGTTCTGTAAAAAGAAAATATAGCTTTACCACAGACAATTTCCATATCAGTTTCCTTAGTTCGGTAATGAAGACTGGCAGCTGGTTAGGAGTTAAAATGGAAAACAGGCTGGGTCAATTACTATACAGCACAACATTCCACTTCTTGTTTTTTTCTTTCTTTTTTTGGAGAAAAAACATTTTTTACTTCTTAAATCAAGCAACTACAGTGAAAGATATAATAAAATTGCCACCTCACCCTAGCTAACCACAAGAAGTTTGTTGTCTTAGCAGATCCACTCACAAACTATCCTGGTTTCAAAGATTATTCTGAATAGCACTATCCAAGTTTTCCAGAGACAAAGTGGAGTTATGTCTGAAGTGTCCAGCCTAGTACGTAGATCAATTATATTGCATGGTCAAAACTCCGAGACAAGCAAACTCAACATTTGCATTTAGAAAGGAATAAAATAATTAAATCCCGTGGTGATTTAAGCTTTTTAGAGATAAAAAAAAAAACATAAAGAGCTTGTATCATAGCTGCTTTGACTAGTGTTATAGACAATAAAAGCTTGGTAATTGTGAGTAAAAATCTCCATTCAAAAGTAGAACCACAAATGTTTACAAATTTAATACTCCCAAATAACAGAATATTCTTTCCTAGTCAAGGACAAAGTGCTATAGTTCATCTCATTTGTCCTTTTGGTTGTATTTTCTACTTGGTGAACTATGCTATAAACATTTGGTGCACAATAACCAGGGAATTAACACAAACATTGAAAGAATAAAAGCACATAAGATCAAGGCAGCTTAGACAGCAAATCAATCAAAAACAACTAAACTACGAAAGAGAAGTCCGTCCTCTCATGCTATCATTATGATTATCTTCCTAAAAGAAAATCATATTAAAAAAATTGACTGGCAGGCCATCTCAAGTTTCTTAACCAACATGCTCATTGAAAACACTTTACCTAACTACTACAGCAATAATAATCGCCAATTGCCAATTCTGCCAAAATAAACACATAAAATTATTTGCAAACAACAAAAAACCAGAATAAACCCTCCATTAAATAATAGGAAAAAAGGGACCTCCTTTAATCTCTCGAATCCATTATCAACAAAAGTGGTTAATCACATCCAGAATCACCACATCAATTAACAATCACATGAAATTCAAAAAAGAAATAATTACAAAACTGAGTGAACAACATTTCAGGCATCAAAATTAACCAGACTGAAGATCAAAGTCCACATTTCTTTCAAAGAAACAGAAAAGAAAAGAAGAAATTTCCACTAACTAAATAAACCCAAAAACACATTTTCAAGAACAGACCATAATTAAAACAAACATTCTTCATAGAAAGAACCACAAAATAACCAACATATTTACAATATCTTAACATTTTCTAGCCAGTAAGAATAGAAACTTTAAGGCAATAAAACCACATTCAAGAAAAAACAAAGGCACGCGCAGAAAAGCTAAAACAGCCCATTGATTAAAAAAAAAACAAACACAAAGATAACAAAAACAAAGTAGCGCGAGCTAGTTCTTACTGTCAGGTCCACCCAGTTGGGCAACAGCATCAACAAATCTCTCATGTAACTCTGCAGTCCAGCGGAGCCTTGGTTTTGGATCCGAAGTGAGAACCAAGCACGCATCCCCAGGTAGATTAGTCCCATCTAATGCCGCTTGAAAGTCCCCGTGTCCATCCAAAGGCAGTGAGTGTATTGCAGAGTACATTCTTGAATACCCTTTAAATATTTTCCCAGGAAAGTGACAGAAAATGCTGAAATGGTGCCCAAAATCCGATTTTTGGGTTCCTAGGTCGGGGCTTTGGAGCCCCGAGTTTGAGGTCAGAGAAAGGAGCCTGTGTATGCCTGTGTTGATATTTGAGAGAGAGAGAGAGAGAGAGAGAGAGAGTTTGCTAGTTGGTGTCTTATGAGAGAAGAGAGAGGGGGGCGAAAGGTGTTTTTAGGACAGCGACGTGTACATTGTGTTTTTCTGTGTGTGAATTTTGTCTAGTTTATAACTTTATATTTTTGCTATATTAATTATATATATATATAAAAAAAAATCGGTCAGCTTTCGTTGGATGGAGATTCTTGGAAACATCTTATTAAATTCGAACTAGCGGGTACCTATCGACTCGAGAATTAATCTAAATGGGATTTTATAAT